>NC_081360.1:95209598-95843394 GCF_030684315.1 Stegostoma tigrinum
AAACCATTTATCGTGTTTCACTGGTCAAAGGCTGTTTTGTCAAGGCATCTTAATAACTCAATGCACCAAATATTAACTTAATTTTCACATCGTTCTGTGCTGTGTGCATCATCACACAAACAAACAACTTCAATATCTTCTTTCTGCAAAAGATTAAACAGTGGGAGTTGTACTGTAACAACAGGAGAGCTTCAATTAGCAATTCTATCTTCAACAACAAACAAAAACCATTAAAACAGACGGGAGTCCAATAAAAAGGATTATATTGGGGTGAAAACAAGTGCACAGATGAACCAAGTCGATGGTGAAATGTCCTTTGTATCAAGTTTCCTCTGAAAACCAATCTCGAAAAGAGAGATTCCTCATCTGAAACAGCCCATTAACTGAAAATGAATCAAACTGCAGATGATTAGGAAGTGGGTAACTATCAGTTATGACTGCCATTGTAACAAGTGCGAAGCATTCAGGCTGTGTCACATAGATTTTCAATTGCCCCTTCAGTCACCTCACTGACCCGTTGCCAATTACAGTGCTGAAGTTTACATAAGGGACCTCTATCTTCATCTGTGTGAACTTTTCCCCCAAACTGGTGGCCTTTCTGCTCAGTCACCATTTGAAAAAGGTGTTGACACCTCTTTGGGATCTCTGCGGCACATTAATGATGGCACAGTACTCGTCTGTCAGCCTGTGTTTATGCTGACAATCCCCTTTATAAGTAGTACTGGCATAATCAAGCTGTTCCTTGATATGCTTCACTGTATCAACATTCACTGCTTGAAGGGGAGGATTCAAAAGCAATTAGGGCTTCCCGTCTCTGGTCACAATTCATGGAGTTCCCCTTAGAGGTCACCTTAGCCTGAATGCTTCTTGAAGGCTGTAGACCCTCTGCAGAGATCACATTTATTTTACGGAAAGATAGAATATAACAGCGGCAGTAGGCCCTTCAAACCTGCTCCACCATTCATTGTGATTTTAATACCTTACTCTCATTTTCTCCCACATATCCTTTGATGCCTTTCGCTCCGAGAATTTTATCAAAGGCCTTCTGGTCCATTTGTTTTGGCCTAAATCGCTTTCTGTGGCAGTGAATTTCTCAGACTCATCATGCTCAGGGTGAAGAAATTTCTCCTCATGTCAGTCCTAAATGGCCTATCCCATATAAATAATAATGATCCCCAGTCCTGTACTCCCCATTCATCAGGGACATTCTTCCTGCATCTATCTTGGCTAATTCTGTTAGAATTTCATAGGTTTGTATGAAATCCTGCCTCATTCTTCTACATTCTGGGCAATATAGGCTTAACAAAACCAATCTCTCCTTGTGTTTGGTAAATTGGCACTCCTCTATTAGCCAGAACATCCTTTCTCTGCTAAGGAGACCGAAACTACACAGAATGTTCCCAGGCGTGGTCTGACCAACAGCTTGTACAAGTGTAAATTGTGAAAGGGGGCACAGGCTCAATGACTGCATCTGCTGGCCTTTCTAGGTGGCCACTTGATATTTTGAAAGAGTCAAACTTGAGACCTCCCACGTGTAATGGCAAAATGGTCCAGAACATGCGGATGAGAGGGGAAGGAGACATTTTTTTAGAATCCCTAGCATGAACAAACAGGTCATTCAACCCAAAGAGTCCACACTAACATTCTGAACAGCATCCCACTACCCTATCTCTATAACACTGCATTTTCCATGGCTAATGCACCTAACCTAAACATCCCTGAACACTATGGGGAATTTAACACAGTCAATTGACCTGACTTGTACATCTTTGGGCCATGGGAGGAAACCAGAGCACCTGGTGGAAATCCACATAGATACAGGGAGAACGTGCAAATTCTAAATAGGCAGTCGCCCAAGAGTGGATTCGAGCCCAGGTCCATGGCACAGCGAGGCAGCATTGGCATCGTGACACCCATCACCAACCCCTGCCAACCGCTCCATGTCTGACTTTCACTGAGGGATTTCAGAAATGCACCCATCCTGAGGGCATTGAATAAAGCTGCTGCGTGATCTTGCAGTTGCTTTTGAAGTCTCTATCCCAAAGAGTTCTTCACAAGAATATTCAGACATACACTTAAAGCTGCAAAATCTTGCACCAACTCTCAATGTGTATTTCCTGTTCCTATTCTTTTCCAACGTAGCCAGGCTACTAATACTAGCAAATCATTTATTATGGCTCAACTGCCCTCCTATACTGCACATAATGTGCATTCTTCATACCTGATCGAGACAGAAACTGGGCAGTTTCACAAGAACACATTAACTTCAATCTGCTAAGAACACGACTGGGAGTGTGTCAGTGCATGCTGCCAACGATCGATTTTAATATTTAATAAAAAAAGTGTTACATAGAATTAGAGCAACTCCACAGCACGGAGGAGGCCATTGAGCCCAAGTGGTCTACTAGTATTCATGCCCCATACAAGCCACTTTCTAATCCTTTATCACCTCGTCCTATTAATATCTTCTCTCTTTCTTTGCTCCTATGCACTTACCAAGCTATAGCACTGATATTCTGCTCAACTATGTGCAGCATCACAGTGAGGTCTGCATTCTCAGCAAGGTAAACCCGAAAAAACCATAAATCATAAATAGTATTTCATTTTGGGAGGGAAGAAAGGGCTTGGTTATGCTCGAAACCCAGTCTAGTCTGTAGGATTTGGTAAGCAGTGCATGGCCTTGCTAAACTCCAATGCAGAAGTACCTTGCGTCGTTTGGCGTCCGGGTGGTCAGGTGGTCTTTTGGCTGCTATTGTACAATGGCAATAAGCCGGGAACTCTCAAATTCCAAACATTTACTGAGCATGCTCAAAAAAAGGAGTGACTCCCTCCAGCCTCCTCCACAGCTTAAGCAAGCAGCAATGTGACACTCACTTCAGACCTTAGCCCTGAGGTAATGGAGGCTCTGAGTTTTAAGAAGAGGCCTAATAGGCTGGGACGTATTACCCTTGGAGTGTAAGAGGTTGAGGGGTTATCTCATAGAGGTTCATAAAATCATGAGGGGCATAGATAAAGTGAATAGCCAAGGTATATTCCCTAGGGTAGGGTATTTCAAAACCAGAGGGCATATTTTTAAGATGAGAGGAGAAAGATTTAAAAGGAACCCTGAGGGACAACTTTTTCACACAGAGAGTATTTCGCACATTGGATAACTGCCAGAGGAAGTGGTAGATGCAAGTAGTGTTACAACATTTAAAAGACAGGTACAATAATAGGAAAGGTTCAGACGGATATGGGCCAAAAGCGGGCAAGTGGGACTAGTTTAGTTTGGGAAACTTAGATGAGTTGGACGAAAGTGTCTGTTTAAATGCTGTGTGACTCAATGACTCTAAATTGGTGCTGGTGTCAACTCTCCTTCCCCTAAACCTCTTCCAAACTTTAAACGGGAGCATCACTGATCACTGGCCTTAACCCCACACTCCTGGCCCTTCCCCCATCTCTTGATTTTGTTTTTTAAGCCTAAACATCTGTCCCTCACAGAATTGAATAAATTCACTTCAGAGAATCAGCAGAGGATTTCAGTGCAAGACCACACTCAACTTTCCCGATTGCCCTTTAGGATGTTGGCTTATTTCTGAAGTTCTTTAGAGATAGCGAAGCATAGAGGGGTGGCCTGAGGTTGCGACTGCCTCCTTCCTTTCTCATCCCCATGGCCACTCTTGTCCAGTTCCTGTTAATATGTAGCCCGTCCAATACTTCCAAGATGGCGGTGGAATAGAGGAGCTAAGCCTGGGGCCCGTCCACTCTCATTGGATTTCTTTCCTTTTTTATTACTTTTGCTCTTTCCCTTTTTTTTTGCTTTTTATTTTATTTTCTTTAATACCTGAAGAGCGGTGGGTGAAGGGGGCCATTTCCAGCAGCAGCAATGCCAGGACGAGGCTGACATGGCTCCACCCCAGTCCCGGGGGGTCATCCGGCCTAACGAGGAGCTGGATCTGGGCTGAATCGCCCGGCGCGGACTCGCAGGCTACGCTGAGGGTCCAGGTCTGCAGCTAGGCCCGAGCTCCTGAAGAGGCAGAATATTCGACGAAATGGACAGATGGAGGATCGACGGCAGCGTCTGGTGGAGCATCAGATGAGGAACAGGAGGCTTCTCCTGGCCCAGTGACAAGGTGGCTTCTAGTGGTCGCTTTGGTGGTTGCTTCCAGACCGGTGTGGCAGTCTCATCTTGGTGTGTCCTAAACTACAGTCTCCTCCTGGCTGCATCTTTACGGTATTCCATCGTTCCTGAATCAGCTTTGCCTGACCCTAGGAATTGGACTGTGATGAATTTTATCTTAATATTTTTCATTGTTATGTATGGCTTCGATCATTAATACAGGCGCCGTGGTGTGGTGACTTATAAAACTTGTCACTGCATTCTCAGGTAAATGTATACCTGACAATAAATTTCTATTATAAGATAACAAGGTGTAGAGCAGGATGAACGCAGGAGGCCAAGCAGCATCAGAGGAGCAGGAAGGCTGACGTTTCAGGCCTAGACCCTTCTTCAGAAATGGGGGTTTTGAAATAAATAGGGAGAGAAGGGGAGGCGGATAGAAGATGGATAGAGGAGAAGATAGATGGAGAGGAGACAAACAGCTCAAAGAGGCGGGGATGGCCCTTCCCGTTCCCCATTTCTGAAGAAGGGTCTAGGCCCGAAACGTCAGCCTTCCTGCTCCTCCAATGCTGCTTGGCCTACTGTGTCCATCCAGCTCTACACCTTGTTATCTCAGATTCTCCAGCTTCTGCAGTTCCTACTGGCTCTGAATAAATGTCTATTCTTTTCTCGAGGGAGGAGGTCTCAAATCAGACTCTTTCAGGATGTCACGTGGCAATGCAGGAAGGTCAGCGAATGGAAGCAATGGCCCGCTGCCCCCATTTACTGTCAAAATTAAACATGACCTTTCCTAGAGGATCCGTGACCTTCAAAATACATCCAGGCTGAGGCAGATTTCCAGGAGAGCTCGTCAAATTGTGAGCAGAGATGAGAAGCCTGACTGTCAAGGCCATCAGTTATCCCTAATTGCTTTTGTCTACCCATTTCTCCCAGTCTTTTGTTCTCCCCTTCAAACAGTGAATGTTGATGCAGTGAAACATACCAAGGAACAGCTTGATAATGTCAGTATTGCTTACAAAGGAGTGTGTTAGCACAAACCCAGGCTGACAGACGAGTGCTGTGTCACAATTAAGGCGCCATGGATATCCCAGAGAAGCACCAACACCTTTTTCAAACAGGGACAGAGCAGAAAGGCCACACATTAAAGGGAAACCTTCACACAGATGAAGGGAGGGGTCTCTTGTGTAAACTTTGGCACTGAAATTGGAAACAGGTCAGTGAGGTGACTGAAGGGGCAATTGAAAATCTATGTGACACAGCCTGAATGCTTTGCAAATGTTACAATGGCAGTCACAACTGATAGTTATCCACTTCCTAATCATCTGCAGTTTGATTCATTTTCAGTTAATGGGCAGTTTCAGCTGAGAAATCTCTCTTTTCTAGATTGGTTTTCAGTGGAAACTTGATACAAGGGATATTTAACCACCGACCTGGGTGATTGATATACTTATTTTCATCTCAATGTTCACTTTTTATCGTATTCCCCTTCTGTTTAAAAGGTTTTTCTTTAGTTGCTGTAAATTGCACTGATAATTAAATCTCTCCAGTTGTCAATAGACAATTCCTACTGTTTAATCTTCCTGAGGCATCGAGATTAACACTTTGAAATAATCGCGTCAGCCCCCGTTTGAGCATATATGTGCAATGACACACAGAGTGAAGAATAAGTTATTGCTTGCTGCATTTAACTTTAACTAAATATAACAAATGAGTATAGGAGAAGTCTCACTTTGCTTCATTGGCCTCTTTAAGAGGTTCCATTAAGTTGTTCTTCATGTGTCTGCAGTGTCTGCAGGCTTACTTGGCTAAGATTGAGGGGTGTGAAGTATTTCCATACTGTTACTGATGCTCTAGTAGCCAAACTTTCATGTTTTCAAAGAAGAGTTAGGCACAGACCTGGTTTTGGGGAATGAGCCAGCCAGTTGATTGAAGATTCAGTGCGGGAGCATTTCGGCAACAGTGATCATAATTCTGTAAGTTTTAAGTTACTAATGGATAAGGATAAGAGTAGACTTTAGGTGAAAGTATGAACTTAGGGGAAGGCAAACTCCCATAATATTAGGCATGTGGAAACCTTTTAGAGGCCAATTGATTAGACTTCAGGACTTGCATGTTCTTGTGAAAATGAAAGATAAGGATGGCAAGATTGAGGAGCTTTGGATAACAAAAGAAACGGTGAGCTTAGTCAGAAAGGCAAAGGAGGCTTATGGAAGGTTTATGAAACTGAAGACAGGCAGAACCCTAGAAGAACACAAATGTAGCAGGAAACAACCCACAAGGAGTTAGGAGGGCTCAAAGGGGCCATGAAATGCCTTTGGCAAACAGGATTAGGGAAAATATAAAAGTGTTTTACAGATACATAAAGAGCAGAAGGGTAGCTTGGGAAAGGGTAAGTCCATTCAAACTGACAAAGGAGGGAGTTTATGCCTGGAGCTGGAAGATGTAGGTGAGTTGCTTAATGAAGTATGGAACTGAAGGAACACAGCAGGCCAAGCAGCATCAGAGGTGCAAGAAAGTAGACTTTGGGTTGGGACTTTTCTTCAGAAGAAGTTTCTTAATGAATACTTACATCAGTATTCACAAAGGAGGAGGCCATGGGGGATGGTGAGTTTGAGGATGGGTGTGTTAATATTCTAGGGAATGACAATGCAAGAAAGGAGGAGTTATTAGGTATTCTAAAAAAAGCATTAAGGACTACCCCCAGGACCTGATGGGATCCATCCCAGAATGCTGAGGGAGGTAGGGGAGAAAATTGCTGGGACTGAGTATGAAATCTTTTTATCCTCTTTAGTTATAGGAGAGGTTCCAGAGGACTGCAGAACAACCAATATTTTACCTTTGTTTAAGGAAAGCAACAGTGATAATCCAGGAAATTACAGGCTGGTGAACTTTTTGTCTATGGTAGGGAAATTATTGAAGATTTTTAGGGATAGAGTTTCCTCACATTTGGAAAGGTATGGGCTTATTTGCAATAGACAGCATGGCTTTGTGCGAAGAAGATGGTGTCTCACAAATTTGATTCAGCTATGTTTGGGGAAAATGGAAAAGATGATTGATGAGGGTAGGATGGTAGATATTGCCTATATGGGCTTTAACAAGGCCTTTGAAAAGGTTCCTCATGTCAGGCTGATACAAAGGGTGAGTTCACATGGGATTCATGGCGAACTGGTAAGATGGATACAGAACTGGCTCGGTCATAGAAAACAGAGAGTAGCAGTGGAAGGGTGATTTTCAGATTTGAGGCCTGTGAACACTAGTGTTCTGCAGGGATCAGTGCTGAGTCCTCTGTTGTTAGAAATTTATAGGAATGATTTGGAGGAAAAAGCAGGTGGCCCAATTTGTAAGTTTGCAGATGATTTAAAGATTGGGGGAGTTACAGATAGTGAGGAGGATTGCCAAAGGACAGAGCAAGATATAGATAGACTGAAGACTTGGGTAGAGAAATGGCAAATGGAGTTTTATCCAGACAAATGCAGGATGATATATTTTGGAAGGTCTAATGCAAGAGAAAAGTATACAGTAAATGGCAGAACACTTTGTAGCATCAACATACAGAGAGATCTGGGCATATAGGTCAACAGTTCCCTGAAAGTGGCAACATTAGTGGATAAGGTGGTCAAGAAGTCATACGGCTTCTTGCTTTTATTGGTCAGGGCACAGAATATAAAAATTGACAAGTCATGTTGCAGCTGTATAGAACTTTAGTTAGGTTACATTTAGAATATTGTGCACAGCTCTGGTTGCCACACTACAAAAAAAAGAATATAGAAGTTTTGGAGAGGATAGAGACAGTCTGGCAGGGTGTTGCCCTGTTTGGAGGTTATTAGCTATGAGGAGAAGTTGGCCAAACCTAGTTTGTTTTCACTTGAACATTGAAGGATGAGGGGCGACCTGATAGAAGTTTACCAAATTAGGAGAGCCATGGACAGAATGGATAGTTGAAGTCTATATCCCCAGGGTAGAAATATCAATTACTAGAGGACACAGTTCAAAGCTAATGTGGGGGAAAATTACAGGAGATGTGAGAGGCAATTTTTCTTTTTACGAAGAAGTGGTATCTGCCTGGATGGGTTGGTGGTGGAGGCGGATACAATAGCAACATTTAAGTGGCATCCTGACAGGTATATGAATAGGCAGGAAAGAGAGCGATACGGACAGCACAGAAGCAAAATATTCTCCAGTTTAGAAATGCATCATGTGTTGGCGCAGTCCTGGTGGACCAAAGGGCCTGTTCCGGTGCTGTCCTGTTCTTTTATCTTGACTATAGGAATTGCAGCAGTTTTCAAGTTACATTTCTGAATTTTTTTTTAAAAAATGAGCAGTTTAGTATTTGTCACTGTAATACTGTGGCTTTGTACATAATGTGTATTGGGTGAATGGGGACATGGAGGTGTCATAGAAAAAATGAAAGACAAGGAAGGCAATTGAAGTGATATGAAGCCAACTACAGTGGTAAGAAAGAGACATTTTAATAGAGTCATAGGGATGTACAACACTGAAATAGACCCTTCGGTCCAACTTGTCTGTGTCAACCAGATATCCTAAATTAATCTATTCCCATTTGATAGCATTTGGCCCATATCCCTCTAATCCCTTCCCAATTTATATATCCATCCTGACACTTTTTAAACGTTGTAATTGTACCACTCCACCACTTCCTCTGGCAGCTCAGCCCTCTGCGTAAAAATGTTGCCCCTGAGATCCCTTTTAAGTCTTATACCTTTTTTTAATTTCAAATATATACTTTTGTTCATTAACAAATTCTATTTGCACATATATATTGTCACAAAAGCAGTTCAGTTCTGCACAATTGCATATCAAGTAAATAAACAAAACATTGGGCTTTGACTTGATCCAAAAAAACCAAAGCCTTCTCTTACAATACTAATATTTGCAGATATCTGAGGCACTGGGAGGGTCCACTAACTGGGTCCCCATTTACCTATCGCGGAAAGACTTCAGATGGTGGTCTTTCCCCATTGTATCTTGGTGGCAGCTGCCCCAAGCTTCAGTGAGGCCCCCAGAGCATAGTCCTGGATCATGGAATGTGCCAGTCTGCAACACTCAGTCTGGGTCAACTCCTCATTGTGGAGTTTCAAGCAGACCAAAGAGTGTCTTTCATCGAGCTGATGGTCCTCCAGGTGCAGTCAACATTTGACTTGGTGTGGGTCCCAGGGAGCAGATCGTGCAGCACAGACTCCCACGTTCTGATGTTGCTCAGGATAGTACTTGACAAAAATCACTGCATCTTCCTCCAGACTTCCTTTGCAAAGGCATATTCCGGAAGGAGGTGTGTCATAGTCTCAACATTCCTTACTGTCACTTTGAGGGCAACATGCTGTGGCACAGACCAAATGGGCATACATGAAGGAGCTCACAGGTAGTGTCCTTCTCACCACCAGCCATGCGATGCCCTGGTGCTTGTTAAATCTGGTACACTTGCACAGTAAGGAAGTCAGACCTGAAGCCATGACTGCAATCCTATCCCATTAAAATCACTGGGGTTTGCTCATCTCACCTTGTCATAGCAAACCTGTCTAATATTAATTGGTGTGAACATTGGATTAGCAGTCTATTGCAATGGAAAACCATGGAGAAAGGGGGGAGGAAACTGTAATGTATGTGATCGAGGTAATTGAGGGCCCTGAGCTAATTACTTCAAAAAACATGATTTAAAATCTCACCATGGAAGCTCTAGAGATAGAATTCTGAAGAACAAATTTGCATTTAAATAGAGCTGTTCAGAGTACCACAAAGAACTTCACAACCAATGAAGTACCATGTTGATGTGTAATCATTGCTATAATGCGGTAAAAGCGAAGGTCAAATTACACTCAGTCCCACAAGGAGCTGATGGTGGCATTGTGTTAATGTCACTGCACTATTAAACCAGAGGCCAAGCCTAATGCTCTAGGGGCATGGATTCAAATATCACCTCCGCATTTGGTGGAGTTTAAATTCAACTACTAAACCTTGAATTTAAAAAGCTAGCAATTATGACCACAGCAACTGCCATTAAAAAATCTCAAGTTCACTGATGTCCTTTAGAGGAAAGAAACCTGCCATCCTTACCTAGATAACAAAGTGTGGAGCTGGATGAACACAGCAGGCCAAGCAGCATCTTAGGAGCACAAAAGCTGACATTTCAGGCCTAGACTCTGATGAAGGGTCTCGGCCCGAAACGTCAGTTTTTGTGCTCCTGAGATGCTGCTTGGCCTGCTGTGTTCATCCAGCTTCACACTTTGTTATCTTGGATTCTCCAGCATCTGCAGTTCCCATTATCTCTGATCCTTACCTAGTCTGGTCAACACATGACTCCAAACACACAGAAATTATTTAGCTCTTATCTATCCCTGAACTGGTTGAGAAAGCCACAAAGTTCAAGGGCAATAATGGGTAACACATTTAAGACAAGGCAGCACAGTGGCTCACTAGTTAGCATGTCACCTCATAGCGTCAGGGACATGGGTTCGATTCTACCCTCGGGCGACCGTCTCTGTGGAGTGTGCACAGATTTTGCCCTGATTTCCTCCCACAGTACAAAAATGTGCAGGTTAGGTGGATTGGCCATGCTAAATTACCACGTAGTGTCCCATGGGGCCATGTGAATTAGCCATGGGAAGTACAGGGATAGAGTCAGGTAGGGGAGTGGGTCTAGGTGGGAGGCTGTTCAGAGGGTCGGTGCGGACTCGTTGAGCTGAATGGTCTGCTTCTTAATGCCTCTTAAACTTGGCTATTGTATCTGCTTCTATCACTTTCCCTGCAGTGTGTTCCAGGTATTATCACCTTCTTAGTAAAAAACTCTGCTCACAAGTTTTCCCTTCTCACCTTAAACCTCTGTCCCCTGGATTTGACATTTACACTCTGGGAAAAAGTGTCTAACTATCCGTACTCTCCACGCCTCTCTTAATTTAACATACTTCTATCAAATTGTCTCCCAGCCTGTGACACTCTAGCGAAAACCATACAAGCTTCTCCAATGTTTCCACTTTCCTGCTCCACCCTCACATCCATTGATACCTTCCATGCCTACAAAGGAAATATTCACTGGAGTCACTCTGCTGTTCATTTGTGACCTGAATGAGATTTGACAAATTTCTTTTGTCAGCAATTCTGCTCAAGCTCAGTACGGTGTTCATTTGAGATCGAAGAGCGAGATATTGTTTTGCTGCGGGGTGAAGTACAACTCTTTGATTACAGCATATTCTCGCCAAAAAGATATTCCATTGAGAAAGAAAGGATCTATAAAATAGGCACACCACTCATATCTAAGGAAGTTAAAGATGGCCTCAAGTTTAATGCTCAATGAGTAATTAGGAATCCAAATGGAATACTGGGTTATATTTTAAGGGGAATGGAGCATTAAATCCAGCAGGTTCACCTCATCTGAACACAGGCATTGGTGAGTCCACACTTCTCTAAAGTGAAGAGCTAATGAGTCAATTAAACTGCAATAAAATGGCTTCAGCTTCATGTTAATTCAAACAGTGCACTTTGCAAATGAGACAAGTGACACAGAACATATACATATTTATTTAGGTCAATGTGTGTTTACTACCTGATTTGACTCACGGTTTTAAGATCTCCCCAAACTCAGGAACTTCAAAATTTAAGTTTTCATATTTCTAAATAGTTGCCATTTGCGCAATTTCACACTTAATTAGTATTCAGATGTCTTAAAATTAAGAACAGAAATGAAATAAAAGCACTTTGTCGCCAGTGAAGTGGAGACATAAAATAATGATAACATTAAGATCCCAGAAATCACTAACTGATGTTGGCATAAGAAACAGGAACAAAAGCCAGCCATTCGGCCCCTTCAACCTGCACTGGCACTCAATTTAATAATGTCTGATCTCATTGTGGCCTTACCTTTCCTGTCTACGCTCCATAATTGTTTACTCCCTTATAGATCATAAATCTGTTGAACTCAACCTTGTTTATATTCAATGGCCGAGCTAAAATTCTCTCGGAAGAAGGAGAATTTTAAAGATTCCAACCCTCTGAGAGACGCAGTTTCTCCTCGTCCATGCCTAAAATGCGCTTCCTTTGAAAGTGTACCCTCTTGTTCTAGACTTCACGAAGAGGAAAACTTTCTCTCAGCATCCTCCCTATCAGGTCCTCTCAGAATTTCACCTTTCTTAGACGCAAGACACCTCTCATTCTTCTAAACACTAAAAAGAACAGACCTGTCATAATCAATATTCCTTCATAAGCCAACCTCACCATCCCAGGAATCAATCTGGTGAACCTTCTCTGAACAGCTTCCTATCCAATTGTACCTCTCCTCAAACTGGTGCGATATAAAATATTACAGATGTGGACTGACCAAAGCCCTGTTCAGATGAAGCAAGGGTGCCTTACGTTTACGCTGTCTTCTCCTTAAGATACAACACGTTTGGATTCCTAATTACTTATTCAACACTGTGTATCCTTTCTTGAAGCTTGAGGCTGCCTTTAACCCCCTTAACAAAAAACAGAAGAACTGTGGATGCTGTAGATCAGAACTAAAAGCAGAAATTGCTTGAAAACCTCAGCGAGTCTGGTAGCACCTGTGCAGAGAATTAGAGTTAACGTTTTGGATCTGCTGACCCATCCTCAGAACACAGAACTAGCTAGATAAATGTGGGTTATTATGCAGAAGACAGGATGCATAGAGGGGGTAGGGAGTAAATGATAAGTAGGAATAGAGGCCAAAGAGAGAGAAAAACAGTTGGACAGACAAAGGAGTGAACAGCCATCAGAGGAGGAGGGTGAATAGTTGTTAATGGAGGCTGTTAGTGGCTAAAGGGCCTAGTCCCAAAACGTCAGCTTTTGCACTCCTAAGATGCTGCTTGGCCTGCTGCGTTCATCCAGCTGCACACTTTGTTATCTCATAGTGGCTAACAATGGGTTGTGCGTAACAACATACTACAAGGATGTGTGTGTCTATGTGTCTGTGTCTGTATGTGTGCGTCTGTGTGTATCTGTCTCTCGGTGTGGGTAGGGCATAGGAGAATTCAAGCTGTAAAGTTATTGAACTAACTATTGAGTCCAGACGGCTGCAGAATTACCAAACAGAAAAAGATGTGTTGTTCTTCCATCTCATGTTGAGCTTCACTGGAACACTGCAGCAAGCCTGAGACAGAGATGTTGGCCAGGGAATAGGGTGGTGTGTTAAAGTAGCAGTAACAGGTAGCTCAGGGTCTTTTTTGTGAGCAGTACATAGATGCCCTGCAAAGTGGTCACTCAGTCTTCTCTTCATTTCCCCAATGTAAAGGAGGTCACATTGTGAGCAGTGAATGCAGTAGACTAGATTCTGAGAAGTGCAGGTGAGGTGTTGCTTCACCTGGAAGGTATGTTTGGGACCTTGGATGCTGAGGAGGGAGAGGATAAACGGGCAGGTGTTACACGTTCTGCTTGTAGGGGAAGGTGCTATGGTGCTGTGGAGGGAGGGTTGGAGGTGAAAGAAGAGTGGATCTGGGTATCCCAGAGGGAATGGTCCTTGCAGATGGTGGAGGAAGGAGGCAAGCAGAATATGTGATAACAAAGTTTGGAGCTGGATGAACACAGCAGGCCAAGCAGCATCTTAAGAGCACAAAAGCTGATGTTTTGGGCCTAGATCCTTCATCAGATGAAGGGTCTAGGCCCGAAACTCCAGCTTTTGTGCTCCTAAGATGCTGCTTGGCCTGCTGTGTTCATCCAGCTCCATACTTTGTTATCTCAGATTCTCCAGCATCTGCAGTTCCCATTATCTCCAAGCAGAATATGTGTCTGGTGGTGGCATCTTGAAGGAGTTGGCAGAAGTTGTGGCCAATGATCTTCTGGATGTCGATGTTGGTGGGATGGTAGGTAAGGACCTGTTGTTGCAGTAGGGAACGGAGGAGGTGAGGGCGGAAGTACAGGAGAAGGGTTGGGCCCCATTCAGGGCCCTGTCAACAATGGCGCTGGGCAATCCTTGGTTGAGGATGAAGGTGGACATTTTGGAGGCTCCCTAGTCAAAGTTGGCATCATTGGAACATACGCCATGGAGAGGGAGGAACTGAGAGAATGGTAAAGAGTTTTTACAGGAAGCAGAGTGTAAGAATGTATAGTTCAGGTAGCTGTGTGAGTTGGTGTGTTTACATTGGATATCAGCGGCCAGTCTACCTCCAGAAATAGAAACAGAGATGTCAAGGAAGGGAAGGGAGTCTCATTACACATTTTCATAAAAGTAACACATTCCTTAGTTAGTTTCAGGTGCATTGTTCTAACAAGAGCACACAATCTCAGAGTTATGAGTCCCCCACTTAGGACAGAGAGAGAAAGAACTTCTTTCTGCAGAGAGTAATAAATTGATGGAATTCGTCACTGCACTGTCTACGGAGGTTGGGCCATTCAAGGCACAGATAGATTTTTCAATCAGTAAGGGAGTCGAGGATTAGAAATAAAAAGACAGAAAAGTGGAATTGAGGATTATCAGGTTGGCCTGATCTAACTGAATGATAGAGCAGACTTGATGGGCTGAATGGCCTACTTCTGCTCCCATGTATTATACGAATTACAAATCCATACTCGAGGCTACATTCGCTAATTTAATTTCTCCGATCCATATGAAGATTAAAATTCCCTGTGATTGTAATTATGCCTCTCTGCCAAGTTCTCATTACTTCCTGGTTAAATTTTTGCCTTTCTGTGAGGTGCTGTCTGGCTGCCTATAAATTACAGCCACCTACAACTTCTTTCCTTTCCTATTTGTATCTCTACCCAAACGGATTCTACACTTTGATCCTCCAATTGTGTTGGGGGAGGGGGGTGAGGTTTGGATGGAATGGTATTGTTACTGGATTGGTCATTCAGACACTAACAATAATAATACCCTGGGTTAATGGACCAAATCAAACTTCAGCAGATGGTAAACACCAGAAAGAAATACCAGTAAAACAGATACACGCTAGTCTGACTCATCTTGTATACTTTAAAAAGCGTACACGTTTTCAAGTACCGCTGTTTTATTGCTCTGAGAATGAGAATTCAATGATTAAATTTGCAATTAAAAGCTCATCTAATTGTAATTTTGATTTGATTCGATTTGATTTACTGTAGTCACAAACACCTAAGTACAATGGAAAGCTTTGCTTTGTGAGCCGTACAGGCAGATCATGACGAACAAAGACACACAGATCATAGGGCACTCAGTCTGTGAGAGGTGTACAGGTTACAACACAAGGCAAGATCATCATTAGCAAGATCACCATCATTTGAAGTTAGGGAGGTCCATGCAGCTGCTAATAACAGCAGGGAAGAAGCTGTTCTTGAACCTGCTGGTGCATGTGTTCAAGCTTCTGTATCTTCTGCCTGACAGAAGAGCTCAAAGAGAGCATTACCGGGGTGGGAGGCATTGACTGGGTAAACTGTTAGGATTGTTGTAAAAACTCATCTCATTCACACCATTTTCTGAGAATCCCTACAGCGTGGAAACAGGCCCTTTGGCCCAACAAGTCCACAATGAGCTTTAGAGCTTCCCACCCAGACCCATCGCTCTATAACCCACACACCCCTGAACACTACAGGCAATTAAGCAAGGCCAATCCACCTAGCCTGCATGTTTTTGGACTGTGGGAGGAGACCAGAGCACATAAAGGAAACACACGCAGACACCGGGAGAATGTGCAAACTCCGCTCAGAGAGTGACCTGAGGCTAGAATCAAACCCAGGTCCCTGGCGTTGTGTGGCTGCAGTGCTAACCACTGAGCCACCATGCCACTGTGAAGTAGCCACAGAGCATCTGCTTCCAGGGTAAGGCATTCCACTCCCGCACATCCCAAATGTCCACCTTCTTCAAGGACCGCAACTTTCCCCCCACAGTGGTCGAGAACGCCCTTGACCGCGTCTCCCGCATTTCCCGCAACACATCCCTCACACCCCACCCCCACCACAGCCGCCCCAAGAGGATCCCCCTCGTTCTCACACACCACCCCACCAACCTTCGGATACAACGCATCATCCTCCGACACTTCCGCCATCTACAATCCGACCCCACAACCCAAGACATTTTTCCATCCCCACCCTTGTCTGCCTTCCAGAGAGACCACTCTCTCCATGACTCCCTTGTCCGCTCCATACTCCCCTCCAACCCCACCACACCCGGCACCTTCCCCTGCAACCGCAGGAACTGCTACACTTGCCCCCACACCTCCTCCCTCATCCCATCCCAGGCCCACGATGACTTTCTATATTAAGCAGATGTTCACCTGCACATCTGCCAATGTGGTATAGTGCATCCGTTGTACCCGGTGTGGCTTCTTCTACATTGGAAAAACCAAGCGGAGGCTTGGGGGCCGCTTTGCAGAACACCTCTGCTCGGTTCGCAGTAAACAACTGCACCTCCCAGTCGCGAACCATTCAACTCCCCCTCCTATTCCTCAGACGACATGTCCATCATGGGCCTCCTGCAGTGCCACAATGATGCCACCCGAAGGTTGCAGGAACAGCAACTCATATTCCGCTTGGGAATCCTGCAGCCCAATGGTATCAATGTGAACTTCAAGATAATAAAATGTGAGGCTGGATGAACACAGCAGGCCAAGCAGCATCTCAGGAGCACAAAAGCTGACGTTTCGGGCCTAGACCCTTCATCAGAGAGGGGGATGGGGGGAGGGAACTGGAATAAATAGGGAGAGAGGGGGAGGCGGACCGAAGATGGAGAGCAAAGAAGATAGGTGGAGAGGGTGTAGGTGGGGAGGTAGGGAGGGGATAGGTCAGTCCAGGGAAGACGGACAGGTCAAGGAGGTGGGATGAGGTTAGTAGGTAGCTGGGGGTGCGGCTGGGGGTGGGAGGAAGGGATGGGTGAGAGGAAGAACCGGTTAGGGAGGCAGAGACAGGTTGGACTGGTTTTGGGATGCAGTGGGTGGGGGGGAAGAGCTGGGCTGGTTGTGTGGTGCAGTGGGGGGAGGGGATGAACTGGGCTGGTTTAGGGATGCAGTGGGGGAAGGGGAGATTTTGAAACTGGTGAAGTCCACATTGATACCATATGGCTGCAGGGTTCCCAGGCGGAATATGAGTTGCTGTGTCCGCCTGGGAACCCTGCAGCCATATGGTATCAATGTGGACTTCACCAGTTTCAAAATCTCCCCTTCCCCCACTG
Source organism: Stegostoma tigrinum (assembly GCF_030684315.1). Taxonomy (NCBI): domain Eukaryota; kingdom Metazoa; phylum Chordata; class Chondrichthyes; order Orectolobiformes; family Stegostomatidae; genus Stegostoma; species Stegostoma tigrinum. Next base: position 95,226,803 of record NC_081360.1, read on the forward strand.
CATCCCTAAACCAGCCCAGTTCATCCCCTCCCCCCACTGCACCACACAACCAGCCCAGCTCTTCCCCCCCACCCACTGCATCCCAAAACCAGTCCAACCTGTCTCTGCCTCCCTAACCGGTTCTTCCTCTCACCCATCCCTTCCTCCCACCCCCAGCCGCACCCCCAGCTACCTACTAACCTCATCCCACCTCCTTGACCTGTCCGTCTTCCCTGGACTGACCTATCCCCTCCCTACCTCCCCACCTACACCCTCTCCACCTATCTTCTTTGCTCTCCATCTTCGGTCCGCCTCCCCCTCTCTCCCTATTTATTCCAGTTCCCTCCCCCCATCCCCCTCTCTGATGAAGGGTCTAGGCCCGAAACGTCAGCTTTTGTGCTCCTGAGATGCTGCTTGGCCTGCTGTGTTCATCCAGCCTCACATTTTATTATCTTGGAATCTCCAGCATCTGCAGTTCCCATTATCTCTCAATGTGAACTTCACAAGCTTCAAAATCTCCCCTCCCTCCACTGCATCCCAAAACCAGCCCAGCTCGTCCCCTCCCTCCACTGCATCCCAAAACCAGCCCAGCCTGTGCCCGCCTCCCTAACCTGTTCTGCCTCTCACCTATCCCTTCCTCCCACCTCAAGCCGCACCTCCATTTCCTACCTACTAACCTCATCCCACCTCCTTGACCTGTCCATCTTCCCTGGACTGACCTATCCCCTCCCTACCTCCCCACCTCCCCACCTATACTCTCCTCTCCACCTATCTTCTTTTCTCTCCATCTTCGGTCCGCCTCCCCCTCTCTCCCTATTTATTCCAGTTCCCTCTCCCCATCCCCCTCTCTGATGAAGGGTCTAGGCCCGAAACGTCAGCTTTTGTGCTCCTGAGATGCTGCTTGGCCTGCTGTGTTCATCCAGCTTCACACTTTGTTATCATAGAAATAACCTTCCCAGTTTGGGTTCCACCAGGGCCGCTCAGCTCCTTATCTCATTACAGCCTGTTGTCTTTATCCAGTCTGGACTACGTGTAACTCCAGGTCCAGGTCTCTCTCTTCACAAATGTTACCAGACTTGCTGAGTTTCTGCAGCTTTCTCTGCGTGTTTGTTTTAGCTGCACAAATCAGTCTGCTGGATAGGTTGTAGTGATCAGCACTCACTGGCAGGACAAGAGTGGGTTAAGGGACCTTAACCTCCTTTTCTGACCACTCCATGTGATCAAAACACACTTCCACCCGATATCCCTTTCAATCACCTGGACTCAATATTGAGTTCAATATCTTCAAACTGTGAGCCAGCTGCCTCTCCTTCCCTTTCTTATAGCTTTACTTGCTACATTATCTGTCACCTTGTCAGCTCAGCCTCCTCCCCACCCCAGTGGGTCTGTCTGGCAGTACGACTCACCACTGTCCTACCATTCTCACATTCCCATCATTGGTCAATATTGCTGCCTCACAGTGGCAGGGACCAGGTTCAATTCCAGCCTCAGGGAACTGTCTGTTTGGAGTTTGCACATTCTCCCTGTGTCTGAATGGATCCCCTCCGGGGGGCTCCTGGTTCCTCCCACAGTCCAAAGATGTGCAGGCTACATGGATTGGCCGTGCTAAATTGCCCATAGTGTCCTGGGATGTGAAGGCTAGGTGGATTAACCATGGCAAATACAGGGCTATAGGGACAAGGAGGGATGCTCTTTGGAAGGGTGGCATGGACTCAATGGGCCAAATGGCCTTCTTTCACACTGCAGAGATTGTATGATCTAACCTGATCTAGCAACATCTTTTCTCCTCCAGCACTCTACCCACACCAACCCCCCCAACTATAGCATAGTCCCCTCAACACTTCACTTCAGCTCTGATGAATTGTCATCTAGATTTGAAAGGTTAGCTTGCTTTCTCTCCATGGATGTTCCCTGACCTGCTGTGATCTCCAGCATTTGTCGTTTCCAGTATTTTTTCCAGCATCTGCAGAAACTTGCTCCTACATTACAGTCCACCTTCCCATGTTTTAGTATTTTTAAACATTACATTATTGGAACCGAGAAAGCAGTGTTATTTTTAACATTGCATTTTATAAATAAATCATAAAACTATTATACAATCCAGATTAATTTGTTTCTAAAGATTTTACAAGAGATTGCTCATTTTAAAACAAAACATCGCATTGATTTCAACATTTAGTTCCCAGTGCAAGCTGAACTCCAGCTTCTGTTACTGAGCAACATTTTTGTTTTAAGTCGCCCTTGCTTTCTTTGCACTGTATCAGCACTGATTTATACTGGGCATTATTTTATCACTGAATAATCCTATTTTAATTAAAGAAAGTGCAGAAGCTGCAGGGGAGGTAGCAATCCCTCTAGTAAAAGAAAGTTAGTTTAGTTATATTGCTGTAACCGCAGTGATTAGTCCAGTGTATCATTCACACATACTTGCATCAGTGCAGTGCAATTAACATTGCGCCTGCTGAGTGGTTCGGAAGTCCTCGGTTCATCTTTTTAAAATGGATGAGCTGTACACTTCTGACAATAATCGGTAAATTATCTCAGACAACAGTGGTTTGGCATGCTAGAAAATTATAAAGGTTTTGTTTTTGCTTGCAATGGCTGTCCGACTAGTCTGGACAAGCGCAAGGCCAATGCGTCCTGCAATTCATTGCAAGGAACATTTTGAATTATTCAAATTAAAGTGCTGCAAATGCAAAAGGTGAGTGGAAATGCAGGAAGAATAATGAAAGGAGAGTTCTGTAAATGCTGGATATCTGAAATACAAAGTGGAAAATGCTGGAAATGAGGGACTGAATTAGTAATTCAATCAGTGTTGGTGCAGGCTTGCAGGGCCGAAGGGCCTGTTCCTGTGCTGTAATTTTCTTTGCTTTGTTCTTATCATTGTTTTCCTCTGTACAGATGCTGCCAAACTTGACACCTAATTATAAATTCAAATTGCATTTATATAGCACCTTCATTTTCTTCCCCTTTCTTTGATGGAATGTGTGTATCGGTGGCAAGGCCAGCATATGTAGCTCCTTCCCAGCTGCCATTGAACTAGGCAGCTTGTTTAACCATTTCACAGAGCAATTAAGAGTTCCTGTGGGTGTGGAGTCCATGTGATCAGGTGCAGATAGCAGATCTACTTCCCAAAGGGGCAGTAGTGAACCAGATGTCACATGTGCTGTTGACAATAACAAAGGTATCACAGTCACCATTACTGAGTCAGGCTTTTAATTTCAAATTGACTAATTGAATTTTAGTTCCAGATTGACTAATTTATTTTAAATTTCACAAGATCCATTTGAACCAGCATCCCCAGCGGAATAGACTGAGTCCCTGGATTATTCGTCCTGTGATATTACCAATATGCTAATAGCATTCCCCTAACGTAGGAAAACATCCCAAAGTGCTGCAGTGGAGCATTACCAGGCAAAACCTGAAAGCCAATTTCAGCCCCGCCTCCATTTACAAATTTGCTGATAACACCACTGTTGTAGGTCAAATCTCAAACAATAAAAAAAAGAATACAGGAAAGACATAACACAGCATGGAGCTAGAGGAACACAGCAGGCCAGGCAGCATCAGAGGAGCAGGAAAGTTGATGTTTCAGGTTGGGAAACTTCTCCATCAACGTCAGCAAAACGAAAGAGCTGGTCATTGACCTCAGGAAATGGAGTGGAGGACATGCCTCTGTCTGTATCAATGGAGCTGAGGTGAAGATGTTCGACAGCGTCAAGTTCCTGGGAGCAATGTTCACCAACAATCTGTCCTGGTCCAACCACATCAACATGACGGACAAGAAAGCACAGCATTGCCTCTACGTCCTTCGGATGTGAAGGAAATTCAGCATGTCCCTAAGACTCCTACCACTTTTTATAGAGGCACAAAGAAAGCACCCTATCTGGATGCAACACTGTGTGGTTTGTCAATTGCTCTTCCCAAGACTGTAAGAAATTACGGTGAGTTGTGAACACAGTCCAGTCCATCATGCCAACCAGCCTTCCATCCGCTGACTTTATCTATACCTCCCGCTGCCTCAGGAAAGCAACCAATATCATCAAAAACCATTCTCACACCCAGTTACACTTTCTTCCACCCTCTTCCATTGGGCAGAGGATATAAAAGTTTGAATGCATGTATGAATGGATTCAAGGATAGTAGGAACTGCAGATGCTGGAGAGTCTGAGATAAGAATGTGCAGAGCTGGCTGCACACAGCAGGCCAAGCAGCATCAGAGCTGCAGGAAATATGACATTTTGGGCCTAGACCCTTTGAATAGATTCGAGAACAGCTTCTTCCCTGCTGTTATTGGGCTTTTGAATGGACCTCTCAAATGTTAAATCTGATCTCTCTGCACCTTCTTTGTGCTTGTTACACTACATTCTGCACTCTGCTCTGCTACCCTGATGCACTTTGCATGGCACAATCTGCCTGTTAAGCACACAAAACAACACTTTTCACAGTACTTCAGCACGTGACAACAATAAATCAATCAAAACAAGCATACAGAAATTTTAGGACAGACGGCCAAAAATTTGCTCTAAGGAGCTACTTAATGGGTAGAAAGCCAGAGAAATTAAGGGAGGAAATTCTAGGTCTGAGAACCTGGTGGCATGATTAAAATCAGGAATGTTTGAAGAGCCTGAATTACAGAAATGCAGATATTTCAGAGCGTTGAACATTCTAGGACTAGGAGATATTGTCTAAAATTAATGCTGGGCTATTCAGGAGAGATTTTGGGAATCACTTCTACACAGAAAAAATGTAGAGGCTTGAAACTTTCTTCCACAAATGGTGGTTGATGTTAGATTTAAAATCTGAGAAGGATAATTTATTTGTTAAGCAAAAGTGTTAAGGTCTATGGAGTTAGGCCATAGATCAGCCATGATCTCATTGAATGGTGGAACTGGTTTGAGGGACTAAGTCATTTACTCCTGTTCCTACACTCAAATTGTAGGATTGAAGGTCTTTGGGCAGGTCACTTTTTCACTCCTCCATACTCTGAGGCAGCGTTGTCACATGGGCTGAGACCATGAAAAATTAGCTTTGAAATTTACCATTTCCCTCACACATCTCTAAACTCTCTGCAACCAGCTTCATATGATTATCATAGAATCTTTACAGTGCAAAGAGAGACCATTTGGTCCATCGTGCTTGAAGCAGGTCTATGACCAAGTGCCAGTTTCCTGCCTTTTGCCCATAGTCCTGGGCACCATTTCAAATCAAATATTCATCATCCAATCCTCTCTGCTGAGTGCTTCAACTGAATCTGCCTCTGCCAGATTTCCAGTCAATTCATTCCATATCCTTACTGCTTGCTGTGCCAAGTCTTTTTCTCACATCACTCTTGCATTGTTTGCCCATTGCTTTAAATCTACGCCATCTCATTCTTTTCTCTTTTACGAGTAGATGGGGAGCTTCAGGGCTGGCGCAGTGGCTCAGTGCTTAGCACTGCTGCCTAACAGTGCCAGGGACCTGGGTTTGCTTCCACCCTCGGGCGACTGTCTGTGTGGAGTTTGCACATTCTCCTCGTACCTGCGTGGGTTTCCTCCCACAGTCCAAAGATGTGCAGGTTAGGTGGAGTGGCCATGCTAAATTGTCCATAGTGTTCAGGGATGTGGAGATTAGATGGGGTGAGTCTGAGTGCAATGTTCCAAAGCTCGGTGTGGACTTGTTGGGCCGAAGGACCTGTTTCCACACTGTAGGGATTCTATGATTCAACCATGCTGAGCCAGATTTAGTTCACATGTAGAGAGCAGTCAGGACAGCCAGGTGTTCTTATGGAATTTGTGATATTAACTTTGCAATTGAATAAATATCCTTTTGTCTTCATCTCACCCCTTTCCTGAAAAAGTGTGCCCGAATGTATGTTTCTTCTCAGCTGTCTGACTTTCTCTCCTTTCCATTTGCCTTCCCTCCCTCCACGCCTGGGTCCTTTTATCAACCATCCAGTCACACTCACTTTCTACCAAAGTTCAAATATTGAAAGCTAATTTTTGAAGGACAGTAACCCCCACCCAAACCCCTTTCAAAAAGCTGACTCAAGATGTCCTCTTCCTTGTCCGGATCGTATTTCATTTCCCTTCACCCTCTCACCACTAACCATGAGCAAAGGCCACTGGGGGTTTATCAAAGTTAAATAAAAGACAGCATCAACTATTCATTTCCAACTTTTATTGAAATCTCTCTAGCGACAGAAAATGTCTTTGAATCAAGATAGCCCCAGGTGTAATTAACCTCCAATTCACATCTGGGCATTAACATAATTAGATCTAACGATATTAAAAAAACATCAAACTCCTTTCAGTAGCAGACTAAGATGTTGCCTTGGCTGCCATTATCCTGTTGCTACCAAAATGCTCCACCACCATTTACTATTTTCTCAGGGCACTAGCTGAGGATGAATGCTGGCCTGGGCAGTGATAGCCACCCGCTGAGAAAGGTTTTCTCTTTAGATTGCCATAAGCAGCTTCCCAGCAATATCTGAGATAATAGGAACTGCAGATGCTGGAGAATCCGAGATAACAAGATGTAGAGCTGGATGAATACAACAGGCCAAGCAGTATCTTTGGAGCAGGAAAGCTGACGTTTTGGGCCTAGACCCTTTCCTGCTCCTAAGATGCTGCTTGGCCTGTTGTGTTCATCCAGCTCTACACCTTTTTATCCCAGCAATATCTGACTGTCGACAGATACAGTGAACTGAACTACTACAGAGTTGGTGACTAACATCCACATGATGCTAGAATATGAGCCACTTTCCCATGTCTGTGTAATTCTGTTACTTTCAATTTCACGTGTAAAGAATATTTAGATCATGCAAAACCTGGTCACTTTGTGAAATTGACGTAATGGTAATGAGGCACTGCTGCAAAGAACCTAAGGGAAGGGGCATGCAGTCTGGGTAACAGGAGATGTTTGTATGACGGCAACAGGAATGGGACAGAGCCAGAGGGCCCTGTGAAAGATAATACCAGCAAGCTGCCACATTCTTGTCAAACAAGGGGTTGAAAGATTATAAATTTAGATGGGAATGTGAACTTAAGTGTGCAGTTAGATCATAAAATGCAGGAACAGAAGTAAGTCAGTCAGTCAACCCATCGAGCTTGCTCTGCAATTTGATGTGGTCCTGACTGATCTGATCATCCTCAACTCTGCTTTTCCTGTGTTTGTTCCCATAACCTTCAATTCCCTCCATCAATTAAAGTCTGTCCATCCCATCCGTGAACGTACTCAGGGTCCAGCTTCGACTGCCCTTTGCAGTAAAGAATTCCACAGATTCAGGACTCTCAGAGAAGAAGTTCCTCCTGATCTCCATTTTAAATTGGCCATGATCAAATTGAATGGTGGAGCAGGCTTGTGAGACTGAATGATGTACTCCTGCTCCTGATTTGCCTGTTCATGCTCTCTGTCTATGCTGATTGAGTTTCAAGCCTAGATTGTTTTCAAGTTTCTGAAGTGGAACTTGACCCCAATACCTTTCAATTTGACCAGAAAAGAGTAACCACTGAAACATGTAATGCTGTGAAACTGTGTTTGATATTCATTTTTCCCTTTTTCCGGCATTACAGAATACAGCAGATTTTAATGTTCTCAATGATAAGCGTTTTTCGGACTAGATTACTAATTTTAAAGTTAACTATTAGCAAACCAATCAGAGCTGAACAGAAGTTGAAACAGATTCCTTGGAAAGGCTGACAAACTTCTTGTCAGCACTTCCTAAAACATCAGAGTAAATCTACACAGCAATAAAATTAAATTGGATGCTGAGTCACTAAGCAGCAAGTGCATTTCAAAAAGAGATGCCAAATACAAAGAGACTTTAGGGTGCAGATTCATAGTTCCTTGAAAATGGAGTCACTGGTAGATAGGATAGTGTAGAAGACCTTTGGTATGCTTACCTTTATTGGTCAGTGCATTGAGTGTCGGATGTCATGTTACGGCTATAGAGGGCATTGGCTAGGCCACTTTTGGAACACTGTGTTCAATTCTGATCTCCTTGTTACAGGAAAGATGTTGTGAAGCTTGAAAGGGTTGACAAAAGATTTACAAGGATGTTGCCAGGGTTGGAGGGTTTGAGCTACAGGGAGAGGCTGAACAGGCTGGGGCTATTTTCCCTGGTGCATTGGAGGCTGAGGGATGACCTTATAGATGTTTACAAAATCGTGAAGGGCATGGATAAGGTGAAAAGCCAAGTTTTTTCACCATGGTACAGGGGAGTTCAAAACTAGAGGGCATAGGTTTAAGATGAGAGGGGAAAGATTTAAAAGGGACCTGAGGGACAATCTTTTCATGCAGAGGATGATGTGTGTATGGAGTGAGCTGCCAGAGGAAGTGGTGGAGGCTGGTACAATTACAATATTTGAACAGAATCTGAATGGGCGTACAATTAAAAAAGGTTCACAGGGACGTGGGCCAAATACTGGCAAATGGGACTAGATTAATTTAGGTTGTCTGGTTGGCATGGATGAGTTGGACTGAAGTGGCAATTTCTGTGATTTACATCCCTAAGACTCTATAAATTGATTGTAACAAAATTAAAGAGGTGATGCAAAATAATAAAGAGAAAGAAAAAGTTGTGTTTAGAAAATGTGTTGTGTTGTTAGTTTTTGAAGGTTTTAAAGGCAGTTGTTAAAATGTAATAATTGTTATCACATTGACATTGGAAGAGTTACACAGCAAAATTCAATAAACAACAAATAGATGAATGGTTTGATAATCAGGTTTTGGTGTTGTTCATTGAGGCAGGTACGTTGGGAAAGATACCAAGATATCTACACTCTTTCTCAAGTTTGCCACTAAATTATTTTGAAGTACATGCACATACAGGACCTCAGTTTAACTTCCCTTCTGAAAGACATCAATACCAGCAATGTATCACCCTCTGACTGTATTAAACAATGTAGCCATGGCATATCAACATCACAGGCTTTTGTTGCACATCTTTAAGAGGTAAGTAATTATTAACTTGATGAGCATTGCCCAAGTGTTCACATGTTCAGATCAGCACATTATCTCCAACTGAAACTTAACTATACGCATGAGATAACAGTGACTGACATTCACTCGACCCACACCTGAGATGGAGGGTTGGCCAAGAGAAGAAAGTTTGGATCGGCTAGATCTGTAACCATTGTAAGTTTAGAAGAATGACAGGTGATCTTATCGAAGCATAAGATGCTGAGGGAACTGAGGGGAGAGATACTGAAAGGATGTTTTCCATTACAGCTGAGACGAGAACTAGGAGGTATAGTTTAACAGGGGTGTGGGGTGGAGGTTGCAGTGGAGAGATGGTTGCTTTGGGGGGGAGGGGGAGTTCCATTTAAGACAGAGATGAGGAGAAATTATCTTGCAATGTCCTGAGATTTTGGAAAGCTCCTCCTCAAAGAACAGAGGACGCTGAATCATTCATATTTTAAAACAGAGGCAGGTAGATTCTTGGCCAACAACTCAATGTTTTTTGGGAAGGCAGCACGTGGGAGACAGAAGGGAAAGAGGGAATGATGGGAAAGTGGAATGGAAAGAAGGTGAAAGGGGTAAAGGGAGGAAGGAGGGAAAGAGTGAAAAAAGGGAAAAGGGTGGGATAAGTGGGGTGTAAAGGGGAGAAAGGAAGGAAGGATAAGGAGCGGAAGATCCTGATGACGGGTTTATCGCCTCTGATGCTGCCTGACCTGCTGTGTTCCTCCAGCTCCACACTGATGCTGCCTGACCTGCAGTGTTCCTTCAGCTCCACACTGCCTCAACTCCATTGTGTTGTAGGCAGATGGAAATTTAGTGGGCTAGTAATGAATACAGCTGCTAATGTATTCCCAGAAATGTAGAAAAAGAGAAGTAAAGGAATGGAAAAGAATGAGAAATCCAGGATGTGGAATACAAAACTGAGAGAGAGGTGAAAGTTGGAAGCAAAGTTGAAGAAGATTTTGAATCTATGGTCAGGTTAGGATATGGTACCAACACACTTATCAATGTAGCACATTAAGTGTTGAGAAAGAGGGCGAGAGTAGGACTTGGTCAATGAAATGTTCCACGTGTTCCACAAAAAAGATAGGTGTAGCTCAGGCCCATACAGCTAATCATAGCCTTTTTTAGAAAGAGATGAGATGAATTCAGGAGAAATTGGTAGAGAGAACAGAAGTACGGTGAGGCATGGTTGATTGAAACTGTTTGGGCCTTTGTTCAAGACGTAAGTAGAGAGACCTCAGACTCTCCTGGTAGGAAATAGAGGTGTAGAGAGATTGGAAGTACATGGTGAAAGAGTGATTGACAGAATCGTGAAATTGGAAACTTTTAAAGTGAGGAAGGCATCAGAGAGTCATGGATGTCAAGGGGAAGATGCTATACAAAAGAGAAAAGAAAATATGGAGTCAAGATGGGAAAAAAATCCATTCAGTAGGATAGAAATAGACTGAATCGATAGGCTCATAATGGCATCCTTGTTATTGGATCTTGAGAAGGAGGCAAAACCTAATTGTGTGGAATCTAAGGTGGGAACCATGAAGAGAATATCTTGAGAAACCATATTTGGAAGCATGGGAAAAAGTGCTTTGATGTTCTGGTGGTGGGATCATGGCCTTCCTAGACCTCTTGCCATGTAAATGGATGATATGTAACTCATAATCTTAAACCCTCTTTCTCGTCACTTTTCAAGGCCAAAAACACTCCTTTAAGGTGACGCAACAATTTACATGTGCTTTCTGTCTCCATTTTAGTTTATGGTATTCACTATTCACAATGTGGGGTCCATTACAAGGAGAAGGTACAGTGGCTCAGTGGTTAGCACTGCAGTCTCACAGTGCTGGGACCTGGGTTCAATTCCACCTTCAGACGACCATCTGTGTGGAGTTTGCATGTTCTCCCAGTATCTGCGTGGGTTTCTTCTGGATGCTCTGGTTTCCTCCCACAGCCCAAAGGGTAGGTGGATTGGCTGTGCTAAATTGCCCGTGGTGTTCAGGGATGCCTAGGTTAGGTAGGTTATAGGGGGATGGGTCTGGGTGGGATAGTCTGAAGGTCAATTTGGACTGGTTGGGCTGAAGGCCTTATTTCCACACCTAGGGATTCTACGATCTATGATAAAATACAGATTGATTAACTGCTTTTCAAGACATCTACATTCAGTCCACAAGAATGACCCTGATTCAGTTCTCTGGAGTCAACAATTTTACAGGAACAAACTCTGTCCTTCATTATTTTTATTCCCTGTTCTTCCAAGTTTTGTTTCTCCTATGTTTGCTTTCAGGTGACAGAAACATGTTCTAGCCTTTTCCTTTGTTTTCCCATTTTGCTTGTTACCCTACTCTTCCATCATTCAATCTCTGCAGCTTTCTACCATATCAAAGGCCTTCAGGCCCTATACAACTTTTTGCATCTCTCAATCCTCCCTGTTCTCATGACTGGTATTGACCTGAAATGCTAGCTCTGAGTGTTTCTCCACATCTGCAGCCTGATCTGCTGAGCATTTTCTGTATTTAATTCCAATCTCCATGCACAGCATGTACAGTTTTCTGCTTTTTGAGAATTGAAGGAGTATACAGCCCGATGAGGCTGGTGCACAAAGGGAAATAGACTTATTAGATCCAATGACCTTCTCATATACTCCTAAAGATGCTTACGTTCTTTATGTAAATGTCTCAAGACTTTGTAGAGAAAAAAGAACTCCATTGAGGTATGTGCGACAGATTTACTATTAAATGCGAAGTCTTTGAGAAATTGTTTAGGGAAATTAAAAATTTATCTCTGTAGACACACTGATCTTTTGAACTCAATTCCACTTCACAATGAAACACATATTTCACATGTCTGAGAAACAGATGCACAATGGGGAAATATACATAATGAGGTAGCTCTATCAAACTATAACCCTGACATGGAATTTTAACTGCTGGGAGTATTAGGGTCCACGATTTTTCCAATTCATTTAATGCAGACAGTCAATACCAACAGTCCAAATTCTTAAAATTAGCTTAAATCTACGAGCCTCCAAAGTTGAAATTACAGGATGAATGCAGACTAGAAGGAAGCCATTTGATTCATTTTGTCTAAGACTCCGAAAGAGTGTCCAAGTTTGGTAGACACACGGAAATGTTCCCACTTTACTTTTGCCGCTACAGTGACATTGAGGGCATTAATTTACATTTCTGCCACCCTTTTTAACTCTAGAAAGGCATCCCTCAGGCACATTGAATAGATATAAAGATGCCAAGCCATAGGATAGGAATCAGAAAATGGTACTCAAAAACGTTTTGGCTGAAGTTATAAGACTCAACCCTAACCGGTTCTTCCTCTCACCCATCCCTTCCTCCCACCCCAAGCCGCACCCCCATCTACCTACTAACCTCATCCCACCTCCTTGACCTGTCCGTCTTCCCTGGACTGACCTATCCCCTCCCTACCTCCCCACCTATACTCTCTCCACCTATCTTCTTTACTCTCCATCTTCGGTCTGCCTCCCCCTCTCTCCCTATTTATTCCAGTTCCCTCTCCCCATCCCCCTCTCTGATGAAGGGTCCAGGCCAGAAACGTCAGCTTTTGTGCTCCTGAGATGCTGCTTGGCCTGCTGTGTTCATCCAGCCTCACATTTTATTATCTTGGAATTCTCCAGCATCTGCAGTTCCCATTATCTCTGAGACTCAACTCTCAATTTGATTAATCCAAAGCACTCCTGGCTGATGAAATGGGAGAGGGAGATGAAGCAGGGAGTTTTAGGGAGGGATCTCACGGGATCTAAACTGTTCAAGGCACAGAAGACAATAGGGTGTGGGGGTGGGGGAAGGGGGGGGAAGTGACAATGATCTAGAGTGAGCAAAATGGCAAAACTGGAGGAAAGTAGAGATGTCAAAGGCTTGTAGGGCTGGAGGAGGTTGCAAAAGTTTGAATATTTGAATAAAGATGAGAATTGTGGATTTAGAGGATTATGAGCCAGTATGTCTTAATGAAGGTGTGTGAGATGGTCAAGAGGTTTTGGTGCAGGACATTTCATGTGAATACTTCAGTAATAAGGTGGAAGCTGTTTATGGTTCTTTTTTCCAAACATTACCAGTGGTGCCCTGATTAAGCATGTCTCAGATGGGCAGTCTGAATTCCAATGGAATAGTGGACAGTGAAGGTGGCTATCTGGGAATACAACAAGATCGTGATCAACTGGGCCGCAGAGTTGGGAATGGCAGGTGGAGTTTAATTTTGACAAATGCGAGGTCTCGCATTTCGGCAGGTCAAATTCGGACAGGACTTACACTGTCAATGGCAGGGACCTAGGACGTGTTATAGAACAAAAGAAATCTAGGGGTACATGTTTATTGGGAGTACTGTGTGCATTTCTGGTTGCCTCTCTATAGAAAGAAATATATTAAACTAGAAAAAATGTAGAAAAGATTCACTAGGCTACTACCTGGACTGGAAGGTTTGAGTTATAAGTAAAGGTTGGAGAGGCTGGGAATTTGTTTTTCCCCCCTGGAGGAGAGGAGCCTGAAGGGTGTCCTGGTAGAGGTATATAAAAATCACAAAAGGCATAGGTAAGGGAGATAGCCAACAGCTTTTCCCCAGGGTAGGGAAGTCTAAAGCTAGAGGGCATAGGTTTAAAGTGAGAAGGGAGAGATACACAAGAGTCCAGAGGGGCAAATTTTTTTACACAGAGGATGGTGAGTATCTAGAACGGGCTGCCAATTGTAGCGGGGGAGGCGAGCTAGAGAAATATTTGGACAGGCAAATGATTGGGGTTGATATGGAGGGAAGTGGGCCAAATGTCGACAAATTGCAAAAACTGGGTGGCATGGACCAGTTGGGCCAAATGGCCTGTTTCTATGCTGCAAATCTCCATGACTCTATCGGAAACTAAATCTTCAGGCCTTATTTTTTGGACTAGGGTAAGAAATCAAGCCTTCACAAATGGAATCATGAACAAGCTGAATGGTCTCAGATACTTGCTCACTGGCTGCAGTCAAAGTGAAGATCTGAGAGGAGAGAGTGAAAAAGAAAATGAGGGGCACTGGGGTTGGTGAGAATGATGATGGTCTAATGATCAAAATTGCTCATCAGCTTTGTTTATTTAAAATAGAATTTGTGGAGTAGATATTATGACAATCAACTGATTTCTACATATCAAAAGCTTGCAAGCTCATTGAGAACTAACTTGCAGACAAAATTGTAACATTATGTACACACAGCACATAGAATCCTTTAAGGTGAACTTGTTTTGGAAATTAGGATAAGGTATTGTATAAATACCTTAAAGAATATTTAAATATCTACAACAAGTGAACCTGTCAGTATCTATGCTATATGGGTAATTTGCTGACACATCCAGATCTCATAATGAGAACATTACCTGGAAGTTAAAGTTAGCTACTGATTTTGTTATTCCTGTTTGCTTGGTCATGTTTTTCTTCATGGATTACCCCAATGTGCATCTATTTCTCAGACATTTGAAATGTGTTTCATAGTGCAGTGGAATTGAGTTCAAAAGAGCAGTATGTCATGTATTACATTAGAGTTGCTTCCGATCTTTTTGTAAACCAGCAACTGTTTCTTTGTGTTAATGAGACAGAATTGATAGTTTGAGTGAGTGATAATGGGAACTGCAGATGCCGGAGAATCCAAGATAATAAAATGTGAGGCTGGATGAACACAGCAGGCCCAGCAGCATCTCAGGAGCACAAAAGCTGACGTTTCGGGCCTAGACCTTTCATCAGAGAGGGGGATGGGGTGAGGGTTGTGGAATAAATAGGGAGAGAGGGGGAGGCGGACCGAAGATGGAGAGAAAAGAAGATAGGTGGAGAGGAGAGTATAGGTGGGGAGGTAGGGAGGGAATAGGTCAGTCCAGGGAAGACGGACAGGTCAAGGAGGTGGGATGAGGTTAGTAGGTAGGAGATGGAGGTGTGGCTTGGGGTGGGAGGAACGGATGGGTGAGAGGAAGAACAGGTTATGGAGACAACCGCAGGAAATGCTACACTTGCCCCCACACCTCCTCCCTCACCCCTATCCCAGGCCCCAAGATGACTTTCCACATTAAGCAGAGGTTCATCTGCACATCTGCCAAGGTGGTATACTGCATCCACTGTACCCGGTGTGGCTTCCTCTACATTGGGGAAACCAAGCGGAGGCTTGGGGACCGCTTTGCAGAACACCTCCGCTCGGTTCGCAATAAACAACTGCACCTCCCAGTCGCAAACCGTTTCCACTCCCCCTCCCATTCTTTAGACGACATGTCCATCATGGGCCTCCTGCAGTGCCACAATGATGCCACCCGAAGGTTGCAGGAACAACAACTCATATTCCGCCTGGGAACCCTGCAGCCCAATGGTATCAATGTGGACTTCACCAGTTTCAAAATCTCCCCTTCCCCCACTGCATCCCAAAACCAGCCCAGTTCGTCCCCTCCCCCCACTGCACCACACAACTAGCCCAGCTCTTCCCCTCCACCCACTGCATCCCAAAACCAGTCCAACCAGTCTCTGCCTCCATAACCTGTTCTTCCTCTCACCCATCCCTTCCTCCCACCCCAAGCCGCACCTCCATGTCCTACCTACTAACCTCATCCCACCTCCTTGACCTGTCCGTCTTCCCTGGACTGACCTATCCCCTCCCTACCTCCCCACCTATACTCTCTCCACCTATCTTCTTTTATCTCCATCTTCGGTCCGCCTCCCCCTCTTTCCCTATTTATTCCACAACCCTCACCCCATCCCCCTCTCTGAAGAAGGGTCTAGGCCCGAAACGTCAGCCTTTGTGCTCCTGAGATGCTGCTGGGCCTGCTGTGTTCATCCAGCCTCACATTTTATTATCTAGAATTGGTAGTTTGTTTGCTTTCCTTTATTTCTATTCCAGCTTTTTCTTCATCGCTGTGAGCTGAGCAGAGGTATCCCCTAAAGGCAGTATTATCTCAGATGGTATTCTCATGTTTGAAGTTATTCTGAACCAAAACAAAAACAGAGTTTGCTGGAAAAGCTCAGCGGGTCTGCAGCAACTGTGGAGAGAAATCAGAGTTAACGTTGCAGGTCCAGTGACCTGCCTTCTGAATTACTTGCTCAGCCTATTCCTCCTGAACTTTCATTTTCCTCTTCTCAACAGAGAGCTGAGATTTTAGCTCTCCTGATAAAGAAAGTGCTGTTTTTAATGATGCGCCATGGAAAACATTCTGTCTGGGTGCATCACGGCTTGGTATTGCAACTGTTCTGACCAGGACCATAAGGGACGACAGAGTTATGAACAAAAGAAATTGAAAGAACTGTGGATGCTGCAAATCAGGAACAAAAACAAAAAGTTGCTGGGAGGGTCAGCAGGTCTGGCAGCATTGGTAAAGGAAAAAACAGAGTTAACATTTTGGGTCTGGTGACCCTTCCTCAGAACAGGGAATTATGAACACAGGCCAGTCCATCACTCAAACCAACCTTCCATCCACTGACTCCATCTATGCTTCCCACTGCCTCAGGAAGGTAGCCAACACAAGCAAAGAGCCCTCCCACCCCAGTTATAATCTCTTTCATCAAGCAGAAGACATAAAAGCTTAAACGCACATACCAACAGATTCAAGAACAGCTTCCTTGCTGTTATTAGACTTCTGAATGGACCTCTCAAGTCTTGAATTTGAAGTTTGATGGTGTTCTTTGTGCATCTTCTCTGCAGCCATAACATTATATTCTCACTCTGTTTTATTACCCTATCATATTTTGTAAAGTATGATCTGCCCACATTGCATGCAAAAAAAAACTTTCCACCATACCTAGGTATATGTGAAATCAGTAAATTAAGTCAAAATGATGTCGTCTGTTCCTCTTTCAAATTCATTTCTAGAAGTGTTTCTTGAATAGTCTGCTCGTTTCTGCTGTGTTTCAGACATTTGACTGATTCCATGAATAGTGTGTAGTGCGAGAGTGCTGGTATATCTGCAATGGTTAGCCAAGCAGTCTCTATAATGTAGAACCTCCACAACATTCAGGTGAACTGACTGTTGATCATGCACATGGAATTGCTGAATGGTTGCATGCTGATGGTTTCACAGTCACATGTTTTGTCATGGCTTCCCAAGTCTGTGGGGAATTTTGCTTCAGAATTCACAGGCATTACACATTGCCAGTTGCCCTGTGTCAATCTTAGTCAATAACTAACAGTCATTACTTTCCTGAGGACTGATGATTTGAGTGTCTGCAAACACTTCAGACAGCGAGTTGACATTAAAAGGTTTACACAAGATTGACAGTGTGAAAGAAATGACCGTCAGCCTTGGTCTCATCTCTTTTTGACAGCTGCCTACTTCACCTGCAAATCCACCCTCATGATTATGGAAGTGTCCTTAATGCAGAAGGATTTAGAAGATCAAAATTAATCTCTTTTGTGTAAGTTTCAGATGTAGATCCACTTCTACCCCAGGAGGTTTTCACCTGATTAACTTTACTTTTATAAATTAACATTCCAACAGAAGCTGCCATTCGATGTTCACTGTATAAAATGCATAGTTGCTCATTACTTCCACAGTTAATCAAGCAAAGTGCTTTTAAATAAGCTTCAGGAGCCAGTTTTGAGTGGGAGGAGAAACTCATAGTTGAACATCAAAGTCTCGTCAGTCCAACTTCACATTTTGGAATGCACTGATTCCGTATTCTCAGCTTAATTAATAGCTGTAAGTAGCAGTAAACAAAGAGAGTTTGATCAAACATTCTGTACATATCACTCCTTCACCCAACTTTTCATTGACAGCTACCGACAACCATTATCATAAACGTCAAAAGAACACAATCAATTAACTTGAAGGTTTATTCATAAATACACATATATGAAAGTCATACACATTTGAGAGCAATGTCATTGCAAGTCTTTAAAACTTCTTTTGTAAACTTCCTAAAGGACGTAGGTGAACCAGATGGATTTTCCCAACAATCGACAATTCGATTCTTAATTCCAGATAGTTTATTGAATTCAAATTCCACCATCTGCCTTGGTGGGATTCGAAAGAGGGTCCCCAGAACTTTATCTGAGTTTCCATCACTTCCTCTGACAGCTCATTCCACATACATGCCATCCTCTGCGCGAATAAGTTACCCATTATGTCCTTTGTAAATCTTCCTCCTGTCACCTTAAACTTCTGCCCTCTTGTTTTTGACAACCCCTATCCTGGGAAAAGACCTTGTCTCTTCGCCCACCCTCATGATTTTATAAACTTCACTAAGGTCACTCATCCGCCTCCAGGGAATATAGCCCCAACCTACTTAGCATTTCCCTCAAACCCTCCAACTCTGGCAACATCCTTGTAAATCTTTTCTGAGCCCTTTCGAGTTTCACAACATCTTTTCTATAAGCAAGGAGGCCCGAATTGCACACAGTATTCCAAAAAGGGCCAAACAAATGCCCTGTAAAGCTACAACATGACCTCCCAACTCCAATACTCAATGTTCTGATGAATAGTGGCAAGCTTGCCAAATGCCTTCCTCACTATCCTGCCCAACTGCGACTCCACTTTCAAGGAACTGTGCATCTGCACTACTAGATCTCTTCGTTCAGTAACACTGCCCAGGACCTGACCATTAAGAGCATACATCCTGCTTTGATCTGCCCTACCAAAATGCAGCACTCCACTTTTATCTAAATTATCTGTCTGCCGCTTCCTCAGCCCACTTAATCAAGATAACTTTGTATTCTGAGGTAACGTTCTTTACACTGTCCATTACACCAGCAATTTTGAGTGTCGTCTGTAAATGTACCACCCAGACCTCTTATACACACATCCAAATCATTTGTATAAATGACAAACAGCAGTGGACCCAGCACTGATTCTTATTGCACACCGCTGGTCACAGGCCTTCAGCCTGAAAAATGCCACTACTCTCCATCTCGTCCAGACGGCCAGTTCTCCCTGTATTCCATGTAATCTAACTTTGCTAACCAATCTATGACATGGAACATTTTCAAAAGTCTCACTGGAGTCTGTATAGACAACATCTGCCACTCTGCCTTCATCTATTGCCTTTGTTACTTCTTCAAAAAACTCAGTTGTCGTTCTCATACATTTTCAGGGCATGAATATTGCTGACTAGGCCAGCATTTATCACATGTCCCTAATTGTCCGTGACAAACTCAAGGTCGAGCTGCTTTCTTGTGCCACTACAGTCTGTCTGTTTTCAGAGTGATAGGCAGCATGGTTTTGTGCAGTGAAGGTCATGTCATACCAACTTGATAGAATTATTTGAGGAAGTGACAAAGTTGATAGATGAGAAAGGGTGGTGGATGTCATATACATGGGCTTCAGAAAGGCTTTTGGTAAGGTTCCCCATGGC
Organism: Stegostoma tigrinum; assembly: GCF_030684315.1. NCBI lineage: Eukaryota > Metazoa > Chordata > Chondrichthyes > Orectolobiformes > Stegostomatidae > Stegostoma > Stegostoma tigrinum. The sequence goes on from NC_081360.1 coordinate 95,246,026, forward strand.
AGGCTGATGGAGAAAATAAAGTCACATGGGTTCCAGGATGTACCAGCTAGATGGTTAGAGAACTGGGTGGGCAACAGGAGACAGAGGGTTGTAGTGGAAGGGAGTTTCTCAAAATGGATAGCTGTGACCAGTGGTGTTCCACGGTCTGGTGAAGGGTCTAGGCCCGAAACGTCAGCTTTTGTGCTCCTGAGATGTTGCTTGACCTGCTGTGTTCATCCAGCTCCACACCTTGTTATCCCGTGTTCAACAGGGATCTGTGCTGGGACCACTGTTGTTTGTGATATACATAAATGATCTGGAGGAAGGTATAGATGGTCTGATTAGCAAGTTTGTAGGTGACACTAAGATTGGTGGAGTAGCAGATAGTGAAGGGGGCTGTCAGAGAATGCAGCAGAATATAGATAGATTGGAGAGTTGGGCGGATAAATGGCAGATGGAGTTCAATCCAGGCAAATGCGAGATGATGCATTTTGGAAGATCCAATTCAAGAGTGAACTATACGGTAAATGGAAAAGCCCTGGGGAAAATTGATGCTCAGAGAGATCTGGGAGTTCAGGTCCATTGTACCCTGAAGGTGGCAAGGCAGGTTGACAGACTGGTCAAGAAGCCATATGGCAGGCTTTCATTCATCGGACGGGGTATTGAGTACAAGAGTTAGCAGGTCATATTACAGTTGTATCGGACTTTGGTTCAACCACATACAATTCTGGTTGCCAAATTACCAAAAGGATGTGGATGCTTTGGAGAGGGTGCAGAGGAGGTTCACCAGGATGTTGCCTGGTATGGAGGGCACTAGCTAAGAAGTGAGGTTGAGTAGATTAGGATTATTTACATTAGAAAGATGAAGGTTGAAGGGGGACCTGATTGAGGTCTACAAAATCATGAGAGATATAGACAGGGTCGATGGCAAGAAGATTTTTCCCAGAGTGGAACTCAATTACTAGGGGTCACGATTTCAAGGTGAGAGGGGAAAAGTTTAAGGGAGATATGTGTGGAAAGTTCTTTACACAGAATGTGGTGGGTGCCTGGAACGCACTGCCAGCGGAGGTGGTAGAGGTGGACATGATAGCATCATTTAAGATGTATCTAGACAAATGCATGAATGGGCAGGGAGCAGAGGGATACTCATTGTTGGAAAATAGGTGACAGGTTTAGATAGAGGGTCTGGATTAGCAAAGGCTTGGAGGACCGAAGTGCTTGTTCCTGTGCTGTAATTTTCTTTGTTCTTTGTTCTACTACATCCATAATGCAGTTACAGAGGGAGCTCCCAGGATTTAGATCCAGCAACACTGGAGAAAGAGAGATGTACTTTCAAGTCAGGATGATGGGACGGCTTAGAGGGGAACTTGAAGATGGTGGTGTTCCAGTCAACCAGCTGTCCTTGTCATTGTAAATGGTAGAGTCACACATTTGGAAAGTTCTGTTAAAGGATTTTTGGTGGGTTATCACAGCACATTTCATAGCTGGGATTCACTGCTGTCATTATGTGTCAATTCTGAAAAAAAGTGAATATTGAAGGTCATGGAATGGGTGCCAGTTAGGTAGGCTGTATTGTCCTGGATAGTGTCAAGCTTCTTGAATGATGTTGGAGTTTCACTCATTCAAGCAAGTGGGAAGTATTCATTCACACTCTTGATGTGTACCTTGTCGATGGAGGACAGATTATCGGGATCCCAGGAGAGAATTGGTCCCCGTATAATTATTCGCCTTTGACTGCAATTATTTGACGAGCCCAGTTCAATTATATAGTCAGTCCTAAGACGTTAACATAAAAACATAGAAGATAGGAGCAGGAGAAGGCTATTCAGCCCTTCAAACCTGCTTCACCATTCATCATGGCTTACTGTCCAACTCAATAGCCTAATCCTACTTTCTCTCCATAACCTTTGATCTTGTTCAGCCCTGGTACTATATGTAGCCGCCTCTTGAATACATTCAGTGTTTTGGCATCAACTGCTTCCTGTGATAATGAATACCACAGTCTCACCACTCTTTGGGTGAAGAGATCTCTCCTCATCGCCGTCCACCCCGAATCCTCATGCTGTCACTCTGGATCTGGACATAACCATCATCAGGAACATCCTCCCCTAATCTACCCTGCCCAGTCCTGTTAGAATGTTATAAATCTCACTGAGGTACCCCCTCATTTGCATGAATTCCAGCAGAAACAATCCCAACCTGGTCAATCTCTCCTCAAACGTCACACCTGCCATCCCCTCAATCAGCCTGGTAAACCTTCACTGCACTCCCTGAAGAGCAAGATCTTCCTTTTTCAGAAAAAGAGACTAAAACTGTACACAATATTCCAGGTGTGGCCTCACCAAGGCCCCGTATAACTGCATTAACACATCCCTGTTGCTGTACTCGAAACCTCTCACAATGAAGGCCACATACCATTTGCCTTCTTTACCTCCTGCTGCACCTGCATGCTTACCTTCAGCAACTGGTGCACAAGGACACCCAGGTCCAGCTATATACTCCCCCCTTCCAATTTACAGCTATTCAGGTGGTAATCTGCCTTCTTGTTTTTGCTTCCAAAGTGAATAATCTCACATTTATCCAAAATATACTGTATCTGCCATTGATTTGCCCTCTCACCCATATAATAGCAGGATTTCAGTGCTCGTAATACTTTTGAATGTCAAAGAATGATGGTTGGATTCGCTCTCATTAGAGATGGCTATTTTCTAGCACATATGTAGTGCTAATGTTACTCGCTGGTTGTCGTCCACAATCTCCCTCTCCTCTCCCATTCCCTGCACTGCTCTCTCATTACTTGGTCTACTCTCAGGAGTTTTCATGGTCACAAAGGGAGTAGGAGAGGTCTCATATTGCCCATCATGAGGATGAGGCAATGCTAAAACTTCGGGGTGTAAAACCAATTCACCCTCATGCCCATACTTGGAATGGGCATTGGCACTGGCTGAATTTCCTTAGCTGGCAATGTACCAATGACCAGACCTGCATTCTCTAGGAGGCTGATGGTAGAAGGTGGTTCATCACTCTGACAGCAGAATGTGCCAATGACAATTCAAACTGTACGCTGCTTTCCACCGGTGGTAGGTATCGAACACAGAAGCAGTCACAACCTCTGTTTCCGTACTTCACTTCCCTCCTCAGCCCCACACTGGATGAAAAATCCTTCACCCAATATTAACTGGATGATCATTACAAGTTCTTCATTGAAAAATGCTTTTTAAAATATATATTATCAAGTGGTCTTTTCTGGTCATCAGTATGTGTTGAGGAAATCATTCATCTTAGTTGCTGATACTGTGCAGGATGCTGTTACCATTTCTGCTGTCACTCAATTTTATGAGCACAAATGTAGCCCATTTTTCATCAGCACAAACAGTGCAAAGCTCCCTTCTCTGCAGTAGTCCCAGGTATAATAAGTAGATTGTGTACAGCACTTAAATTCATGGCTACATTAATGAATTCGATTGACTGAAGGTGAACTTAAAATGCAATACTTGAAGGTGACAGCGAGCTCAGCTTAACACAACTAATATATGACTCATCATAAGAAACCTATTAAGCACTAACGTCAATGCTCTTCAAATGTGGACCATTTGTACACTTAACTGTAACAACACTGTTAAGAGAGACTGGAGTGAAGGTTCCTAAATCAGCAATTACACTACGCATAAAATTATGACATTAGAGTTAATCATTATCTGTTTATTTTTGCGCTCGGGCCTGTTTACGTCTCTGTTCATATGGCAACAATGATGGACAGTAAATAAAGTAGAGTATGATTCAACTTGGATGAGAAAAGGGCAAGGAATAACAATGAAAAAATAACTAATGGGGTAAGAAGGGCAGAGGAGTATCTAACTTCAATAGGGTAAAAATGGACCCAACACAAGTCATTTGAAATTAACAACTGGGAGCCTGGCAAAAAAGTAATGGGATAGTAATCAGAGATAATGGGAACTGCAGATGCTGGAGAACCCAAGATAACAAAGTATGAAGCTGGATGAACACAGCAGGCCAAACAGCATCTTAAGAGCACAAAAGCTGACGTTTCGGGCCTAGACCCTTCATAAGAGGGTCTGATGAAGGGTCTAGGCGCAAAAAGTCATCTTTTGTGCTCCTAAGATGCTGCTTGGCCTGCTGTGTTCATCCAGCTTCACACTTTGTTATAATGGGATAGTAAGCTGTGTTTAGAGGACCTAACTCAAGGTAAAATGCCACAGCGGGTAAAGGTAGGGCAAATAAATGCGGAACTCCTTAAATGTTGAAAGAACGAGACTAAAAAGAAACAAAGAAGAGATGCATCTTACAAATGTCAGGTGGATAATAAAATTACATACTTGGCTCAGTGCAGAAAGTTTAGAGAAGTAAAAGAAAAGCAAAAAGAAAGTATGAAGAGAGGCTAGAAGATAAGTTTATCATGAGCATGATATTTACAAACTGATTGTTTAAAATAACGCCTTTGATTCAAGGTAAAATAGACCAGTGGAGTGAGGCATGCAAGCTCCTACTTGTTCCGCTTGGTGATAATTCCATAAGCAACAAAAACAGAAGTCGCTGGAAAAACACAGCAGATCTGGCAACATTTATAGAACATAGATCATAGAACATTACAGCACAGTACAGGCCCTTCAGCCCTCGATGTTGTGCCGACCTGTCATACCGATCTTAAGCCCATCTAACCTACACTATTCCATGTACATCCATATGCTTGTCCAATGACGACTTAAATGTACCTAAAGTTGGCGAATCTACTACCGTTGCAGGCAAAGCGTTCCATTCCCTTAATACTCTCTGAGTAAAGAAACTATCTCTGACATCTATCTTTTACCCCTCAATTTAAAGCTATGCCCCCTCGTGCTCGCCGTCACCATCCTAGGAAAAAGGCTCTCCCTATCCACCCTATCTAACCCTCTGATTATTTTATATGTTTCAGTTAAGTCACCTCTCAACCTTCTTCTCTCTAATGAAAACAGCCTCAAGTCCCTCAGCCTTTTGTAAAGAAAAAAATCAGAGTTAACGTTTTCGGTCCAGTGACCATTCCTCAGAACTGGCCTGATTGCCATGGGGATGTACTGAAAGCCAGGCAACTATTTTAAAGCAGCTGAAGGCAAAGAAATAGCAGGTGTCCTTACTGCTGCCAAACATACCGACTCAATGATCCCTGGACAGAGAAAGGAATTGTGTCTTGGAGAGGGTCACAGGAAACCAACAGCTACTGAGAATCAGAGCAGAAATTGCCATTTTACGTGAGAGCTCCAGGATGTTGGTGCAAGCTTATTCTCTGATCTAAGACATGGGACTTGAGAATATTTACAGACCGTACAATTCACCCAGGCATAGCTAGGAGGAGGAGTGGTAGGAGTGAATCTTGTAGATAGTAACTGCTCTGAGGAAGGGTCACTGGACCGGAAACGTTGTTTCCTTCACAGATGCTTCCAGACCTGCTGAACTTCTCCAGCAACTTTGTTTTTGTTCCTGATTTGCAGCATCCGCAGTTAAGATCGTAACTTTTTCCAGGTTCTTAGACAATGGAGGGAAAAAAAAAAATCAACCCTGAATTTTAGAATTCTGTGAAAAGGGGAAAAAAACCTAACTGAAAGGCAGAGGAACGATGGACTGGTTCTTCTAAAAGACAACTTTCTGCAAAAACTGTGAAACACAAAGATGAAAGAAAGTTTTTTTGATCCCCTCAGAAAGTTAACCAAGGTACTTTTCCTGTAGTTTAGTGTATTATTTGCCTGCTAAGCGCTATTTAGTTGATTTTAATTTACCACAGCAAGTCTTGACATTTGAAAACTTGTGAGATCATTTCTGATGGTTACTGAGAATTCAAATCTACTTTCAAAAAGGTTTTGACCTCCCCAAAGGATTTTAACAAGGGAACTCAGACACCTTCTGTGGATGCCTTTACTGAAAGGGTGATAAAAGGAATATTGAGACCAAAAAGGAAATTTTCAAATGGAGTTAGAAGCTGTGACTGAGGATCAAATGAATATTTTGCTTCGGTTTTTGCCAAGGAAGAGAATGGTGTCAAAGTCAATGAAATGGGAGTTTTGTGAGTGTGCTACGAGTTGATAGGGAAGAGTTATCAGAGAGCTGCATTTAAAGCTGACAAAGCTTGACCAGGACAGGATACATGAAAGGAGATTCAGGAAAATAGTGGTGGAAATGCCAGATACCAGTCAGTCAAAATGTTCCAATCTTCCTTAGATTCATATGTGGTACCAGAGCACTGACTGAGTTTTTTGAAGAAATAACGAAGGGGATTGATGAGAGCAGAGTAGTAGATGTGATCTATATGGCCTTCAGTAAGGCATTCAACAAGGTTCCTCGTGTAGACTGGTTAGCAAGATTAAATCACATGGAATATAGGGAGAACTGGCAATTTGCACGCAGAACTAGCTCAAAGATAGAAGACAGAGGGTGGTGGTGGAGGGTTGCTATTCACACAGCGACCACAAGGAATGGTGCTACATCAAATGCTTTTTGTCATTTATGTAAAATGATTTGGATGTGATATAGAGGGTACGGTTAGTAAGTTTGCAGATGACACCAAAATTGGAGGTGTGATGGACAGTGAGGAAGGTAACCTCAGAGTACTACGAGATCCTTAACAGATAGGCCAATTGTCCAAGGAATGGCAGGTGGAGTTTACTCTAGATAAAAATGAGGTGCTGTGTTTTGGAAATGTAAACCAGAGCAGGACTTATACAGTTAATGGTAAGGTTCTGGGGAGTGCTGCTGAACAAGGAGACCTTGGAGTGCATGTTCACCGTTCCTTAAAAGTAGAGTCGCAGGTAGATAGATAGTGAAGAAGGCGTTTGGTACGCTTGTCTTCATTGCTTAGGACATTGTGTATAGGAGTTGGGAGGTCATGTTGAAACTGTATAGGACTTTGGTTGGGCCACTTTTAAAATACTGCATGCTATTCTAGTCTCCCTGTTATAAGTAGGATGTTGTGATACTTGAAAGGGTCCAGAAAAGATCTCTATGACTGGGGGACTTCACATCTGACACACTGCTCTGAAAAGAGTTTCAGGATAAATGTAACCAGTAAAAGTCAATCACTTTAATCTCAGTGGTGGAGAAGTTTTAGAAATGATAAGCGGACATAGAATTTGGTCAACAGGACTCACACAGATAGTAGGAACTGCAGATGCTAGAGAACCTGAGATACCAAGGTATAGAGCTGGATGAACACTGCAGGCCAAGCAGCATCAGAGGATCAGGAAACCTAATGTTTGAGCCTAGACCCTTCTTAAAAGACAAATCATGTTTAGTCAAATGGTTTAAGTTTTGAGGTGACTGTGAGAGTTGTCAAGGAAAATGCAGACCAAGTAAACGTGTGTAGATTTTGCAAGAGACATTTGAAAAAGAGACACGTCAGGTTTGGCAGCAAAGTTAGAGTCCACAAAATAAAAAAAAAGAAGCCAGGGCATACATTCAAAATCATCCAATGGATAGAACTCGATCTCCATCTCAGTCTATGAGGAAACAGAATAATGGTGAGCCAGTGATTCTTAGAGACTGGACTCAAAACATTAACTTTGTTTTCTCTCCACGGATGCGGTGTTTCTCCAGCAATGTTCGTTTTTCTTTTAGCTTTCCAGCAGTTCTTTGATTTATGTCTCACGCTGTAGGAGGGGGTTATATAATGGGGTACCTCAGAGCTCAGTCCCTACTTTGGTTGAACTATCACCTGGACATTTGCGCACAAGACTGAATTTCAAAATTTTCAGCTAATGTAGAACTTGGAAGTGTTTCAAACCCTGAGAATGCAAAAGCAAGTAGATAGGATGGGCAAATAATAAGCCTATTCAGCTTCTCCTTGTAGCTCAAACCCTCCAACCCTGACATCATCCTTGTAAATCTTCTCTGAACCATTTCAAGTTTCACAACATCCTCCCTATAGCAGGGAGACCAGAATTTAATGCAGTATTCCAGAAGTGGCCTCAACAATGTCCTGTTCCACCGCAACATAAAGTGATTTATTTTGGTGGAGAGTGTGATTCAATATAAAATAAAGATAATTTGAAATGGGGTGCAGGAACAGAGGGATCCAGGGCCACATGTACACCAGGATGGCATGGTGGCTCAGCGGTTAGCACTGCTGCTTCACAGCGCCAGGGACCAGGGTTCAATTCCACCCTCGGGTGACTGTCTGCGTGGAGTTGGCACATTCTCCCTGTGTCTGCTTGGGTTTCCTCCAGGTGCTCTGGTTTCCTCCAGCAGTCCAAAGATGTGCAGGTTAGATGGATTGGCCATGGGAAATCCAGGGTTACTGAGTGGGATGGCCTTCAAAGGGTTGCTGTTTACTCGATGGGCTGAAGGGCTTGCTTCCACATTATAGGGATTCTATGATCAGGTTAAGAATTCCACTAATATGGGGAAGAAAGAAATTTCAAACTGGTGTGCGTTGTGAGTTAGTACACAGCTAAAGGTAATGTTGCCATTGCCTTTGTAGACCATTAGAGAGAAGCAAAGATACTTGTGGTGGTTTAACCAAGGATCACCACACGGGAAGAGGTTGAGGAGAAGAATTATTTATAGAAATAACCCAAACTGTTTGTGTTACACTGTATCACCAACTACTATCCAGCTGACTGAGCTAAACTAACCCCTTGTACATGCATATCCCACAGGGCATCGCAAGCCCAGTGAGGTCAAACAGTACATACTGGCTCATGTCCAGATTTGGCACCTACCTCACATCTGGGGCATTGCGGATATGCTGATAGCTTTGCCTTAATTCATCATCGCCCATCAAATAATCCAATTCAGATGGGAACGTGGTCACACAAGCATTAGAAAAAGATTCAGGATCAAGGCTCATCACACATTATCCTTTTTTAATGATGGAAATCAGGAATTACAAGGGAAAAAGAAAAGCATGCGGGGATCTGACACTCTCTGGGGATATAACATGAAACAAAACTATCAATAATTCATTTAGAGTCACACTCTCAAAGCTTACTACTGACAGCTGCTCTCTTACAGCTCTGCCTAGCTTTTCAGGTCTACTGTCTGGTTTTCTAATGTTTTAAGCATTGATAAGAAACAGAATCATACAGCATAGAAACAGGCCCTTTAGTCGAACTAGTCCACACTGACCATGTTCCCAATTTATACTAGTCCCACTTGCCTACATTTAGCCAATAACCCTCCAGACCTTTCCTGTTCATGCACTTATCCAAAAACTACCTGCATCCACACACAAACCACTTTCCAAAACAATTGCCCCTCACGTCCTTTTTAAAACTTTCTCCTCTCACCTTAAAAATATTCCCCCTAGCTTTGGACTCTCACCACCCTAGGGAAAAGACACTTGGTATTCACCTCATGATTTTATAAGCATTAATAAAGTTCATCCCTAAATCTCCTACATTCCAGTGGAAAAAGCCTCAGCCATCTAACCTATTTTTATAACTCAAATCCTCCATACCTGGCAACATCCTGGTAAATCTTTTCTGAACCTCTCCAATTTAATTATATTTCTCCTATACCCAATGTATAGAACTGTATACAGTAGTCCAGAAGAGGCCTCACCAATGTCCTGTACAATTTCAACATGACATCTCAATTCCTATCATAAAGGTTTGAGCAATGAAGGCAAGCATGCTAAATGCCTTACCCACCCTGTCTACCTTTTATGACAGAAATTTTAAAGGTTATGTGCCTGAACCCCTAGGTCTCTCTGTAGCGTAACACTACCCAGGGACCTGCTATTAATAAGAACCGCCCTTATTTTACCAAAATACAATACCTCACATTTACCCAAATTAAGCTCCATCTGCCACTCCTCAGCCCATCACAAAGAGATATTAATCAGTTGGGTCAATATTTGATCACCTTCTTCACTGTCCACTATACAATAAATTTTGGTACCATCCGCAAACTTGCTAATGACGCCTCCTAAATTCTCGCCCAAATAGTTTATATAAATGACAAACAAAAGTAGGCCCTGTGGACCACCACTGATCACAGGCATCCAGTCCAAACAAACAATCCTCTACATCATGAGGGCGTAATAGGTACTGCCCATGATGGATGCTGAGATAACAAGGTGTACTTCAACTCCCCCTCCCACTCCTAAGCCTCCTGCAGTGCCACAATGATGCCACCCGAAGGCTGGAGGAACAGCACCTCATATTCCACTTGGGAACCCTGCAGACTAATGGCGTCAATGTGGACTTTATAAGCTTCAAATCTCCTCACCCCTGACCTCATCCCAAGACCCGCCCATCTCATCCCCGCCTCCTTGACCTGTCCGTCTTCTCCCCACCTATCTGCTCCTCTATCCACCTTCCATCATCACCTCCCCTGCTCTCTCTATTTATTTCAGAGCCCCCTTTCCCCTCGCCCATTTCTGAAGAAGGGTCCAGATCCGGAATGTCAGCTTTCCTGCTCCTCTGATGCTGCCCGGCCTGCTGTGTTCCTGCAGCTCCACATCTTCTTACCTCTACACCATCCCCTCTCTCTCTTACTGTCAAGCCAATTTTGTATTCATTTGGCAAGCTCACCCCGAATCCCACGTCATCTCACTTTACTAATTAGCTTACAATGTGGAACCTCGTCAAAGGCTTTAGTAAAGTTCATACAAACAATGTTTACCACTCTGCCCTCAGTTGTCTTGGTTACTTCCTCAAGCAATTCAATCAAGTTTGCGAGACATGATTTTCCTCACACAAAACTAAGCTGTTTGTCATTAATCAGCCCTTGCCTCTCCAAGTACATGTTCAATGTCTCTCTTCCTACCATGCGGCAACAATTTCAGAACTATGGCTGTAAGAATTACTATAAAATTGCCACTTCCCATCACAAAGCTGATGGAGAGACGCTACCTGATCAAATTCTTCTACACCTTGGCTATTAATGTAATGAATGGTGACCACAACTGATGATACCCAGAGTGTCCAACCAAGGGTTTATATGTGTGCCACCAGTGAACTACTTTATCCAATTCAAACAGTCCCTGCCTCTTTAATATTTACCAAGATACACCCGCGGGCAGCTTTATTTATGGACGAGGTTTTTGAACCGACAACATGGAATGTGAGGAAGTTACAGGCTGAGGAAGGGGGGGGCTCTACTTAATCCATTCCTTCTAATTCCAGTCCCATCCCTAATGGGTCTTGTCTAATGTGCTTCATTTGCTCAGAACTTCCAACAATATTTTCCTTTACCTTCCAAACATGAATTCAAGGAGAAGTCAGTATCTTGCGTCCCACACTGAATTCGACCTGGGATTGGGATTATTCAGTGTCCTAACAACCTGCTAAGCCTTCTACTCCACATGACATTCAATTCTTTTTGATATTTTGTAAATCAACCTGTTCAGAAATGCTGTCACACACTTTTATGCAATTAGCCACAACACTCCATACAAGTTATCAATTCCACAAAGTTTAGAATATACACTTGAATTCTCTTATCAAATTTTTGGTAACCATTCTATATTTATATTAAAGTAACATCCATTATTGATCAAAGAAGGCTCAACAGTCACATTCTGTCCCTATTTATCTGTTCTTTAACTGTTACTATAAAGCGTATTTCTGGGACAACACCTTCACCCTTAATTGCTCCCTTTTCAAAGCACAGTGATCCAAGTTCCTCCAATCTCCTGTAAAACAACGAAGGTCCTTATCTCAGGGATCATCTTTGTGACTCTTCTTGAACTTACCTCCAGGTTCTGAAGATTACCCTTGTATCTCAATGACCCTGTCTGAAAACTCAACACAGGGACGGACCAAACACTGCACCATTCAATCATAATGGTTTTGGACTCTCACTCCCCTTGAAGTTCTTCGACAGCATGATATCAAAGTTATTTTATTGTTAATTAGCAAAACATTGTTTTTTATTTGAACCAACTTCCCCAGAGCTCTATCTGCAGAAGCTACATTTCCAGTATTAATATCAATGTAATCCAGGTGAACATCAGCCATACCAGTCTGAAATAGCAGATAAACAATGGCCTGCTAGTAATCCAGAATTTGAGTCAACATTCTGGGAACTTAGGTTCAAATCCTGCCACGGCAGATGATGGAATTTGAATTCAATAAATATCTAGAGTTAAAAGACTAATGATGACCATGAATCCATTGCTGATTATCAGAGAAACCTCATCTAATTCATTGATGCCGTTCAGGGAGGGAAACTGCCATCCTTACCTGGTCTGGCCTATATGTGACTCCAGACCCACAACAATGTGGTTGACTCTTAACTGCCCTCTGGGCAATTAAGGATGGCCAATAAATGCAAGCCGAGCCAGCAAAGCCCACAACCTGTGAATTAATTTTTTAAAAAAGTTTGCAAAACTGACTGTATCAGAGATAATAGGAACTGCAGATGCTGGAGAATCCGAGATAACAAAGTGTGGAGCTGGATGAACACAGCAGGCCCAGCAGCATCAGAGGAGCAGGAAAGCTGACGTTTTGGGTCTAGACCCTTCTTCAGAAATGACATTTCAGATCTGGACCCTTCTTCATTTCTAGGCGCAAAATGTCTAGACCCTTCTTCATTTTCTGATGAAGGGTCTAGGCCCGAAATGTCAGACTTCCTGCTCCTATGATACTGCTTGGCCTGCTGTGTTCATCCAGCTCCGCACTTTGTTATCTCTGCAAAACTAACTTTTAGCTAAAGCGAAAGGTCATAATGGCATCCATGTAGCACTTGTCACAAACGCTGTACATAACAAAGAGCATTCCAGCCAATTGGAAGATTTTGACAAGTAATCACTATTGTACTGCAAAAAACAATTACACAGAGCAAACTCCACAAAACACTAAGGTGATAAAGGCCAGAAAATCTGTTTTGGTGACATTGACAGGGGAATAAATGGTGACCAGGTCACTGTTTACAACCGTGACATCTCCTAGGGCCATGAATTTTTACTTTGGAGTCCCCAGACTGCATCTCTCCAGCTTTGAATCTATTAAAACTTACTTATTTGTCCAAATTCTTTTCAACAATCTTGATGTGGCATTCATTGGCTTGGCTGAGTGTTTTGCCTGATAACATCTTCTGAATCATGGAATGGTTACCAGTCTGAAGGAGACTGCTCAGCCCATCTCACCTGTATTGGCTTGTTGAGCATTTTAACTTAATAGATTTCAATCTTCTGCCTTGTCTCTGTAACCCTGTACATTGTCTCTATTTAGATAACTATCAATGCCCTCTTGAATGTCTGAATTGAAGCTACCCCCACAACAATACCAAGCAGTGCATTCCAGGCCCCAACCCATTCACTGTCAGAAGTTTCTTCTCACTTTGAATTTACTTTTTTTGTGAAACATTTTAAATCTGTGCTGTCTCGCACTTGATAATTTTATAGGCTGGAACAGTGTGGCCCTCTGCACTATGCTCAGGCTTCTCGTGATTTTGAAAATTTCGATTAAATCTCCTCTTAGCCTTCCCCTCTGCAAGGTAAATGGTGTAACTTTCTCAATCTATCCTCATCAGTAATGTTCCTTATTCCTGGAATCATTCTCTTAAATCTCTTCAGCACTCTCTCCAACCCATTCACATCCTCCTCTCAGGTATGTTACAACCCACTTCTAGAGCAGATGGGACTTGAACTCAAGATTTTCTAGCTCAAAGATGGAGAGAGTACCATTGTGCCACAAAAAACCCACCCCATATCCTTCCACAGTGTAGTGTCCAGAACTGTCAGCCAGACTCCAACTGAAATCTAAACAATGTTCTATACAGATTCAATATGACCTCACTGCTCTTGTTCTCCAAACCCTTACAGAATCACTGAATCACTACAGTGTGGAAGCAGGCCATTCAGCCCATCAAGAAATCTCCCTCAACTTCAACTCTCTGAAGAGCATTCTATTCAGGCCGAAACTCCTACCCTATCCCTGTAGTCTTGCATTTCTGTGGCTAATCCACCTAACCTGCACATCCCTGGACACTATGGGTAATTTAGCATGGCCAATCTACCAAACCTGCACATCTTTGCACAGTGAGAGGAAACCAGAGCACCCAGAGGAAACCCACACAGGCACGGGGAGAATGTGCAAAATCCACAGAGACAGTCACCCGAGGGTGGGATCAAAGCCAGGTCCCTGGCACTGTGAGGAAGCAGTGCTAACCACTGAGCCACCCTGCAACACTGTGCTGTTGCATCTCAGAATGCTACATCTGATCTAAAATTGCATACCATGCACTGGGAACATAAAAGGAAATTTCTTCCAGTTCCTTACACTGCCAGGCTCATAAAATAACCTATTATTGATAGAGAGAGCTGTCATGACTCTTTTGGGTAATGCAGTTGAATTCAAGTCCTGCTATCCTGGGAATTGTCCTACAGGTTAAAGATTTTAAAGTAAGTCATAAAATTCCCTAATTTCCCAGCTTGATCCAGGTTGCTCAAAAGAAAACATGGACCAGGTTTGTGTGTGTAACAAGCATTACTATTTCTCACACGTACTTGGGCTCTAGCTATAGAGAAACAGTTATAAGCCATTGGCTGATTGTAACTCTAATTCCCTTATAAACTCTCCCTCACAACACATACACAGAGGCAAAGAGAGAGGAAGAATAGGCCATGGATAAAGGAAAACTGCAAGGCACTTCAATGATTCCTATTCAGAGGTAACTGAGGTGATCTTTAAAGGGGACAAATATTTTACACAGAGGATGGTTCGTGTGAGAAAGGAGCTTCCAAAGAAAGTAATGGATGTGAGCACAGTTGCCACGTTTAAAAGGCAGTTAGGTAAGTACATGAACAGGAAAGGTTTGGAGGGGTATGGGCCAGGAGCAGGCAGGTGGGATTAGTTCAGTTTGGGATCATGTTTGGAATAGACTGGTTGGATCAATGAGTCGGTTTCTGTGCTGTATGGCTCCATGACTCTGTAAAAGATACAAAGCTGTTGATTTGCTTATAAAAGGTCATCACTTATTGGTTAAAATTCACAGCTTACACCGAGTCCTGAAGGAAAGATGAGCTGTTCTGTTTCAGGGTTTTGACTGCAGAGAACAGAGAGACAGCTCCTAAGATGGTGGAGATCAAAGAAACCTCTCTCTGTATCTCATTCCCAGCCCCAAAATGTTCACTTACCTGTCAGCCAATCACATGGGCAAAAGGCTTTGTCGCTGATCAATGGACGAGTTAACTGTCAACCAACATTTTGTGCCACCAAGCCTCATCTGTACATAACCTGTATCTGTTTATCTGTAACCACTTCAATGACTGCTTTTTCTGATGCTTGCCATGGGCAGCAGGTACCTTGTTTTTCTAAACATGCAGCAACTCCTTAAACACTGGTTTTAAAACAACTTCTCTCCATTTCAATCCATAATTTTAAAATGCACAAAATCGAGACATTTAAACAGAAGATAGTAAGAACTGCTGTTGCTGGAGTCAGAGATAACACAGTGTGGAGCTGAAGGAACACAGCAGGCCAGGCAGCATCAGAGGAGCAGGAAAAGTGACGTTTTGGGTCTGGACACTTCTTCCATTTCTGAAGGAGTATCCTGACCTGAGCTGTCAACTTTCCTGCATCCTCTGATGCTGCCTGGCCCGCTGTGCTCCTCCAGCTCCGTACTGTGCTATATCCACACTGAAACAGAAATTGCTGCAGTAACTCAGTAAGTCTTGCAGCATCCCTGGAGAGAAAGCAGCATGAACATTTTCAGTCCTGAGGCTCATCTTCAGATCTGAATTTCTGAAGACCTGCCAGAATTGGGTTTCTCCAGCAATTACACAGTTTGAGTTTCAGATCTCCAGCATCTGCAGTTCTTTGTTTTGATTAAACAATCAGACATGTTCTCTACAAATTCCACAAAGCAAATGCCTTCAGCGCATTGAATCAGTACCTCAAAATAGCAGCTGAAAGCCAAATGAGTAAAATGAAAACAACTGAACATCAACTTTGTGGAAGTGAAACACAGGAGCAAAAGCGCACTGATATACAGCAAGGTCTTATCAGGTACAATTGTAACCTTAGCCACCTCGAGGAAAACTGGCAGGATTAGTCATAATGCTGGTCCCCTGCCCTGCCTGATTTTAATTTCCATCAAAAACAGCATTCCATCCACTTCTTTTTGGTAATAAAACACAGAAATTGCTGGAAAACTCAGCAGGTCTGGCAGCATCCGCAGAGAGAAATCAGACATCTCACGTCAGTTCTGAGGAAGGGTCAATCGAAACATTAACTCTGATTTCTCTCCATCGATGCTGCCAGACCTGCCCAGCATTTCCAGCAATTTCTGTTTTTATTTCTTTTTAATGTTCATTAATAAGCTGTGGCAATTGCTATCTGGATGGCATTTATTAGCTGTTCCTAGTTGCTCTTAAAGAAATACCTTCTTGAACCATTACGTTCCTTAGCGTACAGGGACAGCCACAGTCTTATTGGAGGGGATTGGGGGCAGGACACAGGGGTCAGGGAGGGAGGAAGAATCCTAGGTCTTTAACCTAGTGACAATGAAGGAGCGGCGATATATTTCCAAGTCAGGATGGTGAGCAGCTTGGAAGGGAACTTGCAAGGGATGGTGTTCCCTACATCTGCTGCCCTTGTCCTCTGGAGGTGGGATTGGTTGAGGGTTTGAAAGATGCTCAATGGAGGCAAGTTGCTACGGTGTGTCTTCTACTTGCTTTTGCTTGATGTCACAGTACACAGGGTGAACAAGATATCACAATGGCAGGTGATGGGGCTGTTTGTCTTTTCCTGTCCATCATTGTCTGCATCCATATCAGAAACATGCAATTGTGTGATTACCAATAGTGCCAGACCACTAATGTTTCTTTTGGTTGTTAATGAGATGTAAACAGAATTTATTATCTGTCCCTCCCTAGCAGTACCAGAGCCAAACTCATAATGGAAGTCTCGAGTCACACAGTCCAGGACAAAGACAGATCCGTTCTCTGAATATCATTAACAAATCAGATCGCTCTTTTAATGACACATGGCAGATTGCAAGTATTTTTACCATCTTCCCACCCTGGAGCTAGCTGACAGCGGTCTGGTTTACTGAATTTCTTTCTTCCCCTGCCCTGGTGAGATATGAACATTAGCTCAGGATCACATGCAATGCACTGTCAGACATCTTGGTCCAAAGTGCTTTCTAGATCAGCAGTGAGCATTCAGCTGTGTTACTTAACTTATAAAACTACCTGAGTGTGAAACGGAAATCATACTTCCTGGGCACAAGTCACGTAATGACCCACGAATTGCTATTCAGACTGAATAATGGAAAAGGGTCAATGCTGCAGTTATATTGAATGGGTTCATATGTTATCTTACTGGACATTTAATGCAGATGTGTGAACCCTAGCTGCTCTTGTTAAGATACTGCAGAACTCTTTCTACTTTTAGTTTCACGTTTATTAGATAAAATGCTAAGCTGGAAGCAGCAGCAAATAGTAGCAGTTTACTGGCCACATCTTGTCCTGAATGGTGCAAGTCATGTCTCACACAGCTCTTGTTCAAGGTCTTTGTTCCCTTTCCCACCTTTCCCTCGCAGATTTTGCCAACAATCTCTTCTTGTTTACCTTGGTCGCCAAATTAGTTTATATTGCGTATGTCCGATGCTAACAGTTGTCGAGAGAGGACAAATGAAAGTCATTTTTGTCCTTACCTATCGATATTTTATTTCCTGGGGTTACCAGTGACATTAGGATGTGCTATTAGGTTGCTATTCGATGAACAATTGTACCCTTGAATTTGATATTACACACACTGTGATGAATGACTTTTCACAGAGTTCTTCAGTGTGTTAAAAAAGACAATAATTACAGCATTTAAAAGGCATCTGGATGGGTATATGAATAGGAAGGGTTTAGAGAGAGATGGGCCAAATAATGGCAAATGGGACTAGATTGATTTAGGATATCTGGTTGGCAGGAACATGTTGGACTGAAGGGTCTGTTTTCATGCTGTAATCTCAATGCCCTTGGTGGGTTATGGGTCAGGAGCAGGCAGGTTGGACACGTTTAGTTTGGGATTGTGGTCAGCACGGAATGATTGGACCAAAGGGTCTGTTTCTGTGCTGTATGGCTCTACGTGAAACACATGTGAAAAAACACTCTGAATTTCTGTTTTGGGTAGATGGAGCTTCCAGAACCTGAGTAGCTCAGTGGTTAGCACTGCTGCCTCACAGTGCCAGGAACCCAGGTTCGACTCCACTCTCAGGTGACTGTCTGTGCAGAGTTTGCACGTTCTCCCTGTGTTTGCGTGGGTTTCCTCCAGGTGCTCCGGTTTCCTCCCACAGTCCAAAGGTGTGGAGGCTAGGTGGATTGGCCAGGCTAAATTGCCCGTAGTGTTCAGGGATGTGTAGATTAGGTGGGTTATAGGGGGATGGGATGCTCTGAGGGTCAATGTGGACTTGTTGGGCCAAAGGGCCTGTTCCCACACTGTAGGGATTCTAGTGCAGTGCAGGAGTGCCATACTAATTAACTTGGTCGATCTTTGTTAGGCACTGAAGAAAATATCAGACCAGTTCCTGTTTCTACTCCTGATCAACTCCAGTTTTGCTGTATAAGGCAGTTACTCGGCTCCAGTCAGAACTAAGAACATAAAAAGTCATCATTTGTTGAAGCGAACGGGAAGCATTTTATTCCACACTCTGTAAAAGCTGGAATATCTCTCAACAAGCCTGCCAGAACTAGCTGCCTATTCACCAGTGTCACATGACTCATCTCTGAAAGGGACACTGCCTCCAACATAACATACACCAAGTATAATATAAAACACTGTGCAGATATCAAATGGGTTGGGAGACATGCCAACAATCAACAAGAAGGAAACATCATACCAGAACACCAAAAGATGTAGGAGCAGAATTGGATCATTCAGTCCATGTCTGCTCTGCCATTCAATTACATCATGGGTAATCTGACAGTCTTCAACTCCACTTTCCTGCCTTTTCCACATAACCTTTGTTTCCTTGATTACGTGATGATAACACGAATAGCAACTTGCATTTATACAGCAACTTTAATGTCGTAAAATGTCCCAGAGTGCTCCACAGGAGATTTGTGAATCAAATCTTGACAAACTGCACCACTTCAGAAGTAAGCAAACAAGTGGCCCAAAGGGTAGATATTGAAGAGTGGCTGAAAGGAAAAGAGCTGGAGAGGCAGGGAGATTCAGTAAGGGAGTACCAGATTTCAGGGCTAAAATAGCAGTTGGCATGACTGCTATTTTTAGAGCAATGGAGCATATGCAAAAGATGTTTCTCCATGTGGGAGGATCTCGAATGCACAGTCATTGGAGTCACCCATTTTAAAACAGAGATAAGGAGAAAGAATATAGGAGGCAATGACCTCGTGGTTTCATTGCTGGTCAATTAACCCAGAGACACAGGTAATATTCTGAGGACCTTGGGTTTGAACCCTGCCACGGCAATGGTAGACTTTGAATTCAACAAAGACTCTGGAACAAATAATTTCATGATGACTGTGAATCCATTGTCGATTGTCAGGAAAAATCCTTCTGGTTTGCTAATGCCCTTTAGGAAAGGAAACTGCCATCCTTACCTGGTCTGGCCTACATGTGACTCCAGACCCACAGCAATGTGGGTGATTCTCAACTAACTTTTGGGCAATTAGGGATGGGAAGTAAATGCTGCCTGGCCAGTGATGCCTTCAATAGATCAAATAGCGGCCTGTGCTGAACAGTAAATTTTTTAAAAAAGAGCTTGGAGCTTTTTATGAGCAGCTACCTTAAAATTTAAAGCACTCGACAACCTATCAGTTAGTCAACCCCACTGACATAACTGCACAGAGGATGGTATCCCATCATTAAGCCACCCTTTATTTAGTTGTGCACAGTACACTGGCTGTGGCCCAGCCAGCTCAGAGTCAGTCCCTTGAGCTGAGGTGATTCTCAATGCCCTGTTTATATCGATCAGCCAGGATCAGGGAGGCAAATGCAATGTTGGCATTTATTTTGAGAGGACTTGAATATAAAAGCAGCTTTTTATTACTGAGGCTTTATAAGGCTGTGGTCAGGCTGCATTTACTATATTGTGCGCAGTTTTGGGCCACATATCTCAGGAAAGATATACTGGAGGGGGTTCAGAGGAGGTTCACAAGAATGGTCCTAGGAATGAAAAGCTTAACACACGATGACTGTTTGACGACTCTGGGACTATACTCATTCGAGTTTAGAAGGATAAGGGGGGATCTAATTGAAACTTACAGAATACTGAATAGCCTGGACAGAGTGGATGTTGGGAAGATGCTTCCATCGGCAAGAGAGACTAGGACCAGAGGGCACAGCCTTAGAGTAAAGGGGAGGCCTTTTGGAATGGAGATAAGGATAAACTACTTCAGCCAGAGAGTGGTGAATCTATGGAATTCACTGCCGGAGAAGTCTGTGGAGGCCAGGTCATTGAGTACATTTAAGACTGAGATAGATAGGTTCTTGATTATCAAGGGGATCAAGGGTTATGGGGACAAAATGGGAGAATGGGGTTGGGGAATTTATCAGCCATGATTGAATGGGAGAGCAGACTCGTTGGGCCAAATGCCCTAATTTCTGCTCCTATGTCTTATGATCTTACCGTCTTCTGGACTTCCTGATTGGCCAGGGTTAACAACCCCAGTCAAGGATGTCGTAGTCAATGAGATCCATCTGGTTCCAACCATTGCACCCACAAACTGAGTTTGATTCTAGCTGGCCAGGTGAAAAATTTCAGCCTTGCATGATCTCTGCTGTGTAGAGAATAGCCACTCTCCTTTGTTTTGTGAAGTATGTTATGGGAACAACAAATATTTAACAGCCAGATAATCTGTTTATTTTAAGGCATTGGTTGGGAAGCTGGGGACCAAATCTCTGCCCTTCAAAGAGTGTTAAGGGCTCTTTTAGGTCCACCAATGCTCCAATTGTATGCTTTCGTGTGTATACACGTAAAAGGGCTTTAATCTGCTTCTAAGCACACCATACCTGATCCACACTTGATGTTGATGCTGTACACACTTGAAATAAAATGTGTTGCATTCCCCAGTGCTCCCCATCCTTCACTTGATCAGCACAATTTTTGCATTGGTTGGATTTTTGACTTCCTGTTATTATTTATGATCTCTCCTGATTGATGATGGTTGAAGGAAGGAGATTTGGAATTCACGATTCCACATGCTGCTATTAAGATCTGTTCTATTTTTAAAATCCAGAGAAACATGCCGCACTTTGCAGGGGAATTCTAAAACAGTGTAGCACAGAAAATGAGAAGGATGGAATGAGTCATTTTATGGAGATGAGGTTTCAGTAATTAGCTCTGGAAAAAGTCAATCAAGGATGAATTTATGTATTCCGATTAATCACTGCTGCGACATCAATGCATAAATATTGAAGACTGACTGTAAGGGCAGAAATGATTGGACATTACCATCAAGTACCTTAATCATGTGTCACACACACACAAGGACAATTCAAGGCTTCCTATAATTGAAATAGTAACGATAAAATTGATTTAATAAAATGCACCCAGTTACATAATATCACAGCTTACGGTGCATTTTTCCCCCCACTAAAACAACATTAACTCTTTCTTGGCCACCCTCCATTCTGCTGCGGTTTCACGCTTCATGAAGCAAAACTTCATTTGTCATAAACAGCCTTGCAGTTTTACTGCAGACATGGATAAAGGAAAGAAAGTCACCCACTTTCGAAGGGAACAAGCTAGTCGAAGGCATAATGCAACATGACAACTGGCTCAGGATCATAGAACATAGAACATTACAGCACAGTATAGGCCCTTCGGCCCTCGATGTTGTGCCGACCTGTCATACCGATCTCAAGCCCATCTAGAACATAGAACATAGAACATAGAACAGTACAGCACAGAACAGGCCCTTCAGCCCACAATGTTGTGCCGACCATTGATCCTCATGGATGCACCCTCAAATTTCTGTGACCATATGCATGTCCAGCAGTCTCTTAAATGACCCCAATGACCTTGCTTCCACAACTGCTGCTGGCAACGCATTCCATGCTCTCACAACTCTCTGCGTAAAGAACCTGCCTCTGACATCCCCTCTATACTTTCCACCAACCAGCTTAAAACTATGACCCCTCGTGCTAGCCATTTCTGCCCTGGGAAATAGTCTCTGGCTATCGACTCTATCTATGCCTCTCATTATCTTGTATACCTCAATTAGGTCCCCTCTCCTCCTCCTTTTCTCCAATGAAAAGAGACCGAGCTCAGTCAACCTCTCTTCATAAGGTAAGCCCTCCAGTCCAGGCAGCATCCTGGTAAACCTCCTCTGAACCCTCTCCAAAGCATCCACATCTTTCCTATAATAGGGCGCCCAGAACTGGACGCAGTATTCCAAGTGCGGTCTAACCAAAGTTTTATAGAGCTGCAACAAGATCTCACGACTCTTAAACTCAATCCCCCTGTTAATGAAAGCCAAAACACCATATGCTTTCTTAACAACCCTGTCCACTTGGGTGGCCATTTTAAGGGATCTATGTATCTGCACACCAAGATCCCTCTGTTCCTCCACGCTGCCAAGAATCCTATCCTTAATCCTGTACTCAGCTTTCAAATTCGACCTTCCAAAATGCATCACCTCGCATTTATCCAGGTTGAACTCCATCTGCCACCTCTCAGCCCATCTCTGCATCCTGTCAATGTCCCGCTGCAGCCTACAACAGCCCTCTACACTGTCAACGACACCTCCGACCTTTGTGTCGTCTGCAAACTTGCTGACCCATCCTTCAATTCCCTCGTCCAAGTCATTAATAAAAATTACAAACAGTAGAGGCCCAAGGACAGAGCCCTGTGGAACCCCACTCACCACTGACTTCCAGGCAGAATATTTTCCTTCTACTACCACACGCTGTCTTCTGTTGGCCAGCCAATTCTGTATCCAAGCAGCTAAGTTCCCCTGTATCCCATTCCTCCTGACCTTCTGAATGAGCCTTCCATGGGGAACCTTATCAAATGCCTTACTGAAGTCCATATACACCACATCCACAGCTCGACCCTCATCAACCTTACTAGTCACATCCTCAAAAAACTCGATAAGGTTTGTAAGGCATGACCTACCCCTCACAAAGCCGTGTTGACTGTATTTGATCAAGCCATGCTCTTCCAGATGGTCATAAATCTTATCCCTCAGAATCCTTTCTAACACCTTGCAGACGACAGACGTGAGACTTACCGGTCTATAATTGCCGGGGATTTCCCTATTTCCTTTCTTGAAGAGAGGAATTACATTTGCCTCTCTCCAGTCCTCAGGTACGACTCCAGTGGAGAGCGAGGATGCAAAGATCTTCGCAAGTGGCGAAGCAATTGCATTTCTCGCTTCCCAAAGCAGCCGAGGACAAATCTGATCCGGGCCTGGCGACTTGTCAATCTTAATGTTTGACAAAATTTTCAGTACATCAGCTTCCTCTATCTCTATCCATTCCAGCATGCACACCTGCTCTTCAAAGGTTTCATTCACTACACAGTTCGTTTCTTTCGTAAAGACAGAAGCAAAAAACTCATTTAGGGCTTCCCCTACCTCCTCAGGCTCCACACACAAGTTCCCTATGCTATCCCTGATCGGCCCTACTCTTTCTTTGACCATTCTCTTATTCCTCACGTAAGTGTAAAATGCCTTTGTGTTTTCCCGGATTCCTTCTGCCAAGCCTTTCTCGTGCCCCCTCCTGGCTCTCCTCAGACCATTTTTGAGCTCCTTCCTTGCCTGCATGTAATCCTCTCTAGCTGAACTTGACCCTAGCTTCCTCCACCTTATGTAAGCTACCTTCTTCCTTTTCACTAGAAGCTCCACCGCTCTCGTCATCCAAGGTTCCTTTATCTTACCCCTTCTTGCCTGTCTCAGAGGGACATATTTACTCATCACTCCCAACAACTGTTCCTTAAACCATCTCCACATGTCTATAGTTCCCTTACCATGGAACAACTGCTCCCAGTCCATGCTTCCTAACTCGTGTCTAATCGCATCATAGTTTCCTCTTCCCCAATTAAATATCCTCCCATTCTGCCTAATCCTCTCCTTCTCCATAGCTATGTAGAATGAGAGAGTGTTATGGTCACTATCACCAAAATGCTCTCCCACCACAAGATCTGATACCTGCCCCGGCTCGTTTCCGAGCACCAAGTCTAGAATGGCCTCTCCCCTCGTCGGCCTGTCAACGTACTGCGTTAGGAAACCCTCCTGAACACACCTTACAAAAACAGCTCCATTCAAATCTTCTGCTCGAAGGAGGTTCCAATCAATATTAGGAAAGTTAAAGTCACCCATTACAACAACCCTACTGCGTCCACACTTTTCCAAAATCTGTCGACCTATGCTTTCTACAATCTCCCTGCTGCTATTGGGGGGCCTGTAGTAAACCCCTAACGAGGTGACTACTCCCTTGCTGTTCCTAATTTCCACCCATACTGACTCAGTAGGCAGATCTTCCTCGACAATGGAAGCTTCTGTAGCTGTGATACTCTCTCTGATTAGTAGTGCTACACCCCCTCCTCTTTTTCCCCCCTCCCTATTCTTTTTAAATGTTCTAAACCCTGGAACATCCAGCAACCATTCCTGCCCATGAGAAACCCATGTCTCTGTTATGGCCACAACATCATAGCACCAGGTACTGATCCATGCTCTAAGTTCATCACCCATCTGACCTACACTATTCCATGTGCATCCATATGCTTGTCCAATGACGACTTAAATGTACCTAAAGTTGGCGAATCTACTACCATTGCAGGCAAAGCGTTCCATTCCCTTACTACTCTCTGAGTAAAGAAACTACCTCTGACATCTGTCCTATATCTTCACCCCTCAATTTAAAGTTATGCCCCCTCGTGCTCGCCGTCCCCATCCTAGGAAAAAGGCTCTCCCTATCCACCCTATCTAACCCTCTCGTTATTTTATATGTTTCAATTAAGTCACCTCTCAACCTTCTTCTCTCTAATGAAAACCGCCTCAAGTCCCTCAGCCTTTCCTCGTAAGACCTTCCTTCCATACCAGGCAACATCCTAGTAAATCTCCTCTGCACCCTTTCTAAAGCTTCCACATCCTTCTTATAATGGGGTGACCAGAACTGTACACAATACTCCAAGTGTGGCCGCACCAGAGTTTTGTACAGTTTCACCATAACCTCTTAGTTCCGGAACTCGATCCCTCTATTAATAAAAGCTAAAACACTGTACGCCTTCTTAACAGCCCTGTCAACCTGGGTGGCAACTTTCAAGGATCTGTGTACATAGACACAGAGATCTCTCTGCTCATCTACACTACTGAGAATCTTACCATTAGCCCTGTACTTTGCCTTCCGGTTACTCCTACCAAAGAGCATCACCTCACACTTGTCTGCATTAAGCTCCATTTGCCACCTCTCAGCCCAGCTCTGCAGCTTATCTATGTCTCTCTGCAACCAACAGCATCCCTCAGTAATATTTGAAACCACAGCACATCAGCTAGTTTATCGAAACCGAGCAGAGATTGTACACTGTCCAAGCAGGGAAGGTTAGGAGGAAGTTTCATACAGGTGGTAAGAATTCTCTGCAGCTTTAATGAAGTTGATTGCAAAACAAATTACTTTTACTGGCAGCAAAAGTCCAGAACAGACTGAGTGCTGGGGATACTCATCAGAATTGAGAAAAATGAGGGGAAGATTTTATAGAAACATACAGAATGATGAAAGGAATAGATAAAAAAGAAGCAAGAAGCTTGTTTCCACTGGTGGGTAATTTGGAACAAAAGGGCATAGACTCAAAACAATGGGGAGCAGATGTAGGACTCGGTTGAGGAGGAACTTCTTCACCGAAAGGGTTGTAAATCTGTGGAATTCCCTGCCCAGTGAAGCAGTTGAGGCTTCCACATTGAATATCTTTAAGACAAAGACAGATAGATGTTTGAACAGTAAAGGAATTAAGGGTTATGGAGAGTGCGCGGGTATGTGGAGCTGATCAACCATGACCTTATTGAATGGCAGAGCAGTCTTAGCAGGCCAGATGGCCTACTCCTGCTCCTACTTCTATTGCTCTTAGGTTCTTCAGTGAAAAAACTAGAGGGGCAATGGGGTGAAATTTCTGTGTCTAAAACGCAATGCCTTACAGGCTGGGGATAGCAGCAATTTTTAAAGAGTAATTTGGTAAATAACTGAAGGGGAAATTTTCCATGTTATCTGGCAGGTTTTGAGGAATCTGACCAACTGCAGTCAATAGTAGTGTCCTGGAGAACGTTGCTGAACAGAGACCTTGGAGTGCAGGATCATCGTTCCTTGAAAGTGGAGTCATAAGTAGACAGGATGGTGAAGGCAACGTTTGGAATGCTTGCCTTCATTCGTCAAAGCATAGAGTACAGGAGTTGAGAGGTCATTTTGCAACTGTGCAATACATCGATGAGGCCACTGGAAGAATATCGTAGACAATTATGGTTGCTCTGCTATAGGAAGGGCATTGCTAAACCAGAAAAGGTACTGAAACCATTTACATGGATGTTGCCAGGACTGGAAGGTTGAGATGAAAGAAAAGGCTAGACAGGCTGGGACTTATTTACCTCTGGAGAGTTGGAGGTTGAAGGGTGATCTTGTAGAGGTTTATAAAATCATGAGGGGCACTGATAGCGAGAACAGCCAAGGTCTTTTTCCAAGAGTAGGGGAGTCTAAACTTAGAGGGCATAGGTTTAAGGCGAGAGAAGAAAGATTTAACAAAGGAACTGAGGGGCAACCTTTTCACAGAGGGTGGTGCGTGAACTGCTAGAGGACATGGTAGAGGCAAGTAAAATTAAAACATTTAAAAGATATTTGGGCATGTAAATGAATAGGAAGGGTTTAGAGGGCTGTGGGCCAAATGCTGGAAAATGGGATTAGTTCAATTGAGGGCGAGTTGGACTGAAAGGTCAGTTTTCATGCTGTATGACTCGATGACGCTATAATATGCAAACAAACATACTAAAAGGAGCTGAAGTGGACCATTCGAACCTGTTCTGCTGTTCACTAAGATCTTGGCTGACCTGCTTTGAATTCCATGCCCCCATCAACCTCCAATAACCTTTACCTAACAAGAGCTCACCTAATTCTGCTGTAAAAAAAAATTAATGATCCTGCCTCCAATATTTGCTGAGGCAGAGAGTTCTAAAATTGAGCAAAGTTCTAAGAGAAAAATGTTCTTATCTCTGCTGTAAAAAGGTAATGCCTAATTTTTAAACACTGCTTCCTAGTTCTGGAATTACCACAAGAGGAAGTACCTTTTCCACACTGAACTGGCCAAGGCTATTCATGGTCTTACATGCTTCAAACCACCTTTTAGGTTTCTAAACGAATACAAGGCCTTGCCTACTCAACCATTCTTCATAAAGCAACCCACTCTGTCCAGGTATCAACTAAAAAGCTTCCTTTGAAATGCCAATGCAATTACATACTTAGCTCTCCCACAGAACTCCCATAACATTTGCTCAAATTGACCAATTAGTGTGTGGACTAACAGATTCACAGGACTGGAATATTGCTGACTTTTTTTTATAAGGCAGGCCCTTTCAAAATGTGGAACACGGCTATTTGAATGGCCTCCTTCTGATCTACAAGATTCTTTGAGCTGGTTTTTAAATCAGGCTAAACTAAAAGATTGGTTAGGCCAAAACCCCATTGAGCACATGGCTGCCTCAGGGTAATTTTCTCTGCTGGATGTGTTAGCTGCTCAAGACCAATATTTCCTTCTGGGAAGGAGGTTCTTCCTTAAGGACAAGCAGCTCCATCGTCCCAGGTTCAAGTGGTGATCGCTGCTGGGTTTTCAGGCACTCTTCAAACAAGAAGGCACCACAAAATCTGGCCTTCAAGGACAATCAGATATTACAGTGAGGCCTGACAGGCAAACAGTGCAAGGGTTAAGGGGGTAACAAAGTGTGGAGCTGGATGAACACAGCAGGCCAAATAGCATCTTAGGAGCACAAAAGCTGACGTTTCGAGCCTAGATCCCCAAGGGGTTTGGCTCAAAAAGCCAGGAGTTTGGGACATCAAAGAAGATTAAGTAGAGGCTATATATTCTGTTGCTATGGACAGTGGGAACTCCACAATTAAGCTCTTTTTCCCATCCCAGCTTGGTGTAATATAAACTGTCATAGGGTCACAGTGATCTACAGTCCCGAAAAATATTCATCGACCCTTCAGATCTGCACCCATTAAAAACAATACTCCAGAGTGGGCAAAGGCTGAATGAGACCATTAACTGACCACTTGATAGACCTAAACATACCCAAGGTGAGGAGCAGTGAGGATTGTAGCCCACTACAAAATAGGGTAGAAATTGACAGTAGATCGGAGATTGATGGGAAATCCGCACAGTTTATTTAAAGAGGTCTTGCCTTCAGCTATGCCATTGGGGTGGGGAGGTAAAAATCAGTCCTATCTTTCCAAACACACCTACATCAGGATGGGCAACTGCAGTCAGCTAGAGATAATACAAAGTATTTCCTAGGTAGAAGAACTTACATACAAACGTTCTTAACTGAAGCAATGAGAACATTCAGAGCTGCCCCAAATTAATCAACAAAAACTGCACAAAGCATCCATTGGAGAGATTTGTTATATCATAGTCACTGCACCAGAAATACAGAAGCCTGGGTTAACCTTCTGGGGATATTTGTTTGGAATCCCACTACTGCAGATGGTGAAATTTGAATTCATTAATAAAAACAAATTTAAAAATAAATTTTAATCTAACGTTACAACATTGTGGGCTGAAGGGCCTGTTCTGTGCTGTACTGTTCTATGTTCTATGTTAACAATTGTTAATTCTCATTTTTAAAAAAACACCCATCTGGTTCACTAATGTCCTTTAGGGAAGGAAATCTGCCATTCTTACTTGGTCTGGCCTACATGTGACTTCAGATCCACTGCAATGTGGCTGACTCTTAACTGCCCTCCTTGGAGAGGCCCTTCCTTTGAGACATACTCACCACGGTGTCCAAGTCCCATCAATGAAAAGTTCAAGAAGGCAGCTCACCAACACCTTCTTAATGGCAACTGAGGATGGGCAATAAATGCTGGCCCCACAATTTACACCTACAACTCTTGAATGCTTAAAAAAAAACCAAACACTCGTCTAGATATCCAATTAATTCCCGTAGCACTGGGTTGGGGCATTTCTCTTGATGCAGGAAGATTGCGTCAGACTGAGGAGGACCTGGGGACAGGGGTAAGAGCCAGAGCTACCAACCTTCAGCGGCAATTAAAAAGGCCAAGTCAAAGTATTTGTTTGATTTACAAAGGACATACAAATGGGGTGATTCCTACTCCTAGTAGTTAGCTTATGAAGCTGACTGTGTTAACCGTTGATGGATGAACTTGCAAGCCCACAACACCTCTTTGGCTGAATACATTCAGCAAGTAGCTCCAATATTTTCATAACCCACACAGATACTTTGCCAGAGATAACGGGAACTGCAGATACTGGAGAATGCAAGATAACAAAGTGTGGAGCTGGATGAACACAGCAGGCCAAGCAGCATCTCAGGAGCACAAAAGCTTCTGAGATGCTGCTTGGCCTGTTGTGTTCATTCAACTTCAAACTTTGTTATCTCACATAGTTTGCCAAGCAGGTGTAGTATGTATTAGCAACATCAGTAATGTTGTCTATTGCTACCTTCCCATTGGAACAATGCTGGCTGATTTTATTACCAGACAAATCAGGTCCAGGATTGAGATCTGGCTATTTCTTTATTAACTCATGGGACATGGGCATCACTGACTGGGCCAGCAATCATTGCCCATCCCCAGTTGTCCTTGAGAAGGTAGTGGTGAGCTGCCAACTTGAAACGCTGCAATCCGTGTGCTGTAGGTAGGACACACAATGCCCTTACAGAAGGCATTCCAAGATTTTGATACAATGACAGTAAAGGAATGGTGATATGTTTAGAAGTCAAGTGGCTTGGAGGGGAACCTGGAGGTGGTGGTATTCCTGCAAATATGCTGCCCATGTCCTTCTAGATGAAAATCATTGTGGTTTGGAAGTTGCTGTTTCAGGATCCTTGGTGAATTTCCACAGAGCAGTTTATAGATCATACACACTGCTGCTACTGAGTGTCGGTGGTGAACGGAGTGAATGTTTGTGGGTGTAGTGCCAATTAAGTGAGCTGCTTTGTCCTGGATGGTGTCAAATGTCTTCAGCATTACGAGAACTGCTCTCATTGAGGCAAATAGAAAGTATTTTCTCACACTCCTTACTCATGCCTTGTAGATAGTGGACAGGTTTTAGAGAGTCAGGGTGAGTTATGATAGATCATGTTATTGATTTGTCTTGGTTTCAATGGGGTGATCTTTCACTGAGACAGAAACACGCAATGATGTAGATTTTGTTCTGACAATAAAACAGAAGTTTATTAAGCAAAAAGAAAGAAGGTAAAATAGAATGAACCAACCTAATTAATAATTAAGATTTTTTAAACACACAGTAAAAATATAATCCCATAAATCTCAAAGTACACCCTTTACATCCTTTGTACAGTTTGCAAAAGCAAGCTTTTTACAGTTCTCACGCTAGAAACCCCTGCTCTAAAACCTCAATAGATTTAAGGTGACTGTAACTTTAACTGTAGACTGGATGCTCATAGCTCCTGTAATAACCCAAGTTAAAATAAATGCATTTTCAAGTCTGCTTTGGGGTTTTATCCCAAGACTTCTGGTTTGGTACTATCAATAATTCCTGACTCCAAGGTAATCTAGTTGACTGTCAGGAGTGCTGTTCTATTTATGTATTGTTATTCAAGGGCCAGGTAGAATGGCAGATTTCCTGCTCTAAAGAGTTTTAGTGAACTCGATGGGCTTTTAACACAACTGAAAACGATTACATGGTCACCATTAAGCTAGCTTTTAATTTGATGCAAATTTTATCAATTGCCATGGCGGAGATTTGAATTCATGCCCTTAGAACATTAGTCTAGTAACCCAGAGCCCTAGATCTAATGATATTACCACTTCACCAACACCTCCTCTCAAATATCAATGACTCTTACTGCCCTCTGAAAATCAGAGAAATGCTGGACACCCGCATCTCATGAAAGATTAAAAGGGGGAAAAAAAACTATTCTCCATCATTTGACAACAACTTTTCAAAAAAAAAAACCTCACTGAAATGTAAAATAATGTTAGAGGCCATGGCAGCGCAGGACAGTGCTGAGAGAGATTAGAACTCAGGCATCACAGTCTCGACACAAGAAGAGTTCCTGAAGTTAATTTGCAGAGTGTGAGTATTTAGCAGAGGTGTTGTGAGATTCATTGCCTTCATTAATGGTGTGCTGGTGAGCAGAAAGACATCAAGTGGGTGTTGATGGAGATAAGGAGAAGCATCTGGATTCTAAAGATGTGCAACTTTGGAATGCACCACCTCAGGAGGCTGCAGATGCTCTGACATCGAATATATTTTGGGTGGAGAATGTAAAATATCTGGGCAGAGGAAGATTAGGCTGGAAAGAAGAGTTAACACAGTAGACCAGCCACAATTGTAAGGTTCGAGGAAGGAACACGTCACTCCTGTTGCTAGTTAAATTCTTGTCATAGTGTATGATTATGGACATTATATGCTGTGCTGCAGTTTCAGATATTTTTGATGTGATTTAAAAAGGAAAAATACTCACGTTCACTCAGGGAAAGGAAGAAGAATGGCAATGAGCAAATTGTTCATTGGGAGAGTCAGTGCAGACAGAATGGGCTGAACGGCCTCCTGTCATTCTGTAACAAGCCTGCGATCCTCTTGACGGATGGAGTGATATCCACATAGGATGTGAAACACCTCCAGTCAGGAAGCATGCATTTCCCCTTCAATTCAAGCAGATCAGGTATGGTGTTTTTGCCACAGGCAATCTGTCAAACCAAAAAGGAATCACAGATTCAAGGAAGTTTTCTAGCCCCTCCTTCCTACACTGGAGATATCACCTGAGTTTGTTCTTGTTCAATTGTTTGCTGATGACTGACCACTATACTTTTCTTTAGAAACATTTTCAGATCTCCTGACATGCTGCAAGTGTTTGTATGATTTGGGGCACAATGATAATGCACAGCCCAGACAATCACAGAAGCCAACCTTCCATCCTTGGATAAGGAAGTGTCTTTCTGAAGAAGGGTCTAGACCTGAAACTGGATGAACACAGCAGGCCAAGCAGCATCTCAGGAGCACAAAAGCTGATGTTTCGGGCCTAGACCCTTCATCAGAGAAGGGTCTAGGCCCGAAACGTCAGCTTTTGTGCTCCTGAGATGTTGCTTGGCCTGCTGTGTTCATCCAGCCTCACATTTTATTATCTTGGAATTCTCCAGCATCTGCAGATCCCATTATCTCTAGACCTGAAGCGTCAGCCTTCCTGCTCCTCTGATGCTGCTTGGCCTGATGTGTTCATCCAGCTCTACACCTTGTTATCTCTCTTCCATCCTTGGACTCTATTTACATGGCTCACTGCTGTGGAAAGGCTGTCAACATCATCAAAGACCCTTCACACCCTGGTAATGACCTCCCGCAACCACTTCTGTCAGGCAGAACATACATACGAGCTGGTTCAGTTACAGCTTCTTCCCAGCCATTATCAGGCTGATGAATGGATTCTCTAGCCTCAAATAATGCTGATGTTGCTAATACTGATCTTAGCTAGTGCACGCTCTGTGCAATGTAACCAGTACTGACCTGTACATCCTTGCTTACTATGACCTCTCTGTACTGGCTGTAAACAAAGCTTTTCGCTGTACCTCAGTACATGTGACAATGTGTTGGTTCAATCAAGACAGTTGCTTTCTGTGCAACAAATGAAATTTAAAATTGTCAGCAGCCACTGTTGGTTCTTTATTTCATAGAATATCCCCATGCACGCAGTTTTATTCTACAACTTTATTGAGTTCAAATTTCACACTGTACCATGGATGGGATTTGAACTCATAGCCTCATTAATCTGGGGGCCTGGGTTACCAGTTCAGTGACGTTACCAATGTGACACCATCACCTCTCAAATGACCCTTGATGTCCTCTGAAATGGGTGAGGAATCCTGGGGCCTACCAGTGACACCCACATCTCATAAAAGACTAATTCAAACCAATTGCACTTTCTTGAAGGTTGCTCTCCTTATCTGGTATCACTGGCTATAACTAGAATGCTTTGTCAAAAGACATTTAACGTATGACTCTCTCTCTGCTGGGAATGTTTCCGCCCATCCTGAAAAAGTACTTACTGGTATATTGGAAATTAAATACAAGAGGCTCATAAGAAAAAAAATTGAAATATCTTCAAGGCAATTAAATGAATAATCTTGTGGGATAATCATTTATTATGGTCAGCCCCAATATGGAAAGATTTTCCAATAACATAGCTGTGTAATCAATCTCGTACCCAAGCAGTAATAGGTCTTTGCTATTTGTGCGTGGCTTCCATTGGTAGTACTCATTAATCATGCTGCAGATCTGACTGACTGTCCTTGGTATTACTGAGAAATTGTAGTGGGATGATCCTAACAAGAGGGAGGCTGCTAACTCAGATTGCTATTGCAAGGCGTATAGGTGAGCTACTGAGTCCTTTCTTCACACCACTTCCATGTTTTTAAGTTACTCATTAGTAACAAGACCTCTACTTTGCAACTGTACATGTCTTCCAACACCCATTTACATCATTCATGTTGTCACACCATGATGAACAACAAGTTCTGGATGAGGGAGTCTCTAATTGATCATGAAACATTACATGTTAAGGTAGTCAGAAGAGCCAAAGCTAGGTACAAATAGATTAACATGGTCAGAAGTGTCCATAGTTGAAGACAGACTATTAATAAAAGACAGGATTTCATCTGGTGATTCCTCCAAAAATGTGTTATGGAATGTATATAGTCATAGAATCCCTACAGTGTGGAAACAGGCCATTCAGCCGAACAAGTCCACACCAACCCTTAGACTATCCCAACCATCCCCCTATAACCCACCTAAGCTACACATTCCAGTACACTACATACAATTTAGCATGGCCAATCCACCTAGCCTGCGGGAGGAAACCCGTGCAGACACAGACAGAAAATGCAAATTGAACACAGACAGTTACTTGAGGGTGGAATTGAAGCCAGGTCCCCGGCACTGTGAGGCAGCAGTGCTAACCACTGAGCCACCGTGCCACCTCTTTTTTTTGAAAAGAAGAAGATATGCACGGTTTCAGAGAGACTGGAAAATTCCTAAATAAAATCTAAATATTATAATTCCTGTAGAAATGTGATTCTGGCCGTGGGTTACCAATCTTCATCGTGTTTGCTTTTATTATTCATTAATGGGATGAGAGTGTCGCTGGTGAGGCCAGAACTTATTACCAATCGTTAATTGACCAGGGGCAACAACATGTCTGAAGTCACATATAGACCAAACAAGGTAAGGATGATAGCTTCCTTCCTTAAAAGGGCATTAGTGAACCCAATGGGTTCTCCCCACAATCAAGGTCATCATCAGACTCTTAACTCCAGATATTTGCTGAATTCAAATTCTACCATTTGCCACAGTGGGATTCAAATCTGGGTCCCCAGGCCATTCCCTGGCGCTGAATTAACAGTGTAGTGATAATTCCATGAGGCCATTATCTCCCCCTTGTAAGCAAGTGCAAATTAACAGAAAGGGGAAAAGAAAAGCAAGGAGGAAATCCAATGCCAGCAATGTGTACAAATCTCAACCATCTGCCACATTCTTCCCTTTAGCAGCAGAAATTTCCAGGCACAGATAGACTTTAGCCTGTATACATGTTGGCACCTTACCATGCATCCCAGAGGATGGACATGGTTAGATTTGCCTTGAACACAAATAACAAACAGGTCAATGTAATTTATTCCTTAAGGCAATGCCGAGGGATCCAACATGTTCTAGTTTCATTTTGCTCCATGTGCCTTTCTACCAGCATGCAAATTCATCTGGGAACATTTGCACATTAAAATCTAGATGGAGGGAATGAGCTACAGTACAAGCTGGGTGTGGGATGTGCCAGGATCTAAAATTGAAGCCATCTGGGATCCAATGTGCACTGCTAAGATGTAACTGGTTTCGACAGAGAAGATAGAGCAGCAGTAGTGCAAGGGTGTTTTTCTGACTGGGGATCTATGACTAGTGGTATTCCACAGAGGCCCCTGCTGTTTTTAACATAAATGACATGAAAGAGAATGTAGGTGGCCTGATCAGTAAGTTTGTGGATGATACAAAGATTGGAGCAGCTGCAGAGATCGAGGAAGATTGCTTGAGGACACAGCAGGATATAGATAGGCTGGAGGCTTGGGCAAAGAAATGGCAGATGGAATTTAATCCAGAAAAATACAAAGTAATACATTTTGGAAGATCTAATGCAGGAGGGAAGTATGCAATAAATGGGAAAACCCTTAAGAGCATCTGCACACAGAGAGATTGAGGCATATATGTCCACAGTTCCCTAAAAGTGGCAACAGAAGTGGATAAAGTGATCAAGAAAACATAAGGCAAGCTTTTTTTAGATGCTTGGGCCATGGTGTATAGAAATTAACAAATAATGTTGTGGCTGTATAGTACTATAGTCAGGCCATGTTAGGAACATTATATTCAGTTCTGTTTGCCACGCTAGCAAAAGGATGCTTTGGAGAGGGTGCAAATTAGATTTACCACGAAGTTGCCTGGTTTGGAGGGTATTAGCTATGATGAGAGTTTAGGTAAAATTGGTTTGTGTCCTCTTGTGGAGATGCCGGTTTTGCACTCGTGGACAAAGTCAGAAGTAAAACAACACCAGGTATTTGAAATCTCAAGCTTTCAGTGCACTGCTCCTTCATCAGATGAAGCAGCAGCACTTCAAAAGCTTGTGATTTCTGTTGGGCTATAACGTGGTGTCATTTGACTTCTGACTGTTTCAACTCAAATGCTGAAGTTTGAGGGGGCGACCTGATAGAGGTTTACAAAACTATCAGAAGTACGGATAGAATAAATAGTTGAAGCCTTTTTCCCAGGTAAAAATATCAATTAATAGGTGACATAGATTTAAGTTAAAAAGGGGGTAAGGTTAAAGGAAACGTGAGAGGCAAGTGTTTTTTTTAAAACAAAGAGAGTGGTAAGTATCTAGAATTTGCCAATAGCAATGCTTAAGAAGCATTTTGACAAATACATAAATAGGCAGGGAAGAGAGGGATATGGATTGTACAGAGGCAAAAGATTTTTAAACATAGAAAGGTAGCAACATAGAAGACAGGAGCAGGAGGAGGCCATTCAGCTCTTCGAACCTGTACCACCATTCATCAAGATCATGGCCGATCATCCAACTGAAGAGCCTAATCACGTCTTCTCCCCATTACCTTTGATCCCATTCACCAAGTGATATATCTGGTCACCTCTTGATTCATGTTTTGACATCATCTACTTTCTGTGGTAATGAATTTCACAGGTTCACCATTCTTTGGGTGAAGAAACGTCTCCTCATCTCTGTCCTAAATTGTCTCCCCAAATCCTCATACTGTGATTCTGTGGTTCTGGACACACCCACCATTGGGAATATCCTCCCTGCGCTACCCTGTCCAGTCTTGTTAGAATTTTATAAGTCCCTATGAGATCCCCGCCCCCGCCCCATCTGTCTGAACTCCAGCAGAAACAATCCCAACCCAGTCAATCTCTATTCATACTTTAGACCCGCCATCCCTGGAATCAGCCTGGTAAACCCTCACTACACTCCCTCAAGAGTAAGATCATCCTTTCTCAGAAAAGGAGACCAAAACTGCACACAATACTCCAGGTGTGGTCTCACCAAGGCCGCGTGTAACTGCAACAACACATCCCTGCTCCTGTACTCGAAACCTCTCGCAATGAAGGCCAACATTTGCGTTCTTTACCGCCTGCTGCACTTACATGCTTACCTTCAGGGACTGTGCATAAGGGCACCCAGGTCTTGCTACACACTGCCCTCTCCCAATTTACAGCTATTCAGGTAGTAATCTGCCTTCTTGTTTTTGCTTCCAAACTGAATAACCTCGCATTTATCCAAATTATACTGCATCTGCCATTTATTTGCCCACTCACCCAAACTGTCAAACTCATGCTGAAAGATCTCTGGATCCTTTTTACAGTTCACCCTCCCATCCAGCTTGGTATCATCTACAAACTTTGAGGTGTTACATTTTGTTTCCTCATCCAAATGTTTGATATATATTATGAATAAGTGTAGTCAGAGCACTGATCCCTGTGGCATCTCATGAGTTGCTGCCTTCCAATTTGAAAAGGACCCATTAATTTCTACTTCTTGTTTCCTCTCTGCCAACTAATTTTCTATCCATCTTAATACACTTTTCCCAATCCCATGCACTTTAATCTTGCAAAATAATCTCTGATGTACGACTTTGTCAAATGCTTTCTAATGTCCAAATATACCACATTGAATGGCTCCCCCTTAGCAACTCCACTAGTTACATCTTCATAGAATTTCAACAGATTTGTCAAGCACAATTTCCCCTTCATAAATACATGATAACTCTGTCTGACCCTGCCACTGTTTTCTAAATGCTCTGCTATAAATCCCTTGATAATAAATATGAGAATTTTCCCCATTACCGATGTTAGGCTCACCAGTCTATAATTCTGTGTCTCTCTCTGTCTCCCTTTTTGAATACTGGAGTGAAATTAACCACCTACAATCTGCGGGGACTGTTCCAATGTCTATAGAATCCTGGAAGATGACAACCAATGCATCCACTATTTCTAGAGCCACTTCCTTAAGTACTCTAGAGAGTGTAGATTATCAGACTCTGGGGATTTATCCACCTTTAACCCCATCAATTTTCCCAGCACCATTTCTCTAGTAATATTGATCTCCTTCAATTCTTCCCTCTCACTAATTCTTGTATTCTCCGACATTTCTAGCCTCTGATTTGTGTCCTCTTTTGTGAGGACAGAACCAAAGTATGTATTCAGTTGCTCAGCCATTTCTTTGTCCCTGATTATACATTCCCCCCATTACAGTCTGTAGGGGACCTGCATTTGTCTTCACCAATCTCTTTCTCTTCACATGCCAATAGAAACTCTTAGTGTCCAGTCTTTACGTTCCCTGCAAGCTTACATTCATATTGTATTTTCCCTTTCTTAATCAATCCCTTGGTCCTCCTTTGCTGAATCCTAAACTGCTCCCAATCCTCAGACGTTATTTTTCTTGGCCAGTCTGTATGTTTCTTCCTTGGATCGGATACTATCTCTAATTTCCTTTGTAAGCCATGGATTGGCCCTCTTACCCATTTTGCTTTTGTGCCAGTCAGGAATAAACAGTTGTTGTAGTTCCCCCATGTGTCCTTGAATATTTGCCGTTGCTTATCTACTGTCATCCCTTTCAGTAACTATCACTAATCTATCAAGGCTAACTCATACCTCTTATCTCCATAGTGCCTTTTTTAATTAAGATTGTCTCTGAATCAACTAACTCACTCTCCATCTTGATAAAAAATTCAATCATATTATGGATGCTCATCCCCAAGAGGTCTCACTCAGCTAGACTAGCAATGATTTCCTTCTCATTACACAGCACCCAGTCTAAGATGGCCCACTCTCTAATTGGCTCCTTCACGTATTAGTCAAGAAAACCTTCCCATATACACTCCAGGAATTCCTCCTCTACTGCATTGCGGCTAATTTGAATTGCCCAATCTATGCATAGATAAAATCACCCATGATCACTCATATTCTCTTATCACATGCATCTCTAATGTCCTGTTTAATGCCATTCCCAACATCATCACTGCAGTTTGGGGAACTATATACTACACCCACTAGTTTTTTTGCTTCTTGGTATTTCTCAACTTTACCCAAACATACACCATATTGTCGGAGCTAAAATCCTTTCTCACAACTGTGTTAATTTCCTCTTTAACCAAAAATGCCACTCCACCACCTTTTCCTTTCTGCCTGTCCTTCCTAAATACTGAATACCCCGGGACGTTCAGTTCCCATCCCTGGTCACCCTGCAGCCATGTCTCCATAATCCCAATTCGGCAAATTTTAATTTATCATCACCATCTTAATGAAGAAAATGATTATACCGATTTGTGAACAGCAAGCTCCTTCAGAAAAAAAAAGCTGTGTGATAATGACTAGATCACCCTATATAAGGCCATAAGGTGTACAAGCAGAAAAAAAACCATTCAGCCCATTGATCTGTCAATCAACAAGATTAAGACTGATCTCATAATCCTCAACTCCAATTT
The DNA here is from genome assembly GCF_030684315.1 of Stegostoma tigrinum. Lineage (NCBI taxonomy): Eukaryota > Metazoa > Chordata > Chondrichthyes > Orectolobiformes > Stegostomatidae > Stegostoma > Stegostoma tigrinum. The sequence goes on from NC_081360.1 coordinate 95,285,109, forward strand.
CCTACCTTTTCCCCTTAAACCTTGATTCGATTACTGATGAAGAATCCGTATCTCTCAGCCTTGAATATTCTTAATGACTCAGCCTTAGCAGTCTTTCATATAAGAATTCCACAGATTCACAATGCTGAGAGAAGAATTTCCTCCTCATCTCTGTCTTAAATGGGCTACCCCTTAATTCTGAGATTATTCCCTCTGATTTTGCACAAATGGAAATAAACTTTTATCTTATCAAACCCTCTGCAAATCTTATATATATTTCAACAAGGTCACTTCTCATTCTACTATACTCAAATGAATACAAGTCCAATCTTCTCAGGCTCCCCCAAAAAGACAACCCCTCCATATATGGTATTGACCTAGTTCACCTTTTCTGGACTGCATCTCTTCTTAGATAAGGGGCCAAAATTTGTTCACAGTATTCCAGCTGTGGCCCGACTCAATTTTATCAAAGCTTCTTTACATTTATAACCTATACACTTGGAAATAAAGGAAAACACGTCATTTGTCTTCCCTAATACCACCTGAGCTTGGATATCAGCACTTTGTAATCCATGGGTGAGGGCTCCCAAATCCCTGTGTTCCATAGTTTCCATAGCTTTGCAGTTCTTCCTCATTTAGATGATATTCAAGTCTTCTATTCTTAATGCCGAAGTACATAACCTCAAATTTGCTGACATTGTGTTGTATCTGCTAAGATTTTTCCCACTCACTTATAACATCTCTACATCCCTCTGCAGACCCTTGGAGCATTCACCATTTGCGCAACGAAAAATAGTTGCGGCACTTCATTTCATTTAGCAATAATCAGTTGAGGGGTAAATATTGGGGAAATTCCATTGCACTTCTGTTAAATAGTGCCATAGTAATTTCTTTTATACTCACCCCAAGGGGGCAAACAAGGCTCATTATCTCTGATAATGGGAACTGCAGATGCTGGAGAATCCAAGATAATAAAATGTGAGGCTGGATGAACAAAGCAGGCCAAGCAGCATCTCAGGAGCACAAAAACTAACGTTTCGGGCCTAGACCCTTCATCAGAGAGGGGGATGGGGAGAGGGTTCTGGAATATATAGGGAGAGAGGGGGAGGCGGACCAAAGATGGAGAGAAAAGAAGATAGGTGGAGAGAGTATAGGTGGGGAGGTAGGGAGGGGATAGGTCAGTCCAGGGAAGACGGACAGGTCAAGGAGGTGGGATGAGGTTAGTAGGTAGGAAATGGAGGTGCGGCTTGAGGTGGGAGGAAGGGATGGGTGAGAGGAAGAACAGGTTAGGGAAGCAGAGACAGGTTGGGCTGGTTTTGTGATGCAGTGGGGGGAGGGGACGAATTAGGCTGGTTTTGGGATTCCTCCGCCTCCGCCGCATCTGCTCCCACGATGAGGCATTCCACTCCCGCACATCCCAGATGTCCAAGTTCTTCAAGGACCGCAACTTTCCCCCCACAGTGGTCGAGGCCGCCCTTGACCGCGTCTCCCGCATTTCCCGCAACACATCGCTCACACCCCACCCCCATCACAACCGCCCAAAGAGGATCCCCCGCGTTCTCACACACCACCCCACCAACCTCCGGGTACAACGCATCATTCTCCGGCACTTCCGCCAACTACAATTCGACCCCACAACCCAAGACATTTTTCCATCCCCACCCCTGTCTGCTTTCCGGAGAGACCACTCTCTCCGTGACTCCCTTGTTCGCTCCACGCTGCCCTCCAACCCCACCACACCCGGCACCTTCCCCTGCAACTGCAGGAAATGCTACACTTGCCCCCACACCTCCTCCCTCACCCCTATCCCAGGCCCCAAGATGACTTTCCATATTAAGCAGAGGTTCACCTGCACATCTGTCAATGTGGTATACTGCATCCATTGTACCTAGTGTGGCTTCCTCTACATTGGGGAAACCAAGCGGAGGCTTGGGGACCGTTTTGCAGAACACCTCCGCTCAGTTCGCAATAAACAACTGCACCTCCCAGTCGCAAACCATTTCCACTCCCCCTCCCATTCTTTAGATGACATGTCCATCATGGGCCTCCTGCAGTGCCACAATGATGCCACCCGAAGGTTGCAGGAACAGCAACTCATATTCCGCTTGGGAACCCTGCAGCCCAATGGTAGCAATGTGGACTTCACCAGCTTCAAAATCTCCCCTTCCCCCACTGCATCCCAAAACCAGCCCAGTTTGTCCCCTCCCCCCACTGCACCACACAACCAGCCCAGCTGTTCCCCTCCACCCAGTGCATCACAAAACCAGTCCAACCTGTCTCTGCTTCACTAACCTGTTCTTCCTCTCACCCGTCCCTTCCTCCCACCCCAAGCCGCACCTCCATCTCCTACCTACTAACCTCATCCCACCTCCTTGACCTGTCCATCTTCCCTGGACTGACCTATCCCCTCCCTACCTCCCCACCTATACTCTCTCCACCTATCTTCTTTTCTCTCCATTTTCGGTCCGCCTCCCCCTCTCTTCCTATTTAATCCAGAATCCTCACCCCATCCCCCTCTCTGATGAAGGGTCTAGGCCCAAAACATCAGCTTTTGTGCTCCTGAGATGCTGCTGGGCCTGCTGTGTTCATCCAGCCTGACATTTTATTATCTCGTTATCTCTGATCGTGCTTCTCTCCCCATTTATTCCAGATCCCTCACCCCATCCCCCTCTCTGATGAAGGGTCTAGGCCCAAAACGTCAGCTTTTGTGCTCCTGAGATGCTGCTTGGCCTGCTGTGATCATCCAGCTTCACACTTTGTAATCTTGGGAACTTCAGATGCTGGAGAATCCATTATCTCTGATCACAATTTTAACCTCACTGCGAAGCCTCTTCCATGGATGCCTACCCTGAAGAAGTTACCATCCTCCCTCCATCCAACCTCAGGGAATCTCTCTCCCACTGCAACTCTCTTGTAATCTCTTAACCACCTTCTGTCCACCTCCCCATCTCTCCCTATTTATTCCAGTTCCCTCTCCCCATCCCCCTCTCTGATGAAGGGTCTAGGCCCAAAACGTCAGCTTCTGTGCTCCTGAGATGCTGCTTAGCCTGCTGTGTTCATCCAGCTCCACATTTTGTTATCGTGCTTTACCATCTCCTCCAGAACCTTTGACAGTGCAGCACTCCCTCCATGTTCTATAGCAACCCAACTCTCAGATGGATAAAGAAGACGGCAAAGTAGGAAAGTGTGGTCGTATCTAAAATACTGGCCTCTCAGGACGGGCTAAGAGGAGCTCCTACAAGTGGAATGGTAGTGTTCCTTCCTTTAATTATCAACCCTCCTGTCATACATTCATAGGTGGTATTATCAGAAATGCTCTCTGGACAGTGAGAACTGTGCGGTATTTGCAGATCAACAGCTTCTCCGTGCTTCCCAGTTCTTACTAGAAATATTATTGTAATTTTGAGGGGCTAACAAACATATCAAGTCATCTTCCTTTTTAAAGCCAAACGACATACAAGAATGAAGATTAAAGAAATGCAAACAACAAAAGGAAAATTAAAGGTAGATTTCAAACACTCATTCACTAGTCAGAGAAAATATGACTCATTAGCTACATCGGGTGGCTAGCTGATGTAAAACCAATTACAAGCAATTAACTTATGTTTCTAAAATTACAACAGTGACTATACTTCAAAAGTATTTTGTCAAGTTCACACAGTTTTATGTCAACATCCATGTGTTTGGGTTCAAACAATATGACCAAGAAGAACACAGAGTCAGGAACCGTTCTCAGGCTTGGGTTTCTTTATAACCCAGTTTACTACATCTCAAGATTAAATGCCATAACACATAGAAACATAGAAAATAGTTGCAGAAGTACGCCATTCATCCCCTCGAGCCTGGACTACCATTCAACATGATCACGGCTGATCATGCAATTTCAGTATCCTACTCCAGTTTTCTCTCCATACCCCTTGATCCCTTTACTCCAAGGATCACGCCCAGCTCCCTCTTGAACATGTCTAACAAACTGGCCCCAATAGCTTCGTGTGAAAGAGAATTCCAGAGGTTCACAACTTTCTGAGTGAAGAAATTCTTCTTCATCTCAGCCCTGAATGGCTTATCCCTTATTGTTAGATATAATAAGCAGAGATATGAGAAAGGATTGGACAGGTTGATCTTTCTAGATAACAAAGTGTGGAGCTGGATGAACACAGCAGGCCAAGCAGCATCTCAGGAGCACAAAAGCTGACATTTTGGGCCTAGACCCTTCATCAGAGAGCTTTTCTACTGGAATTGCTCTTTCTACTGGAATTAGAAGAGAGAGAGGTGGCATGATTGATGTAAGATCTTTATTGGTCTCAACAAGGTGCACATGGAAAGCATGTCTCCACTTGTGGGAGAGTCCAAAACTAGGGGACACTTTTTGAAAAGAGGGGTCATTCTTTACGACAGAGATGAGGCCAACTTATCTGTCGAAGGATTCGAACTTTCTACTTCAGAAGGCAGCGGTGGTGGTTCCACTGAGTATTTTCAAATCAGGGACAAATTGTCTGTCTTCCAAACAAGAACCTAAGGTATGGGGCAGAGTGACAGAGATAACTGGGAATGTGGAACTTCAAAACCCAAACAGATCAGCCAAGAGATAGCAAGACCTGCAGATGCTGGAGTCAGAGATAACACATTGTGGACCTGAAGGAAGACAGCAGGTCAGGCAGCATCAGAGGAGCAGGAAAGCTGATGTTTCAGGTTGGGACCCTTCTTCAGAAAGGCTCCCGACCGAAACATCAGCTTTCCTGCTTCTCGGATGTTGCCTGGCCTGCTGTGTTCCTCCAGCATCACACTGTTATCTCAGATTAGCCGAATGTCATTGAAAGGCTGAGCAGTCTTAAAGTGTGGAATGGCCTATTTCTGCTTCTAATATTTATGAGGTGCTTGCCAATGACCAGAAGACATGGAGTCTAGATGACCGGCAAAAGAGCTGGAGGGAGTTGAGGAAACGCAATTTTATGCATAGAGTCATACAGCATGCGCTCAGGCCCTTTGGTCCAACCAGTCCATGCCGATCATGTTCCAAAGCTAAAGTAGTCCCACCCTCCTGCACCTGGCCCATATCCCTCGAAACCATTCTTATTCACGTACTTATCCAAATGTCTTTTAAATGTTGTAACTAGACTCGCATTCACCACTTCCTCTCAAAGTTCATTCCATACACAAACCATTCCCTGTATAAAAAGATTGTCCCTCATGCCCCTTTTAGATCTTTCTCCTTTCACTTTAAAAATATTCCCCTTATTTTTGAACTCCCCCACATTAGGGAAAAGACCCTTGTGATTCACCTGATTTATCCCCCTCGTGATTTTTATAAACGTTAATAAGGTCACCATCAAACGTTTTTGCACTCTCAGCCTACCCAGCCTATTCTTAGAACTCAAACCCTCCAACCCCAGCAATATCCTGGTAAACCCTTTCTGAACACTCTCCAGTTGTATAATATCCTTCATGTAAGTGGGCGACCTGAGCTGCAAACGGTATTCCAGAAGAGGCCTCACCAATGTCCTGTACAACCTCATCACAACATCCCAACTTCTATATTCAAAGGCCTGAGCAATGAAGGCAAGTGTGCTAAACTCCTTCTTAACGATCCCGTCTAACTGTGACACATATTCCAAAGAATTAAGTAGCTGAACTCCGAGGTCTCTTTGTTCTACAAAACTACCCAAGGTCCTACCATTATGCCTAAGCCCTGTCCTTGTTTATATTACCAAAATGCAACACCTCACATTTATCCAAATTAAACTCCATCTACCACTTCTCAGCCCATTGACCCAATTGATCAAGGTCTCTTTGTCACCTTAGATAACCTTCTTCACTGTGCGCTCAACCACCAATTTGATGTCATCTGTAAACTCAATAAACATACCTTTACGTTCTCATGAAAATCATTCATATAAATGACAACCAGAAGAAGACTCAGTACCGATTTCTTTGGAAAACCACTGGTCACAGGCCTCCAGTTGGAAAAACAACATTCTATCAACAACTTCTGCCTTCAACCGTAAAGCCATTTTTTTGTCCAATTGGCAAGCTCACCTTGAATCCAATATGATCTACCTTAATGAAGAGCAGTTACCAAGGGAAGATATTTAACTGGGGTAAAGGAAACTATGACGCTATCAGGCAGGAGTTGGGAAGTACAGATTGGGAGCAATTGTTCCACAGAAAGGGCACAACAGACATGTGGAGACTGTTTAAGGAGCAGTTGTTGTGAGTAATGCATAAATTTGTACCTCTGAGGCAGGTAAGAAGGGGTAAGATTAAGGAGCCTTGGATGACAGGAGCAGAGGTGCTTCTCGTCAAAAAGAAAAAGGCAGCTTACGTAGGGTGGAGGAAGCAAGGGTCTAGCACAGCTTTAGAAGATTACAGGCTTGCTCGGAAGGAGCTCAAAAGTGGACTGAGAAGGGCTGGGGGGGGGTGGGGGACACACGAAAAAGCCTTGGCAGGAAGAATTAGGGAGAACCCAAAAGCATTTTACTCATACGTGAGGAATAAGTGGATGATCAGGGAGAAGGTAGGGCCGATCAAGAATAGCGTAGGGAAAGTGTGTGTGGTGTCTGAGCAGATAGGGGAAGCCCTAAATGAGTTTTTGCTTCAGTTTTCACTAAGGAAAGGGACCTTGTTGTGAATGAGAACTTTGAGGAGCAGGGAAACAGGCTTGAACAGATCGAGATTGAGGAAGTTGATGTGCTGGAAATTTTGACAAACATTAAGATTGATAAGTCCCCAGGACCAGACCAGATTTGTCCTAGGTTGCTCCGGGAAGCGAGAAAGGAGGTTGCTAAGCCGCTGGCGAAGATCTTTGCATCCTCACTCTCCACGGGAGCCGTACTGGAAGATTGGAGGGAGGCAAATGTTGTTCCTCTTTCCAATAATGGGAATAGGGAAATCCCTGGAAATTACAGACCAGTCAGTCTTACATCTGTGGTCAGCAAAGTTTTGGAAAGAATTCTGAGGGATAGGATTTATGACTATTTGGAAAAGCATAGCGTGATTAAAGGGAGTCAGCATGGCTTTGTGAGGGGCAGGTCATGCCTCACAAATCTTATTGAGTTCTTTGAGGAGGCCACGAGACAGGTTGACGAGGGTCGAACAGTGGATGTGGTGTACATGGACTTCAGCAAGGCATTTGATAAGGTTCCCCACGGCAGCTCATTGATAAAGTCAGGAGGTATGGGATACAGGGTGATTTGGCTGTCTGGATTCAGAATTGGTTGGCCAACAGAAGGCAGAGAGTGGTTGTAGATGGTAAGTATTCTGCCTGGAGGGCAGTGCTGAGTGGTGTCCCGCAGGGCTCTGTTCTTGGGCCTCTGCTCTTTGTAGTTTTTATAAATGACTTGGATGAGGAGGTTGAGGGGTGGGTTAGTATGTTTGCTGATGACACAAAGGTTGGAGGTGCCATTGCTAGTATCGAGGGCGATTGCAGGCTTCAGCTAGACATTGACAGTATGCAGAGCTGGGCTGAGAAATGGCAGATGGAGTTCAACCTGGATAAATGCGAAGTGATGCATTTTGGAAGGTCGAACTTCAATGCTGAATATAGGATTAAAGGCAGGATTCTCGGCAGTGTGGAGGAACAGCGGGATCTTGGTGCTCAAGTGCATAGCTCCCTCAAAGTTGCCACCCAAGTGGAGAAGGTTGTTAAGAAAGCATATGGTGTTTTGGGTTTCATTAACAGGGGGATCGAGTTTAAGAGCCGCGAGGTTTTGCTGCAGCTCTACAAAACCCTGGTAAGACCACGCTTGTAATATTGTATCAGTGATAATGGGAACTGCAGATGCTGGAGAATCCAAGATAACAAAATGTGAGGCTGGATGAACACAGCAAGCCCAGCAGCATCTCAGGAGCACAAGAGCTGATGTTTCGGGCCTAGACCCTTCATCAGAGAGGGGGATGAGGTGAGGGTTCTGGAATAAATAGGGAGAGAGGGGGAGGCAGACTGAAGATGGAGAGGTACCTGGTTTGCTACAGGACATGGTCGAGCAGTTTCAAGGCCAAAGAGATTACAAGAGAGTTGCAATGGGAGAGAGATTCCCTGAGGTGGGTCCGGATGGAGGAGTGTAACTTCTTCAGGTTAGGCATCCCTGGAAGAGGCTTCGCAGTGAGGTTAAAATTGTATCAGTGATAATGGGAACTGCAGATGCTGGAGAATCCAAGATAACAAAATGTGAGGCTGGATGAACACAGCAGGCCCAGCAGCTATCTTGGAATATTGTGTCTAGTTCTGGTCGCCCTATTATAGGAAAGATGTGGAGGCTTTGGAGAGGGTGCAAAGGAGGTTTACCAGGGTGCTGCCTGGACTGGAGGGCTTGTCTTACGAGGAGAGGGTGACTAAGCTTGGACTTTTCTGTCTGGAGAGAAGGAGGAAGAGAGGTCACCTGATCGAGGTGTACAAGGTAATGCGAGGCATGGATAGATTCGACAGCCAGAGACTTTCCCCAGGGCAGGATTGACTGCCACGAGGGGTCATAGTTTTATGGTGTTAGGAGGAAGGTATAGAGGAGACGTCAGAGGGAGGTTCTTCACCCAGAGAGTTGTGAGCACATGGAATAGTTTGCCAGTGGTAGTCGTGGAAGCAGAGTCATTAGTGACATTTAAGCGACTGCTAGACATGCACATGGACAGCAGTGAATTGAGGGGAATGTAGGTTAGGTTATTTTATTTTTGGATTAGGATTAATCCACGGCACAACATCGTGGGCCGAAGGGCCTGTACTGTGCTGTACTTTTCTCTGTTCTATGTTCTATGTTCTGTGTTTATTAAATCAGTCTATCATGCAGAAACTTGTCAAAGGCTTTACTAAAGTCCGAGTAAACAATGTCTGCTGTTCTGCCCTCAATCTTTTTGGTTACTTCAGTTAAAAAAACTCAATCAAGTTTGAGACACAAATTTGCCTGACACAAAACTATGCTGACCATCCGTCATCATTCTTTGCCTCTCTAAATGCATTTATAAATCTTATCTTTCATCTCCAACAACTTACCTACAGGTCTATAGTTTCCAGGCTTCTCCTTTCAGGCTTTCTAAAGAAAGGCACAATGTTTGCCACCCTCCAGTCATCCAGTACTTCACCTGTGGTTATAGATGATGCAGAAATATTTCTGCAAGGGGCCCTGCAACTTCCTCCCTAGATTCCCACAATGTCCTGGGATACACTTCATCAGGTCCTGGAGATTTATCTATCTTTACATTTTCAAAGGCACTCAGCACTTTTTCTACTGTAATGCAAACTGTTCTCAAAAGTTCTTGAGCCTGCATTTCTTTTGCAACAGTAAACCAGGCAATGCATGGCTCAGATTTTGAAATTGCTCGCTAACAGGACAGTAGACACAGATGCAACACAGGCTTCCAAAGGGAACCAGATAAACAATCGAGGAAAAAGCACAGAAATGGAGGGGAAACAGAGATTGCCGTTTTACAGATTCACCACAGGGTCTTTGCACCAAAAAACCTCCTTCCCTGGCATATTAATCTAGAATTGTAAAATTCTTTCATAACTGTTGGACTGTATTTTTTGACACCTGAGTGTTAGGAGCCACTAGAAGTGAAATTTCATGGTTTTGTAAAGTTTGTGCATCTTGGTTCATTGTGATTAGAGTTTAAAGGCAATCTAAAAATACCTTTGCATAATAGGTTGCAGAACCACTAAGGATTTACAGTAAGAAAACATCCCTGTTCATTTAAATAAATCTCCATTTAAAACTTTACCCATTAGAGATTTTCACCATTCAAACTGTTTATCCAATTCTATTTTGGAAGTTATTATTGAATCTGCTTTGAAACAGTGCATTTTAGATTAAAACAACTCTGCCTTTTCAAAAAGAGCTAATTTATCTTGGTGCTTTTTGGAAATTAAATCCATATAAAACTTTGGTTACCAGTCTTCCTGCATATAGAAGGAATTTCTTCATTGCTCACTCCAACAAAAAGTTCCATTATTTTGAATGCCCGTTAAACCTGTCTTCAATTTGCTGTGCCACAAGGAGTATTACTTAAACGTGCTACCATCATGTGTTTTGGCATCGACTTGCTTACATGAAGTAAATCTTCCCGGAACAATAGACAACTCTTTCCAAATTTAGGGCTTCACTTCAAAGTTTCTTTTTTAAATCTCCATCAACAATTAAATTCTGAAGTAATGAGATACTTTCTACCCCCGAAATGCTAATTTTCAGCAGCCCGGAGGCGATTTGCTGTCATTAGTGCCTATCACATTGTTAAAGCCGATGTAGAATGAAGCAGACAAGTTCTATGTGCTGGGTTTATACATGAACACACTGTAAATTTTGGAGTTGCATCCTTTCCTGTGCAAGGACCCTGCTCTCTCATCAACACTGTGCCAATGATTTACTACACTGATGAAAGTGTTTCAAGGATCATCTTCCTAAATCTCACACCCATTACATTCACTTTAGCAACGCCCATAAATGCACACTATCCCCCAGGCATATTCATTGTCCCAGATAACAAAGTGTGAAGCTGGATGAACACAGCAGGCCAAGCAGCATCTCAGGAGCACAAAAGCTGACGTTTCGGGCCTAGACCCTTCATCAGAGAGCATCTCCTTCGTCTCCAGCATCTGCAGTTCCCATTATCACATATTCTTTGTCCCACTGTTCTTTGAGGCTTTTGGAGCCCACTCACTAAGTTCCTAAGTGAATTACAAGAATACAAGTTGATTTATATTATTTGTTAATAAAGATAGCCCCAGAAGGCCACTCTCTCCTTACCATATCTCAGTGAAGGATGAGATGGCAGGACCTAATCTCAGCCTGTGGGGGTTCTGAGCCCACAGCTATTGTATCACCTTGGGTTACAAATCAGTCAAGTGAGCTAAACATTCTCTTTTTAAAACAGGTTCCTTTTTTGTGATCAATCAATTTTGGCAACTGGAAACTGTGATAGCAACTAAAGTGACCCAATCTCCCAATCAATTCCATCTTTCAAAACAGTCCTCAAATTCCTAGGAAGTATTCAAGGCCCTTCTTGGGGATAAGGCATTTTAGAATTGTGAACAGAACACGCTGTACTAAAGTTAGTGATGAATCACAAATCAAAATTAAAGAGCTAGCTGATGTGTTTCCAAATTCATTCACTTTACTGGCTGGACCAGCATCTTTTCCCCCTCCCCAACTGACATTAAGAAAATGGCGGTGAGCTGCCTTCTTGAACTACTGCAGCCCAGGTTGTGCTTGTGCATCCATGGTGCTACTGGGAGGGGCTTTCAGGATTTTAGCTATACCACAAATGAAGAGACCACAAGATTGGAAGAACATCTTTGTGTTGTTTAAGTGGAGAGCCTAGAGCCAAGCGATATCATTTCAGAATAACGCACAGTCCATTTAGGACTGGGATGAGGAAGTTTCGTCACACAAAGGGTAGAGAATTCTAAACAATCCAGAAGTGGGTGCAATTTTAGCCATCAAGTACATCCAAGATTTCTAGACACTAAATGACATGAAGGGAGACGGGAGCAGGCAAAATGACATTCGGGTAGATGATCAGCCATTAGAAATGCTGCAGGATGGTTGACTGGCCTACTCATGTTCCTTGCTTCCTGTGTTTCTATTGAAACAGGTTATTATGAAAGAGGGAGTCTTTACTCCACTGACAATGAAACATTGATTAGAGTAGTCAGCTATTTACAATAGATATTCGCCTGTGGTTGTAGATCCATCAGGATATGAGTGTAGAGTTTAACTCATAATCTCTTATCAGCCAGGAACTGAATTCAGTAAGAGGGGCTTCTATTGCTAACTTCTGGTGTCCATGTAACATTTTACTTTACCTTCCAGGCACAAAGGCTCATGATCTCTCAAATGCATGGAATATTGCCAAGACGGTCCACCTACAGCTGCCACCTCACTTCACTTACATTTCCCAAGACTGAAAGATCTGTGCTATGGGTCTGGCGCTTTGATGCTGAACCACCTGGCTGGAACTCTGCTCCAATTCCTGCCTTCTGCCTTTCTCCCCCTTCAAAAGGCTTCTCTGTCTCAGGGTTTTCTTTTCTTTATTCATTCACGGGATGAGGGCATTGATGGCCAGGCAACACCTCCTGCCCATCCCCAGTAAGAGTCAACCTCATTGCTACAGCCACATGTAGGTCAGGCCAGATAAGGACAGCAGTTTCCCCAGATAAAGGGCATTAGTGAACCAGATGAGGCTTTCCTGACAATCAACAACAGATTCATGGTCATTAGATTGCAATTCCTGATATTTATAGAATTCAAATTCCACCATGGTGGGATACGAACCCTGGTCCCTGGAACATTTCCTGTGTCTCTGGATGAACAATCCAGTGTCAATGCTGCTGTGCCATCACCTCCCCAGGGTTCCACTAATCAGTCTGATTATCTATCCAGTAGGTACAAGCCTGCTCCAATTCCCCTTCAGGGTCCCCTGAAAGCATTCAAGATTTTCTACCCAAGTCCTAGCCTTCTGCTCCCTCTCCTGCTCTCTTTGTCCCATTCCCACAGCTTCTGACACCAATTCCTCCAGCTTGTCAAGGACAGGAAGAAGCCAATAAAAACTGTGACTATCATCACTATCCTTGGAGACTCAGCAACACTGTGTTCCCTGCAGGATATAAGGAACAGGAGCTGGAGTACATACATATAAATGGTGCACTGAGATTGCTCAGTCATTCACCAAGATCAAAGCTATTTTTAAGCTTTCACTCCACTTTCTACCTGACTCCCCTTATTTTTCGATTCACAGAGAGATAAGAATCTATCTATTGCAGCCTGAAATATGTTCAACAATGGCACATTGACTATTCTCTGGGGCCCAAAGATTCATAATACTTTGGAGTGAAGTAATTTCTCTTCATCTCAGTCTCTACCACTTCTTGAAAACATGTCCTTGTCTCTAGATTTCCCAGCAGGGGAAAAACAAGCTCTCAGTATCTAAGATAATAAAATGTGAGGCTGGATGAACACAGCAGGCCAAGCAGCATCTCAGGAGCACAAAAGCTGGCGTTTCGGGCCTAGACCCTTCATTAGAGAGGGGGATAGGGACAGCGTTCTGGAATAAATAGGGAGAGAGGGGGAGGCGGACCGAAGATGGAGAGTAAAGAAGATAGGTGGAGAGAGTATAGGTGGGGAGGTAGCGAGGGGATAGGTCAGTCCAGGGAAGACGGACAGGTCAAGGAGGTGGGATGAGGTTAGTAGGTAGATGGGGGTGCGGCTTGGGGTGGGAGGAAGGGATGGGTGAGAGGAAGAACAGGTTATGGAGGCAGAGACAGGTTGGACTGGTTTTGTGATGCAGTGGGTGGGGGGGGACGAGCTGGGCTGGTTGTGTGGTGCAGTGGGGGGAGAGGACGAACTGGGCTGGTTTTGGGATGTGGTGGGGGGAAGGGGAGATTTTGAAACTGGTGAAGTCCACATTGATACCATTAGGCTGCAGGGTTCCCAGGCGGAATATGAGTTGCTGTTCCTGCAACCTTCGGGTGGCATCATTGTGGCACTGCAGGAGGCCCACTGCACCACACAACCAGCCTAGCTCTTCCCCCCAAACCACTGCATCCCAAAACCAGTCCAACCTGTCTCTGCCTCCCTAACCTGTTCTTCCTCTCACCCATCCCTTCCTCCCACCCCAAGCCGCACCCCCATCTACCTACTAACCTCATCCCACCTCCTTGATCTGTCCGTCTTCCCTGGACTGACCTATCCCCTCCCTACCTCCCCACCTATACTCTCTCCATCTATCTTCTTTACTCTCCATCTTCGGTCCGCCTCCCCCTCTCTCTCTCTATTTATTCCAGTTCCCTCCTCCCCATCCCCCTCTCTGATGAAGGGTCTAGGCCCGAAACGTCAGCTTTTGTGCTCCTGAGATGCTGCTTGGCCTGCTGTGTTCATCCAGCCTCACATTTTATTATCTTGGAATTCTCCAGCATCTGCAGTTCCCATTATCTCTCAGTATCTATCCTGCCAATCCCTTCGGGATATTGAATACCTCAGCACCTCACCAAACCCTACTCTAGGGGCAATTAGGGACAAGGCAACAAATTCTGACCCAGCCAGAGACACCTACATCCCACTAACAATTTTTTTTAAAAATTCAATGAGACAATTTTGTATTCTTGCAAACTCCAGAGAATATCAGATGTAATTTATTCACCCTATCAACGCTGGTCAGGATCTATCGCCCTGTTTGTAATGCAAGTATAATCTTGCCTTCAATATGGAGACCAAAATTGTATGTAACATTTCAAAGTTTGTCTCACAAAGAATGTACATTTATACCAAATGCATCACTTGGAATCCAGGAAAAGCTAGCAGATTGTGTCCCCAGAGATAATGGGAACTGCAGATGCTGGAGAATCCAAGATAATAAAATGTGAGGCTGGATGAACACAGCAGGCCAAGCAGCATCTCAGGAGCACAAAAGCTGACGTTTCGGGCCTAGACCCTTCATCAGAAAAGGTGGGGTGGGGAGAGGGTGGGGATGCTGTGTTCATCCAGCTCCACACTTTGTTATCTTAGATTGGATACACAACTGGCTTGATGGTAGGAAGCAGAGAGTAATAGCAGAAGGATGCTTGTCAGTGACTAAGGGTGTGCCTCAGGGGTTGGTGCTGATCCCATTGCTGTTTGCTGTCTATATCAGCGATTTGGATGAAAATGATTTGGGGCGGCACGGTGGCTCAGTGGTTAGCACTGCAGCCTTCAGCCTCACAGCACCAGGGACCCAGGTTCGATTCCAGCCTCGTGTAACTGACTGTGCAGAGTTTGCACATTCTCCCCATGTCTGTGTGGGTTTCCTCCCACAGTCCAAAGACATGCAGGCTAGATGGATTGGCCATGTTAAATTGCCCGTAGTGTTCAGGGGTGGGTGGGTTATAGGGGTGTGGGTCTGGATGGGATACTCCAGGGGGCAATGTGGACTTGTTGGGCCGAAGGGCCTGTTTCCACACTGTAGGAATCTAATCTAGAATGCATAAAGGCATGCTTGGTAAGTTTGCAAAGACACTAAAATAGGCGGTATCGTGGACAGTGAGGAAGGTTATCAGAAATTGCAGCAAAATCTTGATCAGCTGGGTAAGTGGGCTGAGAAGAGGCAAATGGAGTTTAATATAGATAAGTGTGCAGTGCTCTATTTTGGAAAGTCAAATCAAGGTAGGAGTTTGATGGTGAATGGTAGGGCTTTAAAGGAGTATAATGGTACAGAGGGACCTTGGAGTTCGGGCACACGATCTTCTGAATGTGGAATAACAGATAGACAGGACAATGAAGAAGACTTTTGGCACACAGGCCTTTATCAATCAGGTCATTGAGTACAGAAGTTGGGAAGTTATGATGCAGTTGTACAGGACTTTGGTGAGGCCACACTTGGAATATCATATGAAGTTTTGGCCACCTAGCTATAGGAAGGAAGTTCTTTAGCTAGAAAGAGTGCAAAGGAGATTTACAATGGTGTTGCCACAACTCAAGGAACTGAGTTATAGGGAGAGGTTGGACAAGCCAGGACTCTTTTCTTTAGAGCGTAGGAGCCTGAGGGGGGAATCTTATGGAAGTGAAAAGATCATGAGAGGCATGGATAGGGTGAATGCATTCAGTCTTTTTCCCAGGCTTGGGGAAATCGAGGATTAGAGAGCATCAGTTCAAGTTATAAGAGGAAAGAATATATGGGATCTTGAGGGGCAACTTTTTTTTAAACGCAGAAGGTGCTATGCATACGGATTGAGCAGCCAGTGGAAGTGTTTAACACGGGTATATTGGCAACATTGAAAAGGCATTTGGATGAATACGTGGACAGGAAAGGTTTAGAAGGGTATGGACCAAGAACAGGGAAATGGTGTTAGCATGGATGGACATTTCAGTTGGCATGGACTAGTTTGGACTGAAGGGCCTGTCTCCGTGCTGCAGAACCCGATGACTGTTTGAACAAAGATTTATTTCCTTGTATGCCAATTCCTCTTCGTTAAAGGCCAACAGACATTCCTACTTTCTCACCAGTTCAAAGTCAGGAAGTTGTGAAACTTGGAGGGAAGTCACAGCTCATACAGTTGCTATCCTTATTTTTCAAGAATCAGTTCCAGGTTTGCTGTTAAAAATTGCCCAAAAAGTTCTTGCAGTGCATCTTGGTGCTAATACATGCACAGTGGCCAGAATGAATGATAAGGTAAAGAAGCACTTTGCAGAAATATACAATGATAATGACTGAATTTGGAATTAGTTTTGAGAGGAGAATGGCAGAGAGAGGAGTGAAAGAGAGGACAGAGTGGAGGGAGAGTGAAATATAGAGGAAATATGGGAAGAGCGTTAGCAGACAGTAAGTGCGAGAGAGAGAGAGAGAGGGAGGCGGGGAGAGAGAGAGAGAGCGGGGGAGCGAGACAGAGAGCGGGGGGGGAGAGAGAGAGAGCGGGGGGGGAGAGAGAGAGAGCGGGGGGGGAGAGAGAGAGAGCGGGGGGGGAGAGAGAGAGAGCGGGGGGGGAGAGAGAGAGAGAGAGCGGGGGGGGAGAGAGAGAGAGAGGAGGGAGAGAAAGCGGGGGGGGGGGAAGAGAGAGAGAGAGAGAGAGAGAGAGAGAGAGAGAGAGAGGCAGGGGGGATAGAGGGAGAGGGAGGAAGAGAGAGAGAGTGAGAGGCGGGGAGAGAGAGAGAGAGAGAGAGGAGATAGAGATAGAGAGAGGAGATAGAGAGAGAGAGAGGCAGGGAGAGAGGGAGAGGGAGGAAGAGAGAGAGAGAGAGAGAGTGAGAGGCAGGGAGAGAGAGAGAGAGAGGAGATAGAGATAGAGAGAGGAGAGAGAGAGAGAGGCGGGGAGAGAGAGAGGAGGAGAGAGAGAGCAGGGGGCGGTGAGAGAGCCGGGGGGAGAGAGAGAGAGGGCAGCAGAGAGAGAGAGGGGGAGAGAGTTAGAGGGGGTGAGGGTGAGGGGGGTAGAGAGAGTGAGAGAGAGTTAGAGGGAGAGAGTTAGAGGGAGAGAGAGAGAGGAGGAGAGAGAGAGGAGGAGAGAGAGGAGGAGAGAGAAAGAGAGAGAGAAGGGCCGAGGGAGAGAGAGAGAGAGCGCGAGAGAGCATGAGAGAGAGAGAGAGAGAGAGAGAGGCTAAAGAAGTGGAGATGAGAGGGGAGAAGGAGGGGATACATGCAGGCATACGCGTGCACACACACGCATACACAGACACACGCGTGCAAAGTAAATTGGACTAGTGGACAAACAGTGGGATATATCTGATACAATTTATGAGGAGCATTGTGTTAAGTTCTGGGCAACTTATTTTTTTCGGAAAGATATTGAAGCCCGAGTGAAAGTGAGTGCAAAAGAGATTTACTAGAATGATTCCAAGGATGAAGGATTTTAGATAGAACAAAAGATTAAAGAAATTGGTGCAGAAAGGTTAAGAGATGGCCTTATTGAGATGTTCTAATTATGAATGATTTCAATAGGATAAAGGAAGATACTTTGTTTCCACTGGTTAGTATATCAGTAAGTAAAGAACATAGGACCAGTTTCCAAGCTGCACTGGTCTTCGGCCCACCAAGACTGCTCCAACACATAATACCTTTCTTAACTAAAAACTCCTGTTTCTAAGCAGTCCACATCCCTCTATTCCCTGCCCCATTTATAAATCAGTCAAGATGCCTCTCAAACATTGCTATTGTATTTGCTTCTATCACCTCCCTCTGGCAGCACATTCCAGACACTTACCACCTTCTATGCAAAAAACCTGCCTCTCACATCTTCTTTAAATGTCCCCCTTATCTCAAAGCTACATCTCCTAATAATTGACAATTCTACTCTGGGAAAAAGTCTCAGACTATACATTCTATCCACGCCTCTCAATTTCGTAAACTTTCATCAAGTTACCCTTCAGCCTTCAACATTCAAATGAAAATAAATCAAGTTCGTGCAAAATTTCCTCACTGTCAATAACCTCCAAACCAGACAAATCATGGTAAACTGTTTCTGTACCCTCTCCAAATCCTCCACAACCCTCTGGTGTGTACAACCAGAACTATACACAATATTACAAATGTGGTCCAACTCAAGTTCTATTCAGCTGCAACAAATGACTTACCAGTTTTTAACAATGCCCCGACCGATGAAGGCAAGCATACCATATACTTTCCTGATCACCTTTATCTGCTTGTGCTGCCACTTTCAGGGAACTGTCGACCTGCATGCCTTTATCCCTCTCTGTGTTAATGCTATTAAGGGTTCTGCTATTTACTATATACTTCCCTCCTGCATTAGGGGAGGTGACGGCCTAGTGGCATTATTGCTGGACTGTTAATTCAGAGACTCAGATGACGTTTAGGGGACCTGGGTTCAAACCCTGACATGGCAGATTATGCAATTTGAGTTCAATAAAACATCTGGAATTAAGAATCTAATAATGACCACGAATCCATTATGAATTGTTGTAAAAACTCATCTGGCTCACTAATGTTCTTCAGGGAAGGAAATCTGCCATCCTTACCTGGTCTGGCCTACATGTGACTGCAGACCCACAGCAATGTGGTTGACTCTGAGCTGCCCTCTGGGCAATTAGGGATGGACAATAAATACTGCCTGGCCAATAATGCCTTCATTCTGTTAATGAATAAAAAAAATAGATCTTTCAAACTGCAAGCACCTCACATTTATCCTGATATGACTGTGATAATGGGAACTGCAGATGCTGGAGAATCCAAGATAATAAAATGTGAGGCTGGATGAACACAGCAGGCCCAGCAGCATCTCAGGAGCACTGGACTGATCTATCCCCTCCCTACCTCCCCACCTATACTCTCCTCTCCACCTTCGGTCCGCCTCCCCCTCTCTCCCTATTTATTCCAGAACCCTCACCCCATCCCCCTCTCTGATGAAGGGTCTAGGCCCGAAACGTCAGCTTTTGTGCTCCTGAGATGCTGCTGGGCCTGCTGTGTTCATCCAGCCTCACGTTTTATTATCCTGATATGACTGTTCATTTTTGTTTTAGGGATCTGTCAGTTTGATTGTGCCCATAATTTAGACAATATTGGCATTCAAGAGATATCCTGCACCACTACCTTTCTGCCATTATTCAGAGCGTGTACTAGCACACTGGGGAATCTCTGGTGCTCTGCAAATGGAGTAGTACAGCTGCTGTATAGACACTTGCTGGATGTGTGAACCCAGAGTCAGGATGGAGCCCTTAGTGAAAAAAGAAACTCTGAATGTACACTGTGGTCAGCAACATCAATGCTTCTGACATTAAAACATCAACAATCTGGACAAACAGTGCACCACAAGGTCATGGCACACATGTGACTGAGTGACTGAAATGATGTGCGGTGATATGTTAAATTAGTATTTGCTTGGATCTACCAACAATCACCTCCACCAGTGAGTCATGTGCACTGTGTTTACAATCCATGTCCAACTTTGAGAACACAAGCCCGTTGCTTGTTATTTTCCAGCTTACCTGCGTAATTGCACAAACAGGACAGCTCTGTCTGCAGGATCGAACTATAAATATTTCCAGTTAGTTTCCAGTCTAGTAGATGACATTTGTATAAGATCATAGGTTTATGTGGGAGGACGAGGTAGATGGACGGCTGCAGACATATATTTCAAAGCAAATACACCATAGTCAGCATCCAATAGCTATACACTTAAATTAATGGACCCATATGATCATATCAGTGCACCGTTAGCCAAAATCTGTCTTTTTTCTGCACGCACAGAGCCAGGACCACTGTCAGGCAGAGAAAATGGATAGGCTATCTTCTATTTTGAAAGTCAATTTTACATACGCTCTGTTTAGATAATTCTCACGTAAACAGGTAGATGTAGACACAAGCATATAAACTGGTATATTTGGAATGAATAGTCATTACTAACAACAATACACCTAAATTAATACAACATTGTGGTTGACTCTGAACTTTGAAATGTGATAGGCATCAAAATTCATCCCAACTGCTCTCTGCTTGCATTGTAGAGCTGGTTTGTATTAGACTCTTCCATCTGGCATTGTCAGGAAAAGGAGGAGAAAAAAATTAAAATTCTCTCCTTTCATGACCTTCTTAATGGCAGTTAGATACTTTGTGACCACCAAGTATGTAGCAGAGAGACAATTTCAAGACTGTCGATGTATTAGGAGTGAGATGTGGAGAAACTTCTTTCTTTAGAATTGTTAGATTTGGAATGTGTTTTCTGGGAGAATAGTTGACTCCATAGGAGAGTGCTGGATATCTTTTTGCAAGGGATGAAGTTAGAGGGCGACCGGAATTGAATTGGATTTTAGCTGGTAGCTTCTTTGAGATCCAGTACAGACATGATCGATTGAATGGACTCCTTCTTTATTGTAAAATTCCATGTTTCAAAACAAAACCAATAT
Source organism: Stegostoma tigrinum (assembly GCF_030684315.1). NCBI lineage: Eukaryota > Metazoa > Chordata > Chondrichthyes > Orectolobiformes > Stegostomatidae > Stegostoma > Stegostoma tigrinum. The sequence goes on from NC_081360.1 coordinate 95,305,391, forward strand.
ATATACACCTAGAGGCAATGGGTGTCTTTTTGTACTTAAACAATTCAGTAGTCAAGCAGAGAGACAGGAGGTAGCTAAAAGGCTTAAACAGAGAAAAATGGAAGTCTGGAGGATTAGGAAAATTTAACAGAGAAAGGAATAAGTGGAGCTAAAAGTGAATGTGACAAAAAGAACATTTGCAAGTGATGTCAAAAATAAAGGCAAATGTTTAAGAGTCATGTTCAGTGTTGTCATGGACTCTCAGCTCCTCTGCTTGGATGCAAGCACAACCATAATGGATAATAATGAAATGGAACGTTTATCAAGTGAACACTTCATATTCTATAGAGGAAGACGGTGGAGGAAAACAAAACAGGTACAAGACAAACCACAAACCAGAAAGACAACAAATGAAATGGGGCATTTAACAAGTCATAATGCAATTGGGGCATTTCTCAAACGTCTAATTTTCTGGTCAGTACGGCAAATTGAAGCACATATCGTCAATGTATTTTTAACCACAACGATCAGAAGATCTATCATTGTGGTCCTCAATGTTTTTATGACACACCAACAGGAAAGTAGGGAGATGGTAAAATTATCCCACTTCGTCCGTTGGGAATTTTTTCCATGTTATAATATCACCGATACTATTGTAGATTAGGTCTCCTACTGTCATCCTAAGCATTTGATTGTTGAAGCAAACTGAAGCTAAAATATTCAGCTGCCTCACATCAAGTAACAATAGGGAACTACGGAATAAGGAGCAACCACTGAACTTACAGCCAGTTTCAACTGTATATTTCTTTCCTCCCCTCTCAGCTTTGATGTGTTTAATGAATCCAACTATCCAGGCAAAAGTTTGGTTTCATAAACACAGGAGATTACGGTGTACGTTTATTGAATCGAAATATTCAGTGCATTTAATATAAGTGGTGCCTTTGTTACCCATTCTTGTACTGCTGCTGATTGGATATGGCAAGGTGTCTGTGATGACAAGTGTAATTGGGATTGTTTTCAAGACCAGATTGTTATCAGCTGAGATTGTTATTAAGGACTTTCCTTCTCAATCTTGACTCTCTCCTGAGCATACTGACTTCCAGGTTAAACCACCATCAGTTGAGCTATCTCCGTCTGAGAGAGAAGCCCTCTGGTCAGGCCAGACACAGTGGCTTAGTGGTTAGCACCGCTGCCTCACAGCACCAGGGACCCGGGTTTGACCTCACCCTCAGGCAACTCTCTGTGTGAAGTTTGCACATTCTCCCTGTGTCTGTGTGAGTTTGCTCTGGTTTACTCCTACAGTCCAAAGATGTTCATGCTTGGTGGATTGGTCATTTTAAATTGCCCATAGAGTTCAGGGATGTGCAGGTTAGGTGGGTTATAGGGGGAAGGGTCTGGGTGGGATGCTCAGAGGGTCAGTGTGGACTTGCTGGGCTGAAGGACCTGTTTCCACATGGTAGGGATTCTATGATTCAGACAGTGCAGACCTTACTTTTATTTATTGTATGGAGAGGCAATAGCCAATGTTGGCAGAGTTTCCTGGAACCACTTTGCCTTGCCTGAGGACTACGTTTTCTGAAACTTGGGGTAGGGGCAGGTTGTGGCAGATTTCCATCTGCTCTGCCCGATCAGCATTAATTTCCTCCACAGAGAAGTCTTGCAAAGTTCTTTGCTGTGAAAGAAATTCCTTCAGGCATATAGCCTGGGATCCTTTTCCAGCATTGAACAAAGACCAGAGTTACATCATTCTGCATTTATCGGGAGGGGAGTGAGGAGTAACTGCCATTCATCCTACCCCTTCATCTCTACCAATCTCAACTACAAATGAAATAGGATGTGGCAGGCAGGGAGGGAATGGACGAAGCACCAGTTGGATACCAGCTTCGTCATCTCCAGATTTCCTCTTGTTCCTTCAAAAAAAAACAATGTAGGGACTATCTTTTGACTTTGTGCAATTGCATAAAATAACTGAGAGTGAGTGAGCAGCCTGATATATTTATTTCTTCTCCTTTTTAGTTTCCTCGACCGCAATGGAAAGCCAAGCAGAAAGTCAAAATTTAATCCCACTGGTGCTGGAAAATGTAGAAATACCCATCATTTCAGCAGACGCAATCAAATTAATTAAGAGCAGGCCATTCAGCCCCTTTAATCCTGTCCTGCCAGTCAGTAAGGTCATCGTTTTTGTTTCTAATTCATTTATCCACAGAGTGTGGGTGTCACTGGCCAGGCCGGCATTTATTGCCTATTCCTAATTGCCCAGAGGACAGTTAAGAGTGAACCACATTGCTCTGGGTCTAGGGTTACACGTAGGCCAGCAAATTTCCTTTCCTAATAGACATTAGTGAACAAAATTCTTTTTTTGCCCCAATCAGCAATGGTTTCAAAGTCATCACTAGACTCTTAGTTCCAGATTTTTGTTGATTTCAAATTGCAATCTCAGGAAATTACTTGTGAAAATACTACTAAGGCATCATTTTTGATCGGGGAGACATCTCAACCCAAAATCCCACCAACCCATGATAGCCAATGGTTTTCCTGCTACCTCTGCATTAATTCAATAACCCTGCCTCTACCACTTTCTTGGGAAGACAACTCAAAAGACTCACAATCTGCAGAGAAAATAATCCTCATTGCCATGTCAAATGTGAAAGATCTCATTTTTAATTTCTATCCCGTCGTTCTAGAATAATTGCCCTCGTGGGAAAGACTGTGTCCACTATTAACAACCACTTTGTTTTTTTGCATTGGGTCTCTATATCACCTGCTTCTGTCGGAAGTATAAAGGCATCAACACTTTTCTGTTCTGAAGAACAGTCATATAAAAACATTGAATCCAATTCTCTCCACAGATAATCAAATGTGAGGCTGGATGAACACAGCAGGCCAAGCAGCATCTCAGGAGCACAAAAGCTGACGTTTCGGGCCTAGACCCTTCATCAGAGAGGGGGATGGGGAGAGGGAGCTGGAATAAATAGGGAGAGAGGGGGAGGCGGACCGAAGATGGAGAGTAAAGGAGATAGGTGGAGAGAGTATAGGTGGGGAGGTAGGGAGGGGATAGGTCAGTCCAGGGAAGACGGACAGGTCAAGGAGGTGGGATGAGGTTAGTAGGTAGATGGGGGTGCGGCTTGGGGTGGGAGGAAGGGATGGGTGAGAGGAAGAACCGGTTAGGGAGGCAGAGACAGGTTGGACTGGTTTTGGGATGCAGTGGGTGGGGGGGAAGAGCTGGGCTGGTTGTGTGGTGCAGAGGGGGGAGGGGACGAACTAGGCTGGTTTAGGGATGCAGTAGGGGAAGGGGAGATTTTGAAACTGGTGAAGTCCACATTGATACCATTAGGCTGCAGGGTTCCCAGGCGGAATATGAGTTGCTGTTCCTGCAACCTTCGGGTGGCATCATTGTGGCAGTGCAGGAGGCCCATGATGGACATGTCATCAAGAGAATGGGATGGGGAGTGGAAATGGTTTGTGACTGGGAGGTGCAGTTGTTTGTTGCGAACTGAGCGGAGGTGTTCTGCAAAGCGGTCCCCAAGCCTCCGCTTGGTTTCCCCAATGTAGAGGAAGCCGCACCGGGTACTCTCTCCACAGATGTTGAGTTTCTCCAGCAATTTTTGTGCTCCGTTCCCTCAGAACCTTATGCTTTTCAATAAGATCATCTCTTGCTCTTTTAAATTCCAATGAATAATGACACAGCCTGCACAACCTTTCCTCAGAAAGTAACTGGCCCCACTCGAATCCCAGCAATCAGCCAAGCGAATGCATTCCCTCTGAACTGCTCCTCACATATTTCCAATTTTCCTTAAACAAAGAGGGAAAAACCTAGCACTGTATACCAGATGTGGCCTCACCGATACGTTAGTTCTGTAAAGTAATGTGTCAATCAAAATATGCCAACTTGGACAGTATTTATATTTTGAGTTGCTATAATATATTTTGGATAACCCATGAAGTATTTTGGCAGGGTCTGTTATATACACATGCTACTTGCAAACGAGAGTCTGACAACCTTCACAATAGAATGAATACAGTTTTCAGCCAAACTGTTCTTTGTTTTCTTTTGCTACAGTTGCTACTATGACTCAGGTTCTAGAGAATAAGCAAATGTTGATTCTAAGTCAATCGCTTGAAGCTGTACTGTAAACATGAAATGACAAACCTAATAAAACTGCAAGATGAACAATAAATATTGCTCAGAGTGTAAATAACTTCAGGTCTTGGAATCACTGAAGTCACAGCATTTTCACTTTTATAGAGTTATTAATTCATTGTTGCTCCTGGTCCTTTTAGCTATGGCCCTGGGTTATCAACACAATCTCATCTCCCTACATTCCTTCAGTATCCCCAATTAGAGACTGAGATAGGTAGGTTCTTGATTGTCAAGGGGATCAAGGATTATGGGGAGAAAGTGGGAGAATGGGGTTGAGGAACTTATCAGCCATGATTGAATGACGAAGCAGACTCAATGGGCTGAATGGCCTAATTTCTGCTCCTATGTCTTATGGTCTTATTGTTCTTCTCCTCAGTGAGGAACCTTCAAGCCTTTTGCTTGCTTGATGGAACGTGACATCGAGCTGCAGTTCTATTGTTGGCTTACAACTGCTGTGTGCTGGAAAATGGGGTTGGAATAATCAGGTAAAAACTAAAAGAACTGCAGATGCTGGAGAATAGAAACAGAAACAGAAATTGCTAGAAAATCTCAGTAGGTCTGGCAACAACTGGGAAGAGAAATCTTCATTCTTCAGAACTGATGGGTAGCTAGGAAAATGTGGGTTTTTATACGGAGGATAGGGTGAGTGGAGGGGGAAGGAGTAAATGATAGGTGGAGATAGAGCCAAAGAGCGAGAAACACAGCTGGACAGACAGAAGTGTGGATGATGGGCAGGCTAGGATGGTGAAATGAGCATTGATAGTGACTAACAATGGGTAGTGTGTAATAGCAATCTGTGTAATAACTATGTGATAGTCAGAATAATTAAGTGCCTGTTTTTGTCCCTATCAGACTCAATGGGCCAAAGGGCCTTTCCTGTGCTGTAAATCCTTAACAAATATGACACTGTTATACCCGAGTTAGAGGTATACACATTCTTCCCAATCCCTCTACTACATTGGTCATAACATGAATAAAAATACTTTTTTCCAGTTACCAAGGTGACAAAATAAACTACATTTCAGCAGCATGAGTCATAAAAGTGCAGGCCAGGGGGCAGCTGGGAAGGTAAGGTTTCAGTATAAAATACTTGCATTATGAATAGATGGAGCGAAGGCTGAGTAGGAGCAAACAGGGATTGCTGGGTGAGGGAACTAATATATTTGAGCAGTGTCGACATTTTGGTAAGGCAAATCAGGGCCAGACTTATATAGTTAATGGTAAATTTGTGAGGATTGCTGCTGAACAAAGAGACCTTGGAGCACACATTCATCGTTCCTTGAAAGTAGATCTCGACAGGGTAGTGAAGAAAGCATTTGTTATGCTTTACTGTTTTTTTTTATTTTTTACTGGTCAATGAATTGAGTATATGAGTTGGGAAATCATTTTGCAGCACATTGATTGGGCCACTTTTGGAATATTGCATTCAATTCTGGTCTCCCTGCTGTAGGAAAATGTGGTAAACTTGAAAAGATTTACAGAGATGTTGCCAGAGTAGACGGTTTCAGCCATAGAGAGAGGTTGAATAGGCTGGGGCTATCTTCCCTCAAATGTCTAAGGCCGAGGGGTGATCCTATAGAAGTTCATAAAATCATGAGGGACATGAATAGGGTGAATAGTCAAGATCTTTTCCTCAGTGTAGGGAAGTCCAAAACTAGACGATATGGATTGAAAGTGAGATTAGAAATATTTAAAAAGCACCTAAGGGACAACATTTTCATGCAGCAGGAAGTGGTGGAGGTGAGTACCGTTGCAATATTTAAAAGGCATCTGCGTGGGTATACAAATAGTAAGAGTTTAGTGACATGGGCCAAATGGGACTAGATTAGTTTCTGGTTGGTTTTGGATGGGTCGGACTGAAAGGTCTGTTTCTATGCTGTAGATCTCTATGACTCTGTGACTCTAAGTCACAAATCATACATGATCTGACGTCTTGCATACACTGCTTGCTCAGAAAATTCAATTTCAGGATGTTCCTTCAAGTAATTTTTAAAAAGAGCAAGTATTTTTCATGCTAAACAAGCCTAGCATAAGTGTGCTTTTGTTTTCAGATACAGGGGCGATCAGCTTGGCAACATGTCCATAGGAAGCTCTCCTCCAACTGAATCAAATAAAACAAGACCTTTCTGAGCCATTGTTCAATAGCAGCCTCATCAGGGTCTACCAGCTGTCATCAGTCATGTGATTTGAAGGAAGTCTGGTTAAAAAATAACAGTTAATGTCTACTGTGAGCATGTAATGATCTCTTTTAAAGCACTCCAAATATTTCCATGTAAGTTGAAATAAATTTATTTTCAACCATCTTTTTAAAAAATGTCTTCCAAGCAACACTAAACATAACATGTCTTTGTAATAACCTTTCAAGCTTGGTTCCTGCAACGAACACAGGGCTTTTCAAAATTCTTTCAGGAGATGTGATATTACTGACTAGGACGGCATTTATTGTACATTGATAATGGCTGAACACAGCTCAACTCCTTATTAAATGCCTTCATTGACATACTGGGGACACCTTACCACTTGACAAGATCGAACTAATAGCATTTGCCACCTTCTGTCTTCCATTGGCTATAGTGAAATGGATTAGCTTCATTGTTGCTTGTACTCGAAGATGAAAAGTTTACAAGCCGCCATTTACGGCGCCATCTTAGGCACAAGTTACCTCGGTACAGATTGTTCAGTACAAAGTCTTATGAAAGAAAATTAGAAAAATAAAGAAATAAGAAGTCCAGCATTGCAGATGGTCAAAATAAATGAGAAATAAAAAAGTTCAGAACACCCGTTTTTGTAACCGAGTCTACCCTGTTGCTTAGCCTCTCGTCTGTGCCAGGCCTTGACTCCAGACAGCTCTGGGCTTCACTTGAGGCCAGGAGACCGTTCTGGAATCACCTCGAGGATAGACATCCATGCTGAGGCCACACCGAGCTGGAAGACCACCACGGGCCGTTGTGAGGACATCACACTGGGATAGGAGGACAGCCCACCAAGTCTGAGCTGAGGCCAGGAGACCAAGGCCATGAAAGAAAGAAAAAGGTAAGAGAAAAAAAAAATACAGAAGGAGAAAAAAAAGAAACGTCAAAATGGACGGAGCAGATGTGCACCAGCTGAGACATCCTACTTTGCGGCCATCTTGGACCAGCCATTCAGATGTCTTCAATACTTTGCGGTAACTTCATGCTGCCCATTTTACAAAGTTAAAAGTCACTCCCTCTGAATCAGACTCCACTATGGCAATTTCGTGTCAAAATAACTTTCTACATGCAAAGATTCCATCCAAACCTGCCACATTTCGCTGCCTGAAAAGAAATTGTAGTCATGCCTATAGCTAGCAATACCACAGCTGAAGAGAAGAGCACCAAAGCTTCAATAACCAACATGGCTGCAAGTATTTCCATACCTCAGCCTGAAAAAGAAATACCTGATGTAATGACACGCGTAAAAAACATTTTTTTTACAGCATAGGCTGAGAATTAAACCTAGACCATTCAGGAGAGATATCAGGAAACAATTCTACACACAAAGGGTGGTAGAGATTTGGAACTGTCTTTCACAAACAGCAAATGATGTTAGATCAATTGTTCACTTGCTTTGCTAACAAAAAAATTAATGGATGGAGGTATGTGGAGTTAGGCCAGAGATCAGCCTTGATCGCGTTGAATGATGGAATAGGCTCGAAGGGCTGAATGCCCTACACCTGTTCCTATGTATTAAAATAAGTTGCGTGACACAGAAATAGACCATTCGACACAACAAGTCCACACAAAGCTATACAATAATTGTATAATCTCGACTGAACAATGCATCAAGATTAGTCAGGGAACAAAGCTGGTGTATGAGAGCAAGTGTGCAATCATGATGAACAGCTATCAGTTTCCTCACCCACATAATTTCACTTGTGTGGTGGAACATTCTGCCATGTCCTGATGAAGTTAAGGGAACTGTTGGGAACTCTGCAGAAATTCGAGGTCAACATCTGTAAATGCTGATGGGGCTGGTATTGGAGACCAGAGAGCATGTATCAAGATAACAGCAAAGGGCACAATTCCTATAATCTGTGGGTACCCAAGTGCAGAACAAAAACAAGATGCAACAACCTTGAAGGTCAAATTTTCAAGGAATGGGTCCAACCCAAATATGGTTGCTGCCAACTGATATGTTCCACTTAATTCCAAGTGTTTTGGTCAAAGCCATCGATAAGTCATCTCTTCCCTCTCCCGCTTTGTAAGCACATTTCAATGAGCTGTACAGTTGAACTTTGCTCCAGTTTCCTGTGTTCTCATAAGTCTATAGGAGCAGGCCTTTCAGGCCCTCAAAGCTGCTCCATCATTTTCAATCATGGCTGCTCATCAATGTCATGTTCTCATGGCATGCCAAACTAAAAGCAAAAAAACAAAGAACTGTGGACACTGGAAATCAGAAACAAAATCAGAAATTTCTGGAAAAACTCAGCAGGTATGGCAGTATCTGCGGAGAGAAAGCAGATTCAGTGTTTCAGGTCCTGTGACCCTTCTTCGGAAGTGTAGGCCGAGGGGCCAACTCTGATTTCTGAGTTTCTATGTAATATCATCAGGAAAAGATAATGATTTTGAAAAAAAATTGAAAGAACTGCAAATGCTGTAAATCAGGAACAAAAACGAAGTTGCTGGGAAAGGCCAGCAGGTCTGGCAGCATCTGTAAAGGATAAAACAGAGTTAATGTATTGGGTCCGGTGACCCTTTCTCGGAACTGATATTGGAACATATGATTAATAATTTGGTCAAAGAGGTTTGCTTCAAAATGATGGGTGTAAATGAAGAGATGCAAACATTGGTAGCACAGAAATTCCAAACTGTGGGGTCTCGGTGGCTGCTAGTGTGGTCAATGGAAGAACTATCACAGAACGGAGATACAGAAAGAAACAGAGAGGCAGTGTTCAGGGATAACAAAGTGTGGAGCTGGATGAACACAGCAGGCCAAGCAGCATCTCAGGAGCACAAAAGCTGACGTTTCAGGCCTAGACGCTTCATCAGAGAGGGGGATGGGGTGAGGGTTCTGGAATAAATAGGGAGAGAGTGGGAGGCGGACTGAAGATGGAGAGAAAAGAAGATAGGTGGAGAGGAGAGTATAGGTGGGGAGGCGATAGGTCAGTCCAGGGAAGAAGGACAGGTCAAGGAGGTGGGATGAGGTGGTAGGTAGGAAATGGAGGTGTGGCTTGGGGTGGGAGGAAGGGATGGTTGAGGGGGAAGAACAGGGTAGGGAGGCAGAGACAGGCTGGGCTGGTTTTGGGATGCAGTGTGGGGAGGGGACGAGCTGGGCTGGTTGTTGTGATAGTGGGGGGAGGGGATGAACTGGGCTGGTTTAGGGATGCGGTGGGGGAAGGGGAGATTTTGAAGCTGGTGAAGTCCACATTGATACCATTGGGCTGCAGCGTTCCCAAGTGGAATATGAGTTGCTGTTCCTGCAACCTTCGGGTGGCATCATTGTGGCACTGCAGGAGGCCCATGATGGACATGTCGTCTAAAGAATGGGAGGGGGAGTGGAAATGGTTTGCGACTGGGAGGTGCAGTTGTTTGTTGCGAACCGAGCGGAGGTGTTCTGCAAAGCGGTCCCCAAGCCTCCGCTTGGTTTCCCCAATGTAGAGGAAGCCACACCGGGTACAATGGATACAGTATACCACATTGGCAGATGTGCAGGTGAACATCTGCTTAATATGGAAAGTCATCTTGGGGCCTGGGATCGGGGTGAGGGAGGAGGTGTGGGGGCAAGTGTAGCACTTCCTGTGGTTGCAGGGGAAGGTGCCGGGTGTGGTGGCGTTAGAGGGGAGTGTGGAGCGGACAAGGGAGTCACGGAGAGAGTGGTCTCTGCAGAAGGCAGACAAGGGTGGGGATGGAAAAATGTCTTGGGTGGTGGGGTCGGATTGTAGATGGCGGAAGTGTCGGAGGAGTTGGGCTGAGGGGCTAAGCGAGGTGCAAGCAGCTGGAGCATGTTTAAAGGAAATATGGAAAGACCATGAATGGATATAATCATAATGCTTAGAATTTTCCAGTTAAGGTGTTGGGACAGGGATGATTGCTGAGTGTGGTTTGGCACATGATTGGGGACAGGAAACAGGGATTCGGATGAGCTAAGGTTTAAGGGGTAGGAAACGGTTGGCCAGCCAGGAAACGTTTGGAATACTTCAGGCCTGGAGACATCAGAAAGCTTGGCCCAAGGGTCAGAGAATCAAAAAGATGTTGACAGGGGCAGTTTCAGACAACAAGACTGGTCTTTGAGGTGGAGAGGGTGGAAGTTGAGCTGTGTGTTGAGTTGGACACAGACTGAAAATTGCGTAGTTCATTCTGTGTCAGTGGTGGTGGAGAGACTGAGAATTGGTGATGGAGGAAACATCCTAAAGAAAATAAGATGACTTCACACTGAACTGAAGAAAACTGCAAAGTATCCACGATGGCATATTGGGCACATTGCATGGCAGCTGTACAAGACATCTGTGAGACCAGATGTGGAGTAGAGCATACATTTCTGGTCACCTGGCCGTAGGGACGATATTATTAAACTGGAAGAAGAGGTTTACAAGGATGTTGCTGGGATCGGAGGGTTTCAGTTGTAAGGAAATACTGGGGCCTTTTACCTCTGAAGAGTCCGAGGTTGAGGGATGACATTATAGGGGTTAGTAAAATCATGACAGGCATGGATAGGGTGGAAAGCCAAGGTCTTCTTCCCAGGTAGGGAAGTCCAAAACAAAAGGGTGTAGGTTGAAGGTGAGAGGGCAAACACTTAAAACTGTTCTGTGGAGCAAATTCTTATCACAGAAGGTGGTGTGTGTATGGAACGAGCTGCAGAGGAAGTGGTAGAGGAGTGTACAATTGAAATATTTAAAAGACATGTGGACAGGTGTATAAGTAGGAAAGGTTTGAGGGATAAGTGCCAAATACAGACAAATGGAACAAAGTCAGTGTAGGAAACTTGGTCAGCATGGGTGAGTTGGGCCAAACATTCTGTTTATGGACTGTATAATCTATAACTCTAAATGAAAACAACATAAGATGTCAAGGGAGGTAGAACTGGGCATCAAAGAAGCAAACATCGAAATGGATTTCATGTTTGTGTCCAAGGGGCACCCTATTGATGTGGAAATGGAGGCAACTACAGATCATGGTGTATTCTGTCCTCAAACCCTTTCAATTGTGCTGTAATTTGCTTGCAAAGATCACTGCACATAATTCTTGATTTCCTATTTTGAAATACACATTGAGAGACTGGAACGAAATACAAGCAACTCAGAATAGAAAGGTGGCCATTCAGCCCATCAAATCTGTTCCTCTATTCGATGAGATCCCATAATAAGAGACTGTTTAAAAATACGAATATTCAGGGTGACTCGATGCTTTATTGTCTATGATTGGCTATTAAGTTTGGGTCTGAAACAATATAGCAGACATCTGCAACAAAGCTGCTCCAGTAGCTGGCCACATATTGGGATCTTCCCATTGCTGTGAGGTTTGGTTATCTCAGCTCAATAAAAACACATTCCACGAAAAACATTGGTTTCTTCTTCAGTTTAGCAATAAAATTCGAACAGGACAGGGCAAGGTAAATGCAGGAAGGATGTTCCCAATGGCAGATTGAGTCTAGAACCAGGAGTTATAGTTGAATGATAAAGGGGTAGAATTTTTAGGATTAAGATAAGGAGAATTTTCTTAACCCAGAAAGTAGCGAGCCCTGTGGAAATCATTACCATAGAAAGTGTCCGAGGCCAAAATGATACGTGTTTTCAATAAGGAGATAGATGCAGCTCTTGAAGTTAAAAGGATCAAGAGATATAGAGGGGTGGGGCATGAAAGTATTGAACTCAGTGATCGGCCATGATCATATTGGTTAGTGGGGCAGACTCAAGGGTCAAATGGCCTATTCCTGTTCCTGTCTGTGTGTCTGTCCATGGTTCTGGGATGATGAACAATGTTGACAAGGCATTGATGACCCTGGGAAAGGTCGATGACCAATCTACTTTACCTCTGAAGTCCACTAGTTACCATGACATTTGGTAAGAAAATACAGTCGATTTCCAGGCCATGTAAAGATATCAAGAAGCGGACAAATAAATGTACATGAACGGCTCAATGTCTGGGGCAGACTCAGCTTTCATTAAAATCTGGCTATTCTTTCTGGTTAGCACAAGTTAGAATATTTGGTCAATTTAACTTAACATTTCACGAGAACTTGAGGTCAAAACCAGACAAATGACAAATATTTTTGCCCCTTTACCCAATATAGAAATGAAGGGAACCAGGGATGGATTCTCTGTTGATTTGTCAAACGTTGTTGTTTGTCCAAATCCCTGGTGCATCCTCCGAAGTCAGGTGCACGTCACCAAATCCATTGGCCCTCTCCATCCATTCTGATGAAGGGTCTTGTTGACAGGTTTGACTTCAGGGCCTGGCTAAAATGAAGACAAACTCAAGATCAAATGGAAATCACATTGTAATTCCACAGCCAGCATCTCATTTCCATCATTCGCCGTTCTTTCTGTTTTTATTTTGTAATTCCACTGTGTAGTCTCACGGCAGATTTACATTGGGATAAATTTTATTTTTTGATAACTGTGTTTCATGACAAATTATAGTTCTACACTTTTCAGTTTCGGTTTGAAGCACCCTTCGGATAGGGATAGGAGCCAAGTATTAAAAGCTACACTAAAAAGAAAGAGGATATAGGAGTGTGTTCCTAGTTATTATGGCTCCAGCTTGCTTAGATCCCCTTGAGAAACAGAGCAGCATACTCCAAGCTGTTTATTTGGTTTGCTGAATTCGTAATATTGCCTTCAACAAGAGAAAAAATATCACTTGAATTTATACTCATCATACTCTAGCAAATTTCTTATCGCAATGCAGATTACTCCTACAGTGCAGTACAGTTGCAAGAAGTGCCTCATTCGTATTAACATACTTTATGACATCCTCAGACCATGAAAGGCACTATCCAAATACAAGTCTTCTATTTCACAAAATTCATTATTTTGAAGGGCCGTGTTGGAAGATTATAGAGTTTAAACCACATTCCTTCAACCAAAGTGCCTCAAAACATTCTGTACAAGAGGCAGAAGCCAGAATGTTTGGTGAAGTGTGGGCAACATTTGAGAGACAAAGTACCTCTGTATTCACAGTGAAGAAACTGACATGTAGGATGTACTCATTATAAGAAAACTGCAATGCCAATTCACACAATTTTAAAACCTCACTGTCTTTGCAGGTGCACAATTGTGAAATTAAGCCACTCACCCGATCTTGCATGGAGTCTAAACAACTACTAAAGACAATGTTTCTTCGGCACTCTTATTTCCCGCCCCCCACCCCCCCAACCATTGTTTCAATTAGTCCTTCCTAATGTAACCCTCAGTTTGCTCCTCATGAGTTAGTCCGTCATGAGGTTTGCGATTCTAGGTTCCAAGCTGTTCTGCTGATAGCCTACAGTGTCTCCAATTCTGCTGTGCTTCATCTGGATCACTATCATGACCAAGAAAAACTATTGTCTTAATTTCAGAAGTTCCAACAAAGCATTGGTGGCAACATTAGAGCTCCAAGATGGAAAAACAAATGGCTATATTAATGAATGAATTGAACCACATTAGTATGCAGATACAGCAAATAAGGAGGAAGGCTAATAGAATGTGATTGTTTATTGCCAGGAGAATGGAACACAAAAGTAGGGAAGTCATGCATTACAGGGTATTATTGAGACTACATCTGGAGAACTGTGGACAGTGGTGTCTCCTTATTTAAGAATGTGAATGTGTTGAAAGCAGTTAGTGGAAGCTGTGAGCAAGTTGGTGGTTTTGTGATAATGTCATTGGACTAGAAATCCAGGACCCCGGGCCAATGTTCTGTTCAAAGACCATCATGGCAGATGGTGAACTTTGAATTCAACAAAGATTTGGAAGAGACAGCTGGCCTAATGGCGACTATGTAACCTTATGTTATAAAACCCTACATGGTTCACTGAGGTCCTTCAGGGAATGATATCTGCCATCTTTATCTGTGTGCAGTTCTGGTCAGCGCACTACAGGAGGGATGTACTGGAGTGGGTGCAAAGGAGATTCAAAAGGATATTCAGAGATAACAAGAACTGCAGATGCTGGAGTCAGAGACGACACAGTGTGGAGCTGGAGGGACACAGCATGGGTTGGCAACATCAGAGGAACAGGAAAGTTGATGTTTCAGTTCAGGACCCTTCTTCAGGAATGGGGAGGGGGAAGGGAGCTGGGAAATAAGTAGGAAGAGGAGGGGTGGGGCTGGGGAAGGTAGGTGGAATGGTGATAGGTGAGCGAGGTCTTTGTGGAAAAGAGCATTTTAGTTATGAAGGGGGGCTGGAAAAGCTCGGTGGATTACATTAGAGCAAATAAAGTAGAAAGGTGACCTAGCTGATGTGTATAAGATGATGACAGACATTGACAGGGCAGATCAGAGAAAACTGACCTTCTTAGTGTCATGGAAACTTGTTCAGTTCTAACAGGACAAAACAGGGCAAAAGCAGGGAAGATGTTCCCGATGACTGGGGAGCCCAAAAACAGAGGTGACAGTTTAAGGATATGGGGCAGGCCTTTTCGGGCTGAGATGAGGAGAAACTTCTTCATCCAGAGAGTGGTGAGCCGGTGGAATTTTCTGCCACAAAAGGGGGTTAGATATAATTCTTAAGCCTAAAGGGATCAAAGGATATGGGGAGAAAGTGGGCACAGGGGACTAAGTTGGATGGTTAGCCATGATCATTTCAAAAATGGAACAGTCTTAAAGGGTCGAATGGTCTACTCTTGCTTCTATTTTCTATGTTTCTAAGTGTGGTCCCATAGCTGTAAATATTCTATCTAAACACTTTGACACAGTCAGTCATAATGATAATGTGCAAGTAACATGTAGGTACATTAAAGTACTGTAAAAACTTAATTTTATTTTGACCCAGTCCTTGGTTTTCAAGAATGCTGTCACTGTGCCTTCAATGTTTATGGCATAAAGCTTCAGAGTTTTCCATGCTGAACATGGATGTGATTATGTATAGAAATGCTGTATTTTGTAACCTGGGAACAGATTAGAAACTGCTAGTGAGCACCCATCCATCAGTCACAGACAGCCCATTGATATTGGGAGAAATCAGATATGCCTGTTTGTGTAACAATCCAATTTGAGGGATGCTGGATAACATAAAACTTCACTCTATACAATGCTCTCCCGAGTGCTTGGCTAACAGCTCCCTAAACACAATTTATTCACTTCAATTATTCCTTGAGTAGAGATTTTTTCAATCAACCAATCAACCAATCTCTGCCTATAGAAGGTTTCTTCCAAGTTCTTTCTTGGGTTTCATACTGACTGTGTTATATTACTGCTTATACAATACATCTACATGAAGTGGTGGCTGAATTTTACCCAAAATTGGCCAAGTGTTAATTTTGCTAAGTTTCATGGAGGCTTTCTCTCCATGGATCCTGACAAAATTTCTCACGCTATTCTCTATAACCTCCCTCATTAGCTATCAGGCACTATGGAGTCTACTCATCCAAATAACAGAGCAAGTTCCTCTACCATAATGTCAAATTTCATAAAATCCCACCCGAGTTTCCAGGCACACAGTTCTGAGATGGTGGAATTCAACAGAGGTCATTTAGTCAAGCTCTGGCAGCAGAAAGAGATTGATATTCCAGACTTGGTTGGAGTCATACCTAGCACATAGGAAGATTGTTGTGTTTGTTGGAGGTCAATCTGCATGAGTTCCTTGGCCCAGCCATCTTCAGCTGCTTCCTCAATGACCTTCCCTCCATCATAGGGTCAGAAGTGGGGATGTTCAGCAATGATTGTTTTCAGCACCATTCATGGCTCCTCAGAAACGAAAGCAGTCGGTGTTCACTTCCAACAAGATATGGACAATATCCAAGCTTGGGCTGACAAGCAGCAACAATTATTTGTGCCACACAAATGCCAGGCAATGGCCAATCCAATAAAGGACACTGTCCCTTGACATTCAGTGGAGTTACCACCACTGAATGCTCCATGATCAACATCCCTGGGGTTACTATTGAGCAAAAGCTCAGCTAAACTTGCCACATAAACACAATGCTACAATAGGAATTACCCACCTCCTGACTACCCGAAGCCTGTCTAACATCTACAAGGCACAAAGCAGGACTATGATAGAATACACCCTACTTGCTTAGATGGATGCAGTTCTAACAACACTTGTAAAACTTGACATCATTCAAGACAAAGAAGTCCACTTGATTAGCACCACATCCACAAACATCCACTCCCTCTACCATCAACACTCAATACATACTGCTAATACTACCTATAAGATGGACTGCAGAAATTTTGTTTCTCATTCTTGAAAAACTCCTCTGGACCCCCTCCAATGCCAGGTACAATAAAAAAGCAAACTATTGTTTTTAATCTCATTATTTCAAGTCTGCAGAGTGTTGGATAAACTCAGCAAGTCTGACAGCATTTGATGGATTAACAAACAAATACTGTTCAGGTGAAGGATACCCTTCAGTTAGCAAGCTGGAAGGGAGACGGCGATGTACTCATCATGTCAATAGACTAAACATGTTCGGGGGAGATGGGTCAAATCTCACCACGGCAGATGTCAGAGATTGTATTAAAAATAGATTTGGAGTTTAACGCTAGTCTAATTGCAACCATATTGTGGCTGTCATTTAAGAAAAACTCATCTGGATCACTAATCACCCATCCCCTATGAATTTGGGAGAGTCTGCTTCTAATTCGGACCTACAAACATGCAAAAAAGTGCTTACAAAACCTATGAGCCCATTCTGTCCCAAGATTGACATTAGATTATCTTCACCAACTCACTGGCTGAGGGCCAGAACAGATCAGGGACAGACATTGGGGCAGAGGCTCGAGCAGGGACAGACAGCGTACCTGGGGTGGTGATGGTTTTTGGACTGGGGACTGGTTCATGCAGTCAGCAGTCTGCGAACCAGTCAGACCTTGTGCGGAAACCCCCTGCAAAGACCTACTGCAGGCTCTTCACAGAAAAGCTGTAATTTTCATCTTTTTAACTTTATTTCTTGTTTTTTTTTATCTCTTCTACCATGAATTATTTTAAGGCACTGTAGATAACAAGGTGTAGAGCTGGATGAACACAGCCGGACAAGCAGCATCAGAGAAGCAGGAATGCTGATATTTCGGGCCTAGACCCTTCTTTAGAAATGGAGGAGGGGAAGGGGGCTCTGAAATAAATAGGGAGAGAGGGGGAGGTGGATAGAAGATGGAAAGAGGAGAAGATAAGTGGAGAGGGGACTGACCGGTCAAAGACGCGGGGTTGGAGCCAGTAAAGGTGATTGTAGGTGGGGAGTTAGGGAGGAGATAGGTCAGTCCAGGGAGGATGGAGAGGTCAAGGGGGCGGGATGAGGTTAGTAGGTAGGAGATGGGGGTGCGACTTGAGGTGGGACGAGGGGATAGGTGGGAGGAAGGACAAGTTAGGGAGGCAGGGACAAGCTGAGCTGGTTTTGGGATGCAGTGGGGGGAGGGGAGATTTTGAAGCTGGTGAAATCCACATTGATACCATTGGGCCGCAGGGTTCCCAAGCGAAATATGAGTTGCTGTTCCTGCAACTTTCGGGTGGCATCGTTGTGGCACTGCAGGAGGCCCAGGGTGGACATGTTGTCCAAGGAATGGGAGGGGGAGTTGAAATGGTTCGCAACTGGGCAGTGCAATTGTTTGGTGTGAACTTTGCACCTACCACCTTTACCTCCTCTATTTCTGAAGGGTCTAGGCCCGAAACGTCAGCCTTCCTGCTCCTCTGATGCTGCTAGTTCTGCTGTATTCATCCAGCTCTACACCTTGTTATCTCAGGTTCTTCAGCATCAGTAGCTCCTACTATCTCTACAAGGCACTGTACCTTATTTTTCTTTACATCTCCATTTTGTACCTAAGATTTGTACGTAGATATTTTCTACCTAATAAAAAAATCTGTGGAGAGAAATCAGAGTTAATATTTCGGGTTGAGTGACTCTTCCAGATGCTGTCAGATCTGCTGAGCATTTCCAGCCATTTTTTGTTTTTGTCTCTACTTTGCCCCTAAGATGGTGATATGGGGCGACATTGTCAATCTTTTATTGTACTCCTGTACTTGAGTACACATGACAGTTAACCTAGTTCCAATATCATTTAGAAAAGGAAATCTGCTGGGTCTTGCATGTGACTCCAGACTCACAGCAATGCAATGGACTCTCACCTGCCCTCTGAAATAGCCTAGCATGCCACTCAGTTCAAGGATAACATATGCTGGCCCAGCCAGTGAGGCTATTCCATGGATTAGTGGGAAAAGAAAATGCATGGTACTGTTATATGCACTTGACACAGAAGAACCAAACTCTTGCCAAGTATTACACCATTAACACAAGTTACTACTGGAAAAGGTGAAGCATCTTTTCACTGCATACGCAACTTCATTCAAGGCAAAGAGTCCATGACAGGGAGATCCACTGAACGTTTTCAAATAACGTTCAACAGGCAAGTGAGGGAGGAAGAATGGTCAGAACATTTTCCTTTCCAATGTCATTCTGAATGCCGGCTGGTCTGACAATTGGACGGTTCATCAGGGACAAATCAAAGACCTTTTCAACTCATTTTGTTCACAGAGCCACCGGGCACAACACGAACTCCAAGTAAACAAAGCAACTATTTTAAAAACACGATGCATAAAAACAAACACAGCACTGATTAAAGATAATGGGAACTGCAGATGCTGGAGATTCCATGATAATAAAATGTGAGGCTGGATGAACACAGCAGGCCAAGCAGCATCTCAGGAGCACAAAAGCTGACGTTTCGGGCCTAGACCCTTCATCAGAGAGGGGGATGGGGGGAGGGAACTGGAATAAATAGGGAGAGAGGGGGAGGCGGACCAAAGATGGAGAGTAAAGAAGATAGGTGGAGAGGAGAGTATAGGTGGGGAGGTAGGGAGGGGATAGGTCAGTCCAGGGAAGACGGACAGGTCAAGGAGGTGGGATGAGGTTAGTAGGTAGCTGGGGGTGCGGCTTGGGGTGGGAGGAAGGGATGGGTGAGAGGAAGACCCGGTTAGGGAGGCAGAGACAGGTTGGACTGGTTTTGGGATGCAGTGGGTGGGGGGGAAGAGCTGGGCTGGTTGTGTGGTGCAGTGGGGGGAGGGGATGAACTGGGCTGGTTTAGGGATGCAGTAGGGGAAGGGGAGATTTTGAAACTGGTGAAGTCCACATTGATACCATATGGCTGCAGGGTTCCCAGGCGGAATATGAGTTGCTGTTCCTGCAACCTTCGGGTGGCATCATTGTGGCAGTGCAGGAGGCCCATGATGGACATGTCATCAAGAGAATGGGAGGGGGAGTGGAAATGGTTTGCGGGCACCTCCCAGTCGCAAACCATTTCCACTCCCCCTCCCATTCTCTTGATGACATGTCCATCATGGGTCTCCTGCACTGCCACAATGATGCCACCCGAAGGTTGCAGGAACAGCAACTCATATTCCGCCTGGGAACCCTGCAGCCATATGGTATCTATGTGGACTTCACCAGTTTCAAAATCTCCCCTTCCCCTACTGCATCCCTAAACCAGCCCAGTTCATCCCCTCCCCCCACTGCACCACACAACCAGCCCAGCTCTTCCCCCCCACCCACTGCATCCCAAAACCAATCCAACCTGTCTCTGCCTCCCTAACCGGGTCTTCCTCTCACCCATCCCTTCCTCCCACCCCAAGCCGCACCCTCAGCTACCTACTAACCTCATCCCACCTCCTTGACCTGTCCGTCTTCCCTGGACTGACCTATCCCCTCCCTACCTCCCCACCTACACCCTCTCCACCTATCTTCTTTACTCTCCATCTTCGGTCCGCCTCCCCCTCTCTCCCTATTTATTCCAGTTCCCTCCCCCCATCCCCCTCTCTGATGAAGGGTCTAGGCCCGAAACGTCAGCTTTTGTGCTCCTGAGATGCTGCTTGGCCTGCTGTGTTCATCCAGCCTCACATTTTATTATCACAGCACTGATTAAGTCCCATTTAGACATGAAGTGTAGACGCCAGAGAGATAGAGTCTCCCTTGTGGGCTGTTGAAACTGTCTCAGCAGTTTGAATTATCAGATGGGAGAAGAAGAGTCACACCTCAACTGTTACTTCCATGCATGTTACATTTAAAGGGAAGTTCCCTTAGCCAGCAACACTCATCCTGTGAAAAAAATGTTTAAAAAAAAAACTATGGCACAATGCTGGGAGTTAATTCAAACCGCGTTTCTGTCTGCCATCTCCTGCACCTATGAACTGGACTGTCATCTGGGCAATTGCTCTTCTGAGTAAAACCCAACAAACTTTAGGTCAAAGAACCCCTTTTCAAACGGATTATGAATCACAGATTCCATCTGAATCATGGCACTAGATAACATGCAAGTCATTAGCACCCAAATCCCATGTTTTGAGGACATCTACTTTGGATTGAGAATTTCTGTTTGGCATCTTCATGCTATTGAGCTGGCTGATTCGTAACCTGCAGATACCCAGGCACACAAACTGGAATCTGGACAGCAGGCTTTGCTTCCTTTAAGGGACTGAATGGCCTCCCCATGTTCGAACATTTCTATATGGTTTGGTTGCTGCCTCTTGAATGTGAAGATACAGTACTTCAACAAGTAAAAGCATTGGCATTTTTCCCATCAGACGGCAGCACTGGGGAAAGATTCTTCATTGTAAGTTCCATCATAAGCATCACCCATTGACCTTGGAAAAGCTGTTATTACTTTGTAAGACTGTCGAATGTTCCCACAGCCAGCCCATCGATTCTATGGAGAATGCTCCAATTTCTGTTCCTATGTCTTATGGCCATAAATCTACATCCACAATAGCCTGTCCTGACAAAATGCTTTAAAGTCCTTTCAGCGTAAATAAATAGTTCAAGTCCAATGAACACACACCCCCCACAACCCCCACTTGCACAGCCATCAGAACTGTACTTATTATAGTGATTCAAAACATTAAAAACACAGAATCCAATGGAAGAATAATAATGGGGGGAAGCTGATTACACAGGGGATGTGGAGAACGTGGGGGGTTTTCGAAATGAAAGTCGGCCAAAAGCTGACTCACGCTGGGCACACGTGCCTTGCAAATGTACCATGTCATGGGCAGATTGATTAACTGTTTAAATTAATATGGCTTCCCCATCCCACTGGGTTTCTGTCCATCAGGCAGCTCCATCAGCATTGGTAAGGCAAATGGCCTACTTCTGCTCCTATGTCTTTCAGCCTTAGAGAGAGTGAAGGAATCAAGGGTTTAGGAAAAAGACAAGGAATCAGAGCTGGGTATTATTGAATCAGCCAATGATCCTATTTAAATGATTGACTCTGCTCTGTGGGCTGAATGGACTTCTCCTACATCTTACTCATGCTCAGGAGTGGGCACTGCCATGTCTCTGGAAGGGGTACAACAAGGATCATGGCTGCCCCATAAAAGCTAAGTTCCCGGGTCATAGCTGTGGGAAGAGATTCTAAAGACCAGGAAATCATGGGGCGGTGTTTTGAAGTGAGGTGCCAGGCTTTGTAGAGCAAACAGCAGGGAAGGAAAACTGAGGGCAATCTCAATTTGGACAGCGCACCCCATCCAAACAGGTCTGGCAGCATCTGTAGAGAGAAATCAGTGTTAACATTTCGAGTCAATTCTGTTTTTGTTTCTGATTCAGCTTGAACATAGATCGCAGAATAGTACAGCACAGGAACGGGCCTTTCAGCCCACAATGTTGTACCGAGCATGATGCCAAACCAAACGTATCCGTTCTGCCTGCCATTGGTCCACCCCACTCCACTCCACTCCTTGCTTTTCATGTGCTTTTCTGAAACGCTCCTATTGTATCTGCCTCCACTCCCGACAACTCGGAGAACATTCCACACTTCTACGACTCTCAGTGTAAAAACATTGCCCCTCACATCTCCTTTGAACTTTTTCCCAATCTCCTTTGAACATTCCCTCTAGTATTCGACATTTCAGCTCTGGGAAGCAGATTTTGGCCATCAACCCTATCAAGACATATTTCATAATTTTATAGACTTCGATCAAGTCTCCCCTCATGCACCACCACGCGAGATATAACAACCCGAGTTTTTAGCCTCTCCTGATTGCTCATACCCTCTCATCCAGGCAGCATTCTAGTAAAAGAGATAGTAGGAACTACAGATGCTGGAGAATCTGAGATAACAAGGTGTAGAGCTGAATGAACATAGCAGGCCAAGCAGCATCAGAGGAGTAGGAAGGGTGACGTTTTGGGGCCTAGGCCCCATTACGTCATCCTTCCTACTCCTCTGATGCTGCTTGGCCTGCAGTGTTCATCCAGCTCTACACCTTGTTATCTCAGCGTTCCAGTAAAACTCTTCTGCGTCCTCTCCAAAACCTCCACAGCCTTCCTGTAATGTGGTGACCAAAATTGAACGCAATACTCTAAGTGTGGCCTAACCAAAAAGTCCTATAAAGCTGCAATATGACATCCTGATTCTTGTACCCAGTTCCCCGAACAATAAAGGCAAAATGTCATACGCCTTCTTTACCACCCTATCTACTTGCACAGCCACTGTCAGGGAACTATAGACTTAAACACCTAGATCCCTCTGTATATCAATGTTGTTCAGAGTCCTGCCATCAAACGTTAAAGAAAAGTATACAGTTAATCTCCCTAAGAGTGGCACCTCACATTTACCTGGAATAAACACCATTTGTCATTCCTTTACCCATATCCACAACTGATTTATATCCTGCTGTTACCTTTGACAACCTTCTACATTATCCACAACTCCACCGGTCTTGATATCACCTGCAAACTTACTAACCCACCCATCTACATTTTCATGCAAGTCATTTATAGATATCACAAATAGTTGTTTTGGTTTTCTAACATATCAGTTCCCCACCCCACTTCCTTGCACCACCACCCCCCCAACCCATTTTATTTTGGCTTAGGTAGCTTTTGATCTTATTTCACTTATTTTTGGAATCAACCTGTTCAGAGATGTTGTTACACACCTCTGGAGCAAGTGGGGTTTAAACCCTAGCCTCTCAGTCCAGGGCTAGGGACATGACAACTTTGCCACAAGAGACCTCCCAAAATTATTTTATAGTCAGATTTTTTTAAAAATTAAACATAAATTCTACCAGCTGCTACAGTAAGATTCAAACCCAGATCCCCAGAACATGAGATAATGGGAACTGCAGAGACCACTCTCTCCGTGACTCCCTTGTTCACTCCACACTGCCCTCCAACCCCACCACACCCGGCACCTTCCCCTGCAACCGCAGGAAATGCTACACTTGTCCCCACACCTCCTCCCTCACCCCCATCCCAGGCCCCAAGATGACATTCCACATTAAGCAGAGGTTCACCTGCACATCTGCCAATGTGGTATACTGCATCCACTGTACCCGGTGCGGCTTTCTCTACATTGGGGAAACCAAGCGGAGGCTTGGGGACCGCTTTGCAGAACACCTCCGCTCAGTTCGCAACAAACAACTGCACCTCCCAGTCGCAAACCATTTCCACTCCCCCTCCCATTCTCTTGATGACATGTCCATCATGGGCCTCCTGCACTGCCACAATGATGCCACCCGAAGGTTGCAGGAACAGCAACTCATATTCCGCCTGGGAACCCTGCAGCCATATGGTATCAATGTGGACTTCACCAGTTTCAAAATCTCCCCTTCCCCCACTGCATCCCTAAACCAGCCCAGTTCATCCCCTCCCCCCACTGCACCACACAACCAGCCCAGCTCTTCCCCCCCACCCACTGCATCCCAAAACCAGTCCAACCTGTCTCTGCCTCCCTAACCGGTTCTTCCTCTCACCCATCCCTTCCTCCCACCCCAAGCCGCACCCCCAGCTACCTACTAACCTCATCCCACCTGCTTGACCTGTCCGTCTTCCCTGGACTGACCTATCCCCTCCCTACCTCCCCACCCACACCTTCTCCACCTATCTTCTTTACTCTCCATCTTCGGTCCGCCTCCCCCTCTCTCCCTATTTATTCCAGTTCCCTCCCCCCATCCCCCTCTCTGATGAAGGGTCTAGGCCCGAAACGTCAGCTTTTGTGCTCCTGAGATGCTGCTTGGCCTGCTGTGTTCATCCAGCCTCACATTTTATTATCCCCAGAACATGAGCTGGATTCCTCAATTACTTGTTAACATGACAATCCCACTTGGTCAGTGACTCGTTAGTGTGTTATTTGCATCAACAGGCCGGTTAACAAGTCTAATTGATTTTTAATTATTCATTTCAATGCAGCAGGCAGGGCTTGCTCTCGATCTTGTCACTAATCCACCTACTTGGGGTTATTTTAACCAGCCTGCTCAGAAAGTTATGACACACCTCCAGAGCAAGTGGAACTGGAGTCTGTGCTCCCGGGCCAGAGCTAGGGACATTGCCACTGCACAAGAGCCCTATCTACCTACTGCAAGATAGGACCCAACTCACGTGATGGGGGAGCAACTTGCCCCTCATGGCAGGGGCATGTGAACTCCAGCCCATGGAGTAAACTAAATGTAGACCTGCAGTGCCACACCCTCCACCTCTTCGGAAACTCCCAGTTCCCTGGCCCCCAGTGTGTAATCTTTACTATTGACATTCAATCTCAATACACTTCCATACCCTACAAGGGTGGCCTGCAGGTCCTTAGCTTTTCTCCTCTTCAACAAACCCATCCAGTTACGCCCCTACCAATACCCACCTCTGCCTCGCTGAGTTAGCCCTCACCCTCAATAACTTTTCCTTGAATTCTTCCCACTTTCTCCAAACCCAGGGGGTAGCCAAGGGCACTTGTATGGGCTCCAGCTACACCTGCCTGTTTGTAGGTTATGTCAAACAGTCCCTCTCCAGTATGCACACCGGTCCTGTTCCCCAACTCTTCTGCCGTTACATCGACACTGTATCCTGCACCCAGGCTGAACTAAAGAAGTTCATCAGCTGTGTTAACAACTTTCACCCCACCCCCAAATTGACTCGGTCTAACTCAGACACCTCCCTCCCCTTTCTTGACCTCTCTGCTTCCGTTTCTGGTGACAGCTTATAGACTGACATTCACTATAACCCACAGACTCACGTAGCTACCTAGACTATACCTCCTCCTAACTTGTATCCTGCAAAAACTCCATCCTGTTTTCCCAATTTGTCTGTCTCTATTGTACCTACTCTAACGAGGAGATGTTCCACTCCCAAGTGTCCCGGATAGCCTCCTATTTCAAACAATGCTCTTTTCCCCCTGTATCATCCAGACAACCTACCACCGTGCCTCCTCCATTCGAGCTCCACAGCTCTAAATAACCCCTCCTCCAAACATAATAAAGATAGAGGCCTCTTTGTCCTCACTTTCCACCTCACTAGCCTTCATATCCAACCTATCATCTTCAAACACTTCCGTCAACTTCAATTAGACCCCACCACCCAGAACATCTTCTACTCCCCACCCCTCTCTGCTGTTCCCAAGGACCATTCCCTTCACCACTCCTTAGTTTGTGCTACGCTCCCCACCAAACGCTCCAACCTGCCCGGTACCTTCCCCTGTAACCGTAAAAGATGCAACACATGCCTACACACCACCTCCCTCACCTCCATCCAGGGCCCTAAACAGCCCTTCCAGGTGAGATAGGTTTCACCTGCATCACCTCCAACCTCGTCTCTTGTACCCGGTGCTCCTGATGTGATTTTCTCTACGTCGGTGAGACCAAACGTAGACTAGGTGATCATTTCACCGAGCATCTTCATCTGGCCCAAAAAACCCTGCCTAACCCCCACAATCACCACCCATTTCAACTCCCACCTCTCCACAACCCCGCCATGTCCATCCTTGGCCACCTCCAGTGTCGCAATGACTCAGAATGCAAGTTTGAGGAACATCGTATTATCTTCCGCCTGGGCACCCGACAGACCGGAGAGCTCAACACTGAGTTCTCTAATTCCAACTCACCATCCCACCCATCATTCACCTCCCCTTCCAGATCCACCTCCTCCTTTCCATTCCACCTACTGACCCTCCCTTCCAGCCACCATCCTTCCCATCGATCAAGCAGGTCGTACCTACCACTGGTGCCCACTTATCACCACCATTCTGCTACCCTCCGAAACATAATCGGAACACTGAGTTTTTAACCTTGAAAGGAAGAAAATATTACAGTTCCATTAACAAATCAGCTGTGCAGATGCAAGTGAGACTGTGGAAAGGATACAAATGTGCTGTAGCTATGTGACCGACACACTAATCCCAGAGCTGTATTCATGATTTCAGAGACACCAAGCAGATAGGGAATTTGAACTCCGGTTCAAAAGAAAATCTTGGATCAGTAAAAGTAAGCTTGAAGGTGTCAGATTAGGACAAAAATCACACACTTGTCCACAAACGTCCTTCAGGACAGGAAACCTGTCATTCAAAAATATCGCGCAACATGCTGACTCCACATTAAAATGTGGCCAACCACAGAGATGGAGGCCTTTTGAGGCCTGTGCCATTCTGCTACTAAGTTGTCATTATTGAAAGGGAGTGTCATCAACAATGTAAGGCTTTGTGTATTCCTAACACTCAATGAACAGCATTAGAAAATCAAGTGACCAATCTGTGACCGTAGCCAGAATATCAAGCATACTAAAAATTGATGTTATATCAAGTGATTTGAGTGAGGGCCGGGTAGATCTCATGGAGTCGGAGATCATGATTGGCCCAGGTTAACCCATAGTCATGGAGTCCTGGCTGATAGATATAAACAGGAGTCTCTAGTCTAGGGCCTGGGTCTGAGTTGGCTGCTCCAAGTCAATGCACAAAGAACAGTACAACACAGGAAAAGACCCTTTGTCAATCCATGCCTGCGCTGGCACATTTTGCCATTCCATACCAAACTGTCAAATATACTGCATACGTGTAAATAAAGGGTCACTTGGTGATGGGATATCAGCCTCCTTGGAATTACTTCATTATATAAATGGGTCTCCCAGGATTTTGTTTTTGTACTATTGGCCCCTGCTTCACAAAAGGAGAGAGAATTACAAACCACAACATACTGTCAAAAACCCGTGTAGCATACACATTGTCCATTTGCACACTGAAGCCTGCTCATAGATTGATGACAAACAGATTAAGTGGTTGCCGTGGTCAACGAGAGTAGCTGTTATTACAACACAGGAATAGCAAACCACACCAAGCCAGACTCACTAACACTGGGTATTGTAGCAGGAACTGTTGTGGCACAATGGTAGTGTTCCTATCTCTGGATCAGGAGGCCCAGGCCCGGTCCAACCTGCTATACACGCGTGTTGCAACATGTCTAAATGGATTGATTAGAAAAGTAAATAATAAATGGGTCCTCATGCCTTTGCCGCACCTAACTGAATCAAGCATATATCATTGGCAGGTCAACAACAGATCCAAAATGAACAGTAAATCTAGTCCTTCTGATCTCAATCAAAATAAAACTCACAGTTTACCTGCTTATTAAAATAACAAATGACTGGGCACCAGGAAATAGCCAGTCTTCATACAACCATACCCCAGCAAGGGTACTACAAATGCAGGAGGATAAAGGGGAGTTGGCGAGAAAACTGAATCGAACAACATAAAATTGGATCTACAGCAAAAGAAAGGACCATAGATGTGGTATCATAGTAACTGCACCGGCTTTTATCCTCTCAGAGTAAATTTTTAAAGTTATTCCTTTTCTTGGATTAGATGTAAACATTCTCAGTGAAAAATAAAAGGCTGGGTATTTTTCAACCTAGCTCTCTACTAGACTCATAATTGACACCTGATGGTCAATTTAATATCAAGGAACCATAAACTGTCTGTTTGTGGCGAAGACTGATGTTCAAGTTGATAACAGCTTGGCTCAAGAGTTGCTTTGTTTATTAATAAGAAGATTCTCCATTGCCTCAACAGATAAGTGTTTGGTGGATCACTGTTCAGATCGGCATTGTCTCAAGACTGACATTAAACCAAGTTTTGATTTGCAGAGATCTAGTTCTGAGATGGGTGAAGACACTGGCTTTACAGAGTGCTCACTTATCCTCTAAGGAGTTCTGCTTGACGTCAGGGTCTTCTCAATTTGAATCTTTCCAGAGTTGTTTCCAAACCTCTGTTTTCCCACCACCATCACCCTAAAGTGGAATCCCAATATCAGGCTCTGGGGCAGCACGGTGGTTCAGTGGTTAGCACTGTTGCCTCACATCGACAGGGACCTAGGTTCGGTTCCACTCTCGGTTGACTATCTGTGTGGAGTTTGCACATTCTCCCCATGTATGGAACAAAAACATAGTTGCTGGAGAAGCTCAGCAGGCCTGGCAGCATCTTGTTCCCCCGGTGTCTGTGTGGATTTCCTTTGGGTGCTCTGGTGTCCTCCCACAGTCCAAAACGTGCAAGTTCGGTAAATTGGCCATGCTAAACTGCCTGTAGTGTTCAGGGATGTGTAGATTAGGTGTGTTATTAGGAGATAGGCTTTCCTATGGATTCCCATGTTTAGTTGGCTGGGAACTGGGTGACTGATCTTTTACTCCCTTCAGTATCAAGCCAAGTTATCTGAATGTACTGGGTATGTAGTTTGGAGGGAATGGGCATGTGCTCTAAAGCCCGGAAGGAGCATATCACCAGGATGAGGCAGGATCTGCACTCAGAGAGCACTGTTCCCTAACTCCATTGTGGGTAAAAACCTAGTCATCAGGTGTGACACACTGTGTTGTTGTATGTGGCACAGGCCTGGCTTATCCCGCGCCACTGCCATCACCCGAGCTAGCTTCCACTTCATCTGGAGGTAAGGACAGAGCAGTCTAATGGAACACCACATGGATAACTCTGGATGGGAGTAGGAGTTTTTTTTTATGTGGAAGAATGAATCCAACGCCGCCCTTATCCTGATGGCCATCTTTGTGTGTGGTGGCATCAATTTGTGCGTAGATCCTCAACACACAAACACCAAATGTCACGACTTACTGAGGTTCTACCTGTCTGCGGTGTTGTGAAGCATGGGCCTGGCCTCGTTGCCGCAGAACGGTCCAAGTAGTTGGATTGTTCCGAATCACCGGTCTCTCGTAGAAAAAAGTTTTACAAAAAAGAAAACACCTTTGACCAAAGTCCATCAGGAAGTGGTCAGCTCCAAGTGTACAGACCCTGTGGGAAAAGGAAAGGGTGGATCCTGTCAGGCTGTTCTCCGAGTAGACTGTCAAAGTAACACCACGATGAAATGCCTCATCGCTGGTACTTGCCAACAAGCACCAAGATGTCAGCTGGCTGGTGGTGGGAACAGCACTGCCCCATCAAACCCGGCCTCTGTGCACCACTGCATGCTGTCCTCGAAGTGGGCTGGTCATGCAGAGATAAATCAAGCATCTTCTGGGATGTGCCTTTCCAAAGAAAGTCTGGAGAGAGATGCAGTGGTATTTGTCAAGGTCTGTCCTTTGCAGCTCCGTGACACAGGAATCTGCTTCCTATGGAACTGTTCCCTGGGATATACATCGAGGCAAACACCAAATCAGCAAAAGATGCTCTTTGGTTTGCCCGAAACTTGCTGATCTTCCAGGGCACAGTGAAGCATGGGGCAGCTACCCCTAAATTGCTGTGGGGAAAGACCACCACTTAAAGTCTTTCTGACAAAATATGATGAGGATCCGTTAGGTTTCATGAAATCCTGTAGTCTTATGGGAATATAACTAGACATTTCCTAATTATCAAAAGGAAGTTTTTTTTGTTCTAACTGGACTGAAGTTCTAATGAGGAATGTCAAAATTCCACTGTATTCACTGCAAAGTTTGTACAGACCTGTTTTGTACTTGTGTTTAATTATAATTAATGAATAGCGTGTTCTTTTAAAAATAAAACTGGTTTAATCGGCTGTGGAACACATCCCCTTGGTATGCAGGAATCCTTCAAGGGGGACCCTATGGATGATACAACAATACCAGGCCCTGGTCTGTGTCCTTTTGACATCAGATGGGCAGAACTTCAATA
The DNA here is from genome assembly GCF_030684315.1 of Stegostoma tigrinum. NCBI lineage: Eukaryota > Metazoa > Chordata > Chondrichthyes > Orectolobiformes > Stegostomatidae > Stegostoma > Stegostoma tigrinum. Next base: position 95,335,475 of record NC_081360.1, read on the forward strand.
TTAGGGGTTTTGTTCAGTCCACTTCAGGTAGCCGGCAGAACTGAAGTAACGAAAGTGAAATATCTCTAGTTGTTTTACCAGATAGCAGTAAGTTGCCCATATCTCAGAGTCAGAGCGAGAAGTGATGTGAGAAGCACTGCTGAGCACCAGGTTATAGCCCAACATGCTTATTTGAAATCACAAGCTTTCGAAACGCTGCTCCTTTGTCAGGTGAAGTGACTTGATGAAGGACCAACACCCCCACATCATGAGCAGACTTTGATCCTCATTTGGAGACAAGTCAATGCCGTCCCCAAAGCCGATGGATGAGCCTGCCTGAATGCTGTTTTCAAACTTTGAGCAGCGGTGTAAAAGTTGGTTGGGGTGGGGAGCAAGAGAGAGGAGGTGCAGAGCTTAGAGAGATGAATTCAGAAAATCTGGGACAGCTGAAAGCATGGTCAAAGATGGTGAGGTGAAAGAACCAGTGGAAAATAGACCAGCGACTTCAGTTTGGTGAAAGGTCTCTAAGTGTTGTTAGGCTAAAAAAAAATTCTGTAACCCAAGAAGCCAGAAAAGGATGAATAATACCTTTTTTTTTAAGAAAAAGCAATTATTGTCACTGTGCGGGGCTTTCTTCTAAGATTCGAAATTAGGCAACATCATTGAGATAAAGCAATAACAGAAATTGCCCAATATGGTGAATATGTGGTAGGAGACCGAGAATGCTTAATACTAACTTGCAAGTGAAAAGTACGAAAATATTCTCTTCACGAACTCTGTCATAATATCTCCACTGTAAGTACAGTTGTTTATTAAGACCCAACTCAAAGGTAATGTCATTCTGAAGCACTATAAAAACAGTGCTTAAATGTTTATAAAATGACTTCTTCACTGGTGTTTTAATATTTGCACTCTGTAATTGCAAGACTGACCTCTAGTGTCCTCGGTATTTAATACCATTCACCGACCAATGGCTGCTTCAAAGCTTGGAGAGGGAGCTAATGAAGCTGTAGTCTGATTCAAATCATGTTTTGCAGCCATTTATAAAATAAAGTCTATTAATCATATCATAAGCTGTATTTAAGAATGATTGGAGTCCAGATGTGAACAAACAGTGCTATGGTCTGGCTGCTCTGATTTAACATTTCAGTTGAAATTGCATGGGCAAAAATAGCCGAGTGTTAGAAATGAGGCCAGACATTCGAAGTAGCATGAAATTGATGTTGGTGGAAATCAAGGAGAAAACACTCCAGTGATTAGTATCAGACTGAGTGCAACAGAAATATAGTGTGGCAGCCAATTATCTCAACCCAAGGACAATCTCTGCAGGAGTTCCTCAGCATCATGTTCTAACGCCACCCGTCTTCAAAAGCTTTGTCAGTGACCTCCCTTCCATCATAAGGTCAGAACTGAAGATGGTGGCTGATGTTTACACAAAACCATTTATTACTCTTTAGATCCTAAACAGCCTGTTTGGTTGAATAATGAAGCCTTATGTTCATAATGGCAAATAACATTCACGCCACACAAGTTCCAGATAATTACCACCTCCAACAAGAAAAAACTCTAAACATTCCTCTTAACAATTAATGGCATTATTGTCATTGAATAGGAGGCAATGGCTGAGTGCTATTATTGCTGCACTACTAATCCAGAAAACCAGGAAATATTCTGGGGACCCTAGTTTGACTCCTGCCAGAGCAGATGGTGGAATTTGAATTCAGTAAACAAAAATCTTGAAGGAAGACTCTAAATTTGACCATGATTCCATTGGTGATTGTCTGGGAAAGAAAAAACATTTGGTTCACTAGTGCCCTTTACAGAAAGAAACTACCATGCTTACCTGGTCTGGGCTGCATTTTGACTGCAGACCCACAGTAATGTTGTTGACTCTTAACTGCCCTCTAGGCAATTTGGGATGGGCAATGAGTGTTGGCCTAGCTAATGACGCCTTTATACCATGAATGAATGAAAAAAAAAATCCAGCACAAAGCAGCCTATTTGATCAGGACCCAAAGCTCCAGTTGAAATATTCACACTCTCTACTACCATTGCATTACATCTCCAATGTGCAACATGAACAGTAAACACTGCAGCAATTCACCAAAGCTGCTTCTACACCTCGTACCAAATCTACAACCACTACCACCCTGAAGAATAGTAGCACCAAGTACATGGTAACATCACCAGCTGCACATTCTCCTTTAGGACACAGACCATCCTGGCTAGTCACAGCTCCTTAATTGTTGTTGAACCAAAATAATTTGGAAGGTTTAAAAGGTTAAGGGGTGATCTGGTCGAAGCCTTCAAGATATCAACAGGACAAGATAGGACAGATAAAGATTAACATTTTCCAATGGCTGGGGAAACTAGAGCTCTAGGCATTGAGACCTAGGGCGAGACCATTCAGGACTGGTTCAAATATTTGGCTCACCGTCACTTTCTCAGCAGCATTTAGGAATAAACAATAAGTGGACTGGTCTGCATCATCAATGAAGAATTTAAAAAAGAAGCAACAGTGGGAATTACAAAAAGGAACATTGGAACCACAACTAACACATCCCATTAAGTGGGGAAATCATGTGTCCATGCACATTCAGACTCTGCAATATGAAACAATTTTAGTCGCTAACAATTTCGCAATCTGTACTCATTGTACATGTTGAATGAACACTACAATATTTTGCCTCAGCTTTATATCATTTGAACTCTAATTGAGGCTGATAATGGCCATCTTCTCACCTACACACTGCAGGTCTCAAATGCATCAGAAATATGTTAATGAAAACAAAGTCAAGTTCACCAGTTACAAATTGGTGCCGCAGTTGAATTATATGGTTTCAGACTCTCTCCGTCACAAGCCTTAAAAGCCAAGCATATTTTAAATTAAAAACAAACTGCAACAGTGTTTGACACAAGGCTTTCAGCTTAAATTCACAACTTAGCCCGGTTACACCTGCTCATCAACTTAGGCTCTCAATGCCCATCAAATGGCACTGTGGGTGAACACACAGCAAGTGGGCTGTAGCCATTCAAGAAAGCAGCTCACTGCCACCTTCTCAAGGGCAACTGGGGGCGGTCAATATTAACTGGCCAGACGCCCAGATCCCACAAATGAATTAAAAAAGCAACTGACAGGTAATAAAGATGGAGGGGGTTAGCATACTTCATTTCAGTTTAGGATAATTCAGATTGAGGAAAATCTCAGTCAGACATTCAAATAAACAAGTCAGAGGAACAATCAAAGAGATGTACTTTGCTGAATCACTCCGCAAATTTCTGCTTCTACAGGAAGCTAGCTGTAACTTGAAGATAAAATCCAAGTGATAGCCACAGTTTATGTATAAGTTAATAAGTTCCTTCTATCCTTTGGCCCAATGCCTCAATTTTAAAATTGCCATCCTCAATGTCAAGTCTCTCCGTGGTTTCTGTACTTCTGTAATCACTTATAGGTCAATACCCCTTTGAGATCTTCAAGCTCACTTCCCCCAGTTCTGACTTAATTATCTATCCATGACATTTACCGCTTCAGCACATTAGCTGTGCCCAGACTTGGGTTGTGGAATCTGTCCCTAAACTTGTTTCTCCTCATATCCCTACTATACAACCCAACTAACTCCTTATTGTTTGCGAACACTCTTATGAATATCTTGGGCTGTTCTACCACAACTGAGGCACTAAAGTCATGTGAGTTGCTATTATTTGTACCTTAAACCAGTAAAAGACAGAACCAAAATCGTGTAAAACCTGAAGGTCCCAAATATCCAATCTATTTCTAGCATTATCTAGTACTGGTGTGTGCAATTACAGGTAAGGTCCCAAGCAGCAAACATTCTGGGGTACCCACAACAGCGATATCACAATGTGAGGGATTTTACATGGAAATATCAGGTAAGGCACTTAGATCTGGCACAGCTACATGTTTCAATCAAAATGTTCTGACTGTAGGTGTGAGCGTTTCTAATCTGCATTGTCTATAGGGGTCCATGAAATTAGTTTGGGCGATCTTAATTCAACTGTGACAGGGGGTATATAGCTATGTGTAAAACTCTGCCTAATTCAGCACTTTCTATGAACAAAAAGCAGGAGTAGGCCATTCAGCACTTTGAGCCCACTTTGCAATTCACTAAGTTCACAGCCAATCTGATTTTCGTTTGCCCCAAAATGGTAACCATGTAACGTGGCACCTTATCAAAAGACTTCTGAAAATCTAAGTGCAACCCACTCACTGATTCTCCTCTATTCAAAGCACAAGATGCTTAATACTACTTAACAATCTTGCCAGGACTGGAGACTTGTAGTTCTGAGCAGAGATTGGAGAGGTTGGGTTTACTTTCCTTCGAACAGAGAAGGCTGACGGGTGATGTTATTGAGGTATATAAAATTGTGAGGGGTAGAAATAGAGGAGACAGGAGGAACCGGTTTCCCTTGGCAGAGAGTTCAAAAACCAGGGGTCATAGATTCAAAATAGGTGACAGATGGATTAGAGGGAATGTGAAGGAAAACTCTTTTTATGTCAAGGGTGATGGATGCCCAGAATTCATGGCCTGAGTTGGTGGTGAAGGCGGAGACCCGAAGGTCTTTCAAAAAGCACCTGGATCCGCAGCTTAAGGGCTGTAAACTGCAGGCTTTTGGCTGTTTACAGGAAGATGGGATTAGAAATGGGATCTGGGTGTCTTTGGGTCATCACAGACAAGATGGACTGGATCATCCATCCGTCTTATGCTGTATCATTTGTGTGGTTCTAATCTCACTTGGAAATATCACAGAATGACTCCCCTGTGTCTGTAAAACTATCACTTTGGTGCAGAATGGGTTATTTTCTTATCCTTATGATGTCCCAAACCCATCTCTACGAATGAAGTTACAATCATAATCAAGCAACCAGGTCCCATAGTGAGGTCCCACAATCAGTATTAAGTAACCAGACAATCTATTTTAGTGATGTTTTTAGAAGAATGATTATTGACCAATAATCAATCAGGATCTGATAAGCCCCAACTTCACTTTCTTGCTTCCGTCCTCCACTCATCGCCCCACCCACCACCAACCCCCCCCCACCCCGGCACCCCCAACCCAGCAAATAAGCATAGACTTCTGATCAGTAAGGGAATCAATCGCAGCTATGAATATATTCAATACCTTCGCCACTGCAGTAAAGAATTCCGCAAATTCACTATATGTTGAGAGAAGAAATTCCTCCTTATCTTCGTCTTAACTCAGCTAACTCTTAGTCTGAGATGATGCCCTCTGGTCCTAGATACTCCCACAAGGGGAAACAATCTTTCCATATCTGTCCTTTCAAGTCCCCTTAGAATCTCTTATATTTCAATAGTGTCACCTCTCATTCTGCTAAACTCCAAAGAGCATATAGACCCAATCTCTCCTTATAAAGGCAGTCCCTCACCTTAGCCATCTTTCTCTGGACTGCCTCCAATGTCAAATTACCTTTCCTTAGATGAGAAGCCCAAAACTATTCACAGTATTGGAGCTGTGGTCCACCAGGGGACAAGGCTTTCTTCTATACTTCGGTTACTTTGGAATAAATATCAACATTCCATTCATCTTTCCTATCATCTGCTGAACTTCTTTGCAAATGTTTTGTGAATTATATACAAGGATCCTGTGCTCCAGCTTTTTGGAGTCTCTGTCTCCATTTACATAATATTTAGCTCCTGCATTCTTCCTGTTAAAATGCTTAACTTTGCATTTTCTCACGTTATTTTCCATCTACCAAGTTTGCGTTCACCCATTTTGTCTACATTCCTCTGTAGACGCCGCCATCCTCAGTATTTGCTTTCCTGCCCATTTTTGTGTCTTCCACAAAGTCATGGCAACAGTACATTCACTTCCCTTAACCAAGTAGTTAATATATTACTATCAGTGTCATGGTCCAGCACTGACTCCATAGCACTCCACTAGTTTCAGGTTGCCATCCTGAAAATGACCACCTTATCCCAAATCCTTGCCTTCTGGCAGTTAGCCATTACTCTTTCCATGCTAATGTCCTTACTCCAATTTCATGAGCTTTTAACTTATCAAGTAACCTAATGTGCAGTACCTTATCGATCATCTTCTGAAAATCCAAACATATTACCTCCACTGCTGCCCTTCATCTATTAGCCTCATTACCCCTTCAACGACTTCTATTAAATGAGCCAGGCATGATTTTTCTTTTATGAAGCCACGCTGACTCTGCTTGACTACAAAATGTATTTTCCAATGTTCTGTTATTACCTCCTTCATAATAGACTAACATTTTTCCAATGACAGATACTATCATAGAGTCTTAGAAGTGAACAGCATGGAAACAGACCCTTCAACCCAGCTCATCCATGCCGACCAGATATCCTAAATTAATTGAGTTCCATTTGCTAGCATTTGGCCCATATCCCTCTAATTCCTTCCTATTCATATACCCATCCAGATGCCATCTTAAATGCTGTAATTGTACCTTCCTCCACCAACTCCTTTGACAACTTCTTCCAAACACACACCAATCCCTGCCTGAAAAAGTTGCTCCTTAGATCCCTTTTAAAATCTTTCCCCTCTCACCTTAAACTGACACTTTCTAGTTTGGGGCTCCTTCACTCAGGGGAAAAGATGTTGCCAATTTACCCTATCCATGCCCCTCCTGATTTTATACATCTCTATAAGGTCACCCCTCAGACTTCAACAGTCAAGGGAAAGTAGGCCCAGCCTATTCAACCTTTTCCCATAGGCTACCCTCCATCCCTGGCAAAGTCCTTCTTAATCCTTTCAAGTTTCACAACTTCCTTCCTAGGCAGGGTGACCAGAATTACACACAGTATTCCAAAAGTGGTCTAACCAATGGCCTGCAACAGCTGCAATTTGACTCAACTCCTATACTCAATGCACTGACCAATAAGGCAAGCGTACCAAATGCCTTCTTCACTGTCCTGTCTACCGGTGGCTCTACTTTCAAGGAACTATGAACTTGCATTCTAAGGTTTCTTTGTTCAGCGGCACTCCCCAGGACTTTACCATGAAGTGTACAAGTCCAGTCCTGATTTCCCTTTCCAAAATGCAGCACCTCACATTTATCTAAATTGAAGTCCATCTCCCACTCCTTGGCTCATTGTCCCATCTGATCAAGGTCCAGTTATACTCCGAGGTAGCCTTCTTTGCTGTCCACCTCCAATATTAGTGTCATCTGCAAGCTTACTAACTATACCGCCTATGCTTACATCCAAATCATTTATATAAATGACGAAAAGCAGTTGACCCAGCATGGTTCCTTGTAGATCCTGGTCACGGGCTTCAGTGTGAAAAGCAATCCTCCACCACTCTCTATCTTCTAACTTTGAGTTAGTTTGATATCTAAATGAATTCTCCTTGTATTCCATGTAATCTACCTTGCAAACCAGAATAATATGAGGAACATTGTCAAAACACCTTACTGAAATCCATACAGACCACACCAACCACACTGACTTCATCAATTCTCTTCATTACTTCTTTAAAAAAATCTCAATCAAGTTAGTGACACATAATTTCCCACACACAGTCATGTTGACTATCCCTAAAATCAGTCCTTGTCTTTCCAAATACATGTAAATCTTGTCCCTCAGGATTTCATTCAACAACTTGCCCACCACTGATGTCAGGCTCACTGGTCTATAGTTCTTTGGCTTTTCTTTACCACCTTTCTTAAATAGTTGCACCATGTTAGCCAACCTCCGGTCTTCTAGCACCTCACCTCATAGAATCCCTACAGTGTGGAAACAGGTGCTTCGGCCCAACAAGTCCACACCAATGCTTGGAGCATCCCACACAAACCCATCCCGCTATAACCCACACATCCCTGAACACTATGGGCAATTTAGCATGGCCAATCCACCTAGCCTGCACATCTTTGGACTGTGGGAGGAAACCGCAGCACCCAGAGGAAATCCATGCAGACGCAGGAGAATGTGCAAACTCCACACAGACAGTCGCCCAAGGTTGGAATCGAACCCAGGCTCCTGGCGCTGTGAGGCAGCAGAGCCAACCACTGAGCCACCGTGCCGCCCCACCCGTGGGAAGTGATGATACAAATATCTCAGCAAGGGGCCCAGAAATCACTTCCCTAGCTTCTCACAAAGTTCTAGGGCACACCTGAACAGAAGTGATTTAACCATCTTGATGCATTTAACCCATCCAGCACCACCTCCTCTGTAATATGTCATTATTTATTTCTCCACATTCTATATCTTCCATATCCTTCTCTAAAGTAAGCACTGATGCAAAATACTTTGGTATCCCCCCCCATCTCCTGTAGTTTCATAAAATACATGGCCTGATCTATAAGGGGCTGTATTTTCTCCCCAGTTACTCTTTTGTCTTTATAGAATCCCTTTGCATTCTCCCTAGCCCTATTTGCTAAAGCTATCTCTTGACCCTGTTTTGCCCTCCTGATTTCCCTCTTAAGTATGTTCCTACTGCCTTTATAATCTTCTGGGGATTCACTCGATCTCTGCTGCCTATACCTGACATATAGCTCCTTGACCAAAACCTCAATTTCGCTAGTCATCCAGCATTCTCTACACCTACTAGCCCTGTCCTTCACCCTAAACTGGAACACTGCCTCTAGACTCTGGTGAGTGTTTAACTGTTTTGAGATGTTTGCCATTGCTCCTCTATGTCTCTGCTGCTGAACTCCTTTCCCAGTCCACACTAGACAGCTCAGCCATCACTTCCTTTGCAATTACCTTATTTAACGGTGCTAAAATTTCACAAAGCTGGTAGAGGAGCAGTGGCAGACATCCACATCCTATGAATGAGTTTGTAGATAAGTTGACCCAATGGGGCATTTGGGATTTGGCCACACTCCAAAGATAGAATGCTCACTGTTGAGACAGAATTCAGGAACCATTGATAGACCCTCATGAGCTAACCTGGGTCAGATTAATACCCATGTTTAAAGGGGTGACCAAAACAGAAAGTCCATCACGCCCTAGTCTACAATATCATTTGGGGTTCCATGCAAATCACTAATCATTTCAAACACAACAGTGAAAGGAGCCAGTAATACTGAACAACAAGCAAATCATTAAGGTTCAAGGCTTCCATTAATTAGTAAGTCTTAGATCTGTTTTATGAACGTATGTGTAATTGCACAAAACAAAGTGTTATTACACACAAGTGAGCATTAAAATAAATCATTTTTACTTGCAAAGCATTGCTGTTTTACATGCATACTACCTCCCAAACTAAAAAGGAACATTGCTACATGCCTACTGATGATAATTCAGAGAATAAAGGAAATAGCACACCAGAGACAATGGAATATGATGCATGAAAGAGCTGGTTGTATGTGCTCAGCTGTGATTGTTCATGTTATCCCATCATCTTTAGAGTGATAGGCCCCAGTTACTAACTTAACTACATTTACCTACAAATAAAAAGTCTTCACTGGTCAATCAGGCACCCGATGAAGGGGTTGAAAGCATGGAGCATAATAACCTGCACTGAGGCATGTATTGGCCTATTCATTCATTTTATACTCTAAAGGCATTTCCAGTGGCATCACTCTTGGTAAATGAGACAAGGCACCCTTTTAGAACAACAGAAGCCTTGAGGCCAGAGCTGAAAGGACAACCAGCAGTGGGTGTTGGTATCTAACACATTCTGATGACCCTTAAACCCAAAGTTGTAGGTGCACCAGAAATCGCGAGAACTATTTTATTTCAATTATGGGGCCTGCTTGCTATTTTATGTTTCTTCGGATGCTTTTGGACAACATCGTATGATTCACATTAAAAATTTAAAAAGCTGCCACTATTGTACATTCTTACACAAGCTGATATTGACATTTGAGAATGATGATCAGATCACTGGAAACTTTCATTTTTAATCCCGAAGAAAAGGGATATTGGGTGTGATTACAATTTTCCTCAATCTGCATAATGTCAGCTTCTGATGAGGAAATAAGCAAGGACAGACCAACACAATAGGCACATGGTTGAGCAAGGTGTTGGATGCAACTTTGAAATTATTTTCCCACAAGAATGTCTTTCTACCTGTAATATCCAAAATTATTGTTAAAGCCAACAATTTACAGTTTTCATAGAAAAAATGGGCAGAATCAAGTCTCCAAAATACTACTAAAAGCCCAAAGTCATGAGTGGACCAACTCAGTAATAAAATGCCATTACACTTCTTCATATAAAAGCAAAACAATGTTTTTCCAAACTCTGTTACTTGAATCATGGTCAAAAATGGATCTGAGGATCTTTTCAATGGCATACTTGGTAGCGTCACTTCTCGTTACAAATATGGTTACTTCCGACTTAGAATGAAAGGCCCAAGAGCTACATCTCCCTATACCTTCCTCCAATCACCTTAAAATTAAGTTCTTTTGTTTCTTTCTGTTTAGAATATTTGATTTTTGACTGCATTGATAAATGCACATTGTGTTCTCAGAGGGAGGATATTCCCCACTGTGCCACAAACTCCAGATTTCCATGCCGGCATCACTCAAAGTACAAAGAGACTCTAAACAGGTTTGTGATGGGACACTATCATTTTGTAGGTGGTTTGGATTCCAGCAAGTTGCATTATGCAATATTACAGGATTAGCACCATGTCAAATACTTCAATATCTAAGCCTCAGGGGTCTCAATAAAACACAAAAAACCACCAGCAAGCTTAATTGGTGGAAGTAGCACATTTCATTTTTATTGTCAACTGCTTATTTCTGATAGTGGTTGTTGTACTTTGAGTCAGCTCAGATTAAAACAGAACTGAGACACTGAACCTCAGCTGTTTCACTAATTGTAACATTTCATAATTATTCCTGAATTGCCCAGCTGGCTCCTCAACATATTAAATAACCAGAGCTGGTAGCTGCAAGCATTCAGAGGATTGGATGTTGCAGAGGTCAGGATGTTGAGAATTGCCAGAAGCACTTCAAATCCTGGCAATTTTCAGAACTTAGGAGCTATACAGTTGACTTCCGATATTCTATAAAAACTCTAAATCACTTCAGAACAAACCTCATATAATGTTCATAAACTATTAGGCACAGGGCAGCCAACATCCATCATCAGCATTTGAACACAGCAAATCAATTCAGTCTAAAAAAGGTCAGTTATAAAAGATAGCTGGGTTGTTAAAGCAAAATAAAAGCCCTGTTCAGGTAACTTTGCATTTCTTGCAAACATTACCCTTCTGTCTGTGAAGAGACTTCATGATTAATGACAGGAGTGTAAGCTGCAGTCTCCAGCTGTCTCTTTAATGCTCTTACAACCGCATGTCTGGAAGTGGAGAATCAATTTCTACATGTCCAGCCAGTCTTACTATGGTGCTAATCCCATGTCTTAGTGGCTAAGACAACTAACTTCTGCTTGAATCATTAGGCCATGGGTTCAAGTCCCACTCCAAAGTTTGAAGTACAAAGTCTAGGCTAATCCTCCAGCACAGTGCTTAGGGAGCCTTTTGGATGAGGCTATGAGCTGATGCTCTCTCAGGTGGATGTTAAAGATCCTATGATACTTTCTAAAAAGGATAGGGCACGTCTCACAGTATCCTAAACTGTGCTTTCAATATCAGTTCAGGGAGAGACACCAGAGATTACAAAGGTTGGCTAAACAGAGTCCACACACAGTTTCTCAGTCAAGAGTTCTATTCCAACTCATACAACAAGAGTCCAAGAACACATAACTCGGAGGTAGTAGGAACTGCCAGTGCTGGAGTCTGAGATAACAAGGTGTAGAGTTGAATGAACACAGCAGGCCAGGCAACATCAGAGGAGCAGGAAAGCTGATATTTCAGGTCTGGATGGTCCAAACCCAAACTGTCAGCTTTCCTACTCCTCTGATGCCACCTGGCCTGCTGTGTTCATCCAGCTCCACCCCTTATTAATGCTGATAACTCATCGTATATAACTGGGGAACAAGCAATCTCACCCAATTATCCTTTAATTAACAGATCAGCATCATCTCTTTCCCCCATCCTCTTTGGTTTCAGGCTCCTTGCTAAGCCTCATTGATGATAAACTCCTAAAGGTCATCAGTTCATTATCACATGCTGTTTGAGACACAGCTGCTTGCAAAGTGACTGCCACAATAAGGAACTTCACTTCAAAAGCATCAGTTAACTGTAAAGCACGCTAGGATATTCTAAGACCTATTTAAAAGTTGCTAAATAAATGCAAGTTTTTCATCCGGATGCTACAATGATAATGGAGCTCTTGACAATAACAATTAATAGAGCGTAAGGATTTGTAGGCATACTGAAGTGTTGTTGTGGCTACAGTTACCTCTTCGAGTACAATCAAGGGAATGCAGAGAAGCAATAGGAGATTAAGGAAAACGTCAGGGATTTTAAACTGACCCTCAGCAGCCAAGCAGTTTGTGATCGCACCTTGGAGACTGCCACAACCTGCTAGCGATATGGTGAACCAATAAATCAACATTTGTTAGGCAGTGACCCTACTCTTAAATCTTTGGGCACACCTACACATTCCAGAGCTCTGGATAAAGACAGCGGCAATATAATGCATCTGTTCAGGCAGGAACAGTAGAATTGGCATAAAACAGGTGGCAATAATATCCAGCATTTATATCAATCGCCTGAGATCGCGTCCCCACCAATTTGGTGGAAATGACCGGGGACTGTAGCTGCATCTGCGTCACCCAATTTCAATCTCAAGCCCAACAACGAGCGAACTCTTAAGGCTCACTTGTCCAGATGTGTGCAGAGTGTCTGAAGCAGAGGCAGAAGGAGGGCAGAGTGGCGTGCCAGGTAATCCGCACCACGGAGCCCGGCGCTAGTTTATACTGGAGTACCACAGCTGACTGAGCCATGGTACAGAGGCAGCAGGCATACCTGAAAGTACTGGGAGAGAAGTTGCTGTATGCATGGAGTTTGGGGGGAGACAAGAAAAACAAAGTCTATATTGGGTTGCTACTGAATGCACAACCTAACTATTAACGCGTTGTAAACTTCACTCTTTCTCCACATTAAACGTACACAAGGTGCAGACTTTCGGTGTCCCCTGATATAAACTCTAAAAGCCTTAAGGCTGTACTTACGGGAATAAGCGGTAGCGATGATCAGCCACGGATTGAAGAACAGATATAAGGTGAAGAGCTTGAGAACAGCGCCTGAGTCCATTTTTGAACGAGAGAGATCAGAACAGTAACTCTGTCCTGTTCACCATAGCATCACGCCTCTGATCACCTTCCTCCTCTCTCTCTCTCTTTCGCTCTCCTCCAGCCACCTCCCCCACTCCCGTTTGTCTTTTTTTTGCCTCTTCCTCTTCCTTTTTATTGCATAAATACACAAGCAATGCTATTCACGCCTTCTTACCGCTACACGTTCCCCTGCACCAACAGCAGGGAAGTCACACACGAAAGCAGAGACTGTGGAGGACCGCTGGGTTAAATGAATGCATGTGCGTACAGAAAGAGAGAGAGACACGCACACGCTGACTGTACAGGTTGATGTAAAGCGGCTGGAGAGAAAGTCAGTTCACAGAAAACACCGCTCTGCCACAACACTGTGCAGAGACAGAGAGCTCCCCGCAGTTTACAGTGGAAGGAACTTATTATCATTCTGCCTTTTTGACACGAACCGACCGATGTCCTGTGAGGGAAAGCAAATGTATAAGAAATCCCCACCCGCAACCTTCAACTTCAACTCCAGTACAATTTCTCCAGCCCATCAGATCTGTTACTTGCCAGAATACGTTCTGGCAATATTGGCGTGAAAAGAACAGCTGCCAACAGAAACCAGTTCTGAGGAAGGGTCGCTGGACCCGAAACATTAACTCTAATTTCTATCAGCAGATGCTGCCGAGTTTTTCTAGCAACTTCTGCTTTTGTGACCGGCAGAAACCTCTCCGGTTAACTCTTGAATTCAATCTGAGTTTTCATTGACATTAGAATAGGAACTCAAATGCCAGTCAAGTTACAGGTTTTTTTCTCTCTTTCTCCCCACGCGCCACATGAATTAATGGGAAAGATGCGGTTCATTCCAGACAGCAGAGGAAATAGCCAGGTTACATAAAGGAGACCCATTTCATAAAAGAGGGGGAAATGAGTGAATGTGGAGCTCTCAAACTAATCTACAGTGTGAGCTGTAACAATATCGCAGTTCACACGTAAAGAGGTTCTTTAGCTGTTCGTAAGTAATAGTTTCTTCAAGATTCAGGGAATGGTGGGGGGGGGGGTGTTTTCTCGGTGCTAAACGTGGGGAAAACCAGTTGACCCAGCTCAGTGCTAACCATGCACTTATTAATCTTCCTCTAACTAACTATGTATGAGGCCAGAAATCACACCACACCAGGTTATAGTCCAACAAGTTTATTTGAAAACACAAGCTTTCAGAGCCTTATAACCTGGCATGACGCCCACCCCAATCCAGCACAGGCACCCCCACATCATAATTATGTATACATTACTAAAATCCCTTGGCTGCACTGCACGCTGCCTCTGGCCTTCCGGGACATTGAGCTCAGCCACAGATCCAAAGTTGGAAATGTGTTTCAAAGTTGCTTCCCTGTGAATTTGCCTGAAGTGCGCTGCATCTATTTATGGCCTTTCCAGGGGAGTTGTTTTGAGAAGGTGATGGGATGTCTCTCTGTGTTTCCCGAGTGGATCCACAGGCGCTGCCGCTCTGCACAGACCCGGTGAGGGGGGGCACAGTTCTGTGTTGCCCAAGCGCTTGCGACCCACCACCCTGGGTTTACACGGTAACAAAGTGTGGGGCTGGATGAACACAGCAGGCCAAGCAGCATCTTGGGAACACAAAAGCTGACATTTTGGGCCTCGACCCTTCATCAGAAATCACATTCCATTGCTCCAGCCCTCCCTCCAGAACCATCCTGTCTCTCACCTTTCTTCCTCAGAACTTCCCACTTCTCATTTCCTCCACCCTTCAACTCTTCCATCTCTGGCCTACCCCCACCCTTCTTCTCCCCATCACCCCTTCCTCCCATCACCCTTTCCTCCCCCTCTTCTCCTTCCCTCCCACCCACTGTCTCCATTCCTCCCCATCCTCCACTCCTTCCCTTCACGTTCCTCCCTCTCCTCTCCTTCTCCCCAATTCCTCCCTCCCTCCCACTCACCCACCCTTCTTCCCCAACTCTGTTCCACCCCAATATTGTTCTCCCCCCAGCTCTGTCCTCTGCTACTGCTTCCTCTCCCCGCTCTTTGCCTTGACAATCTCCCCCATCCAGTCTTTCCCACACCCTGTCCTCCTCACCCACTGTCCTTCCTCTGTACAGTGCACAGCCGGTGTGCCTTCTGCACATCTCAACCCACTTCCCCTCCCTAAGAGAAATTCATTTGCCCTATGTTTATTATAAATGCGCCACTCCTATTTTTTTAAAACAGTAACTGCTAGTTACAGATTCGCCTATAAGGGGAAACATTTTCTCCATCTCAATCTGTCAGGCCCCTTCAGGATATTGTATGTTTCAATCTTCTCTCGTCCAGTGGATACTGTACAAGCTAGTGTGTCCAACCTTTCCTAATAGCGCAATGCCCCTTCCTGCCAGCCCCACACCAACATTCACTTAGCTTAAAAAGAACATTTAGTTTCTCCAAAGTCCAGACCGTGAGTGTAGTTAGAAATCTGCAGGCTATTAGAAACTGAGGAACTCTATGCTGTCATCTGTATGAGTATTAATGTATGAGGACACCACAGTACACATGATAGGTAGCGAGAGTTAATTAAATAAAATGTAAAATACTTGCTTTCAAGGGGCAACTTAATCTCTGTAATGTGATGATGTTGGAAAATAGGTTAAAAACTGTTTTGCTGTTAAAATATTTCTAACTGCAATCCATATTTAGATAGATGGTCCGTTTTGTTTTGCTTTCACCTTTTTAAATGCACTCTGCAGCTTTATGTGACTGTTTGAGTGACCGCTTACCATGTTAATTAAGATGTTTTTAAAAACATACGATCTATCAAGCCAACTTTCATTCTGTGATCCAACTTGTCCAGGAACACCATTAGCTAAGTTAATTGAACAGCTTCTTCCAGATTCCTGTAGAATTGATGCTGAAAATTTGTCGTAAGCCAAGGAATGAGCAGTGACCAGGAAGGATGATTATTTTCCCATTCAATTCTCTACCTCTGTCCGAGTTACATGGGAACTTTACAATATTCTTTCTTTGATTTATTACTTGCTTCAAAGTCGTTCCTGCGCTGGGCAAACTGATGACATTACTATGCACTACATCCTCTGGGTAACCTTTTTTAAGAGACTGCTGTGTCCTCATGCATAGATATCATTAGTTTCAAACAACGAACTTTCTGGTTTTGTGTCTCGCACCAGGGAACATCCTAGTGTTGAGTGAAGGCGTCTGTTTCAATCTGTTCGTTAGTTTCCTCTTAGACTACTATATTATTTAAAGGGGAGGTTGTTAGGTCACCCTGTTGGCTTGTCTGCCCATCAATAGGGGGTTTGTTTACTCTGTGTAGCAAGTTGTCCATTCTGACAGGTCAATGTTACAAAGCCTCTGCTGCTCTTTATAGAAATAGATTGCTGGTGATCGTCTTTTGCTGAAGCTATGCCACTTGTAGGAAGATGAACAGTGGGACCAGTCAGGCCATGTGGTTCAGCAGATGTATTCTTTTCTTACAACATATAGGATGCGCCCTCATGAGCTCTGATCATCTTACAAAATTCCCTCAGGGAGTTTAATAACCACAGGTAAACCTTCCAAGAATATAAACAGGATGCTCTGTGCTATGCCTGTGACATTTCCCTTGGTGATAAAACAAAATTATGTCTTGATGTAACAATGCAGCTTGCATTACTCAATCTTCCACCGAACGCACTACAACTCATTCCAAAACTTGACTCTCAGGCTAACGTTCATTGTTATTTAAACCATCTTTCCTGAGCCATACCAGAAGCAAGAACTTTGAAATTCTTTGAAGAAATGGTTGAATATCATAATGGTGGCTATGTAGCTTATTCAAAAATTGAGGTGCTATGTTGGCTGATCTATGAAGATCGATATAAATAACCTTCTTCTCTCATTGCTAACGTGATATTGCAAAGGAGTTCTTCAACACAGTGTTAAGTGAATTTTTTTTGTTTTTGCAGAACGTCCATCCCTCATCTATGTCAACTGCTGTGCTATCATTTCCACTTGCTTCATATTTCATGAAGATGAAATTCCATTGCATTCTGATTATTCGAAATATATTCCTTTTGAAAGATTCTTTTTGAGGAAAGAGCTTTCTTAACTTAAACCTTTATAAATCCATGCCAAAGAACAACAAACTAATTGACGTTTGCACTAACTCCAACTGCAATGCAGTCAAACCACAAAGGAGTATGGTGCACTGGTCAACTCATCTCTCTTAGCTCTTCACCCAATTATGTATTTCTTAGCTCAATTTTTTTTTACATGATATAAACATGAATGAAGTGTAAAGAATTTATATTCCATAAGCAGCCATGACTATAATTCAAATCCTTATGAAATTTTTGTTCCTCAATTTGTGGAGTATAAAAATAAAACTTGTGGTTCTTTATAAAGATATGGCTCATGTAGCTATGCTACCAAGTAGCATTCAACTCTCTCATGACCTGCTTACTGATGCCTCTTTTGGGTATCAGGAGGGCTATTCACCTTCAGATAAAATATGGTGGATGTTGAAATTTTGAAAGAAATCAAAGTGCTGGAGAAACTCAATAGGTCTGACAGCATCTACAGAGAGAGGGAGAAACAGAGTTAATGTTGAATGACATAATGTTTCTTCAGAAGCTTCCAGATTTGCCAGGTATGTTGCATTTCTCTAGCACTTTCTGTTAGCCTTGGTTCTTGGAGGAGACGGGAGTGTGACTGAATTTCACCCTTTCAAAACCAAAGTCGGTTGAAATCAATGGCTCCACGGCTGGACAGTCCCAAACATGAAAGAAGATACTTGTGGTTGGTGGATACTGATTATCTGAGCCCAAGATATTGTTGCAGAAATCCTGCTATGTACATATTTTTAGCCTAATCAATGTGTTCAGATATTATTGCAAACATCTGGAGCAGGTAGGTCTTGAACTGGGGTCTCCTGGACCAGAGGTAGCAACACTGCCACAGCAGCTGCTATTTTTCAGCATCGGTCAGATTCCGGACCCAATTGGAGAGAACTTTAAAAGAGATTTCTGAATTGATTTATTGTTATTGCACACCTCCACAGCAGGTGGGACTTGAACCCAGGCCTCCTGGCTCAGAGGTAGGAACACCCCTGTGAGCCACTTTCTTCAGAATATTATTGTTGGCCTGACAAGCTTCAGCTGCCTCATCAATGATCCTCCCACCATCATTTGTGAGGATACCCACAGATGATTGGAAGACAATGAGGCTGAGTATGCCTGGGAGCAATATGTTTTGGCTAACCTTTCAGTTTTTGGGCCAGTAAGTGGCAGCTAATATTTGCACAACAGAAGTGCCAGACAATGACCAGTTCAAATGAAAGAAATTCTAATTGCCAATAGTAATTGTTGAATTCCCCTGCAATCAACGTTATGAGGGCCTTCAATCAGAAATATCACGGGGCTACCACATAGATACTATGGTGTTCTGTGGTCAGAAATGCACTTTATGGTTGCCTAAATGCTGTCCACAAGTCAGGAATGTGATGGAATGCTTTCCATTTGCTTGGATGAGTGCAACTCCAACAGCACTCGGGAAGATCAGCAATATCCAGGAGAAGGCAACATACCTGATGGGTCCCTCTCTACCACACTCAACATTGGCACCTTCTAACAGCCCTGCCACATGTTGGGAGCCAGTATCATTTACAACATACATTTCAGCAACTTGGCAGCACTTTCCTAACCTTTGACCTCCAATACCCAGAGCAAAACGGGTAAAAAGCACATGGAAACACCACTCACTGAATGTTTCTGTCCAACTCACTCGCCACCCTGACTTGGAAATGTATCACTTTCACCTTCATTGTCAAAATCTTGGTACTGTGTATCTAACAATACATGAGATCGACAACAGCGATTCAAGAAAGCAACGCACCACCCTCTCAAGGGTAAATAAGAATGGAAAATAAATGCTGACCTCATCAAAGACACTAATGAATTAAACAAAGAGAGGTGAACAAACAGTTCTAGCCTGCTCCTCTGAGGCTGCTTGGCCTGCTGTGTTCATCCAGCTTGACACCGTGTTATCTCAGGTTCTCCAGCATCGGCAGTTCCTACTATCTCTGAACAAGCAGTTCTCATGTTTTACAATCTCATTTGGGGTTTGCTGATGATCCTACTCTAAAACCATGGCCTGTTCAAGAATAAAGACCCATAGGGTGTAATAGATTCATAGATCCGTTCTCTTCCGCTCTCTCTCTACTGTTATTTTTCTTCTAATATTTCACTGTCCTTCATCCTGCTGTCTATACCTGCATTTTTCTTTACCATCATACAGCATGGAAACACACCCTTTGGTCCAACCAGGCCATGCTGAACATAATCCGAAACTAAACTAGTCCCACCTGCCTGCTCCTGGCCATATCCGTCCAAACCTTTCCTATTCATGTGCCTACCATATGTCTTTTAAATATTATAATTATTACCCACTTACACCACTTCCTCAGAAAGTTCATTCCACTTGAGAACCACACTCTGTGTAAAAAAAAATTGCCCCGATGTCTTTTTAAAATTTCTCTCCTCTCACCTTAAACATGTCCCCCAGTTTTGAAATCCTCCATCTGAGGGAAAAGGCAACTGCCATTAACTCTATGTACATCTCTCATTATTTTATAAACTTCTATCAAGTCGCCTCTCAACCTCCAATGGTGTGGTGAAAAAAATCCAATCTTTCTTTATAACTCAAACCATCCATTGCTGGCAACATCCTGATAAATTTCTTCTGAACCCTGTCCAATTTATATCATACAATGATGAAATGAGCAAAACTATGCAAGTTATTCAAGATATGTTCTCAGTAATGATTTAGAAAGGCATTAAAAGTCCTAAAGTAAAAACAGAAGTTGTGGCAGAAACTCAGCAAGACTGGAATCATTTGTGGAGAGCAAGTAGAGTTGACATTTCAAGTCTGGTGACGCTTCTTTAGAACAGGACTTGAAACATTAATGCTCTTTTCTCTTCACAGATGTTGGATTTCTCCAGATATTTCTGCTTTTGTTACAGCTCTTTGTCTTATTTTCTGTTAAAATGCTCCCTTTTGGCAGTACTAAGTACCCTTGCAATTCACCCCAGTATCTGATTAGCCTCAAGTAGAATAGGTATTTTTATTGAATGCACACAAATCACACACAACATTTCCTTGCTTCCAACCTTCAAAAATAGACATTTGTATTTTTTATTTTTTGCTCGCTAACATAGATGTTTTGTATCCTTAGAGATAGTGGGAACTGCTGATGCTGGAGAATCGGAGATAACACTGTGTGAAGCTGGATGAACACAGCAGGCCAAACAGCATCAGAGGAGCAGGAATGTTTGACGTTTTGGGTCGAGAAGGGGCTCGACCCAATACGTCAAACTTTCCTGTACCTCTGATGCTGCTTGGCCTGCTGTGTTCATCCAGCTTCACACTGTGTTTTCTCTGTTTTATAACCATATTGTATTTCACCTGCCATTCTTTTCTATTTGGTTGAAATCTCTTCAACAGTGATGAGCTAGGCCTGAGCACTGGATAATTTACAAACCCTATTTACAGAGCTACTCCTCTCCTAACCTATGGAATCACAGGAGGCCATTTGGCCCATTGTCCCTGTGCTGTCTCTTTTGAAAGAGCCACCCAATTTGTCCCACATGCTTGCTCTTTTTCCATGATCCTTTTTCATGCGTTTTCCTTTCCAAGTGGATGGTCAATTTCATTTGAAAGTTACTATTGAGTCTACTTCCACCACACTTTGTGATAGTGCAGTCTAAAGCAGTACAATATACTACGTTTTTTAAAAAAATGTCTTTCTCCCTTTGTTTATTTTGCTAATTATCTTTAAATCTATGTTCTCCAGTTACCAACAACTTCTACCACACGAAACTGTTTCTTTTTATCTGCTCTGTCAGGACCCTTTACACATTTATTTAAAGCTCGCCTCAACCTTTGTTGCTTTACAATTCCAGATTCTCTAGTCTCGCCACATAACTCAAGTCTTTCATCCCTGGTATCATTTAGCAAATCTCCACAGCACCCTCTCCAAGGACGTGTTGCTTATGAATCATTTGGACAGAAAATAATTTCTGTGCAAACCCCAGACAGATCCTCTGACTAGGTGTCTGGGAGAAAACAGAATCCATATTATCTTCTCTAAGTCTATCACAAGTCAGTTTTCATCCTGCGCAGCTCATTTCTACTACATCATCCCGATTTCCTCTTCAAGAAAAGCCTTCTGTGTGGAACTTTGTCAAACATTTTGTGCAAATCTGAGCAAATACTGTTCACAGGATAGTTTACGGTAGCTCATTTAATTGCCCTCAGAGGATTAGCCTACACTATATTGCTTTTCAATTTGTGACATTTTCCTTTAATGATCTCTTTTCAAAAAATAAAATACATTGATGGCAGCCTGTAATATTCTCCAGTGTATTGTATCTATTTACTGAGGTTACAATAACTGGCCTACAATTTCCTGAAGAATATCTTGGTTCTTTTTAGAACACGAGTAGGCATCCGCTGGTTTTTTCTCTGTGTTGTTACATTATTTAATGGTTTGAGAAGTCATAAACAGCATCATATCCGTCTCTTTGCCAACGCATTGGATATTGGAGGGTATGTTCTATTTGCCGGGTATATCTTGGAAAAAATCTGGAATTAAAGTCTAATAATGACAATGAATCCATTGTAGATTGTCAGCAAGATCCACTTGATTCACTAATGCCCTTAGGGAAGGAAACTGTGATCCTTACCTGGTCTGGCTTAATGTGACTCCAGATGCACAGCAATGTGGTTGACACTTAACTGCCCTCTGGGCAATTGAGGGTGGGCAATAAATGCTGCCTAGCCAGCGACGCCCTCATCCCATGAATGAGTAAATATAAAAAAATCTTGCTTTGTGTATAGCTTGGAACACCTCGTTTAGTGTCTAATTATTTCTTATAGCTAATTATGGAGTGATGATATCCAACCACTGCAGTTATAATTAAATAAATAATTTTCTGAACAAGAGAAGAATTGACTCATAGTTAGTATTACACATCTCTTGCTCATTTAATCACAGCAAACCTTTTATGGTGAGGAAGTTTCATATTCACATCCACACCGACTGCAATGGCTATGTAAACAAACTCAGCATGCAGTATGTTTACAGCAGGCTTACAGAAACAGCAATGAGATAAATAGTTAATAAGATAAAGATAGTTGAACTGCTTTTTTCAAAGTTGAAGGACAAATATCTATCTGGACCTCATGGAGTTTGTGCACTTCCCTGAATAGTGCCATGGATTCACCTGAGTCAGCTGAGGCTCCATCAATAATACTCTTGTCCTTGGAATCAGCTCAGACTGCAAAGAGTACACAAAGTCATGTTGCAACTGTATAGCATATTAGTAAGGCCACTCTTGGAATACTGCATTCCATATCAATTTCCAGGGGTGGCATGGTAGCTCAGTGGATAGCACTGATGTCTCACAGCACCAGGGACCTGGGTTCAATTCCAGCCTCAGGTGATGGTCTGTGTGGAGTTTCCCATTCTCACCATGTCTGTGTGGGTTTCCTCTGGGTGCTCTGCTTTTGTCTCACTGTCCAAGGATGTGCAGGTTCAGTGGATAGGCCATGCTAAATTGCCCTTAGTATCCTGGGATGTGGGAGTTAGGTGCATTAGCTGTGGGAGATGCAGGGTTACAGGGAAAAGGTAGGGGGGAGAGTCTGGGTGAGATTTTCTTTGGAGAATTGGTGTAGACTTGTTGGGGCGAATGGCCTATTTCCACATTGTAGGGATTCTACGATTAATTTTGCTCTCCTTGCATTAGGAAAAATGTTGCGAAACTTGAAAGGGCTCAGAAAAGATTTACAAGGATAATGCCATGGTAAGAGGGTTTTAGCTATAAGAATAGGCTCCGGCTATTTTCCCTGGACTGTTGGAGGCTGAGGAGTGATCTTAAAGAGGTTAACATAATCATTAGGGGCATGGATAGTGTCGATAGGTTAAGGCCTTTTCCCAAGGGTACACAAATCCGAAACTGTAGGGTACAGGTTTAAGGTGAGCGCAGAAAGATATAAAAGAGACCTAAAGGGTAACCTCTTGCAGAGGGTGGTACGTACAGGAAATAAGTTGCCAGAGGAAGTGTTACAAATCCCCGTAGAGATCAATTACTTTAAAAAGAGACACAAAAAATCCAGCAACTATTGGAAATAATCACCAATATACAGGAAAAGTGCTTTCCCCAAGAACTAATTATTAGAACAAAAAGCCGAATGCTCGTCTATCCATTCTCAGTATCGTGTCGCAGGAAGCCAACTTCACTATCTCTGAATTTAAGCAGGAGCAAGGTAACTTCCTTTCTCGTGGTAGTGCTGACAACAAAATGGATCAGTCCAATGAATGTGGGTGAAATTAAAGTGGGAATGAATGAGCCAATTTTCAATGGTAGAGCTCATTAACAATTGATCTAGTAATTGTCATGAGAGGATGAAAGTTAGAAGCTTTCCCATCCATTATATGGATAAGTATTCCCTAACTACATTCCTGCAGAAGTCTTTAATTTTGACCCCTGCCACTAAAAGTAATCAGATGTAATGTTTTTATCAATTCATCTGTTTGTCTGAAAAAATATTCTATGGAAGAAAATGGCTGACTTGTAGCAAAATGCAGGACACTAGGAGATATGGAACAAGGAAGAAATCATTAGTGTTTGAAGGCAGAGTTCTGGATTCTGGATCTGTTTGATATTGCGATCAGATCGATTGACTTTTCTTTCATAATACTGAGGGTTGTTTTATTTAGAATATTGTTCATGTTAATATGGTTTGGATTATGACACAATGTTTCACAGCTGTCAGCAGAGATTTCAAAGTAGATTGTTGTTTTGTTTTCCTTTATTCAATGGGTTTAGTCATTACTGGCAAGGCCAGAATTTGTCACCTATCCCTAATTGTCCTTGAATTGAATGACTTGCTCAGCCATTGTGGATGGATGTAGAGAATCAGAGGGGAGGCTGTACCATAGCGTGAACATCATTAGACTATTCATCAAATCTTCTGGTGATATGGGTTTGAATCCCATCATACCAGCTGTTAAAACTTGAACTCAATGAAAACCGAGAATGAAAAGTTAAACCTAATGATGACCATGTAACCACCATCTGGAAATCTGCTGTCTTTATCTGGCCAGGTCTACATTTGGCTCCAAAACCACAGTGTTGGGATTGATTCTCCATTGTTAGGGGTGGGTGGTCAATCGTTGCTGGTCTAGCCAGTGATGCTCACATCCTGTGAACAAATGAAAACAAATCATGTTGTCCATCTGGAGTGGCATGATGGCCAGACTGGTTAAGATTGGCAGATTCCCTTACATAAAGGACATTAGTGAACCAGATGGAGTTTTACAACGACCAATGATTGTTTCATAGTTACAGTTATTGAAACTAGGCTTTATATTATAGATTTATTAATTTACTTAAAGTTCCACCAGCTG
Organism: Stegostoma tigrinum; assembly: GCF_030684315.1. NCBI lineage: Eukaryota > Metazoa > Chordata > Chondrichthyes > Orectolobiformes > Stegostomatidae > Stegostoma > Stegostoma tigrinum. The sequence continues at coordinate 95,360,024 of NC_081360.1, forward strand.
CCACAGTGGAATTTGAAACCACATTTCTCTAGCACATTTGCCTGTGAATCTGCATTAATGCTCAATGGTCTCCCTCACATTGGCTTGAAGCTTCCTCTGTGAGATGAAAGCTCTCAATAAAATGATTAACTTTTTCAGCTCTGTAGCTCTGTTGCCAATTATCATATCTCACTCAGTGGTGGAGTAGACTCGATGGACCACATAGACTACGTCTACTCTACGTTTTCTGGAGCATCAGCTCGGAAGGGAAATTAGAGCTGTGTGATTGTAATAACATGAGCTAACACAGTTTGGCAGAAGTAAATGTGCTCTTCATCTGGCTAGACTCTAGCCCTAAATTTAAACAAACAAAAATAATTTGTTTTCAACTTGCTCAATCTTTTAAGATTTTTAAACTTAATATCACCGATCTCTAAATGCTAATCCCTAAACCTCCATCAAAATACTTCTTAAACTGTAAAGACCAGGGCACATTACACTAGTTTGTCCATGTAGTAGTTGGGGTAAGAATAATTAAACCAGTATTAGAGCTGAACCGGAAAAAAATAGTTTGTGGGTGGCTGTTTGATGGTAAATCTACATCGGGCATGTAGGAGTCTTCTGAAGACCAGGTGATCAGAGTTCAGAACAAGCATGTTACAGTGAGAATAAGAGATAAGGATGGCATAATTCGGGAATCCTGGATGACAAGAGATATTGAAAGATGAGTCAAAAAGAAAAAGGAAATATATGAGATAACAAGGTATAGAGTTAGATGAAGACAGCAGGCCAAGCAGCATCAGGGGAGCACGAAAGCTGCTGTTTCGAGTATGGACCCGAAGGAAGTATATGTAAGGTTTAGGAAACTGAAATCTTTTAAGGCCTTTGAGAAATATAAAAGAATCAGGAAAAATACTTTCACAAGAGATTAAGTAGGCTAGAAGGGAACCATTAAATGACCTTGGCAAATTGGATTGAGGAGATTCAGGAGGAGTGTTTTTTTGACTGGAGATCAGTGACCAGTAGTGTTCTGCAAGGATCAGAAATGAGATCTCTCTTTGTAACTCCTTTAAATGCATTAGACGAAGATATCAGTGGTCTGATTAGTAAGTTTGTCAATGATGTGAAAATTGGTAGAGTTGTAGATAGTGAGGAAGGTTGTTAAAAGATACAGTAGGATATATCAGAGATAATGGGAACTGTAAATGCTGGAGAATCCGAGATAACAAAGTGTGGAGCTGGATGAACACAGCAGGCCAAGCAGCATCTTAGGAGCACAATCAGTTGGAAAGTTGGGTGGAGAAATGCAGATGGAGTTTAATCCTGACAAGTGTAAAGTGATGCATTTTGGGAGGTTAAATGTGAGGGGAAAGGATACATTAAATAACAGGATCTTTAAGACAAACAAAAACAGAAGTTGCTGGAAAAGCTCAGCAGGTCTGGCAGCATCTGTGAAGGAAGAAATCAGATTTAGCGTTTCAGGTCTGGTGACCCTTCCTTACAACAGTCATCTGAGCAAATTTTGTTTTTATTCCTGATTTATAGCATCCGCAGTTCTTTTAGTTTTTATTTAGGATCTTTAAGAGCATCAACATACAAGAGATTTCTTGGGGTACATGTCCAGAGCTCCTTGAAAGTGGCAAAAGAAGTGTTTAATGTTGTAGGGAAGGCATACAGAATGTGTGCCTTCTTCAGTTTGAGCGTAAAAGTAGGCAGGTCATGTTGCTGCTGCATAAAAATTTAGCCAGGCCACATGTGGAACATTGTAGGAAGGAATGGGGGCTTTGGAGAGAATGCAAAAGCGGTTTACCAGGATGTTAGATAACAAAGTATGGGGCTGGATGAACACAGCAGGCCAAGCAGCATCTTAGGAGCACAAAAGCTGACGTTTCGGGCCTAGACCCTTTTTCTGTTGAAGGGGCTAGGCCCGAAACAATAACTTTTGTGCTCCTAAGATGCTACTTGGCCTGCTGTGTTCACCCAGCTGCACACTTTGTTATCTTGGATTCTCCAGCATCTGCAGTTCCCATTATCTCTTTACCAGGATGTTGCCTCAATTGAAGTGTATTAGCTAGAATGACAAGTTGGACAAACTTGGATTGTTTTCACTAGAGCTTTGGAGCCTGACAGGTGATTTGATAGAAGTATATAAAACTATGGGAAGTATGGATAGGGTGGATAGTTGGTGCCTTTTTTCCAGGATGGAAATGTCAACTACTAAGGAGAGTAGGTTGAAGTTGAAAGGGGAAAAGTTTCAGCAAGATGTGTGAGGCAGGTTTCTTACCAGAGGGTGCCCGGAACACATTACCAGTGGAGCTAGTAGATATCGGGGAGGCAATGGCCTAGTGGTATTATCACTGCACTGTTAATCCAGAGTCCTAGATAATGTTCTGGGGACTGAGATTCAAATCCTGTCACAGCAGATGGTGAAATTATGAATTCAATAAATATCTGGAATTAAGAACCTAATAGTGAACTGTGAATTATTTGTTGATTGTCAGAGGGGACAAAATCTGATTCACTCATGTCCTTTAAAGAAGGGAAACTGCCATCCTTACCTGTCTGGCCTACATGTAACTTGAGCCCCTCAGTGGCGTGATTGACTCTTAAAGGCCCTCTGTGCAATTAGGAGTGAGCAATAAATGCTGCCTGGCCAGCCATGCCCTCGTCCTCTTAATGAATAAAAGAAAAAAAAAGCAATGTTGAAGAGGCATTTAGCCAGACACATGACCAGGCAGGGAATAGAGGGATACAGACCGTGTGCAGGTAGATGGAATTAGCTTAGAATGGCATTACCATTGGCACAAACATAATGGGTAGAATGCCCTGTTCATGTGCTACACTCTTCTGTGTTCTACGTTAATTTCTCCTTGCAATTTAATCCTGGTAAACCTACCTTACATTGTTTCCAAGATTAATAAATTCTCATGATTAAAAATAATTCTTTTACTCAAGCGGACCCATATATCTCGCTTTAGCCTGCTTTTGGAATAGGTCAGAGTCAGCATTTTAATACCTTTGTTACTGCAAAGTTAATTATTATGCTAAATTTAGTTTGTGGTTTCCATAATCCTGATGCTTCCTATTCTGACTTGTCAAAATATGCCTGACGAGAAACATCAGAATGAACTGAGGCTTTTCTACTTGTGTGTCACTTGTCTCTGTTAACAGCACTGTCACCTCTGAGTCAGAAAGCATGTGGGATTAAGCCTCTGTATCAGTATTTGAGATCATAGTCTACATGCTGAAAGAGTACCGAACTGCCAAAAAGTGTTGTCTTTGAGATAAATTTAGGCCCTTACTATCCATTGAAATCGATATAAAAGAACTCCCAGTAATATTTAAGGAATACCAATGAGTTCACCAGGTACATGGTCAACATGTTTCTTTCAAACAGCATTATTCAGATAAACCATTTTGATCCAGGTTATGGGTCTCTCCTGTGCGTAAGTCTGCTGAGTACTGAGGTAATAACTGTGGCTGGCTATCTATGTGATTCCTTGATTATAGCAGGTCATTGGAGTCTTTCTGAGTTGTCTCTTTCAGGCACAAGTCACGTTTCTCCATACCTTAACAATTCTTCAGCTCATGTTATGCTATGGATAAAGCTACACTCCTAACATCAATGTTTATAATCCTAGCACAACACAAAAGGACGTACAGGAGGTTGGACAATGAGTTGAATTTTTTGGTTTTGTATTGAATGTAGTCGTCACTGGCAATTGCCAGCATTTATTGCTGATCCTAAATTGCCATTGAATTGATTGGAGTGTTCGGCCTTTTCAGAGGGCAGTTAAGAGACACCAATATTGCCATGATCTTGGAGTCACATTTACGCCAGATGGGGTAAGGGTGTCTCATTCCCTTCCCTGAAGACCGTTAGTGAACCACTGCAGAATTTTATTATAATGGTTACATGAGCATAGCGAGTTTTGAGAAGATTTGTAGCTCAGGTTGAGATTCTGGATGCTTCGTCGGAGGCTCACTGATGACGTTACCTAGAATGGTGACGAAACGTCTGAAAACTAACCTTCCAGCTCAGCGAGCAAACTCACATCCAGTTACGTGAGCATCATTAGACTACCGATTTTAACTACCGATATTGTTGAATTTAAACATTACCATCGGCCATAATTAGATTCAAAGCCATGTCCCAGAAAATTAGTCTGGATTTTTGAATTATTTCTGTGGCGACATTACCACTACACACCACCTTCCAATCACAGAATGAAAAAGTGTTGTAATTTTTCCATCGTCTCTGTACATCCCATTCACAAGTTGCCAACTCCAGTCCCTCTGTTTTGTTGAAGAGCTGAAATATTTGACAATTAACTAAATGAAAGAACTGGAAATCTGAAATAAACCCAGAAAGCGATGGAGAAACTTAACTGGTCTGGTACTACTTGTAAAGACAGAAACAGTGTTGACATTTTGAATCCAGTGTCCTTTCATAAGGGCAGATATTTAACTGTTTTAACTGACTTTGTTTGCAATAGCCACACTCTATCTTGTGATGCCTTGGGCATGAACAATGTTCAAATTATTTTGAGAGAAAGTTCACCTTAAGTTACCATTGAATGACCTACTGGACCACTTCAAAGGACGCTGAAAATCAATGACAAAACATATAATTGTGTTCTCGATTGGCAAGAATGATATGTTCCCTTCTGTGAAGGGAGAACTAGCATTCTCCAGCTACACTCATGGACATTTTTCTCTTCTACAAGCCTATCAATTACTGCATTTATTGATTACCATGTTGGGAGTTGAACACTCAAACACTATATTACTAATCTACTATCATAAACCATAATCATTCTATTACAAATTAGCAGCATTAGATTGCACGCATGGATATCCCACATACACATTTATTAACTGTTACCAAATTTACCTCAATGCACAAAGGGATACTTTCTCAGCAAAGAACTGACACAATTTCAACAAAAGGGCAATGAGACATAAGCTAATGCACCTTAAAAAAAGGCAGCTGCAAAAAAATACAATGTTCAAAGGCTGAAATCGCTGATATAGCAAATTATTCAAGAGGTATAGTGAAACTGCAATTGTTCACAGATGTAGCCTTATATTATCTCCTCCTTGAAAACATTCAATGCTTTGGCCTCAACCACTTTCTGTGACTGAGAATTCCACAGGCTCACCACTCACCAACAAACAAAAAAATAGGAATAGAAATGAACCATTAGGACCCTTGGGCCTGCACTGCCATTCAATGTGATCATGGCTGATTTGTTTGTGTTCTGAATTCCACAGAATATCCTGTATTCTGAAAGAGAATGTGTGGTGCAGGTTCACAGTTCCTTAAAAGTGAAGTCACAGGTAGACAGAATGGTGAAGATGGTATTTGGTAAACTTGCCTTTATTGGTTAGTGCGCTGAGTATGGGAGTGGGGACGTCATATTGCGGTTGTACAGGACATTGGTTAGGCCACTTTTGGAATACTGCATTCGCTTCCGGTCTACCAGTTATAGGAAAGATGTTGTTAAACTTGAAAGGATTAAGAAAAGATTTACAAGGATGTTGCTAGGATAGGAGGATTTGAGCTGTAGGGAGATGTTGAATACGCTGGAGCTATTTTCCCTGGAGTGTCGGAGGCTGAGAGGCGATCTTATAGAAGTTTATAAAATCTTGAAGGGCATGAACAGGATGGATATGCAAGGTCTTTTCTTCTGGGGTATGGGGATTCCAAAACTAGATTGTATAGGTTTAAGGTGAGAGGGGAAAGATATAAAAGGGACCTAGGGGGAAAATTTTTCATGCAGGGGGTGATGCGTGTATGGAATGAGCTGCCAGAGAAAATGTTGGATGCTATACATTTACAGCATTTAAAAGGCATCTGGATGGGTATATGATTAAGAAGGGTTTAGAGGGATAGGGACCAAATGCTGGCAAATGTGACTAGATTAATTTACAATACCTGATTGGCATGGATGAGTTGGACTGAATAATCTGTTTCTGCGCTGTACAGCTCTATGACTCTGTAGCATCTTCATGTTGACTATCTTGTGCTTTTTACAATTTGGCACGGTCAAAATACTGAAAGCTCCTCCTATAGGGTTTATTTCTGTGCTGTGTGACTCTATGACTCTATAACCCTGGAATCTCTTGCAACAGGAATTTAACAACCCTTGCCTTAAAAATATTCAATGATTCCGCCTCTACCACTTTCTGAGGGACAGTTCCAAAGTCACACAATCCTCAGAGAGAAAAAAAGACTCCTCTTCGCTGTTCCAAAAATGTTACCCCCAACAGTAAATCTACAGGCCTGAGGTCTGACTCACACACAACAAGAAACTTCCTTTCCACATCCACTTTGTCAAGACCATTCAGGATCTTATACACTTCAAGCAATGACCCCTTATTCTTCTAAACACAAGTAGAAATGACTCCAGCTTGTGCAACGACACTTGATGCTGACACTGAATATCTATTTCGTTCAATAAGTACATTTCACTTGGATACAAAGGCATTTTCCTCACCTACTACCATCATCCAAATTGAAAATATTCTTAAAACTTTAAAAAAAATCTGATGCTGTTAAAAAGAAAAACCTGCATGAGCAGATCAGACCATCATATAAATAGAGTTTGCAGATTACCACATGCAACAATTTAGCATGAGACATGAATAAACAGTGAAAAGGAAATTGCTTTTAAACAGCAACAGAAGTTAAGATATATAGTGAAATAATAGCTCAGAGAGTCTCTGAATTTCATGGTGCAGTCGACTACTTTAATTGCTAGAGGAACATTAATCTAAGCTGAAAACATCAAAGTGCATTGGAGACTGATATTGCAAACTAGTAGAAAATTGCTGGGGAAATGGTACACTGAGTGAATGCTTAACAAGAAAGTTTTAATTGAAACAATGGAAATATATGAGAAAGGGAGCATCTTGCAAACTTCAGTTGAATAGTGCCTGGTCAATCCCAGGTCAAAAGCTTTGTCATAACAGATGCAACCATTTTCACATACAGAGTGATCTTTTCCTATTCCCTTTCATGTATTTATCAAATTCCCTTTTGAAATCTACTTTTACCGTGCTTTCAGGCACTACATTCCAGATCATAACAACTAGCTGAGTAAAAGAAAAAAAGTTCTCCTCCCATCCTCTCTCGTTCCTTTGCTAATTATTTTATCTCTTTGTTTCTTAACTACTGACCCATCTGCTGGTGGAAGCAGTTTCAGTGCTGATTTGAATGATTAAAAATGGATACGTGATGACTATCTTCACAGCCCTTTCATACAAGGAAACATTTCTATTCATTCAATTCCTGCCTTTTACCTTATCGCATGATAGACTCAAAGAACGCTGCTCACACGGTTGCAGAAGGATTAGTTCTTTCCAACCATTCGAATGAATCTGATCAAGAGGATATCCAGCAACAGAGATGTCACCAATCAAGGTAATTAATCAATCAAATCAAAGTATTCTCACAGGAAGCTACGTAGGCAGCTTTGTCTGTTTATTGTCCTACATTTTCAAACAAATTTTGGAGAACAAAATAAATGATAGAGGCATTGAATTAGAACTGAAATATCATAAACTGCTTTAAAAAACACATTTAGAATGTTTTATGATAACAAGGTGTAGAGCTGGGCAAACACAGCAGGCCAAGCAGCACCCCTGGAGCAGGAAAGCTGACATTTCAGGCCCAGACCCTTTAGAATACATGATCTTTTTATAACATTACAAATATTGGATAATATAAAATGAATTTCATAGGGCCAGTGAGACTGCTAAGTTGTCATTATGAACTGAAAAATCTGGTTGCACCACATTTAATAAGGCATCACTTTCTTAATTTTACTGTAATTCAATTCATTTAAAATTGCAAGTTCTAATCAGTTCAGTGATTTTTAAGTATTTGATACCTTGAGGTGTGGGGTGAACTGTCACTTCAACAGTGAACTGTAAGGGGAAGTATAGAATCATTGATCACATTTTCAAGATTTCATTGCACATAAGTGGACTCCAGAAGTTGCTGTCATTTTTTGAGGAATGGTACAATTTCATCATTGTTATTACTACAAAACTGGGCTATTATCAAATTTTGCTTTTTTTCCCCTAAATTAACCTATTTTCCCGAATCAAACTGTTCAGAGTTAGCTCCGGCACAGGTGGGACTTGAACCCAGCCCTCACTAAGCTAGTTGCAGGGACCCTACCACAATGTCACAAGAGGGCTCATTGTGTTCCTTATAGAATTAAGTTATGTAGGGATTAAAAGGAAAGCCAGGTGGCTCTCATTGACCATGAGTTTGATTTGTTAACCTGGGTCAATCAGAGAACCCTGGCTGATAGGTATAAACAGGAGATTCAGCAAGCCTCCTCATGAGGAACTAGCTCTGAGCTGACTGGGTACAATGTATGTGCTCTGCATGTAAATGAAGGATTAAATTCCAATGATACATGTTGATTAATCCCCATCCTTGGTGACAGGATATTTGCCTCCTTGGAGTTATTTCAACTATAAGCCACTCTAGATATTAGGGATGTTCCATTTCTGAACCTTTTCATATAATCTTGGCATTCTTCAGTGCAGAAACATTATTGGAAGCTCTGTCTTTCAGTTGTCAACAAGTGAATGGAGAAATTTCCACGGCATTGTTTGAAGAAGAGACAGTGTTGTGGCTATTGATTTCTCTCCTACTAATGCCTCTATAAGGAAAAAAAAATTGTGTATCTTTGAGCTGCTATCAAGATTATATTGGTTAAAAATTAATTGCCATGTTTGTATAATTTCAGAAGTCACATATTTCAATGCTATTGAAGAGATTTACTGTGTGATAAAAGCATGTGATTGCTTCTTTCTCTTACATTACTTTGGTGCTATTGCAGGACTATTTGGAACGATCTACTGAGAGCTGCATAGTTTTAAAGTGTCACATGTCTCCTTCTATTCACCATAATAGATGGGGCAGTGTGGTGGCTCAGTGGTTATCACAGCTGCCTCAGAGCACCAGCGATCTGAGTACAATTCCACCCCCGGGTGATTGTCTGTGTGGTATTCTCCTTGTGTCTGCATGAGTTTCCTTCAGGTGCTATATTTTCCTCCCACAGTCCACAGATGCGCACGTTAAGTAGATTGGCCATGTTAAATTGTCTATAGTGTCCAGTGATGTGCAGACTAGGTGGATTTGCCATGCGAAATACAGGGATAGAGTAGGGGATTGAGTCTGGGTGGGATGCTCTTCAGAGTCCCAGCGTGGACCCAATGGGCTGAATGGCCTGCTTTCATACTATAGGGGTTCAAAAATGACTCAGTGTCCTATGATAACAGAGAATTGATATAAATCCTGCACCGAGTTTAATGCACTGCATTTTCAGATTCTTTAATAGACGTGATCAGCATTTATTGCACATTCTCAAATTGCCCTTGAAATTAGTGACTTTTAATAGACCATTTCAGAGGACTGTCAAGAATTAGCCACATTGCTGTAGGTTTGGTTTCACATGTAGAACATACCAGATACGGACAGCAGATTTTCCCTGAAGGTTGTTATTGATCCTGGTAGGTTTTTATGACAATCAATCACAGTTGTTATGGCCATAAATGTTGTTTACAGATTTTAATTCCAGATTTATTAATTAAATTCCAATGATACATGTTGATTTATTCCCATTGATTAGCCTGGGCCCTTAAGTGAGGCTTACCACTCTGTCATCTGCCCCATGGACGAGTGTAAACAATTCTAATACCACATAGTAGGATACATCCGAGGTAAAATAAGAATTGGGATGGCAGTTGACTATTCAGGCTCTCAAATCTGCCCAGCTATTTAGTTTAGTCATGGCTGATCAAACACACTTAGGGATCCCCATGACCAAATAGCATAAAATGGCTCATGGCTGCCCATGGCTAATGCGGCGCAACATGGCTGACAGTAATTAAAGATGTGTGGAAAATGTTTGCTTAATTTAGTCTTCACAAATAGAAGAATAGCAGTTCTGTAGACTCAAGTTTACTGGGAATGTGCAACTGCAGTTGTTAATGCATAAGGCATAAGTAAGAACATTTCACGCTAACTAGTTCTTTTCTCTTACAATATTAAGAGTAGGTTTTAGTTGAGATCCTTCGCATAATCATAGATATGGATTCTGAAGTAGTTATAGATCCACCTATATTTACTAAAAGCACTAGAGGAAAAGATTCAAATCAGTTTCAGACCGTAAAAGCAGCCATTCATATCATTACAGGGCGAAATTAATCGTAGGTACAGAAATTCACAGACATTGGAATGTGGATTGAATGAACACATTAAGAAATAGCTTGTTAGCTAAATTATTCTACCATTAGGTGTAACCACTTAACTTTGTTGGAACTGATCAAAAAATCAATATTCGTTTGTATTTCCCGTAATGAGGAATTTAAAAGATCCTGAAGTGAAAGGCAAGTATCCAATTAATTGGCAATTAAGCCAACAAATGTTACTTGAATACAGTATCTATCATGAATAGCCTCAAGAAGGGAGATCAGAGTGTTTGGGATGCATCTTGAAGGACTGAGGGTGGACCACAAGCCTGCCCATCTCTTAGTTGTTCAGTGATATGATTAGCTTAATTGGAAATACATTGAAATTGTTGTGGCAATCTTGAACTGTATAAGATGCTGTACCAGAGAGCCAATTACAATGGAATAACTCGGTACCATTGACCAACAGTAACCAAAAGGGGTGCGTGTACGCTTTAAGTTTAAAACTGTACAAGTTAAGACACTCTGAAACTTTTTGTGCGGAGAAATGAAGCTGTGCTGCAAAATCAAGCTGCAATTGGCATAACCCCATGACTCGGACTCTCATTGGAAAATATGAGATCTGACACACGAATGCTTTTTACTCATGCCATTCCTGTAGCGATTGTAGTGAGGGCAGTCAAGTGGATCTCAGAGTATATGAATTCCCTAATTGGCGCGGTTAACCTGTTCCAATCAGGGAACCCTGACTGACAGATGTAAACAGGAGTGTCACATGTGCGGTTCACTCTAGGAGACAGCTCCGTGCTAGCTGTGTCAGTGTCATTTATTATGCATGTGTAAATAAATGGTGACTTGGTGATGGGGTACTGGCCTTCATGAAGTTATTTCAATTCCCGTAACCCATTCCCATAACCGGCGCCATTGGTAACTGGAAATCTGGTCTGGAATATCTATGGGAAGAAAGCAAAGTTAATGTTTAAGGTCCACTGACCCTTCTCAGGAATGATTATAGCTAGGAAAAGATGGGATGGAGGAAGGAGAAACAGTTAACAATGGATGGAAATGGAGCCCAAAGAGAGAGACAGTTGGGCAGAAGAAGGAATGGGTAAAGATCAGCCTAAGAGAATCAATAGCTCTCCACCGAAAAACAGATTGAGTAACTGCTTTGCAGAACATCTATGTTCTGTCTGTAAAAAATAACCTTGAGCTTCCTGCAGCCTGTCACTTCAACACACCACAATGTTCTTCAGCCAACATCTCTGTCTCAGATAACAAAGTGTGGAGCTGGATGAACACAGCAGGCCAAGCAGCATCTTAGGAGCACAAAAGCTGATGTTTTGGGCCTAGACCCTTCATCAGAAAAGGCAGAGGGGGAAAGGGTTCTGAAATAAATAGGAAGAGAGGGGGAGGCGGATCGAAGCTGGATAGAGGAGAAGATAGGTGGAGAGGAGACAGACAAGTTAAAGAGGCGGGGATGGAGCTAGTAAAGGTGAGTATAAGTGGGGATTTAGGGAGGGAATAGGTCAGTCTGGGGAAGACAGACAGGTCAAGCGGGCAGGATTAGGTTAGTAGGTAGGAAATGGGGGTGCGGCTTGAGGTGGGAGGAGGGGATAGGTGAGAGGAAGAACAGGTTAGGAAGGCGGAGACGAGCTGGGCTGGTTTTGGGATGTAGTGGGGGAGGGGAGATTTTGAAGCTTGTGATGCTGACGCAACTCCACCCACCGCTGACGCCGACAGAACTCCGCATACAGCTGATGTAACCCCGCCCACAGCCAACACCAGCGTATCCCGCCCACAACCTCCACACCCAGCAGCTGCAGAGGAGACAGCCACTCTGAGCCCTGCCGAGATTTCATCATCCCTCCAGACCTGACTGATGGCAAACGGTCAGTCCTCAGCAAAGGGCTCACCTTTGTCCCCTCCACCCACACATCAACGAATACCAGTCACAATTCCAGTTTGGGCATTGAGCAGTTTTTCTGCTGCCTCCGCCTCCACACTTACTTCTCTAACCGTGAGCCTAACCCTCCCTCCACTGACCCCTTCACCTGCTTCCAGCACAAGTCCTCCTGGACACCATCCCCAGGCCTCCTATCCTCCCTCGACTCTTTATCTCTAGCTGCCGTCAAGACAGCAATCGCCTCAACCTGTCCACCCCTCTCACCCACTCCAACCTCTCCCCCGCAGAACAGGCAGCCCTCCGCTCCAACCCCAATCTCACCATAAAACCCGCAGACAAGGGAGGCGCACTGACCTCTACATTGCTGAGGCCAGGCGCCAACTGTCCGACACCTCCTCCTACCGCCCCCTGGATCAGGACCCCAGCCCCGAGCACCAAACTATCCACAACCTCATCACCTCAGGTGACCTCCCACCCACAGCCTCCAGCCTCATTGTTCTACAACCCCGCACCACCCGCTTCTATCTCCTTCCCAAAATCCACAAACCCGCTTGCCCTGGTCGGCCCCATGTCTCCACCTGCTCCTGCCCCACCAAACTCATCTCCACCTATCTCGGACTCCATTTTCTTTCTCTTGGTCCAGGAACTCCCTACCTACGTCTGTGACACCACCCATGCCCTCCACCTCCTCCAGAACTTCCAATTCCCCAGTCCCTAACACCTCATTTTTACCATGGACATCCAGCCCCTATACACCTGCATTCGCCATGCAGATGGCCTCAAGGCCCTCCGCAACTTCCTGTCCTGCAGGCCCCACCAGTCCCCCTCCACTGACACATTCAACTGCCAAGCCAAACTCGTCCTCACCCTCAAAAACTTCTCTTTTGATTCCTCCCACTTCCTACAGACAAAGGGGGTGGCCATGGGTACCCGCATGGGCCCAAGCTGTGCCTGCCTCTTTGTAGGTTACGTGGAACAGTCCCTCTTCCGCACCTACACTGGCCCTAAACCCCACCTCTACCTCCATTACATTGATGACTGTATCAGCACTGCCTCGTGCTCCCACAAGGAGCTCAAACAGTTCATCCACTTCACCAACACTTTCCACCCCAACCTCAAGTTCACCTGGACCATCTCGAACACCTCCCTCACCTTCTTAGACCCCTTTGTCTCCAGCTCAGGCAGCCACCTGGAAACCAATATCCATTTCAAGCCCACTAACTCCCACAGCTACCTAGAATAGACCTCCTCCCACCCACCCTCCTGCAAAAATTCCATCCCCTAATCCCAATTTCCTTTGCCTCCGCTGCATCTGCTCCCAGAATGAGGCATTCCACTCCCAGAAATCTCACATGTCCTCGTTTTTCAAGGACCACAAACATCCCTCCCGCAGTGGTTGAGAACACCCTGGACCGTGTCTCCCGCATTTCCCGCTACACATCCCTCATACCCCGCACCCACCACAACCACCAAAGCAGAATCCCCCTCATCCTCACATACCACCCCACCAACTTTCAGATCCAACACATCATCCTCCAACACTTCTGCCATCTACAATCCGACCCCACCACCAAAGACATTTTTCCATCCCCACCCTTGTCTGTCTTCCAGAGAGACCACTCTCTCTGGGACTCCCTTGTCCGCTCCACATTTTCCTCCAACCCCACCACACCCGGAAATTTCCCCTGCAACCGCAGGAAGTGCTACACTTGCCCCCACACCTCCTCCCTCACAATTCCAGGCCCCAAGATGACTTTCCATATTAAGCAGATGTTCACCTGCACATCCACCAATGTGGTATACTGCATCTGCTGTACCTGTTGTGGCCTCCACTACATTGGGAAAACCAACCGGAGGCTTGGGGATTACTTTGCAGAACACCTCCCCTTGGTTCGCACTAAACAACTGCACCTCCCAGACGTGAATCATTTGAACTCCCCCTCCCATTCCATAGACGACATGTCCATTCTGGGCCTCCTGCAGTGCCACAACAATGCCACCCGAAGGTTTGAGGAATAGCAACTCATATTCCGCTTGGGAACCCTTCAACCCAATGGTATCAATGTGGAGTTTCATAAGCTTCAAAATCTCCCCTTCCCCCACTGCATCCCAAAACCAGCCCAGCTCATCCCCGCCTCCCTAACCCATTCTTCCTCTCACATATCTCCTCCTCCCACCTCAAGCCGCACCCCCATTTCCTGCCTACTAACCTCATCCCGCCCCCTTGACCTGTTTATTCTCCCCAGGCTGACCTATCCCCTCCCTACCTCTTCACCTACACTCACCTCTACTGGCTCAATCCCGTCTCTTTAACTTGTCTGTCTCCTCTCCGCCTATCTTCTCCTCTATCCATCTTTGATCTGCCTCCCCTTCTCTCCCTATTTATTTCAGAACACTCTCCCCCTCTGCCTTTTCTGATGAAGGGTCTCGGACCGAAACATCAGCTTTCATACTCCTAAGATGCTATTTGGCCTGTTGAGTTCATCCAGCTCCACGCTTTGTTATCTCGGATTCTCCAGCATTTGCAGTTCCCATTATCTCTGTCTCAGGCTTGCTGCAGTGCTCCAGTGAAGTTCAGTGCAAGCTGGAAGAACAACACCTCATTTTCTGCTTGGGAACTCTACACTCTTCTGGACGCAAGATCAAGTTCAATAATGTTAGGGCCTGAGCAACTTCTCCCAAGTCCTTACCCCAATCCCCACACACCAGACTCCCACAAAAAAACTCATGATCAGCCACTTATAGTCCCCATTAACATCTATTGATTCTCTCATGCTGACCTTTAGCTATCCATTTCTCAGCCCAACTATTGTTCTCTCTCTCTGAGTTCTATTTGCACCTATCATTTACTTCTTCCAACTCCCCTACCCCCTCTTCAGCATATATTCCAACCCTTTCTGAGCTACCCTTCTGAAGAAGGTAAAGGGGCCCAAAACATTAACTGTGATTTCTCTCTACAGATGCTGCCTGACCTGCTAAGTTTTGTCCAGCAATTTCTGTTTTTGTTTCTGATTTCCAGCATCTGCAGGTCTTTGGGTTCTTTTTCTTACATATACAATTGATGCAAGAACTTCACCAATCCTCTACTGAAATCAAACAAGAGTTAGTTTTTAAAAATACTTTACACTGAACCTGGCATACATAATTCACTTTTTCCCTTTCCCTCGGGTGTCATTGGCTGGCTCCACAGATTCATTGAACCATAGAGATGTACGTCACGGAAACAGACCCTTTGGTCCAACTTATCCATGCAGACCGAATATCCTAAATTAATCTTGATTTGCCAGTGTTTGGCCCATATCCTTCTAAACCCTTCCTATTTGTATACCTATCCAGATGCCTTTTAAATATTGAAATTGGACCAGCCTCCACCACTTCCTCCAGCAGCTCATTCCGTACACACACCACTCTCTCCGAGACAAAGTTGCCTCTTAGGCCCCTATTATGTCTTTCCCCTCTCACCTTAAATATATACCCCCTATTTTTTTGAGTCACCTTCAGGAGAAAAGATCTTGGCTATTCACCCTATCCATGCCCCTCATGACTTTATAACCTCTGTAAGATCACCCCCGAGCCTCTGATGGTCCAGAGAAAGTAGCCTTGTCCTACTCCACCTCTTACTATAGCTCAAACCCTCCAGCCCCAGCAACAACATCTTAATAAATCTTTTCTGCACCCTTTCAACTTTTACAGAAAGTGGCTTGCAGGGTGGCTCAGTGGTTAACACAGCTGCCTTACAGTGCTAGGGATCTGGGTTCGATCCTACCCTTGGATGGCTATCTGTGTAGAGTTTGCACTCTCTCCCCCTGTGTGTGTTGTTTTCCACTGCATGCTCTGCTTTCCTCCAGTCCAAAGATATGCAAGTTAGGTGGACTGGCCATGCTTAACTACCCACATTGTTTGGGAATGTGTAGGTTGGATGCATTAGACATGGGGAAATCTAACGTTAATGGGTGGGATGCTCTTTGGAGTTTGGGATGAATGGCCTGTTTCCACACTGCAGGGATTCTATGAATAAATAACATTTTTCCTATAGCAGGGAGACCAGCATTGAATGCAGGATTCCAAAAATGGTTTCACCAAAACAGAGGAGAGAAGCCACTGCTGCCAACATCTTGGCTGACCCCTGCCGAATCAGAATAAGGGGAGATGGGTCTCCTTGCATATCGCATCACCCACTTCCATCTGAGGCATGGAGAGTCAGGGAAATCTAATGTGGAAAATCCAGAACGTTTTTGATTCTGCATACTTGCACATTCACAAGCAATAGTATCAATACAAGTGCTTGGCGATATACTTACAAAACAGAGGACATTTGCAGAATTATATGATATTGCAATGATAGTACTTCACCTCCTGTAGCACTTTAGCACACTGTTACTTTTGAATTATAATTCATTACTAATGCCCAGAAATCTTCATCTACATTTTGGGAAGTCTCTATACAGAAGGTGGAATGCAATCAAAGCAAAAAAAAAGTGAAATTTAAACTTTCAATTTTATAATATGTCTGTTTAATTGTCCTTTGGCAGGTGTCAGAATTGGTGTGCAGTGTGGGTGGTGAATATGTTATTTTCTAACTGCCTCCCACCATTCAAAGGTCCTCTCCCAATATTAAGTGGCGTTAATGGAAAGCAGCTCATTTCATTATTTAAACCATTACCGGCTGCTGCAATTGGAAAGGATTTGTGGATATTTTTAATTCATGTTCTAATGCTCTCAAATCTTCCCCTCAACCTTTCCATTTGCTCATCTTCTAGATGATCATTCACTGCTTTTGTTTCTCATAAAGATGGAGCTGTAACACTGACAGTGCAGGTTTAAATTGAAAAGCCTACTTTTTGTGCTTAATGAATGCTGAGATAACACACACACGCTTCTGAAACACAAGTTTCGCATCACCACACGGAGTAGAGTATAAGCAGGAGGATATGAAAAGGTAATATGGAGCTATAACTGCGTACATCAAAGGTTTGTTTCCAGCAGAGATATAATTTGGGAGAACAATAATAGATTGTAACAGTAAGGCATGAAAAGGCAGGGAGTCTCTCATCTCTGGTTCTGGTCATGCAGGAAAGCATCCAACAGAGTGTGAAATGTGAAAAAAATGGTGTAAGAGAAATGTTTTGCTTCTACATAGTTACAGAGAATGACATTTCGGAGGCCATTGGTGCATTAAAAATTGTCTGACATGAATGGACTTAATAGTAGTCACCTTCACTCGCCCTCATTAAATCTATCTACAATACATTTTGGATGCAAGGCTACACTGGAAGATTGAGGGTATTTTTTTCTCAATAATAACTGAAATGAAGGTACCTTCATCTTTTAGGACAACATCAAAATCCGAACCTAAAATGGCTTCCTCTGCAGCTTTGGCCCCTCAAGGTCCATCTCCATAGCAACACAAATCACCTCTTATCCAGGTAAACAATTTGATTAATAATCCGTTAAACTCCCAATTTCATTTTATCTTTGAAGTAAATACACAGTTATAGTATAAAAAATAATCACTTACGAAACCTGACATCCTAAACACCAACCTGGGACTGTAGGAAATATCGGTCAATCCACTGTCAGCATAGATATAGAACATAGAACATAGAATTGTACGGCAAATAACAGGCCCTTCAGCCCACGATGTTGTGCTGAACTTTCACCCTAAACCTAAGGTGTGTCTAACATTCACCCATATCTTATACTATCATCCATATGCCTATCTAATAGTCGCTTAAATGCCCCTAATGAGCCAACTCCGCTACCCACTCTGCCAATGCATTCCACACCCCACCCACTCTCTGACGTCTCCCCTATATCTACCTCCACTCACTTTAAAACTATGTCCCCTCATAATAACTACCTACACCCTAGGAAAATGTCTCTGGCTATCCACTCTATCTATACCTCTGATCATTTTGTACACCTCTAACAATTCACCTCTGGTTGTTCTAAAGAGAAAAGCCCTAGCTCTCTCAACCTTTCCTCAGAAGTCCTTCCCTCCATTCCAGGCAACATCCTGGTAAGTCTCCTCTGCAGCATTTCCAACACTTCCACATCTTTTCCTGTAATGAATGGGTTTACTATTGGCTACTAGTGTTAATACTTTGCCTCTTCTTCCTCATGAAACAACTAGTGGAACCTTTATTCTTTATCAATGAAGCCAAACAGGCCTGCTATCAGCAGAATCCAGAAGGGGTCACGTAACACCTTCATTCCTCCATCTTACCCGAAAATAAACGCAATTCCCAAATAAAGTAGGCAGCGCAGTGGCTCAGTGGTTAGCACTGCTGCTTCACAGAACCAGGAACCCAGGTTTGATTCCACCCTCAGCTAACTGTGTGGAGTTTGCACATCCTCCCTGTGTCTGTGTGGGTTTCCTCCGGGTGCTCCGGTTTCCTCCCACAGTCCAAAGGTTTGCAGCTTAGGTGGATTGGACATGCTAAATTGCCCTTAGTGTTCAGAGCAATGCAGGTTAGGTGGATTAGCCATGGGAAATGCAGGGTTATAGGGAGAGAGTAGGGGGATGGGTCTGGATGAGATGCTCTTCGGAGGGTCAAATTGGAGAGGGAGTTCTGAATGGCTTGCTTCCACACTGCAGGAATTCTATATGATACTAATCTTATAAAACATCACATGTTCCCAAAAATATGACCATTGTTTCTTCTGACAGTCAGCTGCGCTCTCTAGTTCTCAGCTCTTTCATCAATGGGAACAGTTTCTCTCTTTACTGCATGTAGCCTTCTCATCGCTTTGTGTACCTTTATCAAATCTCTCAATTTTCTTTTTTCTAAGGACAATAACCCAACTTCTCCAAGCTATGCAGATGATTGGGATCAGTCACCTCAGTTGGCTGAGTGGTTGGTTTTGTGTGCAGAGTGACACTAACAATACGGATCCAATTCCTGCATTGGCTGATGTTACAATGAGGAACTCTTCGTTTCTACCTTCATCCTCGCCTGAGGTATGGTGACCCTCAGAGAGAGCAGCTCTGTGGCCTGGTAGGACGTTGGTGACTTTATGCATCAATCATGGAAATATTAATCCAGGTTGTATGTTCGGCACAATTATGGGTGTAAGGTGGCTCAGTGGTTCGCTCTGCTGCCTCTCAGCACCAGGTACCCAGGTTCGATTCCACCCTCAGGCAACTGTCCATGTGGAGTTTGCATGTTCTCCCTGTGACTGCATGGGTTTCCTCCCACATTCCAAAGATGAGCAGGCAAGGTGGATTAGCCATGATAAATTGCCTGTAGTGTTCAGGAGTGCGTGGGTTAGACGTGAGAAATGGGACTAGGTGGAATGCTCTAGGTGGTGTGGACTTGTTGGGCCGAACCGCCTGTTTCTACATGGTAGGGATTCTATGATATTCAGAATTGATGATCCAGGTAAAATTTTTTCAGACAAAGTGAAGGAGAAATCTGGCAGGTCTGTGGAAGGAAAAACAGAATTAAACATGTCAGAAGCAGAGATGCGCAAATTTTAAACATGTGAACAAGTAGTGAAAGGAAGGATGAGCAAGGGAACAAACGGCTATCTGTGATAGGATGAAAGACGGGAAAGGTTAAATGGCAAAAAGGATGTTGTTATATAGCAAAACTAAGGGACATGTGAGAAAGTAGAGGATTAACCCAGCAATGCATGGTGCAACTTTTATGCAAATTTACAGCCTCTTTGAGAAGTATAGACAATAGACAATAGGAGCTGGAGTAGGCCATTCGGCCCTTCGAGCCAGCACCACCATTCATTATGATCATGGCTGATCATCCACAATCAGTATCCGGTTCCTGCCTTATCCCCATAACCCTTGATTCCACTATCTTTAAGACCTCTATCTATTTCATTCTTGAAAGTATCCAGAGAGTTGGCCTCCACTGCCTTCTGGGGCAGAGCATTCCATATATCCAACACTCTCTGAGTGAAGAAGTTTTTCCTCAACTCTATTCTATATGGCCTACCCCTTATTTTTAAACTGTGTCCTCTGGTTCTGGACTCACCCATCAGCGGAAACATTCTTCCTGCCTCCAGAGTGTCCAATCCCTTAATAATCTTATACGTCTCAATCAGATCCCCTCTCATCCTTCTAAACTCAAGCGTATACAAGCCCAGTCATTCCAATCTTTCAACATATGATAGTCCCGCCATTCCAGGAATTGACCTCGTGAACCTCCGCTGCACTCCCTCAATAGCAAGAATGTCCTTCCTCAAATTTGGAGACCAAAACTGCACACAACAGAGTATAGTTAAAAACAAGGCATGGCAAAGATATTATTAGAGTAAAGACATCTTAATGGTATCTGTAATAGTTGCAGTGATGCAGTCAATGAACATTTCCACAACACTGTGTTAAAAACCTTCCTTTCTTATCAGCCTGTGCCAAATCTATTTTGAGTTTTTGAAGATTGAAAGATTGATCATTCAATAGTTTTTCCTTAAAATTTTGCTGATCCTCATTTGCATATCACCAAGCAGCATCTATGGAAAGAGAAACAAGACAAATCAAGTAGATAGCATTTTATTCAAGCTACGTTCCTTCTTGAGGGCAATTTAGAATAAACAATAAAAGCTGGCTTACCAGTGAATGGATGAATCATGAAGATCCAGAAGACTGAACACATACACAAACAACTTTCCAGCCATTATTACACTATTGAGTGGACTCGAGCCTCAAATAATATCACCTGCAATGTAACCTGTATGCCTCGAAGTCTTTTTGATCCGTACATCCTTTGCTTGCTGTGATTTGCCTGTACCGCTCGTAAACAAAGCTTTTCACTGTATTTCATCACAAGTGACTATCAATCATGAACAATTAAAGAAAAGATCTGGCACGGTCACCAATTTTTTGTGCGTGGAAATGTAAATGCATTTGGATGGTTGGAGGGAAATGGCCTCTATTTCAATATTTGTTCCAAACCAGTGGAAATGAGCACAGAAACACGATCATACTTTGTGATCAATATTCTGGGATCTTTTGCGTGGGTCCCTCTCAGTGTCACGTGATGTAACATTGTAACAATGTTTTCAATTGTACAAATGTGTATAATGGGCCAGTGACTTACCAACCCCTCCCGCTTCACCAAAAACATTGTGAAAATTCACCCTTTCCATCAAGTTTATTGACACCTTGCCTAACACCACTTTTAGATCAACATCTATTTTTGATCACGCATGCGAAATTATTAAGTACATTTTTCTACATTAAAGATGATAAATCAGTGCATGCAGTTACACATCAGAGCAATTGTGAATGGCAGTATAGTGAATGACAAAGACAGCCTTCATCACAATTTTATATGAGATATGTTCGGGGATTCTGAAATCAAAACCATGTAGAATACAAGAATATAATAAAAGTTGCTTTATATCAAAGTCACATCTATTCTCCTTCAGAAATAGTCTATTACAGGGTACAAAATAAGAATATGTATCAAAGGCACATTAATCCCTTGAGAAATGTGCAAAATGGAACAAATTTATTAAGGGAACCGTTGTGTGTTTATTAATGGCAGGAATATGCATATACTGTAGAAAATCATTTTCAGATTTATCTGTGAATGGTGGAATGATCAATCTTTCAATCTTCAAAAACTCAAAATAGATTTTGCACATGGTGATAAGAAAGGATGGTTTTTTTAACACAGTGTTGCAGAAATGCTCATTGACTGCATCACTGCAACAATTACAGATACCATTAAGATATCTTTACTTTGATAACATCTTTGCCGAGCCTTGTTTTTAACTATACTCTATTTGCGCCCTCTTGATTTCACTTCTAACTCTTCTCACACAAATTTAATCACTTTTCCTTTCTTTACTATCACCTTTCTTGTTTGTCTTTTAGCCTCATTCCTGTTATTCTAAGTTTCTTTTATCTCACTGTCCATTTGGCAACGCTCTGATGTTTCTACTTCTACTTTACTTTTCAGGCAAAAGGACACAACAGAACAGGGTGGCACGGTGGCTCAAAGGTTAGCACTGCTGCCTCAAAGCACCAGGGGCCCAAGTTTGATTCCACCCTTAGGTGACTGTCTGTGTGGAGTTTGCACATTCTCCCTGTGTCTGTGTCTGTGTCAGTTTCCTCCAGATGCCCTGGTTTCCTCCCAGAGATGTGCAGGCTCGATGGATTGGCCATGCTAAATTGCCCATACTCATCAGAGATATGCAGGCTGGGTGGATTGGCCATGGGAAAGGCAAGGTGATGGGGTAAGGGTTGTGGATCTGGGTGGGATGATCTTTGGAGGGTCGGTGTGGACTCAATGGGCCAAATGGCCTGCTTCCAGACTGTAGGGATCCTATGATTCTAGGAAATGTGATTCGGTCGTGGCTGACAAAATAAATTAAGGGTAGTGTTGTAAAATCACAAGAGAAAGTAGCAGAAGACAGGATACAATTCAGAAATTATTAAAGGCAAACCAAGAAGGTGAATAAGGGAAAAGTAGAGTGTGAGAGCAAAACTTGCAAGGCAGGTAAAAACAGATTGAAAGAACTTCTACAAAAATGTAAAGAGAAGAAGAATACTGAAGCCAAATGAAAACCACTTATAGTCTGAAACAGAGAAATTGACAATGGAGAGCCAGGAAAAGGTAGCACTGTAAAACAACTGTTTTAATCCTGTCTTCGCAGAAGAAGACACAAATCACTTCCCCAAAATGTTTGAGAATTGAGGGCTGTGAAGGAAGATTGAAGGAGATTACAATTAATGAAAAAAAAACTGCTAAAGAAATTAATAGGGCTGGAAACTAATATATCCCCAAGGCCTGATATATTAGGTGTCAGAGTGATCAAGGAGGTGACAATGAAAATAATGGATGTGTTGTCTTTCTGGAGGAGAGTGTTGCCTCTCAGCTTTCAAAATTTTGGAGCAGTCTTAGCAGGCGTGAGAAGGACTTTCCCCTGATTCCGATTGACTCCTATTTTGCTCGGGCTCCTTGATGCCACGCTCAGCCAAATATAGACTTGGTATCAAGGGCAGTCTCTCTGAGACCTCACCTCTGGAGTTCAGCTCTTTAGTCTATGTTTAGACCAAGGCTGTAATGAGGCCAGAAGGTTAGTGACTCTGGAAGTTCCCAAACAGAATATCAGTGATCAGGTTATTTCTTAGCAAGTGCTACTTGATAGCAATGTTGATAAGCCCTTCATGATTTTGTTGATGATTTGGGATAGACTGACTGGGCAGTCACTAGTAAATCACTGGTTGGATTTGGTCCTGCTTGTCATGTCCAGAATGTACCTGAGCAGTTCTCCCCATTGTTGGATAGATGTCCGTGTTGTCGCTATCCTGGGATAGCTTGGTTCCAGGTATGACATGTTCTCGAGCACAAGTCTTCAGTGCCGTTGCAGCGATGCTGTCAGGACCCATAGCAGAATTCAGCATCTTCAACAATTTATTCATATTGGGCGGATTGAATTGAATTGATAGAAGACTGGTTACTGCAATACTGGAAGGCTCCAGAGGAGTTTGAAATGGATCACCCACTCAACATTTCATTTGCAAATAGCTGAAAATCCTTCAGCCTTCACTTTTGCACTGATGTGCTGGCCTCCCACATCATTGAAGATGTTTTTGGAACCTCCTCCAGACAGTTGTTTAATTGCCCATCACCAGTCAGGACTGGATGTGGCAGGGCTGTAGAGCTTAGATCTTATTGTGGGATCACTTAGATGATTGCTGTTGCTATTTTAAGTTCTGAAGATTCAAAGTGAACATATCATACTATAATCTACATATTATCTGTGGAAAATTAGGGGGCAGGCATGGTCATATTGAACAGAGACAGATACCAATTCAATTGACTGATCCTGATGACAAAACAAATAAGCGAGACTCAAATGGTATATAAATGACAGCAAAATGATGAGATAGTATTACTCGCTGTCAAATATGTGCCCTTCTTTACATTGTATATTTTTCAAAACATAATGAGAGGCATAAATGAAGTAAACAGCAAAGGTCGTTTCCCTAGGGTAAGAGAGTTCAAAACTAGAAGTCTCAATTTTAACTTGAGAAGACAAAGATTTTAAAGGGATGTGAGGTTTTATGACTCTATGATTCTATATGCTTTTCATTGCTATGCAGCAGAGACAGTGCACACACTGCACCTGTACAACAACATGATGTATGATAACAGGGTGCTGTAGTCCCTATGACTACAACATTGAATGGGACAAAAACTCTCAGCTTACACACAACTGTGTTTCGACTAGTTTTGCCAGAAGAATAACATTTTTTTTTAATTCATGGGATGATGATGTCATTGGCTAGGCCAGCATTTATTGCCTATCCCAGAGGGGTCTGTGGGGTTGGCGTCACATGTAAGCCAGACCAGATAAGGATGGTAGTTTCCTTCCCTTTAAACCAGGTGGGCTTTTCTTGACAATCAATTCTTAGCCATCATTAACCTCTAATGCCAGATTTCTTTACTGAATTCGAATTCCACCATCTGCTGTGATGGGGTTTGAACCCAGGTTTGCATAATGTTACCTGGGTCTCTGGATTAACAGTTCAGTCATAATATCACTGAGCCATCACCTCCCCCAATTAGCACCAAATCCCCCTAGTTACTTATGTAGTGAATATAAGCCCTCAAAGACAAGTTACAGCTTGCTTATTTGCTGACTTAGCCCTAAGATGTGATAAAAACGGAATATCAGTTTTTGACTTCTACTTAAGATATAGGATGTTTCACAAACTGAAATGATTTTTAACAGAGGAAAATCAATTACTTAATCTAGCCTCAGCGGATACTCAGGACAACACAGTGTGGAGCTGGAAGAACACAGCAGGCCAGGCAGCACCATAGGAATAGGAAAGTTGACGTCCTTCTTTCTGATGAAGGATCTCGATCTGAAACATCAACTTTCCTGCTCTTTTGATGCTTCCTGGCCTGCTGTTTTCCTCCAGCTCCATACTGTATTGTCTCTGACTCCAGCATCTGTAGCTCTTGCTACCTCTCAGTGGATATCTGACCAGGTAAAGCTAACCAGTAAATAAGAACTAGGCCTGAGCTGAAATTTGCCTTGCTATGACAATGTTATGAAACTCATATCTGTATCAACTGGTTGATTTTCTGGTGGTTTCACATATTGGGATGAAGGTTGCCTGAAGATTATCCAGAAATTGCTAGAAAATCTCAGTAGATCTGGCAGCACCTGTGGAGAGAAATCAGAGTTAACATTTTGGGTCACTAGGCCCAAAAAATTCTATTCACCTAAAACTCAAAATTATCTACAAATTCTGCCACAGCTGAGGATCCAAGTCATCAGTTAAACAATTCTAGCCCCAAGTTAAAACTTAAGACTCCACAGGCTGAGGACTGTTTTAAACTGCACATTCTTGACCTTCCCCTTGACATTCTTCTGTGGCAGTAACTTCCATAGATTCATCTCTTTCTGGCTAAAGATGTTTCTCTTTATCTCCATTCTAAAAGTTCTTATAATTCTGTGTTGAAGGCAATTTAAAGTCTTTGTTAACACAGTGTGGAGCTGAAGGAACACAGCAGGCCAGGCAGCATCAGAGCAGCAGGAAAGATGATGTTTCAGGTCGGGACCCTTCTTCAGAAATAGGGAGGGGGAGGGGAGCTCAGAAATAAATAGAGAGATGAGGGGTAGGGCTGGGGAAGGACGGTGGGATAGTGATAGTTGAGTACATGTAGGGCCTGCTAAGTTCCTCCAGTTACACACATTGTTATCTTTGGCTCCAGCATCTGCAGTTCCTGCTATTTCTTAAAATCCTTGTTGTTGTCATTCATAAGGGGTTAAGAAGATGAGAAATAATTCACCTCTCCTTCTTCTGGCTTTCAGAATATTCAGAGACTCAACTGATACATTGCAAAAGATGAATGAAGCAACTGCTGTGGAGGAAGAATCACTTCACAGATTGATCGTGGGCTTTTGTTGGAAATTGGAATCCTACTTAAACCTGGGTCAAACCAGCATTCCATATTCAAGATCATAAGACCATTAGAAATAGAAACAAGAGTAGGCCATAGAACCTCTTGGGCATGTTCTGCCATTCAATGGGATCATGGCTGATCTAACTCTCCTCATGTCCACCTTTCTGCTCCTTCCCCATAACTCTCGGTATAAATATTTCCCCAAGAGTATGGGACCTCATCTAACTTGGCAACATTAGTAACTGGCCATCTACATGTATAAAAAAAAAATTATCGGGTGCTGCACAATCTGATTATGAGTGTAGTGTTTTTGGAAATACAAGTGTTTTGCTCTCAGGAGGAATGAAAATTAACCTTCTAAACTAAGCTGGCTACGATCATTGTTTAAGAGGGTTTAGACAGGTGATTGACACAGCAGAGAGTGCCAACCCCCAAAACAATGTGCATCAACAAGGACAGGTGAAGAGAGTGGAGTTCGAGTATGAGCCACCACCTTCTTGAGACAAGGCTAGGAGTTCCCCATCAGGCTGAGGGAAGAACAAAGACAACTCCCACTAAAGACCACCACATAGGACCGCAAAGCATCGAGTCATAGAGATCCACAGCACAGAAAAAGGCATCTGTGCCAGTCAAAAGCAACAACCCAATCATTCCAATCTCATTTTCCAGCACTTGGACCATAGCCTTGTATGCCTTGGCATCACAAGTGCACATCCAAATACTTAGATTCATAAAGTTTTACAGCATGGAAACAGACCTGTCATTCCAACTAGTCCCCACTGACCACGTTCCCAAACTGTGTTTGGCCCATATCCCTCCAAACCTTTCCTATCCATGAACTTACTTGAATTCCTTTGAAGCATTGTAGTTGTGCCTGTATCCTTCCCTTCCTCTGGCAGTTCAGCCGCTTTCTGTGCAAAAACAAACTGCCCCTCATGTCCTTTTTATTTCTCCTCCCACCTTAAAAGTATGTCCCCAAGTTTCAAACTTCTCCACCTTAGGGAAAAGACTTTTGTAATACACCTTATCTAAGCCCCTCATGGATTTATAAATCTCTATCATCATCCGAGGATGATGACGTCAGCTTGTACGAGGGGGCATAGCTACAAATTGAGGGTGGTAGATTTAAGACAGATGTCAGAGGCAGATTCTTTACTCAGTGATTGGTAAAGGCGTGGAATGTCCTGCCTGCCAATGTAGTTAACTCAGCCACATTAGGGGCATTTAAACAGTCCTTGGATAAGCATATGGATAATGATGGGATAGTGCCAGGGAGGGGCTTAGATTAGTTCACAGATCGGCGCAACATCGAGGGCTGAAGGGCCTGTTCTGCGCTGTATTGTTCTATGTTCTATGTTCTATAAGGCCACCCATGAAACTCCTGTGCTCCAGTGAAAGAGGTCCTAGCCTATATAGACTATTTTTCTAACTCAAACCCTCTATCCCTGGCAATGTCAGGTAGGCAATGGCCAGGTGGTATTGTCACTAGATTATTAATCCACCAGCCCAGCTAATGCTCTGGGGACCTGGGTTCAAATGGCAAATGGTGGAAATTAAATTCAATAATTTTTTTAAAAGTCTGGAATTAAGAATTTACTGATCAGTGTGAAATCATTGCCATCTGGTTCATGAATGTCCTTCGGGAAAGGAAACCTGTCATCCTTACCTGGTCTGGCCTACAAGTGACTCCAGATCCACAGAAATGTGGTTGACTCTCAATTGCCCTCTGAAATGGCCTAGCAAGTCACTCAGTTGCACCAATCATGACAAAGTCTCAAAGAAATGGAACTGGAAGGATCACTTGGCATCAACCTATGCACCAGAAAAGACAATGGCAGAAAGTGCCCTGTTTACCCTTCAAAGTTGTGCTCACTAACATCTGGGGGTTAGTGCCAAAATTGACAAGGTTGTCTCACAGACGAGTCAAAAAACAGCCTGAAATAGTCATGTTCACAGAACCATATATTACATACAATGTCCCAGACACCACCATTACCATCCCTGGATATGTCCTGTCCCACCAGCAGAACAGACCCAGAAGAGGTGGCAGCACAGTGGTATACAGTTGGGAGGGTGTTGCTCTAGGAGTCCTCAACATTGACTCTGGACACTATGAAGTCTCATGGCTTCAGGTTAAAGATGGACAAGGAAACCTCCTGCTGATTCCCATGTACCGTCCTCCCTCAGCTGATGAATCAGTATTTCTCCATGTTGAACAACACTTAGAAGAAACACTGAGGATGGCAAAAGCACAAAATGTACTCTGGGTGGGGGATTTCAATGTCCACTACCAAGAGTGGGTCAGCAGCAGGACTACTGATCGAGCTGGTCGGGTGCTGAAGGACATAGCTGCTAGACTGGGTCTGCAGCAGGTGGTGAGGGAACCAACAAGTGGGAAGAATATACTTGACCTCATCCTTACTAATCTGCCAGCTGCAGTTGCATCTGTCCATGACAGTATCGAGTGACCATCGAACAGTCCTTGTGGAGACAATGTCCCACCTTCACATTGAGAACAACCTTCATCATGTTGTGTGGCACTATCACCGTGCTAAATGGGACACACTTTGCACAGAACTAGCAACTGAAGACTGGGCATCCATGAGGCACTGTGCATCATCAACAGCAGCAGAATTGTACTCCAACAAAATCTGTAACCTCATGGCCCGGCATATCCCCCACTCAACCATTACCATCAAGCTAGAGGATCCTGGTTCAATGAAGAGTGCAGGATAACATGCCAGGAGCAGCACCAGGCATACCTGAAGATGAGGTGCCAACCTGGTGAAGCCACAAAACAGGGCTACTTGCAGACCAAACGGTGAAATCAGCAAGTGATAGACAGAGCTAATTGATCCCACAACTAACAGATCAGATCTCAGCTTTGCAGTCCTGCCACATCCAGTCATGAATGGTGATGGACAATTAAACAACTCACTGGACGAGGAGGAGGCTCCACAAATATCTCCATCCTCAATGATCGAAGAGTCCAGCAGAGGAGTGCAAAATATAAGGCTGAAGCATTTGCAGCTAACTTCAGCCAGAAGCGCTGAGTGGATGATCCATCTCGGCCTTCTCCTGCAGTTCCCCAGCATTACAGATACCAGTCTTCAGCTAATTTGACTCACTCCATGTGATATCAAGAAACGGTTGGAGACACTGGATACTGCAAAGGCTACAGGCCCTGACAACATTCCAGCAATAGTACGGAATACTTGTGCTCCAGAACTTGCTGCTCCCCTAGCCAAACTGTTCCAGTACAGTTACAATGCTGGTAGCTACTCAGCAATGTGGAAAATTGCCCAAGTGTGTCCTGTACACAAAATGCAGGATAAATCCAACCCGGCCAATTACCACCCCATCAGCCCCCTCTCGATCATCAGTAAAGTGATGGAAGGTGTCAGTAACAGTGCTATCAAGCAGTGCCTGCTCAGCATTAACCTGCTCACTGATGCCCAGTTTGGGTTCCACCAGGGCCACTCAGCTCCCGACCTCATTACAGCCTTGATTCAAACGCTGAAAAAAGAGCTGAATCCTAGAGGTGAGGTGAGAATGACAAAACTTTTGAGATCAAGACTGCATTCGACCGAATGTGGAATCAAGGAGCTTTAGCAAGACTGGAATCAATGAATATCAGGGTAAATTCTTCAGTGATTGGAGTCATACCTGACATATAGGAAGATGATCGTGATTGTTGCAGGTCAATCATTCAGCTCCAGGGCATCTCTGCAGGAGTTCCTCAGGGTGGTGTCTTAGGTCCAACCATCTTCAGCTGTTTCATCAATAACCTTCCCTCCATCATAAGGTCAGAAGTGGGATGTTCGCTGATGATTGCACAATGTTCAGCACCATTCATGACTCCTTAGATACTGACGCAGTCCATGTTCAAATGCAACAAGACCTGGACAATATCCACGGTTGGGCCGACAAGTGGCAAGTGATATTTGCACCACACAAATGCCAGGTTTTAACCATCACCATTAAGAGACAATCTGACCATTGCCCCTTGACATTCAATGGTGTTATCATCAATGAATCCCTCACTATCAACATCCTGAGATTTATCATTGACCAGAAACTCAACTGGACTCACCACATTAACACAATGGCGACAAGAGCTGATCAGAAGCTAAGAACACTGCAGCAAGTAGCTCACCTCCTAACTCCTCAAAGCCTGTCTACCATTTACAAGACACAAGTCAGGAGTATGATAGAGTACTCCCCACTTGCCTGGATGAGTGCAGCCCCTACAACACTTAAAAAGCTTGACACCATCCAGGACAAGGCAGCCCACCTGTTTAGCACTACTTCCACAAGCATCCACTCCCTCCATCACCAATGCTCAGTGTGTATTACCTACGAGATGGACAATAGAAAGTCATCAAAGACCCTTAGACAGCACCTCCCTAACCCACTACTATGTCCTAGCAGACATATGGGAACACCACCACCTCCAAGTTTCCTTCCAAGCCACTCACCGTCCTGACTTGGATATATATTGCCGTTCCTTCACTGTCTCTGAGCCAAAATCCTGGAATTCCCTCCCTAATAACATTGTGGGTCAACCCACAGAAGGTGGCCTGCTGCAGTTCAAGAAGGCATCTCGCCACCACCTCCTAAAGGGCAACTAGGGTTGGGCAAGAAACGCTGGCCCAGCCAGCGAGGCCCACATCCCACAGATGAATAAAAAATAAAAGTACGTCTTATAAATCTTCTCTGAACACTCTCCTGGTTAATTATATCCTTCCTATGGCAGGGCGATGAGAACTATGCACAGTCCTCCAGAAGATGCTTCACCAATATACTGCACAACCTCGGCATGACATCCCAACTCCTATCCTCAAAGGTCTAAACAATGACCGCCAACATCACCCCCTTCCCACGGCATCTTCCCATGTCACCACTGAAGGTGCAGCACCTGTCCCTTCACCTCCTCCCTGCTCACCATCCAAGGGCCTAAACTTTCCAGGTGAAGCAGCATTTCACCTGGACCTGCTCCAACCTTGTGTATTGTATCCACTGCACCCAATGATTGATTGATTTATTTATTTTCACATGCACTGAGACACAGTGAAATGTTTGGTTTTTGAGCAGTACAGGTGGATTATAGTAGGCAAAGATGTACAGATCAAAAAGACTCATACAGAGACATATAGGTTACAGTACACAGGGTATGCACGAGGCAAGATCAACATTAGCAAGATCAGCTTTCTTTCAGGCTAAAGGGCCCATTTATCAGTCTAATAAAGGCCAGGAAGAAACTGTTCCTGAACCTGCTTGTGCACGTGTTCAGGCTTTTGTATCATCTGCCTGATGGAAGAGATTATAAGAGGGCATTACCAGGGGGCATTGGGTCTTTGATGATGTTGGCCGCCTTTCTGTGGGAGCAAGCCAAGTAAATAGAGTCCATGGATGGAAGGTTGGCTTCCATGCTGGCCTGGGTTGTACACACCACCTTCTGTAGTTTCCTACGGGCCTGGGCAGAGCAGTTGCTATACCAGACCGTTATGCACCTGGACAGTATGCTTTCAATGGGGCATCTGTAGAAGGTGGAGAGGGACCTTATGGCCAGGCCGAATTTCCTGAGCTGCCTGAGGAAGAATAGGCATTGTTGTGCCTTCTTGACTGTCGCATCTGCATGGGTAGTCCAGGACAGGTTTTTGGTTGTCATCACTCTGAGGAACTTCACGCGCTCCACGCTCTCAGCCTCAGTTCCGTTGATGTTGAAGGGGTCGCATTCTCGTCCTTTCTTTCTGAAGGCAACGATCAGTTCTTTTGTTTTGCCGACATTGAGAGATAGAATCTTTTCATTATGTCACCCAGCACTCTATCTCCCTTCTGTATATTGACTTGTCGTTGTTAGATATCTGTCCCACCACAGTAGTGTCGTCAGTGAACTTATAGATGGCGTTCATTCAGAATTTGTCAAACCAAATGCAGACTGGGTGACTGCTTTTCAAAACATCTCCGGTCTATGGGCAAGAATGACTCTAAAACATCCATAGCCCATCATTTTAACACAGTGTCCTGCTCGCATGTCCATATGACTGTCCTCGGCATGCTGCAATGTTCCAGTGAATCACAGCACAAACTATCTCACCTTCAGGCTGGACACTTTCCAGCCTCTGGACTTGATATTGAGTTCAACACTTTCAAATTGTGAACCAACTCCCATTCCCTCCTTTTCTTTTCACTTTACTTGTTACATTCTCTGTCACCATGTCTATTCTCCCCTTCTCCCCACCCCAGTGGGGCTCTCTGTTCTTTCCAGTCTGGCAGGTAGACACACCATTGTTCTGCCCATTCTCACATTCCCATCAGCTGATCTGAACTATCAACATCTTTTCTTCCCCACCCCAATGATTGCATAAATGCTGTCGTCCCCACACTTCACTTCAGCTTTGATGAAGAGTTGTCTAAACTTGGAACATTAGCTCGCTCTTTCTTCATGGAAGCTATCTGTCCTGCAGTGATCTCCAGCATTTGATGTTTTTGGTGAAGTGTGCTAACCGCCTTCTTGACCACACTGTCCACTTGTGACACAAGTTTCAAAGAACAATGTTCCTGAACCCTCAGGCCTCTCAGTTCTACAATTCTACCCAGGGCCCTTCCATTAATTATATAGGTCCTGCCCTTGTTTGTCTTACCAAAGTGCAATACCTCTCACTTCTTAAATGTTATGAGGGTTTCCGCTTCAAACCCCTCACAGGCTATTAGCTCCCACCATCTATTAGTTCCCTCACATCTCCTTTAAACATCCCAACCCTTACCTTAAATATTTGTCACCAATCATTGATGCCTCCATCAAGGGAATAGTTTCTTCCTGTGTATCCTATCTATATCTCCTTGGCTCCAAGGAAAAACAATGCAGTCTATTCAAATATAACAAAGTGTGGAGCTGGATGAACACAGCAGGCCAAGCAGCATCTTAGGAGCAGGGAAAACTGACATTTCGAGCCTAGACCCTTCATCAGAAATGGGGGAGGGGAAGAGGGTTCTGAAATAAATAGGGAGAAAGGGGGAGGTGGATCGAAGATAGATAGATGAGAAGATAGGTGGAGAGGAGACAGAGAAGTTAAAGAGGCGATCCCAGTCACAAACCATTTCAACTCCCCCTCCCATTCCTCAGACGACATATCAATCCTGTATTTCCTGTCTTACCTCATTCACTACTGCATCATATCTCGACTCATGTTCCTTCACAAACTCAATGAACCATCAGAAGATTGCTCTATATTGTTGACTGCCTATATTAAGGTAACTGTGATCATGAACCTCCAAAAATCTACACTTTTCCTGAGGTTCAAGGAGCCAGGTTGGAAGTCCCACCCACCAAGCGATTACCAGCTTCTTCTGTACTCAGTGGTGCCCCAGGGATGTGGTGGTTGGTGTTGGTACTGCACCTACTTGGAACAAAGGAAAGGGAATGTGATAAGATTGAAAGCTGGAAGGATTAATTGGTGATGCAAGGCCAAAGGGAGTCGCACTGGGGAGAATCCAGAAACAAGTAGGACTGGCCAGGGTAAACACAGGAAGAATGCTCCCACTGATGAGGGAGCCCGATACTGGGGTCACAGTATAAAGAGTATGGGTTAGGCCATTTAGGACTGACACAAGGAGAAATGTCTTCACCCGGAGAATGAAGCGGTTCTGGATGTAAGTTTGCTCGCTGAGCTGGAAGGTTTGTTTTCAGACGTTTCGTCACCATTCTAGGGAACATCATCAGTGAGCCTCCGGTGAAGCGCTGGTGTTATGTCCCGCTTTCTATTTATGTGTTTAGGTTTCCTTGGGTTGGTGATGCCATTTCCCATGTTGATGTCATTTCCTGTGTTGGTGATGTCATTTCCTGTTCTTTTTCTCAGAGGGTGGTAGATGGGCTCCAAATCAATGTGTTTGTTGATGGACTTCTGGTTGGAATGCCATGTTTCTAGGAATTCTCGTGCGTGTCTCTGTTTGGCTTGTCCTAGGATGGATGTGTTGTCCCAATCAACGTGGTGCCCTTCCTCATCTGTATGTAAGGATAAGAGTGATAGTGGGTCATGTCTTTTTGTGGCTGGTGAAGCTGTGGAGTTCTCTGCCACAGAAAGCATTTGAGGTCAAAATATTCAAGAAAGAGTTAGACACAGTGCTCGGAGCTAAAGGGATCAAAGGGCGTGGGGAGGAAGTGGTAACAAGGGGTTGAGTTGAATCAGGTTGAATGGCAGAGAAGGCTTGAGTAGGTGAACAGGTTGACTCCTTTTCCTGTTTCCTGAGTTTCTATGCAAGACTTTGTGTTGAGACAAGATGTGAATGACTGAATAATGAACAGCTACAGCCAAAAGCCAAAAATGTAAGGAAACTGAGAACAAGCCCTGAAATAAATCCACAGAGGCTGGTATCCAGTCACTGTTTATTTACATGTGGAGAGCCCTTGACACTGATCCAACTCCCTGAGAGCCAGCTCTCAGAGTGAACAGAGTGTCTGACATTCCTGTTCTTATCTGTCAGCCAGGGCTCCCTGATTGGACCAGATTAACAGCCCCACTCAGGGAACTCATACTCTGATGAGGTCTACCTGGCTGACCTCGATACAATCCCTACAAACCCAAAAATGTATAAACAGAAAATAAAACAAAAAAGGAAGCAATGTTTACAGTCTGAAATGCTCTTGAGTCCAGATGGCTGTAAAGGACCAATCTAGACATGAGTTGCTCTATCTTGCGCTCAAATGAGGATAGTGGAGTGGGCTGAGAGCAGAAAGGTCAGTGTGAAATCAGAGTGATAAGTCAAAATATCAGATGACCAGAAGCTGAAAGTCATGTTTGTGAAACAACCATTATTTTTGCAAAGCAGCTGTTCACTCTGCATTTAATCTCCCTTGTTTAAAGCTGCCCTGTTTACATGGAAACGAGCTGTGGGACAGGGAGGAGGTGTTGGGAGGGTTGAGGAGGGCAGCAAGATATTCCTGAGCTAACAGTCTTTCAAATTTCCACCACTTTCTACGATTCCAGTGTAACACCATGGCCTAAGATGTACTCCCCTTTCTCCTCTGCTTACAGTATTCCATCAGATATCATGTTGGAATGGGAAATGGTGGGGGAGGGAACAAGAAATGATCTGGTCATTATCACTTTGGTCTGTTGGAGCTTGCAGTGCACAAACTGACTGCTGCCCTTCCTACATTATAACTATATTTTCAAAACTACTTCTGCAGCAGCACAGAGCTACACCATGAAGAGAAGAGTATCTCTTCCAGGTATTCAAAGGCATTGGGCACCCAAAAAGCTGGGTCAGAAGATGCCTATTACACCAACTACATCAGGAAGATACTACACACCCCGACTCTCTTCTCACATTATCCTAAATCAGGAACACATCGGAACTGACCACAAGACTCCTACGACCACTGGGCATCAGAGTAATGCACAAACCCTCAATATGACAACTGCTCACCTGAACCAAGGACCCACTAACCAGTGTGGACAGGACCAATGTCACATACAAGATTCCCTGCAAAGACTGTGACAAATACTGCATCAGGCAAACAGGAAGGAAATCAACAACGAGGGCACACGAACATCAATTGGCTAAAAAACACACGACCAATACTCCGTCATCTCTATCCACATGGATAAGGAGAACCACCAATTTGACTGGGACAACACCAAGATCTTGGGACAAGCTAAGCAGAGACAGGCACCAGAATTCCTAGAAACCTGGTACTCCACAAAGGAAGCCATCAACAAACACTTAGAGCTCTACCCCATGTACACTCCATTGCAAAGGAAAGCCAGAAGTGAGATAATCAAGCTCAATGGACACCAGAGTTTAAGTAACAGGCCGGAAAACACAACGGCGCTTCATCGGAGGCTGCACTGATGATGTTACCCAGCAAAGTAACGAAACGTCTGTGGAACAACATCAAACCAGCTTGGTGAGCCAACCATCCACAACTACTTCTTTGGCTGCAAGGCACTTTGTGTGGCTGTCTACCAAGCAATATAAATGCAAGTCTTTTTGTTCTTTCTACTGATTTTATATTGTTCTAAACAAGGCGGTTATTTTACAATACTTCCTAATAGTCAATCAGATAACCGCATTTTTTTTCTTTATTCATTCATGGGATAGGGCATCGCTGGTTAGGCAACATTTATGGCCCACACCTAACTGCCCAGAGGGCAGTTAAGAGCCAACCACATTGCTGTGCGGCTGGAGTCACATGTAGGCCAGACTAGATAAGGATGGCAGTTTCCTTCTCTAAGGGGCATTCATGAACCAGATGGGTTTTTCCTGACAATTGACAATGAATTCACGGTCGTCATTAGATTCTTAATTCAAGGCATTTTATTGAATTCAAATTCCACCATCTGCTATGACAGGATTCAACCCCATGTACTCAGGAAGTTATCTGGGTCTCTAGATTAACAGTGCAGTGTTAATATTGCACGTGGTTGTTGCTAGGCTAAAGACTTAGGCTCTAGTCAGACCACTTTTGGAATACTGTGAGCAGTTTTGGGCACTGTATCTAAGAAAGGAGTTGCTGCCTTTGGAGAGAGTCTGGAGGAGAATTCACAAGAATGATCCCGGGGATGAAGGGCTTGTCATATGAGAAGTGGTTGTGGATTCTGGGTCTGTACTTGATGGAGTTTAGAAGGATAAGGGGAAATCTGCTTGGAACTTATAGAATAGATAGACACCTGGATAGCGTGGATGTGGAGAAGCTGGTTCCACTACTAGGAGAGATTAGGGCCCAAGGGGACAGCCTCAGTGTTAAAGGATGATTTAGATTGGAGATGAGGAGGAATTTCTTCAGCCAGAGTCTGTTTAATCCGTGGAACTCACTAGTGCAGAAGGGTATGAAGGCCAGGTCATTGAGTGTGTTTAAGAGAGAGATAGATAAGTCCTTGATTAGTAAGGCGATTAAGTGGCACAGGGAGAAGGCAGGAAAATGGGATTGAGAAACATATCAGCGATGACAAAATGGTGGAGTACACTCGATGGGCCAAAAAGCTGTGTTCTGCTTCTCTATCTCATGGTCTTATGATCTCAAATCAATACAGGTGATAGTCACTTGATCTCTTGAAACTGTTATAAAGTTCCACTCTCCTCACAATCAATGATGATTGCTCACTTCCAAAGAGAATGACTCGACTTTTAAGAACCTTTTATCTAAAAGCAGCTGGAATATTGCGGCACTGAAGTGGCATTTTGACAGTGTCTAATTACCTATTTCATAGTAAAAATTGATTACACGTCTCTATTTGTTCTACTTTAACTTTGCGCAAAAAAATGGTAAGAGCACTCTATACAACAGCAGCGGACAAATGGCAGAAGATTTTGATGTGGATTTAAGAGAAGATACATCAATTAGTGAAGTGAAAAAGAAAACAGCAGTATCTGTTTGGCTTTGACATGACACTTTTGAGAAGTGCATGGAGAATAGTATGTTATCTGTATTCTACATCATTCTCTTAGTAACATATAACTGATTATTTCAGAATAATTCATGAATGGTGTTCCATTACTATTCAAACACGCTGCTCTTCTTATATGTGTAATTTCCTGAAATACTCTTATTTTACTCTCTTTTATTTTTCCCTCGGTCTCTTGAAGGAACAGAATTACAGTGGTTTATGATTCTGTAGGATCTGGCTCTTCACTGGAACTCCAGCAGGAGGTCCTTTTTTATAAAGAATTCCTACAGTGTGGAAGCAAGCTATTCAGCCCATCAAGTCCACACCAACCCTCCAAAGAGCATTTCACCCCTACCCTTGCTTATCCCTGTAACCCTGCATTTCCCATGGCTAATCAACTCAGCCTGCACAGCTCTGGAGACTGTGGGTAATCCACCTAACCTGCACATCTTCAGACTGTGGGAGGAAACCAGAATGCCCCAAGGAAATCTATGCTGACATGAAGAGAACATGCAAAAAAGCCGACTTTTCGGGCCTACGCCCTTCATCAGAAAAGGGGGTTGGGGAGAGAATTGTGAAATAAATAGGGAGAGAGGGGGAGGCGGACCGAATTTATTTCAGAATCCTCTACCCATCCCCCTTTTCTGGTGAAGGGTCTAGGCCCGAAACGTCAGCTTTCGTGCTCCTAAGATGCTGCTCAGTCTGTTGTGTTCATCCAGCTCCGCACTTTGTTATCTCGGATTCTCCAGCATCTGCAGTTCCCATTATCTCTGAGGACATGCAAACTCCACACAGTCACCTGAGGATGCAATTGAGCCTGGGTCCAGGTCACTGTGAGGCAGCGGTGCTAACCACTGAGCCAACATGCTGCCACTTGCTGAATCTTGTTGACTCTTCTAACATGGAAGGCACTGAAGTTGAGTTAATCCAGCCATGATCCAAACCTGCTCAGGTGTACCATCAAAGAAATCCTGAATAAGGGACTGTACCCAGTCCTTAGGGCTTAGAACAGTAACATCATCAACTGTTGCCATGGCTGAAGTCAGTTATCAGTACTCCTCCATGCTGAACAACACTTAGAGGAAGCATTGAGGGTAGTAGGGTACAAAATGTACTCTGCATGGGGAGATTCAATGCACACAATCAAGAGTAGCTCAGCAGGAGCAGGTCAGGTCCTAAAGTACACAGCTGCTAGACTGGGCCTATAGCAGGCGGGGAAGGAACAAACAAAAAGGCAAAACCTACTTGACCTCATCCTTACCAATCTGCTGGCTGTAGATGCATTCATCTGAGACGGTATTGGTAAGTGTGACTCTCTTGTGACTAAATCCTGCCTTCACATTGAGAATACCCTCCATCGTGTTGTGTGACATTATCATGGAGCTAAATGGCAAAGGCTTCAAACAGAAATAGCAACTCAAGACCAAGCATACATGAGGCTCTGTGGGCCATCAACAGCAGCAGAACTGTACTCCAGCACCATCTGTAACCTCATGGCCTGGCATACTCCCCACTCAACCATTACCACCAAGCCAGGGGATCGACCCTGGTTCAATGGAGAGTGCAGGAGGG
Organism: Stegostoma tigrinum; assembly: GCF_030684315.1. Classification (NCBI taxonomy): domain Eukaryota; kingdom Metazoa; phylum Chordata; class Chondrichthyes; order Orectolobiformes; family Stegostomatidae; genus Stegostoma; species Stegostoma tigrinum. The sequence goes on from NC_081360.1 coordinate 95,398,975, forward strand.
CGCGCCAGGAGCAGCACCAGGCATAGCTGATGATGAGGTGTAAACTTGGTGATGCCATTAGCAGCACTACTTGCATTCCAAAGAACAAAGTTGCAAGTGATAGACAGAGCTGAGAGACCTCACGCCCAATGGATCAGATCTGAGCTCTGCAGTTCTGCTCAGTCCACTCATGAACAGTGATGGGCAACAAAGCAACTCACTGGAGGAGGAGGAGGATCCACAGATATCCTCATCCTCAGGGACGGAAATGCCTCAGCAATCAGGATAAAAGACAAGGGCAGCACAGTAATACAGCATTGCTGTCTCACAGCGCCAGGGACCAAGGTTCAATCCCAGTCTTGGGTGACCGTCTGTGTGGAGTTTGTACATTCTCTCAGTATCTGCGTGGGTATCCTGTGAATGCTCCGGTTTACTCCCACTGTATAAAGGTGTGCAGGGTAGGTGGATTAGCCATGCTAAATTACCCATTGTGTCTAAGGTGGGATGTTCCTCTTCAGAGGGTCAGTATGGACTCTATTGGCTAAATGGCCAGCTTCCACACATAGGGGTTCTATGACAAGGCTGAAGTTTTGACAGTAATCTTCATCCACAAGTGCTGAGTGGAAGATTCATCTTGGCCTCCTCCAGGGGCCCCCAGCATCACAGGTACCAGTTGCCGGCCCATTCGATTCGCTCTACTCTTATATAGTTACAGACACTGGATACTACAAAGGCTATGGGCCCTGACAGCATTCTGGCATTGGCACTGAAGACTTATGCTCCAGCAACTTGCCACTCCCACAGCCAATCTGTTCCTGTACAGTTACAACACTGGCTTCTATCTGACAAGGTGGAAAATTTCCCAGGAATGTTCTATACACAAAAAGCAGGACAATTACCACCCCATCAGTCTATTCTTGACCAGGTGTAGCATGAAAAATCCCTAGCAAGACTGGAATGAATGCAGTTTGGAGGCAAATTCTCTGCAGGTTGGCTTCATAACTGGCACAAAGCAAGATGATTATGATTGCATGGAGGTCAGTCATTTCAGCTTTAGGACATCTCTGTAGGAGTTCCTCCTGGTAGAGACAGCGGCTCAATCTGCTTCAGCTGCTTCATCAATGATCTTCCCTCCATCATCATGTTAGAAGTGGGGAAGATCGCACATTCTTTAGCACTATTTGTAACAATTTCATGACCATCTCCAATAAAAGACAATCTAACCACCACCCTTAACGTTTCATGGTGTAACCATCAATGAATCCACAGCTATCAACACCTTTGCAGTTACCATTGATCAGAAACTCAGCTGCACTCACTATATAAATGCAGTGGCTACAACAGCAGATCAGAGGCTCTGAATATTGGGGCAAATAACTCACCTCTCGACTCCGCAAAGCCAGCCCACTATCTACATGGTACAAGTCAGGAGTGTGATGGAAAATGCCCCACTTGCCTGGATGAGTACAGCTCCAAAAGCATTCAAGAAGCTTGACATCATCCAGGAGAAACAATTATACCTAGGATCATAGAATTCATGTAGTGTGGAAAGAGGGCATTTGGCCCATTGAGACCGCACTGACCCTCTGAACGGCATCCTAAGCCAATCCAAGTTCCTACACTACTCTCACAGCCCCATGTTTAGCAGGGCCAATCCAATTATCCTGCACATCGTTTGACTGTCGGAAGAGACCGGAGCACCCAGTGGAAAGCCATGTTGGTACGGGGAGAATGTGCAAACATCAGACAGGCAGAAACCAAGGCTGGAATCAAACATGGGTCCCTAGCAATGTGAGACAGCCGTGCTGCCGATGACCTACTGTGCCATGTGATTGGAACCACACCCACAAGTATCCACTCCCTCCACCACTGACGCTCAGAAGCAACAGAGTGTACTATCTACAAGAATCATGGCAGAAATTCACCAAAAATCCTCAAACAGGCCATATGCACGTGGAAGGGCAAGGGCATCAAATAAATGGGAACACCACCATCCTGACTTGGAAATTTATTACCACCCTTTCAATGTGGATGGGTCAAAATCCTGGAATTCCCTCCCCAAGGGCATCGCAGGTTTACCTACAGGAAATAGACTGCAGCAATTCAAGAAGGCAGTTCACCACCACCTTCTCAAAGGCAACGAGGAACTGGTAATAAATGCTGGCCAGCCAGTGACACATAGGTCACATGACCGAATAAAACAATTAACATGGGTGTGAGCCAAGAACCTCCAGATATGGATTGATTTGGTGTAAAAATTTGTTACATTTTATTCGTTCAAAAGATATGGGTGTCAAGATTCCCAAACTCCCAAAATTTTGCCCAAGGTATACTTTTTAAATCAAGGCAGTGACTTTATGTAAGGTTCTTGCTTTCCAGCCCAGTTTAAAGCACTGGTCAACACTTAGTCTCTGGTCACTCTTTAACAACTTGATGGCATTCTGCTTCCACTTGAACTATAGGACAACTTCACTCTCAAACCTGATGCATACCATGTCACTGAAAGTGGATGATTCTTGAAGATTTCTCTGCCACAGCCCACAATATGAAGGTTTACATTATAACTGACCTCAATGAGGCCAGGCTTATTGCCAATTGGTTTATGGGATGAATGGTCAAGTTCGTTGGCTCTTTAGGGCAATGGACACTGACTAAAATGACCTCTCATGACCTCTTGACTAGTTCCTTAAGTTGTCAATTATCCAAGAAACTACCCTTTCCAGTATGCATCTATTATTGTTTCCTTTTGACTTTTTGATAGTTTGAGAGTCTGTTAGTTCTTTCCTTTGTTTAAGAAAAGGAGGACAGTTTGGGCCATTGATTGATACTTTGGGATCGTTGTCTCTACGTTCAATTCGTTGATAATAAGAATCCCCACAGTGTGGAAGCAGGACATTTGGCCCATCAAGTCTGAAGCGCATCCCACACAGACCCACCCCCTGCTGTATCCCTGTAACCTTGCATTTCCCATGGTCAATTCACCTAAGGTGCACATCTTTGGGCTATGGGAAGAAACCCACACAGATACGGGGAGAACTTGCAAAATCCATGAAGACTGTCACCAGAGGCTGGAATCAAACCTGGGTTCCTCATGTTGAAAGGCAGCAGCGCTAACTACTGAGCCACCATGCTGTCTCTTTCAAGACTGACCAATCAATTCTTTCCTTGAGGCTACTTACTGAGTTTTATTTTGTCTCTTTGATTGGCTGGGTGGAAAGAGTTTCTCTTTGTTATTTTTGTGTCAACCTAAAAATATGTTATAATAAGTTGTTTATAATCTCAAAACTGAATAAAAGTAACCTAGAAGGTCACAAAGTACAGGAGATGGACGTGTGGTAATATTATTGCGAGATTATTTATCCAGAAATCCAGGTCATGTTCTGAGGACCTGGGTTCAAATCCCACTACAGCAGATAGTGAAGTTTAAATTCAATAAAAATGTGGAATTAAGAGTGTAATGATAAAACTGTATCGATTGTTAGGAAAAAAAACCCATCTTAATTGTTCAGAACAATTAATGCCCTTCAGGGAAGGAAGATGCCATCCTTAGCTGGTCTGGCTTACATGTAACTCCATACCCACGCAATATGGTTGACTCTTAACTGCCCTCTGGGCAAGTAGGGATGGGCAATAAATGCTGGCTTGGTAACATTCGCAAACTGTGAATGAATTTCAAAAAATATTGAAAGCTTAAACAAAATCTATAAAGATTGAAGTTATAAAATATGCTTCAATCCTTAATAATAAGAGATGGTTGTACAATTACAAACTTTATAAAGTTAGCTGTACCGTAAAGGTTACATTTAATCAAAAAAAGTTCAGCAGGGGTGTCTCAGTGGTTAGCACTGCCGTCGCTCAGTGCAGGGATCCAGATTCGATTCCAGCCTCGGGTGACAATCCATGTGGAATTTGCACGTTCTCCCTCTGTCTGTGTGGGTTTCCTCCCACAGTCCAAAGATGTGTAGGTTAGGTGGATTGGCCATGCTAAATTACCCATAGTGTCCAGGGATGTGCAGGCTAAGTAGGTTAACCACAGGAAATAAGGGAATAGGGTGGGATGCTCTTCAGAGGGTCTGTGCAGACCTGCGATGAGCCGAATAGCCTGTTGCTGCACTGTAGGTATTCAATTACCTCACTTCTAAGATAATTTTTGAAAGGACAAAGATCACAGCTTGTTACCATGATTTATTGATGAGAGGTAACAAACTGGGAGGCTATCAACTCTGTCTTATTGAGCCTTAAGTATGGATGTTAAATAGAATAGCTAAACAGGCTCTTTGGGCTTGTCTGCACTTTTAAAACATGGGTGTATAATCTATAATCTATTCACAATCCCATAATGCATTTCTTTGTCAAGTGATGCTAAGCAGAATCACACGATATTAAGAACCAAAACCTACACTGAATACAGTTAAGCGGAATAAAATGGATTAATCAATGAATATGTATTGGTTGTGTGATTATAATTAAACTAACTTGATACAATTATAATTAGGTCAAAGAAATGTGGACATTGGAAATCTGAAACAAAAACCAAAAATTGCTGGAGAAACTCAGCAGGTCTGGCAGCATCTGTGGACAGAAAGCAGAGCCAGCAATTCAAGTCCAGTGATCCTTCTTCAAAACTGTCTGGGAAGAGTGAAGTAATGGAGTATTCCAGTTCTGAAGGAGGGTCACTGCACTTGAGAAGTTAATTCTGCTTTATCTCCACACAGATGCTGCCAGGCCTGCTGAGTTTCCACAGCAATTTCTATTTTTGTATCAAATAATAATTTCTGCATTTAGTGGTAGTTTCATGGTCAACATGGCTAAGATTAATTTACAAGCCTAAGGTTATTAAATGAATTGTCAAATTCCTCCAGCTGTCATGGCAGAACTTGAATGCATGCCTCTAAGGCATTTGACAGGACAATTGCATTGTTAGGCCATTGACATTGCCATCACCACCCTAAAAGTTTAAACCAATGTTAAAATATTAAAAATAAATTGTGTCTGATGAAACTGCAAAATTTTAAAATATTTTTATGGCAAAATTAGATAGATTTTTGATTACCAAGGGCATGAAATAATATCAGGGACATGCGGCAATGTTGAGTTGAGGTTCAAATCAGATCAGACGTGATTTTATTGAATGACAGAAAGACTCAAAGGGCTATGTGTCCTACTCTAGGCTAGAAAGAGTTTTTGCCTTTGTTTAAAGACAAAGATATAGCGTATTAAGCTGTCCATAACCCCAAAAAACTGCATGAAACTTAACACAGCAGATTACAAAGCACTCTTATTCCCTGTTCGTATCAATCTAATTGAGAATGACGATGAAGCAACAGAGAAGTTTGATAAAGACAGTGCAGTAGATGTCTTATATAAAGACTCTAAACTAAAATTGAAAAGTATTCAGAAAATGTAAGCACAAGGAATTACTTGCAGATAGTTCTCCTATAAGGCAATAGTTGTGTTCTTGTATGACTTTGTGCTACAGAAAATCATGCTATAAAAAATCGCATGACAGAAAGTCGCTACAGAAAGTCACCACACCTGTTGAGCAGAAAGCTTGCGTTATGCAAACAGCATCCACTATTCATCAATTGAGTTACATGCAATTCACATTAATGACTTGTGTGTTGTAGCAGAAATACCTGTATGGTGTTGTGATTTAGGGAGTTATTTGGCCAAGGAGCAGAAAGCAGAGGTAATTGGTGAATGCATATTTCTCTGACTTGACAGAAATAAGTATTCCTCGAGCTCTTTTTTTAGGCCTGTTGCTTTCGTTGTTATAGATGAATGAATTGATCATGGGTACAAGGAATGAAGCTTTGAAGTTCACAATCGACAATGTACTAAATATTAGGATATCAGGATGTGAGTTTGCTCGCTGAGCTGAAAGGTTAGTTTTCAGACGTTTCGTCACCATTCTAGGTAACATCATCAGTTAGCCTCCAACGAAGCGCTGGTGTTATGTCCCACTTTCTATTTATCTGGTTAGGGTTCCTTGGGTTGGTGATGTCATTTCCTGCGTTGGCGATGTCATTTCCTGTTCTTTTTCTCAGGGGATGGTAGATTGGCTCCAAATCAATGTGTTTGTTGATGGAGCTCCGGTTGGAATGCCACGCTTCTAGGAATTCTCGTGCGTGTCTCTGTTTGACTTGTCCTAGGATGGATGTGTTGTCCCAATCAAAGTGGTGTCCTTCCTCATCTGTGTGTAAGGATACGAGTGATAGTGGGTCATGTCGTTTTGTGGCTAGTTGATGTTCATGTATCCTGGTGGCCAGCTTTCTGCCAGTTTGTCCAATGTAGTGTTTGTCGCAGTTCTTGCAAGGTATTTTGTAAATGACGTTCATTTTGCTTGTTGTCTGTATAGGGTCTTTTAAGTTCATTAGCTGCTGTTTTAGTGTGTTGGTGGGTTTGTGGGCTACCACGATGCCAAGAGGCAGTAATGCAGAGACTCGAACAAACAGCTCTGCCAATCATCCAACCCAAACTTTGGGTCCGCTATGTGGATGACACCTTTGTCATCGCTAAACAAAACAAATTAGAGGAAACCTTCAAGACCATCAATAATACCCCTTACTGGCATAACATTCACAAAAGAGGAGGAAAACAACAGCAAACTGCCATTCCTAGATGTCACAGTAGAGTGAACAGTCAATGGGGAACTTCAAACCAGCGTCTACAGGAAAACAACACATACGGACCAAATACTGAACTACAGGAGCAACCATCCCAACACCCACAAACGAAGCTGCGTTAGAACATTATTCCAACGAGCCACCACACACTGCAGCACAGAGGAACTACGCAGAGCAGAGGAAAATCACCTACACAGCGTATTCAAAAAGAACGGGTACCCAATGAACACAGTCCACCGATTCCTCAGCAACAAACCCAAACAAACAGACAAAACGGGCTCAGAAACCGTAACCACGCTCCCCTATATCAAAGACATTTCCGAAATGACTGCCAGACTACTCGGACCTCTTGGCATCAGCCCACAAACCCACCAAAACACTAAAACAGCAGCTAATGAACTTAAAAGACCCTATACAGACAGCAAATAAAACGAATGTCATCTACAAAATACCTTGCAAGAACTGTGACAAATACTACATTGGACAAACTGGCAGAAAACTAGCCACCAGGATACATGAACATCAACTAGCCACAAAACGACATGACTCACTGTCACTCGTATCCTTACACACAGATGAGGAAGGACACCACTTTGATTGGGACAACACATCCATCCTAGGACAAGCCAAACAGAGACACGCATGAGAATTCCTAGAAGCATGGCATTCCAACCGGAACTCCATCAACAAACACATTGATTTGGAGCCAATCTACCATCCCCTGAGAAAAAGAACAGGAAATGACATCACCAACCCAAGGAACCCTAACCAGATAAATAGAAAGCGGGACATAACACCAGCGCTTCATCGGAGGCTCACTGATGATGTTACCTAGAATGGTGACGAAACGTCTGAAAACTAACCTTCCAGCTCAGCGAGCAAACTCACATCCAGTACCTCAACCTGAGCTACAAATCTTCTCAAAACTCATTAGGATATCAGGCAGACTCCAAGAGGAGAGAGAGATAATGGGAACTGCAGATGCTGGAGAATCCAAGATAACAAAGTGTGGGGCTGGATGAACACAGCAGGCCAAGCAGCACCTTTGTGCCGCTAAGAGACTCCAAGAGGACATTGATAGATTGGTTAAAAAGGCAAATGCAAGTTAATGCAGAGAAATGTGAAACGATATCATTTGTTTGGAAGAATGAGATGATACAAACTTACTAGTACAACTTAGAGTGAAATATTGGTGCAGCGATAATATCACTTAAAAAGTAATTCAGAGGCTCTGACCTAATATTTTAGGACATAGGTTCAAATCTCACTATGGCAACTTCAACTCAATTTATAAACCTAGGAATATGGAACTAATCACAGAAATGCATGGTGACCATGGAACAAACACTGGCTGTCTTAAAAAGCAACCAGATTCACTAAAACCCCCAGAACTGAGGTTGAGATGGTAGAGAACAGCAAGTTCCATGGAGTGGCGATAATGGACAATCTGTCCTGGACTTCCCACGTAGATTCAATGGTCAAGAAGGCACAACAGTGCCTCTTCTTCCTCAGGCAGCTCAGGGCTTTGGCATATCCACAAGGAACCTCACCAACTTCTCCAGATGCCCCATTGAAAACATACTGTCTAGGTGAATAATGGCCTGGTGCGGCAACTACTTTGTCCAGGACCGTAAGCAACTACGGAAGGTTGTATGCACAGCCCCGACCATCATAGAAGCCAATCTTCCATCCATGGACTCTATTTACATGGCTCACTGCTGTGGAAAGGTTGTCACCATCATCAAAGACCCTTCACACCCGGGTAATGATCTCCTATAACATCAGGCAGAAGATACAGAGACCTGAACACACACACACGAGAAGGTTCAGGATCAGCTTCTTCCTGGTGGTTAATATACTGATGAATGCGTTTGGAGCCTCAAATAACACTGACCATGCTAATGTTGATTTCGCCTTGTGCATACCCTGTGCAATGTAACCTGTATGCCTCTGTATAAGCCTTTTTACAACCTCTTATCTGTACATTCTTGCTTGCTATGATCTGCCTGTACTGCATGTAAACAATGCTTTTCATTGTACTTTGGTACACATGACGATAAATCAATCAATGGATACCCTTCCGAGGAGGAAATCTGCTGTCCATGCCTGCTCTGGCCTACATGTCACTCCAGAGTCGCAACAAATGACCTCAATTATTAACTGCCCTCAGAAATGGTCCAGTAAGCCATTGAGTTTGAAAAAAGGTTGAGATGGCCAACAAACGCTGGAATTGCCATTGATGCCTACACACCATGAAAGAATAAAGAGGAAAATATATTAAAGAGGCCAAAGGAAGACAAATACTGGGGGAGTTTTTCTTGGTTTTATTAACAAATAAATTTGGGGCAGTGCTGTGACTCAGTGGCTAGCGCTGGTGCCTCCCAGTGCCAAGGACCCGGTTTGAATTCCACCCTCAGGTGACTGTCTGTGTGGAGTTTGCACATTCTCCCTGCGTCTGCGTGGGTTTCCTCCGGGCACTCCAGCTTTCTTGCACAGTCCAAAGATGTGCAGGTTAGGTGGATTAGTCATGCTAAATTGCCCGTAGTGTCCAGGGGTGTACAGACCACGTGGGTTAGCCATGGAAAATGCAAAGGTACAGAGATCAGATAGGGGTGGGTTTGAATGGGATGCTCTTCAGACAGTCAGATGTGGGTGTGATGGGTCGAATGGCCTACCTCAACATGGTAGGGATTCTACAATTCTATGAATTCAAGTACAAAAGCACAAAACTTTTATAATGCACTGATTAGGCCTCAACTGCAGTGTTATATAAAATTCTACAGACCACACTGCAGAAATATGTCAAGGCTTTGGGTAGGAATCAGTGGAGGTTTATTCATATGATGCAGAGGTGAAGGGCTTTAGTTCTTTGGAGAGTTCAGAGGATCTGAGCCTGGTCTCCATATTCCAGGTGGATTGAGGACAGACCTAGTAGAGATATTGAAAGTCTGGAAAGCTTTTATATAACAAGGAGGAGAAAATGTTTCCTCTGTAGTTCAGAAACCAAAGGTTACAGATGTAAAATAATTGGCAAAAGCCAGGAGGGAGTCTGGGAGGATTCATATTCAAACAGAAGATTGTAAATGCTTTGAACGTGCAAGCCTGACAGAATAGTGTGTCAGAATTCACAGGAACTTCTAAAGGACAACGGGACATGTACTTAAAGAAGATTGGTTTGTAGGGTTATAGAGAAAAGGCTAGTCTGTGACAGTAAATATGACAATTCTGTGAGAGACATTGTTACTGGAATGATGGCCTGAATGGCTCCATCCGTTCTTTCAGATTTTGTGACTTTACTTGCTTGACCATTGTGGAGTGCTGTAGAGATTTATTCAAAGCAAAGCAAACCAATTTTTTTCAATTTTCAGAACTCATTAACCACTTCTGATGATAATGGTTTTGATGTATGTTTTTCATGATGTAAAGAAATTCCACTTTGCAAATTCCATTATCTAATACAATTACTGAATACACTGTTAAAGCATTTAACAGATTATTTTACAGTTCGAAATGTTGCACTTGTTAACATTTCAGTATTAAGTGGAACCAAGTACATTGCTTTAAAAAGATTTTATTTTTCCTTGGAAAAAGGAAATCTTCAACAAAGGAATTGCAAGAAATGGAAAGATCAAGTTTCCTGAGGTCGACTTTCTATCCTTCCTGAGGCGTGCAGAAAATAATGACAATGGAGTTGATGACTAATCATAATAGGAATATAATAACAGGAGAAGGCCATTCAGCCCATTGAGTTTGCTTCACCATACAATACGATTACAGCTATTCAAAGTTTTCAATGCCTTTCACCCACTTAATCCTAATAATCTTGCACACCATTGATAATCAATGTATGTTAAATCCAGATTATAATATTGGGTGGATGTAGAAATAGGACCACAATTGTCACTGGTTGCTTGAACACAGAATAAATGGTGAACCTGTAGTGTTATTAGTTTTCATGCCTCAAATTTGTAATAGGTAAATGAGAACATCACTTGACGTACACAGAAGGCAAGGTACTCAGATGATAATAGGGAAGGCCATCAAAGATGATAGTCAACCCAAGCCTCAGACGCAGTTATTCCCTTTTAAAGCATGATTGAGAAATATGGGGAAGAGGTTGAGTGCACATTTATCAAAATTGAATGGAATTGTCTAGTTCAGTAGCCTTTCCCTATTGAAGTAATACGGTTCGATTGAGAAATTTGCTTCTTATTTTTAAATGATTCCATAAACTTTTCCTCCAAATATCACAAACTTCGATCAGCCCTTTCACCCTACACAATCTTCACACTCTGCAAATCTTAAGCATCACTGATTTTAATGATTCAACTATTGATGTCCAAGAACTCTCAGCTCTTGAATTTCCATCCTACGGCCTCGGTGCCTGTATCTCACTCCATCTTTCAGATGCTCCTACAGGCTGCCTTTATAAATAATGTTTATGTGGCCGAGGTTCAAACTTGTGTTCCCTCCCATGAAGCATTTTGGGTCCTTTTGCTGCTTTAAAGGGGCTATAAAGATGCAAGTCACTTTGGTTCTAGACAGATTTTTGAACTTTTGTGCTAAAACCATTCTCCATGCACCATGGAAGACAATTTTGTGTGACACAGCTCAACATAAGAGGGTTTTCTCATGTTCTTTCGGATGACAAATAACTTTCCTTGCACCCCACCCGCCGCTGATATTTTAAAGTGGAGCCTGAGGTAATCCTTGAAAACAAATCTGAATTAATACCAAATGGATTGACCAAGCAACAGCTAATGTAAGTCTGCATGGTAACACCAGAGGTAACATCACGTACATCACCTGGAGATTACGTGGAGGTTACGTGGAACAGTCCCTCTTCCGCACCTACACAGGCCCCAAACCCCACCTCTTCCTCCAGTACATTGATGACAGTATCGGCGCTGCCTCTTGCTCCCCAGAGGAGCTCGAACATTTCATCCAGTTCACCAACACCTTCCACTCCCAACCTTCAGTTCACCTGGGCCATTTCCACCACATCCCTCACCTTCCTGGATCTCTCAGTCTCCATCCCAGGCAACCAGCTTGTTACTGATGTCCATTTCAAGCCCACTGACTCCCACAGCTACCTAGAATACACCTCCTCCCACCCACCCTCCTGCAAAAATTCCATCCCCTATTCCCAATTCCTCCGCCTCCGCCGCATCTGCTCCCACAATGAGGCATTCCACTCCCGCACATCCCAGATGTCCAAGTTCTTCAAGGACCGCAACTTTCCCCCCACAGTGGTCGAGAACGCCCTTGACCGCGTCTCCCGTATTTCCCGCAACACATCCCTCACACCCCGCCCCCACCACAACCGCCAAAGAGGATCCCCCTTGTTCTCACACACCACCCCACCAACCTCCGGATACAACGCATCATCCTCCAACACTTCCGCCATCTACAATCCGACCCCACCACCCAAGACATTTTTCCATCCCCACCCCTTGTCTGCTTTCCGGAGAGACCACCCTCTCCGTGACTCCCTTGTTCGCTCCACACTGCCCTCCAACCCCACCACACCCGGCACCTTCCCCTGCAACCGCAGGAAATGCTACACTTGCCCCCACACCTCCTCCCTCACCCCTATCCCAGGCCCCAAGATGACTTTCCACGTTAAGCAGAGGTTCACCTGCACATCTGCCAATGTGGTATACTGCATCCACTGTACCCGGTGTGGCTTCCTCTACAATGGGGAAACCAAGCGGAGGCTTGGGGACCGCTTTGCAGAACACCTCCGCTCGGTTCGCAATAAACAACTGCACCTCCCAGTCGCAAACCATTTCCACTCCCCATCCCATTCTTTAGATGACATGTCCATCATGGGCCTCCTGCAGTGCCACAATGATGCCACCCGAAGGTTGAAGGAACAGCAACTCATATTCCGCTTGGGAACCCTGCAGCCCAATGGTATCAATGTGGACTTCACCAGCTTCAAAATCTCCTCTTCCCCTACTGCATCCCAAAACCAGCCCAGTTCGTCCCCTCCCTCCAATGCACCACACAACCAGCCCAGCTCTTCCCCTCCACCCACTGCATCCCAAAACCAGTCCAACCAGTCTCTGCCTCCCTAACCTGTTCTTCCTCTCACCCATCCCTTCCTCCCACCCCAAGCCGCACCTCCATCTCCTACCTACTAACCTCATCCCACCTCCTTGACCTGTCCGTCTTCCCTGGACTGACCTATCCCCTCCCTACCTCCCCACCTATACTCTCCTCCCCACCTATCTTCTTTTCGCTCCATCTTCGGTCCGCCTCCCCCTCTCTCCCTATTTATTCCAGAACCCTCACCCCATGCCCGTCTCTGATGAAGGGTCTCGGCCCGAAACATCTGCTTTTGTGCTCCTGAGATGCTGCTGGGCCTGCTGTGTTCATCCAGCCTCACATTTTATAATCTGTTCTAGATCTGAGTATAACACAATTGCGCCTGAGACAAAAAAAAATCTTATAGCTAGCTGCAGGGAGCAAATAAACAAAATAAATAGATTTTCCCACATATTAGAATGACAGCACTGAGGCACTAGGTTGTTATTTTGATGAAGGGGGCTAATTATCCCTTCAGACTATCATTTGAATGGTGATATATTGGGAAAGGGACATATGTAGCAGGCAGTGAAGAAGGAAAACGGTGTGTTGGCCTTCATAGTGAGAGTATTCAAGTACAGGGACAAAGGACGTCTTGCTGCAATTGTTTAGAGCCTTGGTGAAACCATGCCTGGAGTATTAAGTGCAGTTTTGGTCTCCTTATCTGAGGAAGAATGGTCTGGCTATGCATGGATTAACAAAGGTTTACCAGACTAATTCCTGGAATGGCAAGATTGACACATGAAGAGAGTATAGTGATAATGGGAACTGCAGATGCTGGAGAATCCAAGATAACAAAGTGTGGAGCTGGATGAACACAGCAGGCCAAGCAGCATCTCAGGAGCACAAAAGCTGACGATTCGGTCTCTGATGAAGGGTCTAGGCCCGAAACGTCAGCTTTTGTGCTCCTGAGATGCTGCTTGGCCTGCTGTGTTCATCCAGCTCCACACTTTGTTATCTTGAAGAGAGTATAGATCAGTTATGACTATATTCAGTGGAGCTTAGAAGCATGATGGGGAATTTCATTGAAACCCACAAATTTCTAACAGGACTAGGCAGGATACATGCAGAAAAGTTGTTCCCGATGATCAAGGAGGCTAGAATCAGGGATCACGGTTTAAGCATAGAGGTTAGTCTACTTATTATTGACTTGCTTGAGAAAGAGTGTACTTGGCACTGGAGGGGGTGCAGGGGAGCCTCACCACGTTGAATCCAGAGTTGAGAGGGTTGGCTTATGAGAAGACATTGAGTAACCTGAGATTGCATATTGGAATTTAGAAGAATGAGGGGTATCTTACTGAAACATATTAAATTATGAAGGGAACAGATAAGATTGAAGCCAGGGAGGCTGTTGCCACTGGCAGATGAAACTAGAACGAGGGGGCATAGCCTCAAAATAAGGCGGGAGCAGATTTAGAACTCAATTGAGGAGGAACTTCTTTACCTGAAGCTTGTGAATCTGTGGAATTCCCTGCCCAGTGAAGTGGTTGAGGCTTTCTCATTGAATGGTTTTAAAATAAACTCAGATAGATTTTTGAACATTAAAGAAATTAAGGGTTAAGGTGAGCAGGCAGGTAAGCTGAGTCTCCAAAATTTCAGGCATGATCCTATTGAATGATGGAGCAGGCTCAATGGGCCTGATGGCCTATTCCTGCTCCAATTCCTATCTTCTTATGAGATAAGGAGAAAATTCTTTACAAAGACAATGGTGAGCCTGTGGAACTCTTGTCATGGAAAGCTGTTGAAGCCAAAATATTGAATGTTTTCAAGACGGAGTTAAATACAGTTCTTGGGGCTAAAGAGATCTCTGGATAGGGGAACAAAGTGGCGTGAGGTATTGTATTATGATTCTCTTTACCAACTCATTCACAAGCACTGTACATTTACCAAATCACATGTTCATTCATAACTCTTTACTAACCCTTTCAGAAGCGCACTATGTTTACTCACTGCCATTCATTCGTTCATAAAACCAAATTTCTGTAGTACATTTTATAAGCTAAATTAAACATCCCTTCGAACCCATTCTTGTTCCTTACACCTTTCAATTCTTATCAGCGCATGCTGGAACCAGTGTTTCTGTATCAAAGGCTACTCCGAATAAGTGGTACTCAGAAAAATACTATCCCTACCATTGTGTCTCCATAACTCACTCGAAACTATGGAAAGATTATAACATTAACTAGCCCTTAGCAATCGTCTCTGGGGACCTGAATAGGTTGCAGAACATCAAACAATTTCTCCCACTACTATGTACTTCGTAGATATATATTAAATAAAACTGCTACCCCACTTTAGGAAACTTACTATCAAAACAGCGCTTCTGGGAAACTGCATGAATGAATGTGTAAGGGCTGTCAAAACCTGCAATAGTAAGTGAAATCTCATAACCAAGCTGCGGGAAATCAGTTTAACATCTTCTATACTTTTATTTAGTGCACATATAATTTCTCACTTATTGAGATCATATAGGCCTAGTATTTTTACTAATATTACTAACTTTAAAGGCAAAAGGATTAACACCTCTTAATTATACAAACTCTGGCCAGGCAGACATTCTAATCCCATCAGGAGTAAGAGCCAGAATGTGCTTAAAATATCTCCTGCTTCCCCAGGAATGATGTCACATAAACGTTTGTGTGCAATAGGTGCAATTATGTAACACCATAATGCTAAAATTTTAATGTCTGTAAGAAGTGTGTATAAAGAGGCTACAGTAAAACTGTATTTCGGATTCCATCGCTGCCTCAAACTGTGCGTCCGTGGATGTTCACTAAAGAGATTATTTTCACCACTCACCGATCTCAATTGTTATTGAAAGATGATCCCACAGTGGGAACAGGGGACTGAGCTGAATTATTAGCCATGATCATATTGAATGGTGGAGCAGGCTTGAAGGGCCAAATTGCCCATTCCAGTTACATGTTCTTAATGCTTCTATATATACTTTAGCTATCTGAGTGGTAAACTCCTGCATTCTACTTGTAAACCATGTACATAGTTGGTATTTAAATAAGCATCCATTTCCCTCTTGAATGCATCAAATTGATGTGGAACAAACACATGGTGCAGAGAGGCAACAATGTAACATTATGTAAAAATGCTCTTCATACAGTGAGCAGGAATTGTGCAGAATAAACCTCAAAAGATTGGAATTTTCAAAGAAATCAATCTATATTAGTAAGTTGCATCCTGTAGAAATTGTTGCCTGCACTTCTGAGTTTCCGTCTAATATTACATCTTTTGTTTCACTACCCCAAAGTGCAATGCATACTGGGACATTGAGTAAATTCAAGGAAGAGATAGATAGGTTTTTAATAAGTGATGGTTGAAGGATTACAAAGAGTGGGCAGGAAAGAGGAGATCAACCATGATCGTATCAAATGGCTGAGCAGGCCGAAGGGGCTGAATGGCCTACTCCTGCTTCTAATTCTTATGTTCTTAAACAGTGTGGTTCTCTAAGACAAAAAAAAGCAGAAATTGCCAGAGAAATTCTGCAGGTCTGGCAGTGTCCATGAAAACAAAACAGAGCCAAAATTTCAAGTCCAAAAGGTTCCAAAGAAGGGCCACTGGGCTCAAAATGTTACTTCTGTTTTCTCGCCACAGATGCTGCCAGACCAGCTGAGTTCCTTCCTGCTTTGTTTTGGATTTCTGGCATCTATTGTTCTTTGTTTTATTTTAACCTGGTGTTTTAACCTCTTTAATTTGGAGGCTCTTTGGCTGATACAACTGGATCAAATGCAGACCTCCACACAGAGTCATTCCCTGCAATTTAAACTCACCCTCTACCCAATGACTGATTGGTTGCTTGCGTGTCTTTTGGGGATTTGAACAACCATCTAGAAAAAGAAGGCACACATTCTCATAGCACCTTTTATGTTCTCAGAATATCCCAACAGACTTCGTAGCTTGCAATAAAGCATGGACATTGCAACCACAGGCAGGTATCTACTAAGATTAAGGACCCATTCTCTGTGGCTGGAAACCATATCAGGGACTGCTGCATTGCACTGACCAATGGGTGGAAATCTGGTGGACTGTAATTCCACCCAATTTTTGAAATAATGAGCCCAGTTTAATGCTTAATTTTGAAGATGCTTGGTGAAATAAGATCTGAACTAGTTTAGAAGTTTGTCTGTTCCCACTGTTTCTCCATATTCAGCCTTAAAATGACATCTAAGTCAATAGTGATCAATAGCACACGTTAAAAGGATATTTCTCAGCTTGCCTGCACAGCAGTGACAGCTCACAAGATGCAACAGCATACTATGATACAACATAAATACTGAGACAAGAAAACAATTCACTGGGCCAAAGCAAAATGCTGCGAGTGAAATAAAAAGCTGGGAGTATTGGATATACCCAACAGGTCATGTAGCACCTGTGGGGAGACAGAGAAAAAGATGGAGCTGATGGCCCAGATATTTCCATTTACCATTAGAGCAGATTCAATTGATGGTCTCTAAAATTACCCACTGAACGCTCTGCAATTTTCCCCAGCCAAGACTCCAATTCTGGATCTGTCTGAAATGGCGCCGTTGGAGATAGGCCAATAGCAGGTGAAAGGAGGGAATTGACTCAGGTCAGGATTAGCATTGCAAGTTAAGAAATGCCCCGTTTAGTTATATGAAAAATGTGGCCATATTTCTGGTGTTAAAAGCCCAGGAGCCACTTTGACAGCTACAGACGAAAGGTAGAGTTTAATATAAGTGAGAGGGTGGGGTATCAACCAAGTAAGTAAGGAAGGGGAGTGTGACACTTGGGTGACAGAGATTGGATGCCAGGTCAATGGATGAGTGTTTAGGTTAAGTTGAAGAGGTGGGGGGGTGCGGTGAGGGCTGGGCCAGGCTGCCAGGGAGGGTGCAATGGCTCCAGTAGAGTTGATGGGGGAGAGTGGAGTGGTGCCCCAGCAGGATGGGATGGGATGGCGTGGGGAATGTTATGTCCAGCAGCGTTGAGATGGGCTGGAGTGAGAAATCAGGTCCGGCTCGGCAGTGGTGTAGTAGGCGGCGTCTGGGCTCTTGAGCCCAGGGGTCATCCAAACCATTTGCTTTTCTATGTTTCTTTTCCTGTCCTCATTCTCTCTTTTTCTCTTTATTCTTTTCTCATTTTTGGTGGGAGGTGGTTTCACTGGGGTCTGGGGCACAGTGCTGGCTTCTGAGCCTGGAGTGGGATGCTGGCGACAATGGCGAGGGGGCTAGCGGAGAGGCAAGCACAGGGACCCAGAGTCAGCTACTGCATCGATGGAGGCTACATCAGGGAGATGTGGGAGGGATGTTTCGGGCAGCTGCTGCGGCGGTGATCGCAGTTCCTCACGGTCAATGCGTCCGTGTCCGGTGGTGGTCTGCTTCGGTGTCTTCGGCAGGGATTCTATCAGAGGATAAGCAGCAGCTTCTGCATGAGGTGGTTTCAGCCAGGCATCTGGTGGCTCAGGATTCCTTTGGATGGATTTTACAGCCTCTTCTTTCCCAGGATCAGCGACAAGATTGGTCCTTGGGGCATTTTCTGCAGAGTCTTGCGGCCCAGTATGCCAACAGCCCTGGCATAGCGGTATTGCAACAGTACTGGCTTTTCCCGAACCCAGGAGCCAGGAATTGAACCAAGATGGACTTTGTCATAAGATAATAAAATGTGAGGCTGGATGAACACAGCAGGCCCAGCAGCATCCCAGGAGCACAAAAGCCGACGTTTCGGGCCTAGACCCTTCATCAGAGAGATGAAGGGTCTAGGCCCGAAACGTCAGCTTTTGTGCTCCTGGGATGCTGCTGGGCCTGCTGTGCTCATCCAGCCTCACATTTTATTATCTTGGATTCTCCAGCATCTGCAGTTCCCATTATCACTGGACTTTGTCATAACTTTATTTTATATTTTTCTCATTTCCTGCTGTTATTAACATAGGCACCATGGTATGGCAACTTAAACACTTCTCCCTAGAATTTTTAAAAAACACAAGCGTCAATAAAAGACTAGTCTAGCATTCTATTTCTGACCATCATCCTGAAGCATACCTTTAGGGAGGGCTTGCAGTAGATGCTACAGTACAACTTCGATCCCTTGACTCAGACGCACTTTCTCCAGTGTTGCTGTACAATTAAGTGCTACCAAAATTCAGTGGAGCCCCAGCGTCTGCAACAACTCGTGACAGATGTTTCTAGAATTTCATTCCACTTTGTCTGAAATGTTTCATTTGGATTTAATTCCTAATTGGCCAAAGCCCAATTCAAATGTTCTCATTTTTCAGTTCATAGAAAATTTCTCAGTATCAATTGAATCTCTTAATCACTCAAAGTGTTTTAATTATGTTGTTACTAGGCTTTTGAAGCTCAAGAAATACAATCCCATTTTAATGCTTTAACAACTTCATCCCTGATAGTAGAGATAATGGAAACCGCAGCTGCTGGAGAATCCGAGAAAATAAACTGTGGAGCTGGATGAACACAACAGGCCAAGCAGCATCTCAGGAGCACAAAAGCTGACGTTTCGGGCCTAGACCCTTCATCAGATGAAGGGTCTAGGCCTGAAACGTCACTTATGGTACTCCTAACATGCTGCTTGGCCTGCTGTGTTCATCTAGCTTCACACTTTGTTATCTCTCATCCCTGATAATATTCAAGTTAAACTGCATTGGAACCAATCCCAAGGTGTTTGCACACTCCTGTTATTTCTTTCGCAAGCTCTGTCACTATTTAAAAGTGAATACAATAAAAGGTGCTAGTCATGGTGTAATTGAGAGCATTCTTGCCTCTGAGGCAGGAGACTGTGTGCTATAGTGCCCCTGTAGGAGTTGGGTGTAATAAATCAAAGCTGACACTTCAGCACTGTACTGAAGGAGTGCTGCACTGCCAGAGGCATTGTCTTTCAGATCAAACACTAAACTCAGAACCTGCCTGCTCCATCAAGTAGCACATTAAAACAAAATTCTCAGCTCTATTTTGAAGAAGAGCAGGGGAATTATCCCCGGGTGGCCTGGCCGATAATTATCCTTCACTCTACATCAGAAAAATGTAATTGTCTGATCACTGCATGTTTTCCTCCAAGCCCGCACACCATCCTGACTTTGAGTAATATAGTAGATTTGCAGTCGCTGGGTTAAAAACTAACAGCACTTTAGAGGTACTGATATCCCAAGGAATGGAGTGAGTCGAGAAGCCAGCTCACCGATCACCTTCTCCAGAGCAATTAAGGACAGTCAGTAAATGCTGTCCCAGCCAGCAATGCCCACATCTGTGAATGAATAACTTTCAAAAATATCACGTTGAAAATTGGGGGGCATCAACTGAGTGCAAATTGACTGCTGCATTTCCTGCATTTCAACAGTGACTACACTTCAAAAAGTACCTCAGTGACTGTAAAGGTTGTTGGGCTGTTGGGGTTACAATAGGTGCTATGTAAACACAAATTTTTATGCTTTCTTTTGAAATGGATACATGCACTTTATGAAAGCTGTTTGAAAATAGGGTGGGACATGACCGTCTTCCTATCCTCATCTGAAAAAAATGCATACATTAAATTCCAGTCAAGCTCAAGGTGGAGTCTCGACAAACAGAAAATGTTATTGAAGAAATATGTGACTCTGAATTAATTACCAGCTTCAGGGGGAATGACTAAATAGAAGAAAGTGAAATTTGTCACTGCGATAATTGTTACACCATTCGTATCGTATTCCTGTGGCATTATTAACCCAATTTTAGATGCATATTTTAATAAGCATAAAAAATTGCACCATCTGTTTGCATGTAGATTTGGATGTCTGCTGTTTTTTTCTTTGAATAGGTCTTGTGTATTTGCATAGAAACAGAATTCCACTAAATAATAAATGAATCCTACAGAAGCAAATCAACAAGTGCATGTGGAGTCATTTATTCAAGTGTTTCTTTGTACCTTATGACTTCCTTACTTTTGAGTCATAGAATTCAGCTTCACCATTGATCATATTCTGTTGCAAAATGAAATGACAGATAGACTGAGAGAGAGAGAGAGAGAGAGACAGAGAGTAAGATGGACTGGTGGTTTGAAAACCTGAAGAGAATTCATGAAACAGCTGCAGAAAGGGATTGTGTGTAACTTGGTGACCGAAGAGCCCACGATTTCATTACAAGAAAGAAAGAATTTGTATTAATACATCACCTTATCACATCTCTCAGGCTGGCCCAGTAATGTTTCCTATCCAATGAATTCACATTTGACATGCTATTGCTGTTGTTATGTGGCCCAATATGACAATCAATTTACATGCAAATGAGATGTATGACCTGTAATTTGTTTTTCAGTTTCAGAGAAAAATGTTGGCCAGAATCCTGGGAAAAGAGCTGGATTTTCAGACAATGCTTTTGGGATCTTTACCAACCAACACAGTATGGAGAACTGCCTTGGGGCAATGTATTGAACAAAGAATGGTCCCACAAACAAAGCAGCATGCATTCCACACTGTACCGAAATGTCACCCTGCATTGGGTTCTTCAATCCCTGAGCTATGCCTCCTCAGCTTTTTTATTGCATAAGTGCTGCATGCCAAGCCAAGCTCAAACATTGAATCGGCAGAAATAATACCTTCAAGTCAAGGAAAGATTTCATTTCAAGGAGTGGCAAGATATTGTGGAGTGGATGTTGTGAATCCAAAATGGAAACAGAAGTTGCAGGTCAGTCAAAGACTGTGAAGAGAGAAGCACTTGACGTGGAAGAGATCTTTCTTCTGCAATGTGACTATTTTAGATGTTGACTTATGTTTCTGCTGGCGTCGATGTGTTAGAGTCAGATTCAACTGAGGTATTCAAAAAGAATCTTTATCAAATCCAGTTCCTCAAGTGTTGGAAAGTATGAATTTCCAGCCAGAGATAAATGGTCAGATTGAATTCAAGCAATTTTGTATGCCATTCTTATATTTCTGTTAAAAATCTGATCTTTCAAATTACAAAATATTATGCTATTTTAAAATTTGAAACAAAAAATGTTAGAAATACTCGGTAAACTACGTCAAATCAAATTCAGTCATAATTAAAATGGAACATGTAGTTCCAACATGTGCCCTGTACATTTCTAAAGTAACACCTATTTTGCTCCTTGGAGCTGTGCAGGAATGTTGAGTTTCAATGTGTGAAACAGAATTTATTCACGGTATCTAGATAAACACTAGCTTTAAGCAGTTTCCCTCACAAATGGCATTGTGGATCAACCAACAGCAGATGGACAGCAACAATTCGAAAAGGCAGCTCACCACCACTTTCTCAAGGACAACTAGGGATTGGCAATAAATTGCTGGACAGCTGCTGATGCCCATGTCCCACCAGTGAATGACAAAAATTGAAGAGTTTATTTACTTTTCTCTGAACCCATACTTAGGCTTAACCAATCAAGCGCAGTGAGCATCAATAGTAAACCAACTCACATAATCAAATGGAGGACAATTGAACACTATAACAGCTATCATTTTAATGCATATCTTTAGTGATAAAACACATTGTTATGCTTTGAGCTTGTGAAAGACATTTTATAAATGTAAGTCTTTCTTTCTTTATCATATATTTTTGCCTTTCTCCCTGTCTTTCTTCCCAGTAATTTTTGTGCAACATACAGAAACCTTCACTTCCCATTAACAATTCAAATATTTATAGTACACTGTGGTGCCCCCATTCTTATCTCAAGGTATTAATCTGAAGTTTGCTCCTCTTGTAATAACATGATCTGAGTTTCATTTATCAATGAATCACTGGGTTCCTGAAGGCAACTTCATACAAATCCCTTAATAGCTATATTCAGAGCATGATACTTCATGACAATAGAGCCGCTCTGTTATCAAAGTGTTGGATTATTTTATAATGCTTTACAATGAAAGTCAACAGTTTCATGAGACTAAATAACACCTTAAAGCACAAATGCTGTGCTAACATTATTTTGCCCAAGTGATAAGGCTGTAGCACTTGTGAAATACAATGTGCACTACACAAAGGCTGAATGAGTTGTGTGTGTCACACTGCTGTGCATGTTACTTTGGCTTTGTAGTTGAGTCCTATTTCTATAGTTCTTGAGTTGCTATGTTACTAGCTACTAACTTTGCCCTTCTTACAACAGGAACTAATGTTATATTTCAGTCATTGGTGAGGCAATGTCTTGTCAACTGTGGAAGTCTGTATCTCCTGATTTAAAGAATGTAAATGAATTGGAGTTGGTTCAGAGGAGGTTCACCTGGTTATTATCTGGTTGTCTGATGAAGATGGATTGGACAGGCTGGACTTGTATTCTTTGGCATTTAGGAGAGTGAGGGGTGACTTGATTAAAGTTTAAGATCCTGGATGGTCTTGACAATGTGGATGTGGAAAGGATGTTTCCTGTTGCGAGTCAGTTCAAAACTAGGGGACATCTTTAAAGTTTAGTGTCACCTTTTCAGACAGAAATTAAGAATTTTTATTTTCCTTTTGAAGGATTGTATGACTTAGGAACTTTCTGGCTTAACTGGCAATGGAGGAGGAGCCCTTGAAGATTTTTAAGACAGATGTGAATATGTTCTTGTGAGGCAGGGGAATTGCGACTTGGCTGGGATAGAAGGCACTGTGGAATTTGAAACATAATCAGATCAGCCATGATGTTAGTGAGGTCACAGAACAGGTTTGAAGGTCAATTAGTCTACCACTTGTTCCTATTTCACATGGCCATAGAAGGTTATGGTTTCAAACCAAACTCCCAGATACAATTCAAGCCAACGCACCACTGTACTCTTGAGAGAGTGCTGCTCTATCAGAGATCCCATGTTGAAGTCATCATACCATCGGGCTTCTGATGGACACTGTTGATCCTGTAATTCAAAGAAAACTCACCAATTTATTCCTCAAACAGTATCAGTACAATAGATGATTGAGTTATTAATTTCATTGCTACTTTGGTACTATTTCTGTGCTTATGTTTACAACGAGAAATAGCAATACTGAATGTAATATTGAATGAACTCAATTGTTCATCAACATGAGGAGAGACATAAGTTACCAACAAGTACACTTTTTCTATTTTGGATCTACTATTTCTCCTATTCTGGACAAAAGATTACTTCACCAACGAGACAAGTGTTAGCTCCTGTGCTATGGAGCAAATTGATGTGAAGTTAATTAATTAATAACTCACTAAGGAGTGAGTTTGAACAGATTATGAATTTCACACAGTATAAACCAGGCATAGAAAGATCTTGCATTTATGAAGCACCTTTTCATTCTCCAACCTGTTTCGCATCCAATAACTTGCTCTTACAGTGAAGAAGTTGTGGAGAAACAGTTAACACTGCATCATGGCATTTGGAATGGGTTATTTAGTCCGTCAAGTCAGCTGTGCCACTCTACATCTGCACGGCTCAGTGGTTAGCACTGCAGCCTCACAGCACCAGGGACTGGGGTTTGATACCAGCCTTGTGCCAACTGTGTGAAGTTGGCACATTCTCCCCGTGTCAGCGTGGGTTTTCTCCGGATACTCCGGTTTCCTCCCACAGTCCAAAAATGTGCAAGTTAGATGGATTGGCCATGCTAAATTGCCCATAGTGTCCAGGGATGTGTAGGTTAGGTGGATTAGACATGGGAAATGGATCTGTGTGGGTTGCTCTTTGGAAGGGTGGTGTGGACCTGTTGGGCCAAAGGTCCTGTTTCCACAATGCAGGGATTCTATGATTCTATGGGTTTCCTCCAGGTGCTCTGGTTTCCTCTCACAGGCCAAAGATGTGCAGGCTAGGTTGATTGGCCATGCTAAATTGCCTATAGTGTTCAGGGATGTGTACAGGTTAGTTACAGGGGGATGGGTCTGAGTGGGATGCTCCAAGGGTCAGTGTGGGCTTGTTGGGCCGAAGGGCCTGTTTCCACACTGTAGAGATTCTACGATCTATGATCTATGATCATGATTTGGTTACTCCTCAGTGCCATTTTCTCACATTAACTCCAGATTTCTTAATTCTATTAGTGTCGAAACAGCTATTGATTTCTGTCTTGAGCCTGCTCAATGATTGTGGTTCCACAATTGTCTCAAGTACAGAGTTCCAAAAACACTCACCATTCTCTGAGAGAAGAAATTCCACATCATCCTTTCAACTTAACTATACCTTTCCTCTTAGAATATCTGCTGAGCATGTGCTTAAGGATCTGTGTCAAAATGATGATCAGCCACATTGACCTAAGAGTCAATCTGGATATCCAGAGATATTCTGTCTTACCATTGCTTAGATGTGCCATTACTTAATTAAAGGGTTGATCATTTTCATCAGTACAGGTATGGATTACCTTGTATCTTCTACTCTATATCCTACTTTCCATCAATTTCTTCAACTAGAGAGTAGTGAGCCTGTGGACTTCTCTGCCACAGAAAGAGGTTGAGGCCAGAACATTGAATGCTTTCAAGAATGAATTAAGTATAGTTCCTAGGGCTACAGGGATAGAATCATTGAATCAAAAAAACATGGTATAGATTCATAGTATTCCACGATGCGGAAAGATGTCATTTGGTCCTTTGGGTCAGCATCGACCCTTCGAACAGCATCCAACCCAGGTGCAGACCCGACTCGATCCCTGCAAACCTGTATTTACTATGCTAACACATCTAACCTACATATCCCTGGACACTACAGAGTAATTTAGCATGGCCTATACACCTAACCTGCACATCTTTGGACAATGGGAGGAAACCAGAGCACCCAAAGGAAGCTGACGCAGACACGTGGAGAACATGCAAACTCCACACAAGCAGTCACCCAAGGCTGGCACTGTGAGGACAGGTGACTGAGTTGGACGAGCAGCCATGAATGATGGACCAGATTCAAAAGGCTGAATGGTTAAATCCTCCACCCACTTCATCCCAAAACCAGTCCAACCTGTCTCTGCCTCCCTAACCTGTTCTTCCTCTCACCCATCCCTTCCTCCCAGCCCAAGCCGCACCCTCACCTACCTACTAACCTCATCCCACCTCCTTGACCTGTCCGTCTTCCCTGGACTGACCTATCCCCTCCCTACCTCCCCACCTAAACTCTCTCCACCTATCTTCTTTTCTCTCCATCTTCGGTCCGCCTCCCCCTCTCTCCCTATTTATTCCAGAACCCTCACCCCATCCCCCTCTCTGATGAAGGGTCTAGGCCCGAAACGTCAGCTTTTGTGCTCCTGAGATGCTGCTTGGCCTGCTGTGTTCATCCAGCCTCACGTTTTGTTATCTTGGATTCTCCAGCATCTGCAGTTCCCGTTATCTCTCACAGTACAGGCCCTTTGGCCCATGATGTTGTGCCGAACTTTTACCCTAAGTCTAAGGTCTACTGAACCTCCACCGCTACCTTACACTATCATCCATATGCCCATCTAATAACCACTTAAATGCCCCTAATGAGGCCGACTCCACTATACTCTTCAGCAATGAATTCCACATCCCTACCACTGTTTGAGTATAGAACCTACCTCTGATGCCTCCCCGATATCTACCTCCTTTCATTTTAAAACTATGTCTCCTCGTAAAATCTACCTCCACCCTAGGAAAAAATCTCTGGCTGTCTGATCATTTTGTACACCTCTGTCAAGCCACTTCTCATCTTTCATCGTTCTAAGAGAAAAGCCTGAAGATCTCTCAACTTTTCCTTGTAAGACCTTCCCTCCATTCCAGGCAACATCCTGGTAAATCTCCTCTGCACCTTTTCCAACGCTTCCACATCTTTCCTGTAGTGAGGTGACCAGAACTGTACATAATACTCTAGATGTGGCTGAACCAGACTTTTGTTTAACTGGAGCATAACTTCAGGCGCTTGAACTCAATCCCTCTATTAATGAAAGCTAACACACCATAGGCCTTCTTAACAACTCTATCCACCTGGGTGGCAGCTTTCAGGGAACTGTGAGCATGAACCCCAAGATCCCTCTGCTCCTCCACACTGAACAATGAGAAGAACAAAGAACAAAGAAAATTACAGCACAGGAACAGGCCCTTCGGCCCTCCAAGCCTGCACCGATCGAGATCCTCTCTCTAAACCTCATATAAGGTTTGTGAGGCATGATCTACCCCTCACAAATCCATGCTGACTATCATGAATCAAACTGTGCCTTTCCAAGTGATCATAAATCCTGTATCTCAGAGCCCTTTCCAATAATTTGCCCACCACTGATGTAAGACTAACTGGCCTATAATTTTCAGGGTTATCCCTACCCTCTTTTTTGAACAAAGCAATGACGTTTCCCACTCTCCAATCTTCCGGCACTATACCCATGGGCAGTGAGGACAAAAAGATCATCACCAAAGGCCCTGCGATCTCATCCCTCACTTCCCATAGAATCCTTGGATAAAAATCCCATCAGGCCCGGGGGACTTACTTATCTTCAACTTCCTCAGAATTCCTAGCACATCTTCTTTACTAACATCAACCTCCTCTAGCCTACTTGCCTGTTTCACAACACCCTCCTCTATAAGTAGGTCCCTCTCAGTTGTGAAAAC
This sequence comes from Stegostoma tigrinum, assembly GCF_030684315.1. Classification (NCBI taxonomy): domain Eukaryota; kingdom Metazoa; phylum Chordata; class Chondrichthyes; order Orectolobiformes; family Stegostomatidae; genus Stegostoma; species Stegostoma tigrinum. The sequence continues at coordinate 95,426,100 of NC_081360.1, forward strand.
TGAAGGAAAGTATTCATTAAAGACGTCTCCCATCTCTTTTGGCTCCGTGCTCAAATTCCCTTTACAATCCTTGATTGGCCCTACCCTTTCTCTGGTCATTCTCTTGTTCTGCACATACATGTAAAGAGCCTTGGAGTTTTCCTTTATCCTATCTGCCAAGGTTTTTTCATGCTCCCTTATAGCTCTCCTAAGCCCTTTCTTCAGCTCCTTCCTGGCTAACTTGTTTCCCGCTAGAGCCTTTTCCATTCCTCTTTTCCTAAACCTTACATAAGCCTCCTTCTTCCTCTTACCCAGTCATTCGACCTCTCTTGAGAACCATGGCTCCCTCACTCGACCGTATCTTCTCTGCCTGCTAGTGACAAACATATTGATCATATGCAGTATGCATTCCTTAAACAGTCCCCACATTTCTGTGGTGCTCTTCCCTATTCCCAATTTATGTTACCCAGTACTTGCCTAACTGAATTGTAATTACCCTTCTCCAAATATAAGCTTTACCCTGCCATATGTACCTAGCCATATCCATGACTATCGTGAAAGAAACAGAGTTATGATCACTACTGCCAAAATGCTCTTCTACCAACAGGACTAACACTTGGCTCGGCTCGTTGCCAAGCACCAAATCCAAAGTGGCATCTCCTCATGTTGGTCTATCTACATACTGTGTCAGGAATCCTTCCTGACTGTACTCGACAAAATCTGCTCCATCTAAACTATTACAGCTAAGATGTTTCCAATCAATATTTGGAAGGTTGAAGTCACCCATGACTACAACCCTGTGACTTCTGCACCTTTCCAGTATCTGCCTCCCAATCCGCTCCTCCACTTCTCTGCAACTATTACGGGGTCTGTAAAAATCCCCAACAAAATGACTGCTCCTTTCTTGTTCCTGATCTCAACCAAAACTGACTCTGCAGACATATCATTCTCAAACTGACTTTCAGTAGCTGCTATACTCGCCCTGACTAGCAATTGCACTCCCCCACTTCTTTTATCCCATCCCTATTTCTTTAAAAGCATCTAATTCCTAGAATTTCCAACAACCATTCCTGCCCCCCTGAGTTAACCAAGTTTCTGTAATGGCCACAACATTGTAGTTCCAAGTACTGATCCATGCTCTAAGTTCATCTGATTTATTTCTGACACTTCTAGCATTGAAGTATACACACCTCAAACCATCTCGGTGTCCGCAATTATGCTCCATCGACCGCATTTCTTCATAAACCACATCACTCCCTTTTGTGTCTGGTGGAAGGCCAAATACCTCATCCTGTGAATTACAAATCCGGTTCCCCACCCCCTGCCAAACTAGTTTCACCCATCCTGTACAGCTTGAGCAAACCTCCCTCCCAGGATATTGGTGCCCTTCCGGTTCACGTGCAACCTGTGTTTACTGTATGGGTCCCAACTTCCCTAGAATGTGCTCCAATTATCCACACAATGGAAACCTTCTTTCCTACACCAGCCCTGTAGCCACGTGTTTAGCTGCACTCTCTCCCTATTTATTACCTCTTTATCACGTGGCACTGGTAGTAATCCAGAGATAGCTACCCTGCTTGTCCTGGGCTCCAGCTTCCAACCTAACTCCCTGTACTTGTTTTCTACATTCTCAGTTCGGCTCGTGCTGCTGCCGCTGAAAACAAGAGGCTCAGTGCCTCAGTGCGGCTCAGTCACAGCAGTGTGTACTTGTGCCAGACGCACTGCAGACATTTGCCAAGGTTTCTGACACAGCACCTCCAAAGCCCACAAATACTACCATCTAGAACGATAAGGGCAGCCGATACATTGGAATGCCACCACCTGCAATTTATACTCCAAGATAACGTCCATCCTGACTTGGAAATAGATTGTTGTTCTTTTGGTGTTATTATGTCAAGATTCTGGGAATACCATTCCTAATGGCAACTTGAATCAGCCCACAACATATGGACTGTAGCATTTTAAGACAACAACTCACCAGCACTGTCTCATGGGCAGTTAGGGATAGGCAAAAATGCTGGCCCAGCCGGCAATGCTCACTTCAAGTGAAATTTTCTTTTAAACCATTAAAAGGCAAACACAAATGTACATGGCAAAACTGTTCTTGTTTGTGACAAAGCAAAATAGTCATTAAGTTACACCAATAGTATCAGAGCTCAGTATCACAGCAATGTGTCCCAACATTATTTCTTCCACAGCCTTGTGCATTTTCTAAATGTTCACTCCTAATGATATTGCCTTATAAAGAAAGAATCAACAATTTGCAGAGTTTGTTCTTAAACTGTTTCACAAGATATACACGCAGTTATTCCTCAGACTCGCTGATCAGAGAATAGAGCTTTTGCCTTATGTGTTTCAATCGCAATAAAATTTTCTATTTTGTATGATCTTCATCTTGGCAAGCAGCGATTTCTATGAATTTTCACAGAACTGTGACATCAACTTATGATACAAATAGGAGACAGCTCTTTCACTTCTCATCTTCAGACTCTCTCCATTTCTTGGTAGTGGAAAGAAGCTAAGGGAATCGGCTGTCAATGATGTGCAAACTAGTACTTGGTGGCATTGTGAATTCTAAAGCAAACACATATTCCTCCTCTGGCACTATCAGTCAAGTATTTCGTTTCTCCCTTGATCTCCATTTACAAGAGGTTTCCACATTCATGATTACCTTTTGCATTGAATGCTGCATTTGCCCAAAGCCCCAGTGTAATCCCAATTGTCAAAGAGAACAGGGGGACTGCAGGGCCAGGTTTGCAGTGTTCACAAGACACAGTGAGTGTACAGTTGTATTATCAGGTAGACCGTATTCTGGAGCACAGATTTTGAATGGAGGATGGCATGAGAGAATCATATCATTTAGCCTGCTTCAAATGAATGGACATCTTTTACTTAGCAATAGAAACATGGGGCAAGGATAGATCATTCAGCCCTTTAAGGCTGTTCTGCCATTCAATATGATCGCCTCAGAGGTGTTAGCAGCACTAAGGTTGTCTGTAGCCTCTCAAAATATATATACACACTGGTGAAGATAATGTTACATGATGAAAATGCAATTAGCAACAGGTTAACTGCTTGTAGTGGGCTTGTTAATGTCTCCTCCAGTTAACACACTAGCAATCAGATCTAATGACCCTCAACTTTTAAACTGCAGTCAGCACTGAGTTATCCTTCAGTATTGCTGGGTCGGGAATCAGGAGGTGATTTACTTGCTTCAGGGTTTCTAGCCTCTGACCTGCTCATGTAGCCATGGAATTTATTTAGCTAATCCAGTTCAATTTCTTGCCAATGCTAACTTCCATTAAGTTGACAGTGGAGGGTGGAAACACCATTGAATGTCAAGCAGCGATGGTTAGGTTATCTTGTGTTATGGATGTTTTTTGCTGCCATTTGTATGGCGCAAATGTTACTTGGTCTTTATACAAGTTTGCCTCTCAGCTACTCATCATTCTTGCTTGGAAATATATCACTGTTCCTTTAGTATCACTGGGTCAAAACCATGGAATTCTGTCCCCAGCAGCATTGTGAGTGTACCTAAACCACATGGATAGCAGTAGTTCAAGAAGACATCTCACCACAACCCTCTCCAGGGCAACGAGAGACGGGCAGCAATAACTGGGGAAATAACTAGGGATGGGCAATAACTGCAGGCCCACCCAAGTCCCATGAGTGAAGAATGAAACAAAACCCAGAATCCATATGGCTTCAATTGTCCTCAGCATCTCTGCATTGAAAAGGGCTGCAATAAAAATATCAGTCAATGCTCCAGATATTGCTCATTGTCTAGTGATGCTCATCGATAAGATGTGGTCCAATCTCTCTGTCATTTAACTCCTTAACTGCCCAAGGTTGTGACTCTGACTGATTGGTGAAATAAATGCAAACCCACAGTGACCTACGTCTGTTTTCTCCTTGCAAGCTGTTGCTAGGTTGCAGGTTATGAGTGAGATCCATAGCTTGAGTACAGAATTGGCTCTAGGTTTTCATGGTGGATGTAATGTGAAAGCTGCCTATGCTGGAAATGCTAAACAGAGTCATTCAAAGGGTTTGCATTTACTCTGTGATATAAGAGCTTCAAAAGAGGATGCAACGTTTGCTGAGCTGACAGTATGCTGAGATGGCCACTCAGTGTTCTAATCGCTGTAGCTGCTAACTCGGTCTCGCAGGATTATTTTCAGCCCAGCTTTTGCAGGGGGAATCTCAGGAACATGGTTTATTACTTCTCATGCCTTTCCATGAGCCTTTGACATGGCAGCCCAGTGTAAATGAGAGACCACTTTCAGTGCAGCAGCTTCAACTAAGGACCTGGGATTTGTGTGAACAGGACAAGTAAACTGCTTGACTCCACAGTTAGTCAGATTAAAATAAACCTCACTGAGGTACATCACATCTCAACCAGTGCATAAGAAATTTTTTTATTCAATATGAAACCATGTATAGATGCATAAAAGCAGGAAAATAATATTGAAGACAAGAGACAGAAGTGGTAGAAAGATAACATTTAATTTTTTTAACTTTGTTTTAATTATTTGCAACACTCTAACAATAACCAAGGCCAGTATGAATGAGACTCCACACTTGTAAGCTAACTTTCAGGGCCAGAGACGTTGTCGAGCAATAATTAGGACCATTGCAAATTTACTTACACTTGAATGCTCTGTTGAATGGGTATTTAGTGGATAAGTAAAGTAACTCAAAACCTTTACATGTATTTTATTTATTCATAAAGAAGTGAGCATCATTTATTGTCCTTTAGCCTTGGAATGATTGGTTCTCAGCTCTCACTTGACTTAACAGGTTATTTCCGAAGGAAATTAAGAGTTAAGCAAATTGATGTGTGCCGATGGTTACATATGGATCAGATCAGGTAAAGGGGCAGATTTCCTTTACTGAAGAAGAGATATGAATCACATGTGTTTTTATGACAACCATTTATAGTTCTCATAGTCACCATTACTGAGGCTAGCTTTATATTCTGGACTTATCACGTACATTTGAATTTCTCCAGCTGTCAGGATGGAATTTAAATCCATGGCCCCAGAATATTAGCCTGGACTTCTCAATTACTTATCCAGTGACATGATCACTATGTCACAGTGTCCTCCTCCACTTTATGTAACTAACGACAATGCAAAGATGTGTTAGAGTAAAAGCAAAGTAAAAACTATGAAGAATAAATTAAAATAAGGAGGCTACTGTTCATTCTGAAAGTTTATAACAACTACTTGGCACTCATCTCCAGGAATTAACATTTCCCTCAGTACTAACACTCTATTAATCCCATTATAAGTCTTAGGGCTGCTCATGGTTCATGGTCAACCTGAAATGTTGCTTGTGGGTTGTAGTAGATGTGAGAATGACCAAAGAAGATGGTTAGCTAAAGGAGCAATTTACAAGTCAGAATTGGGGCATTTGTACTCTCAGCAACCAGATAAAATATTAAAATGTCTCATCGAAGAAACACAACAGGGTCTTGTTAAGAAGAAACAAATGTGTAGTCCCTGCTTACACAGAGACAGTTTTGATTGAGGAAGCTCTAACAGGAGACCTCCTTGCAAACTAATTTAAGTTTTGCTCTTTAATATGGAATAAAAGCTTGACTTACATTATTTAAGACCTTTTACGTGATTGTAATCACATATACAAATACACACAATAGTTTTAACATATTCGACTTCATAGAGATTTAATTGTATTTCTGTTGAGTCAGCTTCAGGCACAGAGATTGTCTTGACAAGGAACATCCTTGAAAAATCCTTGATAGAGGCCAATACCATACCAGCTAATTCAAAGTTTGTTATTAAGTAAAAATTAGAAGAAGAAGCTTGATTGCACATTAATTATGACCCGTTAGACAATTGCCACTTTATGTTATATACCATAATACCACCTCAACTCTGTAATTCCAAACCAACTCATCTCCAGGCTCCAAGACCTAGGTCACTGCTCCCTGCCCCAAGAACTGGATTTTCAATTTCGTGCTCTCTGAAAGGATAGACAACAGTACCTTCTTCATGATAATCCGTAACACTGGTGCTCCATGAGGCCTCTTTTTATTCCACGCCAAATTCTACACCAACTCCATTTATAAGTCTGCTGATGACACCATCGTTGTTGGTTGGATCTCAAACAACAATGAGACAGTGTACAGGATGGAGATAGAGTGCTTAACGGCCTGGTGTAAAGTTAACAATCTCTCCACCAAAATTAGCAAAATGAAGGAGCTGGTCATTGGCTTCAGGAAGCAGAGTGGAGATCATGCCCCCGTCCATATTGATGATGCTAAGGTGGAGATGGTCAAGAGTGTCAAGTTCCTGGGAGTGATGATCACCAACAATCCTGGTCCAACAACATCGACACAATGGACCAGAAAGCACAGCGACACCTCCACTTGCTCTGGAGGTTAAGGAATTCAACACATCTATAAAGACTCTTACAAATTTTTATAGATGCAACATAGAAAGAATTCTGTCTGGATGCATCACAGCAACTAGTCTTCCCAAGGCCGAAAGAAACTACAGAGAGTCATGAACACAGCCCAGTCCATCGTGCAAACCAGCCTCCCATCCATTGACTTCATCTATAGTTTCTGCTGCATCGGGAAAGCAACCAAAATAAGCAAGGACCGCCTCCCATCCCAGTTATACTCCTTTCCATCCTCTTCCATCGGGCAGAAGATATAAAAGTCTATATACGTGTACAAACAGACTCAAGAGCAGCTTCCTCACTGCTGTCACCAGACTTCTGAATGGACCCCTTCAATGGTAATGTTGCTCTCTCTCTCTCTCTCTCTCTGCACCTTCTCGGCAGCTGTAACACTGTATCCTGCACTCTGTTCTGTTACTCTGATGTATTTAAATGGTACAATTTGCCTTTAAAGCAAGTAAGACAACACCTGTTGCTCTAAGATAACAAGGTGTAGAGCTGGATGAACACAGCAGGCCAAGCGGCATCAGAGTAGCAGGAAGGTTGATGTTGCTTGGCCCGCAACGTCAGCTTTCCTGCTTCTCTGATGCTGCTTGGCCTGCTGTGTTCATCCAGCTCTACACCTTGCTATCTCAGATTCTCCAGCATCTGCAGTTCCTACTGTCTCCGAAACTTGTTACTCTACCTCGGTACAAGTGACAGTAATAATAACTCAAAAAAAATCAAATCAAATATAACTAAGTAGGTATACTGAAGTTCTAAATACAACCAACAAACTCACAATAAGAGAATTAACTGAATGTCATTGGACAGACAGCCCTAGCCAGAATGGGGGTGACCCCAGCCTGCTGGCAGGGTGGATGAATAACAGGTACAGGAGTCGGCAGAATTGGCACATGGTTGAATAAGATGCATTGCGAAAACCCAAGAATCAGTCATAAGGTGTCTTGTAAACATTGTAAGATTATGGGATGCTGAGAGTTTCCCCAGTTGACCGTGATTACTTCACGGCCCTTGAGTGGATCTGTAGCTTGTGTTATGGATGCTGTGATTGGTTGGCTCACTGAGCTGGTTCGTTAGATCACAGACATTTCATTACCCTGCTGGGTAACATCACCCGTGCCGCCTCCAATGAAGTGCTGTTGTGTTTCCCACCTGGTATTTAAAATCAGGGATATGTTGGAATTGATGACCTCATTTCCGGTTTGCCTTCGCAGTGGTGTATATATATGGTCTAATTCTACATGTTTCTGGATGGTCTTCTTGGTGGACAACCAAGCCTTAAGAAATTCCTGTGCTTGTCTCTGTTCGGCCTATTCTAGGAATCCAATGTTGTCCCAATGGAACTAGTGGATTTCCTGATCAGTGTAAATGAAGATAAGTGAGTATTGGTTGTGACTTATTGTTACTAGTTGGTGTCCATGTATTCTTGTGGCCAGTTTCTTCTCTGTCTGTCCAATGTAGTGTTTGTCGCAGTCTTAGCATGGGATCTTGAATATCGCGTTGGCTCTGTCCATAGTGGGTAAGGGGTCTTTTGCTCGAGTTTACTCTGATTGGATGTGTATGTATTCAATGAATAATACAATTGGTTTGTAATAGCCAAAGCTGGACTGAAAACAAATGTATAAATGTTACGTCTTTCCATTATTCGGTGAAGAAGAGGTTTCTTCCCAGAACTGTAATATCAATTAACTCTTTCATATTAGGCAAGGAGTCAATAATTTGGTCATTCCACCCCAATAAGTGGGACAAAGCTTATCCATAGAATCCCTCCAGCGTGGCAATGGGCCATCCAGCCCAACAAGTTCACGCCAACCCTCTGAAGGACATCCCGCCCAGACCCAACCCCCTCTTCTATCCCTGTAAACCTTTATTTCCCATGGCTAACACACCTAAGCTACACATCCCTGAACACTACAGGCAATTTAGCATGGCCAATCCACCTAGCCTGCACATCTTTGGACTGTGGGAGGAAACCGGAGCACCCAGAGGAAACCCAGCAGATACAGGGAGAATATGCAAACTCCACACAGACAGTCACCCAGTGGGAGAATCAAGCCTGGGTCTCTGGTTCTGTGGGGCAGCACTGCTAAACAATAAGCCACCGTGCCACCCCAAAGTTTGTGGAAGTTTAAAGTAAATCGGACAAAAACTCCCTGATTTTCACATTTAATTATATATGTCTAAAGTTTCCATCTGATTTATTCAATGGCAATAGAACATAGAACCTAGAACACAGAACAATACAGCACAGAACAGGCCCTTCGGCCCTCGATGTTGCGCCGACCTATGAACTAATCTAAGCCCCTTCCCCTACACTATCCCATCATTATCCATTTGCTTATCCAAGGACTATTTAAATGCCCCTAATGTGGCTGAGTTAACTACATTGGCAGGCAGGACGTTCCGCGCCCTTACCACTCTCTGAGTAAAAAACCTGCCTCTGACATCTGTCCTATTTCTATCACCCCTCAATTTGTAGCTATGCCCCCTTGTACAAGCTGAAGTTATCATCCTCAGAAAAAGACTCTCACTTTCCACCCTATCTAATCCTCTGATCATCTTGTATGTCTCTATTAAATCCCCTCTTAGCCTCCTTCTCTCCAACGAGAACAGACCCAAGTCCCTCAGCCTTTCTTCAGAGGGGCTGCGCTCCAGACCAGGCAACATCCTGGTAAATCTCTTCTGCTCCTTTTCCAATGCTTCCACATCCTTCCTGTAATGGGTCGACCAGAACTCTACACAATATTCCAAGTGAGGCTGCACCAGCGTTTTGTACAGTTGCAGCATGACATCACGGCTCCGGAACTCAATCCCTCTACCAATAAAACCTAACACACCATAAGCCTTCTTAACAGCACTATCAACCTGGGTGTCAACTTTCAGGGATCAACGTACATGGGCACCAAGATCCCTCTGCACATCCACACTACCAAGAATCCTTCCATTGACCCAGTATTCTGCCTTTCTATTATTCTTCCCAAAGTGAATCACCTCACATTTATCTGCATTGAACTCCATTTGCCACCTTTCAGCCCAATTCTGCAGTTTATCCAAGTTTCCCTGCAACCTGCAACATTCTTCCACACTGTGCACCACTCCACAGACTTTAGTGTCATCTGCAAACTTACTAACCCATCCACGGATGCCTGCGTCCAAGTCATTTATAAAAATGACAAACTGCAGTGGTCCCAAACCAGATCCTTGAGGCACACCACTAGTAACAATGGTAGGGACTAAGAGCGTCAGCCCCCTGGTTTAGAAATTATGTCATCTGGAATGTGCGGTCTTATTTTTCAGTTTTCCCTGAAACAAAACCTGGTGGCTGCAGGCTCATTCGAGAACATTTTTGTTTGTTGTGCACGCATCATTTAATGAGAAGTTGGTCAGCCATGTTGTTACAATTAATGATTGGCAATAGCTGGGCCTCTTGTTGTTGCCTTTCAGTCAACAATCTGTGATGCTCACAGAAGTAACAAAATAAAAGAACTGATTGAATTCAGTATTCGGTGCAGCTGAGTGAGAAATTCAAGGCCTCTTGCTTCTCATCTTCAGCAAGTACGATTGATTTATTCATTGATCACACTCCCTACTTCTTGCTTGATTGCAGAACTGACAGTGGAACCATCACCCGGTTTTGTGGACAGAATGGCAGGCGTCATAATGATTCTGTGGTTGGTTGGCTCACCGAGCTGGTGCGTCGTTGTTCCGCAAATGTTTCATTACCCTGCTGGGTAACATCCTCAGTGCAGCCTCCGATAAAGTGCCGGTGTGTCTTCCCGCCTGGTATTTAAACTTTGGAGTCCATTGAGCTGGATTACCTCACTTCTGATTTTCCTTCGTAATGGAGTGTATATGGGGTCGAGTTCTATGTGCTTATTGACGGCTTTCTTCGTGGAGTGCCAGGCTTCTAGGAATTCTTGTACCTGCCCAATAAACCACAACACCCACAGCCCAAGCTACAAATCTACTCCAAAAGCCTTAGAGATCCTAATGATTCAACATAACCAGTAAATGCACACTTCCTTCACAGTAAATCCTCCTTCAACTGAGCCTGAAAAGTTCTTGACTCCTCTGTGGAATTTTGGGCTCTACCCAACAGCAAGTTTCAGGTAGGCATTGTCAAGATGTGTAAAGTTGGGTCTATATTCTCGCAGGGCCTGAGGAATGTGAAGTTCTCTCCTTGAAACATGCAAATATCTGAAAGGTAAGGAGGGATAAGGGTGTTGTCATAACGATGCCACTGAACTAGTAACCCAGCAACTATGATGTAGCGCTGGGTTTATAAAATCAAATCCTACCATGGCAGTTGGCTTAATTTAACTGAACACATCTTCCACCTCCTCTGTCACAGGGTTAGTGTTAGGGTTATGGTTAGGGTGAGAGCCAGGGAACAATCCCTCGCCACCTTGGCCCACTCAATTCTTCCTCATTCTCCTGGGTAATCTCAGAAGGTGTAACACTTGCTCGTTCATCTCCTCCCTCCTCACTGCCTAAGGCCCTAAACACGCCTTCCAGGTGAAGGAGCATTTCGCTTAACCTTCTTTAAATCTACTCTGTTACATTTTCTGTTCATCATGTGGCATCCTTTATATTGACAAGACCAAAAGGTAGGCTGGGGGACCATTTGGCGTAGCAGCTCCATTCTCTCTGACCCTGGCCTCCCATTTGATTGCCACTTCAAAAAAAAGACTTGCCCTCATGTTAACAATTCTGTTGTTGGCCTGCTATCATATGCCAATAAAGTGTAACACAAGCTCATCTCATATAGAAGCAGAATTACTCCATTTGGGCAATTGAGACTGCTCTGCCATTGGATCATGGCGGACATGTTTTTCAACCCCATTCTCCTGCTTTCTCCCTGTAACCCTTGATCCCCTCACGTATTAAGAATCTATCTGCTTTCGATTTTCCTTAAGTTCTGTGTCATGTTTGTATCTTGTTTCCTTTGCACTCAGTAATGAGGGCTCTCTCTTTCACACTTTAACTTACACCATTCACAGATTTTCTTCTCTCATTCTCAGTTATGAATTATCCCTTTGCCCTTCGCACTGGGCCCTTGTATCAACCAGCCTCCTGTTCCTCCTCTACCTCTATCAAAAGTATAAAATGGGACCTATTTTCGAACACCTTTCAGTTCAGAAGAACACTCATACAGGATTTGTATCATTAACTGAAGAAAGAACAAAGAGCAGAAAATAGTACAATTCTGGAAAAGATCCTTCAGCCTATTAAGATTGTGCCAACTCATGATGCCTGAACAAACTAAAAACCTTCTGCCTCCAGTAGTTAGCATCCATCTATTCCCTACCTATTCAAGATGCCTCTTGAGTTTTACTATTGTAACTCATTCTACCATCTCCTCTGGAAATGTATTCCATGCATTTACCATGTCTCTTACATCACCTTTGAACTTTCCCCCTTTTACCTTAAACCTATATCCTCTAGTAAATTATGTTTCTACACTTAGAAAAAGATTCCAACTATTCATGCCCCTCAATTTTGTAAGCGTCTATAAGGTCACTCCTCAGCCTCCGACATTCAAGTGGAATTAAACCAAATATGTTAATTTCTCTTCACAGCTAAACTGCCTTTGAACAGCTTCTCTCTCCACACTTGCTTTCAGCCTTTCTGAATTTATTCAGTGTTCTCTGTGTTTGTTTAAGAGTCTAAAGGAACTGGAACACTGCTTCCAGTTTTCGTCAGCCTGTTATAGGAAGTATATTATTAACCTAGAGACGGTTCAGAATAGACTTACCAGGAAGTTGCCTGCTATGGAATGTTTGAATTTGAGGTAAAGCCGAATAGGATGGGACATTTTTCACTGGAGCTTATGAAGTTGAGAGGAGACCTTATAGAGGTTTATAAAATTATGAGGGGTATACATAGGGTTAATAGTCAGTGTCTTTTCCCAAGGATGGGAGGTTTCAAGACTAGGGGCATATTTTTATGATGAGAGGAGAGAGATTTAAAAAAAAAGGCATGGATGCAATTGTTTTACATAGGGAGTGATTCACATGTAGAGTGAAATTGCAGAGGAAGTGGTAAATGCGGATACAGTGACAAAATGTAAAGGACACTTAGATAAATACATGAATACGAAAGTCTTGGAAGGACATGGGCTAGGAGCAGGCAGGTGGGGCTAGTTTAGTTTGGGATTATGTTTGGCATGGACTGATTGGGCTGAAGGGTCTGTTTCTGTGCTGTATGACTCTGTGACAGGGCAGACTATGAGATATTTCCCATTGCCTACAGAACCAAGAAAACCGGGGCACCATCTCAGGATTAGTGGACTATTATTTAAGACTGCGATGTGAAGGAATTTTTTTTTCACATAAAAAAAAGTTGTGTACATTTGGAATTCTCCACCTTAGAGGGTTATAAGTGCTCCATCAATGAATATATTCATGGCTTGAGATAGACAGGATCTGAATCTCTCATGGAAAAAAGGGATATCAAAATGTAGAGTTGAGGCATTTTACTCCTGCTCAAATTTCAAAGACTTAAATGTGGCCAGAAATGAAGGACCACAGATATATTGGAGTGTTGTAGGATGACAGGCGGTTACAGAAATAGGAGGCAGTGATGCCATGGAAGGATTTGGTAATCAAGATTGCGTACTGTCGAATGGTTGCCAAACTGGCCGCCAATCTAGGTCAGCAATCTTAGGCAATGTGAATAAATAGGGTTTGATGCAAATTATGTTGTGAACTGCAGAACTTACAGTAAGCACTAAAAGATTGTAAGAAGTTGACTCTTCACCTCTGCCTACTCAATCCTGGAGATGATGAAGCAACACAAGGCACTACTGGAGGAAGAAAGGACTCAGGCTCTTATGTCACTCCCAGTTACCTCTTAGAAGAGCAACATTATTTGAAACCAAGTGACAGTTTAGCTATTTGTTTGGTCAAGAATGTTACTTGGAGAGAGTAGGGTCAAGGTAAAAGAGCATCAGGAAATATGGATTAAACCAAACAATTTAAGATTTTTGCCCTTTTTTAATTGAGGTTATTATTGCAAACTAAATTAAAGGGAAAAAAAATGTCCATAGAGCAAGATGCTGTCAAGGTTAAAGAGGATAAAGCAAAATGAAGTACTTCAGGAAATAATGATAATTGGATACCAAGCTTGGACCTTAAAGCCAAGACATTAGCATAATCTAATATCAAACATCACTCAATAATGTTACAATTTAATTGAAATTAATTTGTTCCTAATTGCAAGTCAAAAGCTTTTTTTTCCGAGTTAACTGCCTGATCACAATTCTTCAATTTTATATTTATGTGGGTTTTACCACAAATCTTTCTTTCTCGGTCAAATCAATTGCATTTCAAGCTGAATGGGTTTAACATCTTAAGGAATGTCATTAAATTCAAATTTCTAAATGCTTGCCTTGCACTTTTTCATTGGACCACATTCTTCAGTAAATATACTTGAGCTGCAGGAAGTTCAGTCTCATGGGTCAGTGCTCAATCCCGACTGAAGCAGAGTTGTTTGTAAATATAGATACAAGCAGTAAATTGTGGGATGAGAGATAATGGGAACTGCAGATGCTGGAGAATCCGAGATAACAAAGTGTGGGGCTGGATGTACACAGCAGGCCAACCAGCATATTAGGAGCATAAAAGCTGACGTTTCAGGCCTAGACCCTTCTTCAGAAATGAGGGAGGGGAAGGAGCTTCTGTTGGGGAGAACGAGGGGGTTGTGGAATGAAAGACATTACAACTGGATCTATATATTTTCACAATCATCACTAGAAAGATCTGTCCCCTCCAGAGCCCATGTAATCATCCTCAATATCTGAACATTTGAACAATTATCTGTCTTTCCAATTCATCTTCAACCCTCCGACGACCTCGAGTCATTATGTCATACAGCTGTATAGCATGGAAACAAACCCTTTAGTCCAACTTGTTCATGGGGACTAAATATCCTGAATAAATCTCGTCCCAGAAATAGTAGGAACTGCAGATACTGGAGAATCTGAGATAACAAGGTGTAGAGCAGGAGGAATACAGCAGGCCAAGCAGCATCAGAGGAGCAAGAAGGCTGATGTTTTGGGCCTACACGCTTCTTCAGAAATTTCTACACCTCTAGCTCTACACCTTGTTATTTCTAAATCTAGTCCCAGGTTGGTTGGCTCACCGAGGTGGTTTGTTGTTTTGCATTACCGTGCTGGGTAACATCCTCAGTGCAGCCACTGATGAAGCATTGGTGTGTTTCCCCACCTGGCTTTTAAACTCTGGGGTCCGTTGAGATGGATTTCCTCACTTCTGGATTTCCTCCGTAGTGGAATGTATATGGGGTTGAGTTCAATGTGCTTATTAATAGCTTGCTTTGTGGGGTGCTATGCTTCCAGGAATTCTCATACTTGTATACCATATATATTCCACTACGAAGGAAGACCAGAAGGGAGGCAATCCATTTCAACGGACCCCAGAGTTTAAAAACCAGGCGGGAAAAGATACCGACGCTTCATCAGAGGCTACGCTGAGGATGTTACCAAGCATGGTAACGAAAAGTCTGAGGGTCAACAAACCAGCTCGGTGAGCCAACCAACCTTAACACCCACAACCCAAGCTACTGATCTACTCCAAAACCTTAGAAATCTAGTCCCATTTGCTGGCATTTGGCCCATGCCCCTCTAAACCCTTCCTCTTCACCTACCCATCCAAATGCCCTTTAAATGTTGTAATTGTACCAGCCTCCACCACTTCTTCCAGCAGCTCATTCCATACACATGAAAAAGCTGCCCCTTCGGTTCCCTTTAAATCATTTTCATCTCACATTAAAGCTATGCCCTCTAGTTTTGGGCTCACCTACCCTTATATCAATATTCAGCATCATTTTTGTAGAGGAAAACTTCCTCACTTTGCCCTTTATGTCTTCTTCTTTCTAAATAAATGGTCTATGTTTCATTTCTCCATTCCATTTAGTTTACCTTGAAAGTCTGGTAGAGCCTGGGTAATGTCTCATCCACTGACCCATCAGAAGAATTGGAAGTGGGATCTCATGGAAACCTATAAAACTCTAACAGGGCCAGTCAGAGTATACACCAGGAAGGTTGTTCCTGATGGCCACATAGTCCAGAACCAGGGGTCACCGTTTAAGGATATGGGGTAAACCATTTAGGACTGAGGAGAATTTCTTTTGTGCCCGGAGAATGGTGAGCTTGTGGAATTCCATGCCACAGTAAGTGATTGAAGCCAAAACATTGAATGTTTCCAAGAAGGAGTTAGATATAGTTCCTAGGGCTAGAGGGATCAAAGGAAATGGACAGAAAGCAGGAATAGCATCCTAAGTTAGACGATCAGCCATGATCATATTGAATGACAGAGCAGGCTCGAAGGTCCAAATCACCTACTCCTGCTACTATTTTCTATGTTTAGTTTGAGTCAGAAGTTCCATGTTCAATTCGTACACTATGTCTTGCTGGCCAGGGG
Source organism: Stegostoma tigrinum (assembly GCF_030684315.1). Taxonomy (NCBI): domain Eukaryota; kingdom Metazoa; phylum Chordata; class Chondrichthyes; order Orectolobiformes; family Stegostomatidae; genus Stegostoma; species Stegostoma tigrinum. The sequence goes on from NC_081360.1 coordinate 95,441,948, forward strand.
CAAGGTGAATCCACAATGAAGTGAAATAAGATGATTACTAATCAGCAAATCCTTCCAGCATGTACTGATGCCAGCTGGTAAGAGCAGGAGAAATTTCTGCTTAATGTTTGATGGAAAGTAGTTTTGAAGACTCTATCATAGTTTCAAGTGACAACACACAGGTAAAAATGCGTATTGCCCCGAAAACCTTTGATCTCCTGTCTGACCTGAAATACACCATGATATGTCTGTATGGTTCATTCCCCTCTGTCTCCATTCCTGGAGTATGGCTTTTTTATATGTATAATAAGTCTAACTAATATCTCTATTCTGTATGAAAATTGTTTATAACATCAGAAATTTTATTAAGCCTTTAATAACTCGGGGCTGACTTTACAGCTTTAAATTCCCAACCATGACACCATCTCTACTGTCCATTCTGCCCTTTCTGTAATGGAATGTCCTGAACTGCAAACAGTGGACTGAACAGTGGCTAATTTTTTGTTTAAATTCTTTGCAACCTCCTAAATCTTGTACTCCATGTCTAATATTGATTAATGCAAATTCTATTAGTTTTTTCATAACTTTATTATCTACACTGTCACTGTCAGAGAATTATGTATTTGACTTCCAAAGTCCTACTACATATTAATACTCTTTCGTGTCTTTGCACTAAGTATCTGGTAATGGATTAAAAAAAACACCTATTCCTCATTCCAAAGTACATTTCCTCACACTTATTGACCTTAAGTTGCATCTGACTCTTACCTGCCCAGGCTACTAACCTGCCTTTCTGAAATCAAAGTAGACAGTGCTGGAGAAACTCAGCAGGCCTGGAAGCACCTATGGAGAGAGTGACATAAAGAAATGTTTTAGGTACAATATGCCTTTTGTTCGGAAAAGTCTTTTTGTTTGTTCTTTCTGAAGTCATCTTGTTGTCTTCCTCATTGCTTGCCAAACATTTTTGGCATCAGCAAAATTTGAGAGTGCATACTCTCAGCCAGATCCAAAATGGCTGTTGTACACTGAGAGCAGGGCTCATGTTTGGGTGAGATTTACCCCCAATCTTTCTCCTGTCCAAACATTGCCCATTTTCACTGACACTTTTGTTAAAAAAAACCTAATCCAGCAGCCAGGAAGCTGAGATCACATCAAATGTTGGTCTCATGCAACATCCAGATTATCACTCAATTTTTGGGGTGAAGTTATTCCTTTCCTTCCTGTCCTCCAACCAACTTTCTCATTCATTCTGATTCATTTGCTCTGAAAAATGCCTGAAAGTTTCTGAGAAGCTATTTGAGAGTCATCTTACTGAATGTCTGTCTGAAATCCATGTATTCTTCTACCACCTCTTTCCCTTCACTTATCAAATTAGTCAATTGTTCTGAAAAACAACAATAAATTTATCTAACATGCTGCATCATTAACAAATCAATTGATTAATCTGTACATTCCATTATCATCGTTTGTAGAACCTTACATTATAGAATATGAGTTAAGCTGAAAAAGGTTTAAGGCTAAAAAGAGAAAACTGGAAAGAATTTCATCTCCAGCGACTGGAAAGTTATGCAAAAAAAGTGCTTGCTCTTCTTGATTAAAATTTGAAATGATGTTTCTCTCGGAATAGAAAATGAAGATTATAATGTAACTGGCAATAAAGATTAATAAAACCCAGAGTATCTCAGTTATTGGGCTAGACCAATGGTTAATGAAAATAAATAGCTAGAAGAATACTTCCAGGATTGCTCACAGTCCTGTACCTGATACCAGAGAAAATTTAATATTGCATAAATATTCCTTTATTTACCTCTAGCTGCAAGCTTATAACCTTAAAATAAAGATATCAATTATTCCTCTCCTAAGTTTGCATCTTTTGTCCCTCCTAACATCCAAGTGTGGAATCACACTCTTCTCCCTCAGCTGAAATCATAGAAATTACAGACCATTCAGTCCAGTGAGCCTATGCTGGTACTTATATTTCCCACAAGCCTCATTACGACCCACAAATATAGCCTTCATATTCCCACGTCATATCTCTGTATTGTACAAACAAGACGGGAGCAGAGCTATTGGTCTGTTCCATAGTTCTCAACATAAAAGCGGGTCTTGATGTAACTAATCATATGGCTTTTCCATATTAGTCTGAGAATAGAAAGATCCATTGATCAGGTTTCTTTAATCGACACAAAAGTATAGTTTTATTGTGGAATAAAGCCTATTTTAAAGAAGGTGTAGAATTGGTAAACACATATAATTTGTAATATGAAAGAAAATGTAAATGTTTACCATTCTTAGTAGCCCAAAGCACATACAAATGCAAACATACCTCAGTTAAAGGGTGAAAAGAAATTCTCAATGGTGGTTATCCTTGCAGGGGGCTAGCAATAGTGCTGGTATGATGGCTCAGTAGTTAGCACCACTGGCTCAAAGCACCAAAGGCCTTGATTCAATGCCACCCTCAAGTGACTCTTTGGAGTTTGCATCTTCTCTCTGAGCCTGTATTGGTTTCCTCTCACAGTCTAAACACGTACATGTGAGGCGGATTAGTCCTGAGAAATGCAGGGTTACAGGGATGGGGTAGTGTGGGTGGATTGATCTTTGGAGAGTTGGCACAAACTCAGTGGGCCAAATGTCTTGATTCCTCACAGTACAAATTCTATGAAAAGGATAAGGCATATAGAACGCCCCGGGATCTCTAAGCCTGGTGTTCCTTCGTGCATAATTCTTGGGGAGTTTCAGGAAGGGCTTGCTCCTTGATTCCAAATGAGTTTTCTTACACAGTTCTCCACTGCTTACCTTTACATTTACATCCTGCCTCCATATCGCTGCTTTATGCAATCTCACCCTCAGCAATGCTTGGAGAAGCTCCACAGTTTCAGGATCTGATGACGTTCACACAGCGGGCACTGTAATTTAAACCCCAGCCATATGCCATTTCAAATGCTGCCAATCTGAAGTAGAGATGTGGGTCTGTGCAGTACCATGGTCCGGAGGAAAGCATCACCATGCAGCAGGAAAGATCCTTTGAACTCTTTCTGCCAAAGCTCGGGATCTACCACTGTCAATATCCTTCCCTCATTCACTTTCACCTATAACCCTTGAACTACCTACCCTCCATACTTCCTCCACTGTTACTCGGGAAACCTGATAAACTTTCCTGACTGAAGGTGGCCAACACCCTGCCTAACAAAATTCCTCCTGACTGGAATGACAACTCCCCTTAGGCTGTCAGTTGTGGCCACTTGGACTCAAATACTGAGTTCTATGATTTCAGATGATAATTTCTGCTTCCAATTTACTTTCCATGTTTTTTTTTTGTTTTGGCTGGTTCAGACTCACGTTGCTTCTTTCTTGGTCAGTTCATTTTGCATTCTGATGACTACTATATGATCATGCATGCCTCAGAGTTATACACCTTTTGTTTCATTATGATATATATTTCCACTCTCCTGTGAATCATTACATAGCTTACATTAATTAATCTCTCTTTCCCTCCACCCTATTATAGGCCTCCTATTTTCGTCTTCCTGTGCTGTTCCTTCTTTCTACTATCTCAAAAACTCTTAAAGTTCTATCATTCTTCAGGTCAAATAAAGAACATCTCGACCTGAGGCATTATTAACCCTGTTTCTCTCCAAAGATAACATAAAGAGCTACATGTGTTGGAAACCTGAAACAAAAAAAAACAAGAAATTGCTGGAGAAACTCAGAAGATCTGGCAGCATCTGCAAGAACTCCAGTTCTGATGACGGGGTGCTGGACTCAAAGCGTTGTCTCTACTCTTTTCTGACAAATGCTACTAGACCTGCGGAGCTTCTCCAGCAATTTCTTTTTGTGGCTCAGACCGAAGATGCCGGCTAACCTGCTGAGTATTTTCAGCACTTTGAAAAATATTATTTTTTAAAATGTTAGCGATATTCAGCACCTTTCATGCTGGGTCATTTAGCTAGAACTCTTGCTAAAGCAAAAGCCTGTCATTTCTCTGCTGCATTAATTATTAACATCTCAGATAGTGTATTGAGTTTACAGAATTAGGGTGCACACACTGATTTGTATTCATTAAATATAATACAGTAAACTCTTTGAACGCCCTTTGCATTTAAATCTGAGCATTATATTAATATTGATTTGATTCAAGATAATGTACTCTCCAAACAAAACTTTTAATATGTGTATATATATGTATATATACACGCATTCAACAGAACTCAGCATAAAAACTAATATTTAATGGTAATAGTTTTCTGCAAATTAAGGCTCTGAATGAATTGACAATAAGTCTAAAGTAGAGCAAAGGGATTGAATATTTTTGTCCTTCTGGATGTAGCATGGCATTGTACAATTGAGATTACTAAAATTTAAACTAACACAGTAATTTAGTCTACCCGTTGTTCAATAGATAGTAATATGGAATCGAAAGGAATGCATTCAACCCTCACACCCATCCTGGTTCTTTAAGCAAGTAATCCAATTTGGTCTCTGAAATCCAACTTCTCTCTCCAAACCTTGAATATTTACCCTTTCTTAGCACATGTCCAATTACCTTTTGGATATCATTATGGAATCTAATCCCAATGCTATCTCAGTCATCCTCATAACCTTCTGTTGCTTTCTCCTCCTTACCCATCTAGCTTTTCTATCAAAGTGTGGAGCTGGATGAACACAGCAGGCCAAGCAGCTTCTTAGGAGCACAAAAGCTGACGTTTTGGGCCTAGACCCTGAAACATCAGCTTTTGTGCTCCTAAGATGCTGCTTTGCCTGCTGTGTTCATCCAGCTTCATTCTTTGTTATCTCCGATTCTCCAGCATCTGCAGTTCCCATTATCTCTAGCTCTTCTATCAATCAGTTTTACACCTATGACCTCTGGTGATCAATACAATTGCCAAAGGAATTTGTATGCTTGTAATTTTTTTAAAAAACCTCTTCTTTTTAAAATTCACACGCCCCCCACCCCCGGCCGACGGTCGCTGAAACATTTCTGACATTTCTGCTCCAAGGAGAACAATCCCGCATTCTTCAAACTTTTCCTCCTTTTTGGAATCAGCCAAGCAACTTTCTCTGCACCCTAGAGGCCTTCATATCCTTTCTGACTATTGTGAAATATATTGTGAATGGTAATTCTATACAAGCAGATGCAAAAAAGTTTCCAAAAAATTATTTATTACACAAAATTAATATTCTATTTGCCTTATATTATCATCAATTATTTATCAACCAGCTGCACCATTTATTGACCAGAAATACGAGATTAAATGGTTACGTTGTTAACCAGGCTGATTGATTCAATGACTACAATGCTGGCCAGCTTCTATTAATTGGTGCTTATTGAAAATACAAAGGGTGCATTTCTGACCATTTGAGGTAGCAGTGTTCTTGAACTCATAGCTGTCAGAAAGTTGAATATCCACAATTTTTTAATCTGTCACAAACAGAGTAATGACTTGTAAGCAAGGTGCAATAATGATTGTGTGAGTATCGGGTATCTCTCTGTCTCAATGACTGTTGCGCGAGTGTTGGGTATCTCTCTGTTAAGATAATAAAACCATAAGATGTAGAAGCAGAGCTAGTCCATTTGACCCAGGAAGCCTTCTCCACTACTCAATGAAATCATGGCTGACCCAATAACCTTCAACTCCACTTTCCTGCCTTAACCTGTTCACCTTTGGTTCTGTTATTGATTAAAAACCTCTTTTAGTCTTCAATATTGTTAATGACCCAGTTTTGACCTAGAATTCCATAGTTTCAACTACTCCCTGAAAGAAACAAAACTCTCCTCGTCTTTGCCTTAAATTAGCAACCTCTTATTCTGAGATTATTCCTTTTGGTCCCATACCTTCCAACGAAGGGGAACAGCCTTTGCACATCTACCATGTCAAGCCTCCCGAGAATCATTTTGTTTGTCTCAATAAAGTCTCCTCTCATTCTCTTAAACTCCAATGAATAATAGGCTCAACCTACTCAGCCTTGCTTCATAAGACATCAGCATAAGAATAAGAGCCAGGAGCAGGAGTAGGCCAGCTGGCCCTTTGAGCCCGGTCTGCCATTCAGTAAGATCATGGCAGATCTTTTCATGACTTCAGTTCCACTCATCCACCCTCTCTCCATAAATGTTAATTTCATTACTGTTCAGAAAATTATCCATCTTAGCTTTAAAAAAACATTCCACAAGGAAGCATCAACTACTTCACTCGGCAGGGAATTCCACAGATTCACAACCTTTTGGGTGAAGAAGATCCTCCCCAATTCAGTTCTAAATCTGCTCCCCCTTATTTTGAGGCTATGCCCTCTTGTTCTGGTTTCACCCACCAGTGGAAACATTCTCCCTGCTTCTATCTTATCTACTACAGCCATAATATTAAATGTTTCTATAAGATCTACCCCCATTCTTTTAAATTCCAATTAATAAAATCCCAGGCTATTTAGCCTCTCCTTATAAGGCAACCCTCTCAACGCTGGAATCAACCTAGTGGACCTCCTCTGCACCTCCTCCAGTGCTAGCACATCCTTTCTCAAGTAAGGAGACCAAAACTGCATGCAGTACTCCAGGTATGGCTTCATTAGCATGCTATACAGCTCCAACATAACCTCCCTGCTTTTAAACTCAATCCCTCCAGCAATAAAGGACAAAATTCCATTTACCTTCTTAATTACCTGTTTTACCCGCAAACCAACCTTCTGCGATTCATTCACAAAAACACCCAGGTCCCTCTGCACAGCAGCATGCTGCAATTTTTTACCTTTCAAGTAATAATCCCTTTTACTATTATTCCAACCAAAACGGCCGACTTCACATTTATCAAAATTGAATTTCATCTGCCAGACCTTCAACTACACACGTAAACAATCTATATCCCTGTACAAATTTTCAGAGTCCTCTGCACACTTTGCTCTACCATTCATCTTAGTGTCATCTACAAACTTTGACACAGTATACTTAGCCCCAACTCCAAATCATCTATGAATATTGTAAACAATTGTGGCCCCAACACTGATCCCTGAGGCACACCACTAATTACTGACCGCCAACCAGAAAAGCATACATTTATCCCCATTCTTTGCTTCCTGTTAGTTAACCAATCCCGTATCCTTGCTAATGCATTACCCATAACACCATGCACATTTATCTTATGCAGCGGCCTTTCATGTGGCACCTTGTCGAATGTCATTTGGAAATCTGAATACACCACATCTGCTGGATCCCCATCGTCCACTGCACTCATACTGTCTTCATAGAATTCCAGCAGAGTAATCAAGCATAACTTACCTTTCATGAATCCTTGCTGTGTCTGCCCAATGGGATAAGGTCTATCTAGATGTCTTGCTATTACTTCTTTGATGATAGATTCAAGCATTTTCCCCACTACAGAAGTCAAGCTAACCAGCCTATAATTCCCCAATTTTTGTCTACAACCTTTTTAAACAGTGGTGTCAAATTGGCTGTTTCTCAATCTACTGGAGCTGCCCCAGAGTCCAGCAAATTTTGGAAAGTTACTACAAGTGCATTTGCTATTACTCCTGCCATCTATCTCTTTTAGCACTCCGGAATGTATTCCAATAGGGACAGGAGACCTGTCTACCTTCTCCGGACTGCCTCCAATGATATATATTGTTCATTAGGATAAAGGGCCCAAAACTGTTCACAACACTCCAGCTTTGGTGTGACCAGAGCCTTGTATTGTTGTAGCAAAACTGACCTACTTTTGTATACCACTTTTTTTGCATTGAAGGGCAACATTCATTTTCTTTCTCTATTACTTGCTGAATTTGGATATCAGCTTTTTATGATTTATGTGCAAGGGCTTCCAAATCATCAGTGTTGCAGCTTTCTACAGTCTTTCCACATTTAAATATTGTGCAACTCTTCTAGTGTTCCTTCCAAATCATACAACCTCATATTTTCCAACATTATATTCCATTCAATGATTGAGTGACTCCTGAGAGTGAGGTTGGCCCATTTAAGATAGAGATGAGGAGGAATTTTTCTGTCAGAGAGCATTGAATTGGTAGAATTCTTTACTAAACTGGGCTGTCAAGGCTGGGTTGTTAAATTTGAGATAGAGATGTATTTTTTAATCAGTCAGGGATCAAGGGTTACCGAGATTTTCTTTGTTAATGACTTTCTGAGGATTGATACCTCTATGCTGGTGAATGTATGAGAGTCAGATATCACTGTGAATGATGTTTATTTTGTTAACGACATTGTGAGGGCTGGATATACCAGCGTTATTGGTGGCCTGAAGCCTATCTATATCTCGATCATGTAGTAAGTATAAACTTCAGCAAATCTTGCACATCACTGCAGTAATGAAAAGCAACAAGTCTGCCCTTCTAACTTCAGGCTGAAGACTATGGGATTTATTTTTGGCCACGTCCAAAATTAAAATACATTTTTTGGAGTGACTCTCACTGTGAGACCCAAGCAGTTTTCTCGCCTATGTTACAAAACCCCCTGTAATAATTGCTGGCCGGTGCCACTAACTATGTCACCCTTCAAATTTGATTTCTATCCTACCGTAGCACAGGTCATTCACAAAATAACTTGCCACTCAGTGGATATCCAACTGAAAACCAGCATCGCCTGTGTCCATGCCATCTTTGAAAATCCACTGTGCCCCTGGAGGACTGCTGGTATTTGGGCATTATCCTACTCCTTTTTTTGAAGGCTGTGAGAAGATGTGCTGAGAAGGGGGCATTGTCAGCTCTGTGTTTGTCCCACAGGGAGCTGGATGTCGTGGTTGATGGAGTGGCCCTCCTGGAGAGCTGGCAGAGGAGGGCCTGCCATCAGTTGATGCCAACCTAGTCTACACAAGTCTGTACTTCCAGGGGATATGGCCTGTGCATCGGAGAGATGACAGGATAGTGACAGGATTTGCTGAAAGTTGGATGCCAGTGTCCATGAAAGAAGTGTACATAAGGTAGGCATCCATGGATTGTGCCCAGGGCAGCAGTTTGGTTGTGGGTAACATGGAGATTGATCAGAGGTTGTGGTGCATTGTATCTGCCAGGGGCCTGCTCAAGTTTCCATCAGGTTTTCCAGACAGTAACATTGTTGACCCAGTTTGTTAAGGAGCTTGACAGACATTCATCACTGCCAAGTAGCAACTGCCCTGTAAGAATCTCTCCAAGCTGCCTGTAAAAAGCAAAACAAAGATAGAATGAGATGATCTCAATGTTGAGATTGGGCTTGCTGCTCTCGTCATCTAATTCTGCCATAAATCTCACCGTAGCCCACATTTCTCAGACCTGTAACAAGATCTCACCCTTTAATGTTTAAAGAGCAGTGGCCCTGCGCATTCTGCTCTACACATGAGAGATTTGGACTGTTTGCCAGTGCCAAGAAACTCAACCCCTTTCACTTGAGCTGCCTTTGGAGTCTTCTGAAGGTCAGATGGCACTTCTGAGCTTTCATTCCAAGCATTTGTACTATATTGAGACAGTCACAACTGAGATGAGTTAATCAGAGTCATAGAGTTATACAGTACAGAAACAGACTCTTCAGTCCAACCTAGTTTCCCAAACTAAACCAGTCTCTCTTCATTGTGTTTGACCTATATCCCACTAAACCTAGTCACATGACCAGGATGCCCGTAAACCACTTTCCAAAATGGGTCTTCAATGGAAAGCCAGTGTCCTGAGTGCACCCTCATGGGTGGTCAGAGGAAATACTGCTAGGGCAAGCTGAAATTGCTTAAGATATAACCTTCAAGTCCTGAAAGAAGATCACCAAGGATCACTGCAGTACAACCAAATAAAATTAAGTGCAGCCCCTCATTGGAATGAGCGCAGAGAAGGAAAGTACAAACCGATTAGTTCCTGAGCCAGTAACTCTGCAAAAACTGCATGTCTGGGCTGTCTTTCTATGAACAGCAGAATCTTCTTGGCACCAATCTGTGAACTGTCTATCTACCAAATATCCCAGATGATGGACATGGTCATCTATACCTCAATTGATGAAGAAGCGAGGTTAATCACTGTGTGAAGGTTGGATGTCTTGGCATTAATGATTGTGTGAGGGTTGGATATCTCTGTTAATGGCTTTGTGAACATTGAGAGCACTTATGTGGATTGCACTGTGAATTCAAGAAGTACAGACATTAGTAGCAATGTGAAATTGGAGTGCTTTTTTCTGGAAAATGGAAAATTGGGCTTGAACGATAGGTGCTGAGAGTAGTTTAATTTTGAAGTATTTGTATTAACAGTAAGTTGGGGCTGAAGTCTCCTTGTAATAATGACAGTATAGGTTCTGGGAATGACTGTATGTTAATACTATTGTGAGGTTGGAGTGCCCTCAATACAAGCTTTGAATTTCCAATGTGTTAATGACAGTGTCAATTGGAGTGTCATTCTGATGGGTGAACTTTGCTTTCGTTAGGTCAGTGAATGAAAATTAAGAGCTGTGTGAATACAGACAGTATGCAAATGTGAACATTAATGCCACATTGTACTGTGAGTAAATGATGAGTATGATCTTTAAAGGCTAAGTTTGCCAATGTCAAATAGTGACATTATTTCAGTGGCCCCTTATCCAATACCTCCCTCATAATGTTCAGTTAGATGGGGCCTTACTAATTTTACAGGAATTCACAGGATACTGGGAGCCCTGGATAGAGTAGACGTGAAAATGTTTTCACTGGTAGAAATGACTAGGACAACCTCAGGTTGAAGGGATGGCCCTTCAGAACTGAGGTGCGGAGGAATTTCTTCAGTCAGAGGGTGGTTGATATGTGGAACTCATTGCCACAGAGGGCTGTTGAGACCAAGCCATTGAGTGTATTTAAGACAGAAATAAATACGCTCTTAATCAGCAAGGGAATCAAGAATTATGGGAACAAGGCAGGTTCAGAACAGCAAGGTAATAAAATGTGAGGCTGGATGAACACAGCAGGCCAAGCAGCATCTCAGGAGCACAAAAGCTGACGTTTTGGGCCTAGACCCTTCACCAGAGAGGGGGATGGGGAGAGGGAACTGGAATAAATAGAGAGAGAGAGGGGGAAGCGGACCGAAGATGGAGAGTAAAGAAGATAGGTGGAGAGAGTATAGGTGGGGAGGTAGGGAGGGGATAGGTCAGTCCAGGGAAGACGGACAGGTCAAGGAGGTGGGATGAGGTTAGTAGGTAGAAGGGGGTGCGGCTTGGGGTGGGAGGAAGGGATGGGTGAGAGGAAGAACCGGTTAGGGAGGCAGAGACAGGTTGGACTGGTTTTGGCATGCAGTGGGTGAAGGGGAAGAGCTGGGCTGGTTGTGTGGTGCAGTGGGGGGAGGGGATGAACTGGGCTGGTTTAGGGATGCAGTAGGGGAAGGGGAGATTTTGAAACTGGTGAAGTCCACATTGATACCATTAGGCTGCAGGGTTCCCAGGCGGAATATGAGTTGCTGTTCCTGCAACCTTCGGGTGGCATCATTGTGGCAGTGCAGGAGGCCCATGATGGACATGTCATCTAAAGAATGGGAGGGGGAGTGGAAATGGTTTGCGACTGGGAGGTGCAGTTGTTTGTTGCGAACTGAGCGGAGGTGTTCTGCAAAGCGGTCTCTAAGCCTCCGCTTGGTTTCCCCTATGTAGAGGAAGCCGCACCGGGTACAATGGATGCAGTATACCACATTGGCAGATGTGCAGGTGAACCTCTGCTTAATGTGGTATGTCATCTTGGGGCCTGGGATGGGGTGCGGGAGGAGGTGTGGGGGCAAGTGTAGCATTTCCTGCGGTTGCAGGGGAAGGTGCCGGGTGTGGTGGGGTTGGAGGGCAGTGTGGAGCGAAGAAGGGAGTCACGGAGAGAGTGATCTCTCCGGAAAGCAGACAGGGGTGGGGATGGAAAAATGTCTTGGGTGGTGGGGTCGGATTATAGATGGCAAAAGTGTCGGAGGATGATGCGTTGTATCTGGAGGTTGGTAGGGTGGTGTGTGAGAACGAGGGGGATCCTCTTAGGGCGGTTGTGGCGGGGGCGGGGTGTGAGGGATGTGTTGCGGGAAATACGGGAGACGCGGTCAAGGGCGTTCTCGATCACTGTGGGGGGAAAGTTGCGGTCCTTAAAGAACTTGGACATCTGGGATGTGCGGGAGTGGAATGTCGTATCGTGGGAGCAGATGCGGCGGAGGTGGAGGAATTGGGAATAGGGGATGGAATTTTTGCAGGAGGGTGGGTGGGAGGAGGTGTATTCTAGGTAGCTGTGGGAGTCGGTGGGCTTGAAATGGACATCAGTTACAAGCTGGTTGCCTGAGATGGAGACTGAGAGGTCCAGGAAGGTGAGGGATGTGCTGGAGATGGCCCAGGTGAACTGAAGGTTGGGGTGGAAGGTGTTGGTGAAGTGGATGAACTGTTTGAGCTCCTCTGGGGAGCAAGAGGCGGCGCCGATACAGTCATCAATGTACCGGAGGAAGAGGTGGGGTTTGGGGCCTGTGTAGGTGCGGAAGAGGGACTGTTCCACGTAACCTACAAAGAGGCAGGCATAGCTGGGGCCCATGCGGGTGCCCATGGCCACGCCCTTAGTCTGTAGGAAGTGGGAGGAGTCAAAAGAGAAGTTGTTGAGGGTGAGGACGAGTTCGGCTAGGCGGATGAGAGTGTCGGTGGAGGGGGACTGGTCAGACATGTGGGACAGGAAGAAGCGGAGGGCCTTGAGGCCATCTGCATGCGGAATGCAGGTGTATAGGGACTGGACGTCCATGGTGAATATGAGGTGTTGGGGGCCAGGGAATTGGCCAGGTTCAGAACAGCATTGTGTCTCAGTGGCTAGCATTACTGCCTCACAGCACCAGGAGCCTGGGTTCAATTACCCCTCGGGCAGCTGTCTGTGTGGAGTTTGCACATTCTCCCTGTGTCTGCCTGGGTTTCCTTCCATACTCCAAAGATGTGCAGGCTAGGTGGATGGGCCATGTTAAATTGCCTGTAGTTCTCAGGGCTGTGTAGTTTGGGTGGGATGCTCTTAGGTTCAGCGTGGGCCTGTTGGGCCAAAGGGCCTGTTTCCACATTGTAGGGATTCTATGGGCTATGGAGAAGAGGTTGAGAAAATGTATCAGACATGATTGAATGGCAGAGTAGAGTCAATTGGCTGAATTGCCTAATTCCTCTCCTATACATTCTGGCTTTTATGTTCTAATTGCATCCAGAAACCATCCTAGAGCATAAAACGTAGAAGTAGAATCAGACTGTTCAACCTGTCAAATCTGAAATGGCTCTGTTCCCACTTGCCCAACATTCTTCTGGAGTCCTCTGGCTTTCTGCCTTTTTCTTCGTCTGAAATATAATCCCTAAAAAATTGACCAAGCTGTAGGTCCTAAAATATAGTCCCCAGAAATTTTGACCAAGCTGGAGGTCATATATCCCAAAGTGTGCTTCAATGGTTAAGTGTCCAATTTTGTTCATTGCTGCTTGTGAGTTTTACGACATTAAAACATTACATGTTTGAATATCAAAAAGAGATGGGCAAGAAATGCTGGTCTTGCCAATGTTTACAAGGCATCAGTTGCAAGCACAGGATATTATTCAGTGATTTACATGCAGTAAAGAACTTTTGAAGTGCATTCAATAGTGGAATGTAAAGTAATGATCTCAACTGGGACTAGGGAGAGGAAAAAATAAAAGTACGGCCCATCGAGTGGCATGGATCCTTTTGACAGTTAATGATCAGAAAGCATCCTATTGGCTTACCATGACCAAGGTTCACAAATAACAGGAGAACACTTAAGTCAAATTATTCAGGAGATGAGAAAACGAGGAAATAAATCTTTGGTCTAATGTAGGCGTGTCATTATATTAATGTCAATGTTGAGCTCGTGTATTGTTGTGTTCACAATGATGTAAAATCGGAGAGACTGTATTTTGAAGCATTGTGAGATCTGAATATAATTAACTTAGGATCTGTGATTTGAGTGATTGTTAATTTATGGTGTGAAGGTGCAGTGTTTGTATTAATTTGCAGTATGAAGGAGGACTTGGTATGTTAATATTATTTATCTCTTATTTGCTTTCTGCTTCTTCAGCTTGATATCATATTATTATCAGATGTTAGGTTCCACTATTTGTGTTAATGCTGGTTTGAGATTGCAATGTTAAAATTAAGAGATTTGACAGAAACTATGAATATTTTCGGCAAGGGAAGTAACTAAAAAAAAATTATCATTGTTTTCTTAGTTGGTGACTCAAACATATGAGGATATAAGAGGTTTGCATGCTCTCACTGTGTCAGTGTGGGTTTCTTCCGGGTGCTCTGTTTTCCCTCCCACAGTCCAAAGATGTGCAGGTTAGGTGGGCTGGCCATGGAATGCGCAGGGTTACAGGGAGAGGGAATGGGACTGGGGCTGGGTGGGATGCTTTCTGGAGGGTCAGTGCAGACTTGATGGTCTGAATGCTCTTTCTGCACAGTCGGGATTCTATGCTGCAAACTTAGGAGAATAAATAAAAGGAAATGGAGGAAGAAGTGAGCAGAAACATTCTGTGAAGACTTCAAGTGTTGTTAGGGTATAGCATGCTCCCCCAGAAATAGCCTGGAAGCAAAATACAGATAATTATCAGCAAATATGATTTTAACAATAATCTTAACTGCTATCATCAGTCAAAGGACAGTAACATAGAATCATCCCTCTCTCCTTCCATTATAGAAATTAAAATGGATGAGCTGTAAACTAAACTTCCAAATTTAAATCAATTTTGGAATTCAAATTTTCTTTAAATAGCATTGAAAAACAACATTAATTTTGTGAGAGTTAAATCAAAGTATTTGGCTATTTCAATACCTCCTGCTGGTCAGCTGTGCACACACTGTTTGCTAAAAAATGCGGCAACATCCCACAGATCATGCGACCGTTTCAAAAAAAAAGATCAAGGGAATGCAGGCTGAAGTGTTTTTGTCCAGCTGGTGATACACGAGAATTTCCTTCCTTTTGAATCATTAAAATGTTGGCCAAAACCACCAGTAACTAATGAACATAGTCCACTTCCCGATTAAACATGGAAACTGCTCTATAACCAGTTAATAGCACACAGGGTTAACTCCCATCAGGATGCAAAACCCCGCCCAAGCTCCCAGGATCTATATAATTGAACATTGGAGGACCTAACTGTAGTGATTGTTACAACATTGGCCAAGTGGACATGAGTTCTCTGATTGGGGCTGTTAATCTAGTCCAGTGAGGGAGCCCTGACTGATAGGCATAAACTGGCATATGAGACGTTTTATTTACTCTAAGAGCTGGCAGTGAGAAAGCCAGAGTCGAGTACTATGCACTGTTAAATAAAGGGTAACATGGTGACAGGATACTGACCTGTGTGGAGTTATTTCCCTAATCAGTTTCAGAGTTGCTTTTAAGTGTAAAACTTCACATAACAAAATGGAACTGTGTACTTCATGTTAAGTTTAACCTGAGACCCGACCAAGAGACTATCATGTACTTGGATGAAATGTAAATAGCTCTTAAGTACGATGTAATAAACTTTATTTGACAAGAGATAGTAGGAACTGCAGATGCTGGACAATCTGAGGTAACAAGGTGTAGAGCTGGATGAACACAGCAGGCCCAGCAGCATCAGGGGAGCAGGAAGGCTGATGTTTTGGGTCCAGACCCTTCTTCTCTTCTGACAAGACTAGGTCACTCTTCTACCAAAGGCCTTTAGTGGTCATCCTTCCGCACTTTGTTGTCAGTGTCATCAACAAATGCTACTAAGTTTTGGTGGCAGTAAATCAACCCAAAGTCAGTTTGAATCGAGTGTGAATTCACATCAGCATTTTGATGTGTAACAGAACCTGAAGTCATGTTTCTCGGGTTTTGTGGTCATTTTGCTTTCAGTAATTTTGTTTTCCATTTCTCCTCCCTGTGATCTTCAACACATTTTCTGTATCATTGAATGCATCTTCATGTTTTCAAAATAACTTGCATTAAAAACTGAATAAATTCCAACTTTCATTTTCTTAGCCATGCTGTGCCCAATGTGCAGAAATGTTGGCTTCAAAGTTTAATATTCATATGTATGGTATGAGTATCAGGCATTCCTTGGGTTCATAATGTCTGAACAATGTTAGGGATAATGGAATACTTTAAGTTTACTTTATACTTTGTATTTTACATCTTAACAAATGCAAAACATCTTCAGCCATTTTTGAAGCTCCATTTGTGAACTTGGATAATTTGGTACCCTAAATTCTGGAGGCTTGATTTGTATATATCCATTTTAATGAGGTGAACTGTTCAGTGCATCTTGAAAGGTAAATGAATAACAAAAGGGCTTTAGTTGAGTGAAGAGATGGGCTTGGTCCAATGCCACAGAAAGATAAAACAATCCAGAGAGTTATTCAGTGTCAGTGAGTATTGGAGAGTGAAGGCTGAAGTGTTAAGATTCCTGGTGAGAAATCTGTCAAGAGAATTGCTAGAAACAGAGTTTAGAGAGACCCGTGTATTTGCTCTACAGCTAAATGAATGAGTTTAGTTTACAATTTGTTTTATATGTCTCAAGGAGAGGTACTGTCACAACTCACTTAGGTAGCGCATCTTTTAATTTCCCAACTAGTAAACCTGAAAATGCAAAATATGAGCAGAAACAGGCCAGTCTGCCCTTTGAATCTGCTCCACCATTTGACAAGAATTGATTTGTTTGTGTTTCAAATTCCACATTCCTATCTCCCACTGACTGCCCCTAATTTACCCACTGAGCAAGAATTCCCTGTATCTGGTTTAACAATAGAAAATTACACTATCTTTACAGACAGCGTTCCAAAGTCAGACAAGCTCTTGAGGGAAATAAAAATTCTACTCATCTCTGATTTGATTTTATAATAAAGCCCCTTCGTTCAGAACTGACACAGAGGAGGAAACATCCTTCCCACAACAGCCTTGTTAATAACAAAGAAGCATAGAAAATAGGTGCAGGAGTAGGTCATTCTGTCCTCCAACCTGTACCATCAATCAATATGATCATGGCTGATCATGTAATCACAGTATCCCAAACCCACTTTCTCTCCATCCCCTTTGATCCCTTTTAGCCACAAGGACCACATCCAGTTCCCTCTTGAACATATCTAACAAACTGTCCCCAACAGCTTCCTGTGGGAGAAAATTCCACGGGTTTACAATTCTGAGTGAAGAAATTCTTCCTCTTCTCAGTCCTGAATGGCTTACCCCTTATTCTTAGACTGTCACGCATAGTTCTGGACTTCCCCAACATTGGGAACATTCTTCCTGCATCTAACCTGTCTGGTTCCACCAGGATTTTATACGCTTCTATGAAATTCCCCCTTCATTCTTCTAAATTTCAGAGAGTTCAAGCTCAGTCAATCCAATCTTTCCTCATATGTTAGTCCTGCCAACCTGGGAATCAGTCTGGTAACTGGACTCCCTCAATAGAAAAAATGCCCTTCCTTATACTGGGAGACCAAAACTGAACACAATATCCAAGGCCCTGTATGACTGCAGCAAGACTATAAAGTATCTTGTAGACTTCAATCAAGCTACCCCTCCCTGTTCTAAACTTCAGTGGAGACAAGCTCAACCTGTCTAAACTATTCTCATAAGACAGTTTGCTCATTCTGAGTTCCCATCAAGGAAACATCTTCTGACTCACCTGCATGTACTTGCATCTTGCTCCAAATAAGGACTAAAACTGCACACGGAATGCAAGATGTAATATCACCAGTGCTCTGTGTTACTGAAGCACAACATCGTGAACTGTACGTTTGAATCCCCTTTTCAATATAGGATAGTTTACTTTTTCCATTAGCCTCCTTGACTATATGCGTGCTGACTTTATGTCCCTCATGCGCCAAAGCACTTAAATTGTAAAGCTTCTGGGGATTCTTCAGTTGTTTTCTGTTTCAGTATTCCTCTTTTTATTCTTCCCAAAGTAAATAACTTCACATTTTCCAAAAGAACTATAGATGCTGTAAATCAGAAACAAAACCAGAAATTGCTGGAAAAGCTCAGCAGGTCTGGCAGTGTCAGAGACTCCACAGATGCTGCCTGACCTGCTGAGCTTTTCCAGCAATTTATGTTTTTTTTATGGAATCCCTACAGTGTGGAAACAGGCCCTTTGACCCAACAAGTGCACACCAACACTTGGAGCATCTCATCCAGACCCATACCTCTATAACCCACCTAATCTACACATCCCTGAACACTACGGGCAATTTAGCCTGGCTAATCCACCTAGCCTGCACACCTGTGGACTGTGGGAGGAAACTAGAGCACCCGAAGGAAATCCACACAGAAGGTTGCTGAGGGTGGAATTGAACCTGGGCCCCTAGCACTGTGAGGCACCAGTGCCAACCACTGAGTCATCGTGCCACCCTGCTTCACATTTTCCCAGCTGTCATGTCCAGATACCAGATTTTGCCCACTCCTTTATCCTATTCCTATCCGTGATTAATTTCCTTGATGGAGCGTAAGCTTCCTTCACAAAATACCTTCCGACCATATCTTGGTGTCATCTGCAAATTTAGCTAATAAGTCTTTGCTCCCCATATCAAAGTCACCGATTATAAATGGTAAAACATCAAGGTCCTGCACAAACCCCTTCATGGCTGCATGAGTTAGATGCTGCCAATCAAGCAAACACCCACTTATGCATAATCGTTGTATTCTACGAACCAACCAATCTTCTTTCCTTGCTAAGATTGTTACCTCTTATTGAAAGAACTTTCATTTTCCATAATGACTTTTGTTATGTCAAATTGTCTTCTGAAAATCCAAGTCCAGTACTTCTATAAGATCTCAATAATCCACAGCACATATTACTGCTTCAAAAAAACTCCAATTAATCACTTAAATGTCAACTGACATGTAACCTCTATACCGTTAAGTCTTTTTGATCTGTATGTCCTTTTTATGCTGTAATCTGCCTGGACTGCTTGTAAACGAAGCTTTTCACTGCATTTGGATACACGTGACAATAAAAGCAATACAAACAAAATAAATTGTGATCAGAGATAATGGGTACGGCAGATGCTATAGAATCCAAGATGGGTGAGAGGAAGAACAGATTAGGCAGACAGGGAGGAGCTGGGCTGGTTTTGGGATGCAGTGGGGGCGGGGGGTAGATTTTGAAGCTGGTGAAATCCACATTGATACCATTGGGCTGCAGGGTTCCCAAGCGGAATATGAGATGCTGTTCCTGCAACCTTCGGGTGGCATCATTGTGGCACTGCAGGATGCCCAGCATGGACATGTTGTCGAAGGAATGGGATGGGGAGTTGAAATGGTTCGCGACTGGGAGGTGCAGTTGTTTACTGCGAACTAAGCGTTGGGGTTCTGCAAAGCGGTCCCCAAGCCTCCGTTTGGTTTCCCCGATGTAGGGGAAGCCACACCGTGTACAGCGGATGCAGTATACCACATTAGCGGATGTGCAGGTGAACATCTGCATGATGTGGAAAGTCATCTTGGGGCCTGGGATGGGGGTGAGGGAGGAGGTGTGGGGGCAAGTGTAGCACTTCCTGCGGTTGCAGGGGAAAGTGCCGGGTGTGGTGGGGTTGGAGGGGAGTGTGGAGCGAACAAGGGAGTCGCGGAGAGAGTGATCTCTCCGGAAGGCACACAAGGGTGGGGTTGGAAAAATGCCTTTAGTGGTGGGATTGGATTGCAGATGGTGGAAGTGTCGGAGGATGATGCATTGCATCTGGAGGTTGGTGGGGTGGCAAAACCAGCCCAGCTCGTCCCCGCCTCCATAACCTGTTCTTCCTCTCACCTATCCCCTTCTCCCACCTCAAGCCGCACCTCCATTTCCTACCTACTAACCTCATCCCGCCCCCTTGACCTGTCCGTCCTCCCCGGACTGACCTATCCCCTCCCTACCTCCCCACCTATACGCTCCTCTCCACCTATCTTCTCCTCTATCCATCTTTGGTCTGCCTCCCCCTCTCTCCCTATTTATTCCAGAACCCTCTCTCCATCCCCCTTCTCTGATGAAGGTCCGAGGCCCGAAACGTCAGCTTTTGTGCTCCTGAGATGCTGTTTGGCCTGCTGTGTTCATCCAGCTTCACACTTTGTTAACAAGCAAAATAAATATAATTTCACTTGGACAAGGTTCTCTTAATGTGCCCATTAAGTTTTTTTCAGCAGCCCTGCTCTCATCCAAGTAGGTTGAGAGAATTTCAAACCCATTGGACAATTGCAGACGCTGACACTCCCACCTCTTGGGATCCCTTACCTTCCTCACTCACAGTCACATATCTTCTCCCTGACCACTGACTAAATCAGAACGCCCTATCCTAGTTGTATCACTGCTTGTTGTTACAAAGAAACTAGGCAATTACACATCCTCCCTGAAACATTGCTGTGTCTGTAGTACAGCCTCAAGTCATAATGTCTGAGCCAAAGATATTCAAATCCTTCAAACACTTATTGAAGTTATGTTTGCCCTGGACCTCAACAGAATCCAGGAGTTCCCATGTGCTGGAGCCGTGACACATCATTTGAAGTACCATCTTTCATGAGTTTAATTATTTGATTATGTCCCAGTACAGTTGTAACTTTGGCATCTGCTTGACAATGTTGAAGATTGCCCAGGTATGTATTCTAAACAAAAAGCAGGACAAATCCAACTGGCCAATCACCAGCTCAACAGTCTACTTTCAGTAAAGTCACGGTAGGTGTTATCAACAGTGCTATCAAGCAGTGCCTGCTCAGCAATAACCTGGTCAGTGACAGTGATGCTGGAGTCAGAGCTAACACAGTGTGGAGCTGGGTAAACACAGCAGGCCAGGCAGTATCAGAGTAGCAGGAAAGCTGACGTTTCGGTTGGGACCCTTCTTCAGAAATGGGGAAGGGGAAAGGAGCTCTGAAATTAATGGGGCAGGGGTTGAGCTGGGAAAGGTAGGTGGGATGGTGATAGCAGATAAGTAGTAGTGGGAGTTGTTCAGTGCGGTGGGAGGAGCGGATGGGTGGGAGAGAAGACAGACAGGTCAAGGAGGCGGGGGCGAAAGGGAGGGTTGGTCGGATCATTCATGATTTGAAAACTTTAATCAGACCCTTCTCTCTAGTCTCAACCTCTTCAGTTTCTCCTCATATTTGAAGTTTCTCATTCCTGGGACCATTCATGTAAATCACTTCTACATGTTCTACAATTGATTCATGTCTTTCCTATAATGCAGTGCCCACATCTGCACACAATACTCAAGCTGAGGTGTAATAAGTGACTTGTACAAGTTCAACAGCACCTCCCTGCTCTTCTACTCTATGCCCCGACTAATAAAACTGAGAGTCCTATATGCTTTATTTACTGCTGCCTCTATCTTTCCTGCCATACACAGAGACCCAGACCCCTCTGCTCCTGCACTTCCGTCAGAATTGTACCCCCTTCTTTAAGTTATTTTTCAATGTTCCTCACCTCACCTCACCTCACTTCACACTTCTCTGCGTTGAACCTCACCTGCCACCTATCTGCCACCCCACCAACTTGTCAATGTCTTTTTTGAATTTCTTCAAAATTGACCCCTTCACAGTTTACATTTCTTCCAAGTTTAGACTCATCAACGAACAAACTCCTTCCAATATAGTATAGCACGAACAAATTCCAATCAGCTTTAATTTTTCTCTTGGCTGCCTAGATATCCCAAGGAAATGGGACATTGGCTTAACAGAGAAACAGGCAGAAGTAAATTAAGGAGTGAGGTGCTCTATAATGACAACTGGTAAAAATCTAACAGGAGCACAGATGGCCGTTCGCAAGGTCTTCAATAAGGTCCTGCATGGTCGACTGGTTAGTAAGTTTAAATCACATGGGATCCAGGGACAGATAGCCAAATGGATACAAAATTGCTTGACTGTAGAAGACAGGAAGTGGTGGTATTCAGAGTGGAGGCTTGTGACTAGTGGTGGATCCATTGTTGTTCATCATTTATGTCAACATTTTGGATGAGAATATGGAAGGCATGGCTAGTAAGTTTGGGAATGATACCAAAATTGGTAGTATAGTGGACTGTGAAGAAAGTTATCTAAAGGTACAATGAGATATTGATCAGATGGGCCATGGGCCAAGGATTAGCAGAGAAAGTTTAATTTAGATAAATGTGAGGGATTGCATTTTGCCAAGGCAAATTAGGGCAGGACTTAAAAGTTAATGGTAGGATCCTGGGAAGTGTTGAAGGACTTAGAGCTACAGGTTCATGGCACTTTGAAACTAGTGTTGCAGGCAGTCAGGGTGGCGAAGGTGATGTTTGGTATACTTGCTTTCATTGGACAAAGCATTGAATATAGGAGTTGCAATGTCACGTTGCATCTGTACAAGACATTGGTGAAGCCACATTTAGAACACTGTGTTCAACCCAGGTCGCCCTTCCACAGGAAGGATGTTGTTAAACCGAAAAGAATACAGAAAACATTTACAAGTATATTGACAGGACTGGAGGACTTGAGTTATAAGGAGAAGTTGAATAGACTGGGACTTCTTTCCTCTAGAACATCAGAGGCTGAGGACTGACCTTAAGGTGGTTTATAAGATTATGAGGGGCATAGACAAGGTGAATAGCCAAGATCTTTTTCCTGGGGTACTGGAGTCCAAAACTATCAGGCATAGGTTTAAAGTGAGGAGGTAGCGATTGATAAGGTACCAACATTTAGAAGGGGCAACATTTTCACACAGATGATTGTGCATGCATGCAATGACCTGCCAGAGGAAGTAGTGGAGGCTGGTACAATTACACTTAAAAGGCACCTAGATGGATATATGAATAGGAAAGTTTTAGAAAGATATAAGCCAAATGCTGGCAAATGGGACTAGATCAGTTTAAGCTAACTGGTTGGCATGGACGAGTTGGACTGAAGGGTCTGTTTCCATGCTGTATGACTCCAAGACTCTGCAATCCCATCAAAAAGATCGGCATGAAGAATCACGCAACCTACTGTGCCTATTTCCGTTAGAGTTATCCTATTTCTCCTCTTTTTCTTTAATCTATTTCTCCCAACTGTTCATCAAATTCCTTCTCGGATGTCATGGTTTTTGTTCCCTCTTGCTTTAATGCACTACATAATGTCATAATCCTGGTGTGTGAAAAAAAAATAAAAACTGGGCTTAAAAGATCCAATGGCGTTATTGGAAGAAGTACTGGGGAGACGTACAAAGTGAACTGGCTAAGATTTATCTCTCAACTAGCAACACTAAAAGCAGATTGTGTGGTCAATATGTCATTACTATGTGACAAACTTCCCATTGACTGTTTAGTGATGTGACTTACAACAGTGACTACATTTCAATATTATTTTATCAGCTGTAAAGCACTTGGGGATGTCCTGACTGTTATAAGGTGCCACAAAAATTCAAGTCTTTCCATTGAACTTCTCTCTGACATTTTCTTTGATTTGATGTTCTTTGCCCTCTGGACCTCACTGACTCCCCACTATTTCCAAACCATCCATCTCCCCATGAGAAAGAGAAATAGGTACTCGAATCCATCTTGATTTTGAACATCAGTCCTGTGATGGATCATAAATCTTATATTCGTCTATCTCAAGGCTGCAAGGAGCTTGGCTTTTCATGGGCTCTGCATACCTGGCCATTCAGCACATTTTTACAAACATTTTTATCCAGCAAGCAGTTAGCGTATGGGATCCACTGCCTGCAAATGTGATGGAGCCATGTTCAGTTGAGGCATTCAAGATAGCGTAGGATGGCTTATTGGATAGCAATGTTGCAGCAATATGGGGAAAAGACAGGAGATTGCTACCAGGCAATAGAGATGGTGCAGTATGAGTGGGCTGAGTGACCTCCATCTGCACTTAATAATGTTGTGACTCTGTGATTCTTAACTGACCATAATTGCAAAACCACCATCAAACACAACGATTGGAATTTTGTGTGCAGGTTAATGCAGAAGTGAATCATACATTACTGAAGAGGCCCTTTGGCCCATCAAGTCTGTGTTGCCAAAATTACACTGGTACCTACACTAATTCTACTTTCCCACAGAAGCCTTGAAATTTACAACACTTCAAATGATCATTCAAGTACTTTTTACAGATTGTGCAGCTTCCCACCAATGCATTCCAGGCCTCCACCAATTTCTAGGAGAAAAATATTTCCTTCAAATCCTCTCTAAACCCTTGCCTTTCACCTTAAAATAATTCCCCTTTGTTATTAAACCTTCAAATAAGGGGAACTATTGTTTTCTATGGACCTGTCCATGGTCCTCGTAATCTTAGATGTGTCACCGGTTAAAAACTCTTCCAAACTCTTCCATCAGACAGAAGATACAAAAGTTTAAACACATGTAACATCAGGTTCAAAAACAGCTTCCTCCCTGCTGTTAATAGACTGAGTGGACCTCTCAAATTTCAAACCTTACATTGATCTTGCTTTTGTGCACCTTCTGTGTAGCTAAAGCCCTGTATGCCTCACTCTGTTCAATTACTATGATCTGTATGCCCTTGAATGTTATGATCTGCCTGTACTTCATGCAAAACAGAACTTTTCACTGTACTTAGGTACATGTACTTTAGGCAATGATAAAACAAATAAAATCAAATCAAAACTCTATCAAGTCTTCCCTCAGCCTTCACTAATCCAAAGAAAACAACTCGAACTTACCCAACCTTTCTTCATTGTTGAAATGCTCCACCCCAGTCAACATCCCGGTGAATCTCTTCTGTACCTTCTCCAGTGCAATCATATCCTTGAATATTTAGTTGCCTAAACTGGTTCAGAGCAATTTTGAATTCTCATCTGCTTCATTTTTCACACTGATGTCGTGGAAATGAGAAAACAAGTTCAAATCTCAGTTTATGTGCAGGGAAGATCTCTAACCGTTTTATTGTCTCCATAACATTAAAACACAAAGAGCTCCATATTTCTCTTGAGAAAGGGATGGATCCTGGTGGAATGAAGTCACCTCGAGTCCACAAAGTTATCAGTATGCTTCATATTAGGGATTATTTTCCAAACTTCTGTGCAGCAGTGGATTTGAAATTCTGGATTTATATCTGAATCTTAACACACTGTTGCCACCTTGAACACAGACACCACTCAACTGTAAGAGATAGTAGGAACTGCAGATGCTGGAGGATCCGAGATAACAAAGTGTGGAGCTGGATGAGCACAGCAGGCCAAGCAACATCTTAGGAGCCAGTAAGCTATTTGTCTTGGAGAAACGCTGTCCAACTGAAAAGCAATCAAACAGAACTCATGAAACATAATGAGAATTTAGGACTGAAAAATGAAGCCTTTTTGTTTCCTTAATCCTAAATAGATGTTAATCCTTCCTGTAGGTTCTGTCTCAACAATTGGAGAAATGAACAAATCACAAGGTATTACCAAGCTGCCATTATCTCATTATGTAACTAAGTGAGGTGCCTTCCTGCTAATTTTGCTGCTACTTTCGATACAAAATTGGCTTAGTGACAGAAAGCAAAGGATAGTGGTGAATGTTATTTTTGTAACTGAAGGGCAGATGCTCAGTGTTGCAGTCATGAAATAATGTTTAGCTCGCTGCTCTTTTTCATACATATCTTGATAACCTATTTGCTGAGCTAAAAGGGGACTCAGTTTCAAAGTTTGCAGAGGGCTTTCCAGGTCCTTGAAAATGCCATAATTGGCAAGTAAAGGAGTAACAATACAAGCTGTAGACCCAGAAGTAGGCCATTTGGCTCATTGAGTCTGCTCTACCATTCAATCAGATATGGCTAGTCTAACAATCATTGACTCCGCTTTTCTCTCTTTCCAATAGCCCTTAATTCCTTTATGATTTAAAGTCTGTTCACTTCAGCCTTGAAAATACTTAGTAACCCAGACTCAACAACTGGCCCTTTATGAGGGTAGTTAGAGATGGGCGATAAGTGTTGGCCTCATGAGCAATGTCCCTTATCACATGAAATAATACATTTTTGAAAAGACTTTAAGAGGATTTTAAACTGACTGGTGAATTGAGCACAGAATTGATGATGAAAATTATTACAAGCAAATGTTACTCATGCAATTTGGAAAGGAGAACAAGGTGACCATGTTATAAATTAAATGGCACAATTTTAAACCGATTGCTAGAACAGAGATCTAGGGATTAACCGGTGGAAATCTGACAGGTCAGGTTGAGATTGCTGCGCAAAAGCACACAACACTGTTGGTTTTAGCAAAAAGATCAGTCAGACAACACAGAAACAGACCTTTCAATCCAACTAGTCCATGCTGACCAGAATCCCAAACTAAATTAGTCTCACCTGCCTGCTCTTTTCCCATATCCCTTCAAACATTTCTTATTCATATACTTGTCTAAATGTCTTTCAAACGTTGTAATGGCACCCACATCCACCACTTCCTCTGGAAGCTCATTCCATACACAAATTGCTCTCTGTGCAAAAGGGGTGCCCCTCCAGTCTTTTTTAAAATCTTACACCTCTCACCTTGAAATCCCCAAACCTAGGGAAAAGACACCTGCCATTCACCTTATCTATACATAGAACATAGAACACTACAGCACAGTACAGGCCCTTCGGCCCTCGATGTTGTGCCGACCTGTCATATCGATCTTAAGCCCATCTAACCTACACTATTCCATGCACGTCCATATGCTTCTCCAATGATGACTTAAATGTACCTAAAGTTGGTGAATCTACTACCGTTGCAGGCAAAGTGTTCCATTCCCTTACTACTCTCTGAGTAAAGAAACTACCTCTGACATCTGTCCGATATCTTTCACCCCTTAGTTTAAAGGTATGCCCCCTCGTGCTCGCCGTCACCATCCTAGGAAAAAGGCTCTCCCTATCCACCCTATCTAACCCTCTCATTATTTCATATGTCTCAATTAAGTCACCTCTCAACCTTCTTCTCTCTAATGAAAACAGCCTCAAGTCCCTCAGCCTTTCCTCGTAAGACCTCCCCTCCATACCAGGCAACATCCTAGTAAATCTCCTCTGCACCCTTTCCAAAGCTTCCACATCCTTCTTATCATGCGGTGACCAGAACTGTACACAATACTCCAAGTGCAGCCGCACCAGAGTTTTGTATAGCCGCGGTATCACCTCTTAGTTCCGGAACTCGATCCCTCTATTAATAAAAGCTAAAACACTGTACGCCTTCTTAACAGCCCTGTTAACCTGGGTGGCAACTTTCAAGGATCTGTGTACATGGACACTGAGATCTCTCTGCTCATCTACACTACCAAGAATCTTATCATTAGCCCAGTACTTTGCCTTCCGGTTACTCCTAATAAAGTTCATTACCTCACACTTGTCTGCATTAAACTCCATTTGCCACCTCTCAGCCCAGCTCTGCAGCTTTTCTATGTCTTTCTGTAACCTACAGCATCCTTCGTCATTATCCACAACTCCACCGACCTTAGTGTCATCTGCAAATTTACTAACCCATCCTTCTACGCCCTCATCCAGGTCATTTATAAAAATGACAAACAGCAGTGGACCCAACACCGACCCTTGCAGTACACCACTAGTACCTGGTCTCCAGGATGAACATTTCCCATCAACTACCACCCTCTGTCTTCTTTCAGCAAGCCAATTTCCGATCCAAACTGCTATATCTCCCACAATCCCATTCCTCCGCATTTTGTACAATAGCCTACTGTGGGGAACCTTATCGAAAGCCTTGCTGAAATCCATATACACCACATCAACTGGTTTACTCTCATCTATCTGTTCAGCCACCTTCTCAAAGAACTCAATAAGGTTTGTGAGGCACGATCTACCCCTAACAAAACCATGCTGACTATCCCTAATCAATTTATTCTTTCTTAGATGATTATAAATCCTATCTCTTATAACCTTTTC
Organism: Stegostoma tigrinum; assembly: GCF_030684315.1. NCBI lineage: Eukaryota > Metazoa > Chordata > Chondrichthyes > Orectolobiformes > Stegostomatidae > Stegostoma > Stegostoma tigrinum. The sequence goes on from NC_081360.1 coordinate 95,469,602, forward strand.
CAACACTTTGCCAACAACTGAGGTAAGGCTCACTGGTCTATAATTACCAGGGTTGTCTCTACTCCCCTTCTTGAACAGGGGAACCACATTTGCTATCCTCCAGTCGTCTGGCACTATTCCTGTAGAAAATGACGACTTAAAGATCAATGCCAAAGGCTCCGCAATCTCCTCCCTGGCTTCCCAGAGGATCCTAGGATAAATCCCATCCGGCCCAGGGGACTTATCTGTCTTCACCCTCTGTAGGATTTCTAATACCTCTTCCTTATGAGCCTCAATCCCGCCTAGTCTAGTAGCCTGTATCTCAGTATTCTCCTCGACAACATTGTCGTTTTCTGGAGTGAATACTGCCGAAAAATATTCATTTAGTGCTTCCTCATCTCCTCTGACTCCACACACAACTTCCCACTACTATCCTTGATTGGCCCTATTCTGACTTTCGTCATTCTTTTATTCCTTAAATACCTATAGAAAACCTTAGGGTTTACCCTGATCCGATCTGCCAACAACTTCTCATGCCTCCTCCTGGCTCTTCTGAGCTCTCTATACCTCTCATGATCTTATAAACCTCAATAAGATCACCCCTCAACCTCCTACACTCCAGAGGGGGAGAAAACATCCCAGCCTATAAATCAAACCCCCCCATTCCTGGCAACATCCTGGTGGATCTTTTCTGAACCCTCTCCAGCTTAATAATTTGCTTCCAATAACAGGGCAACCAGAACTGCACACAGTACTCCAGAAGATGCCTCGCCGTCTTCTTATACAATCTCAACACGATGTCCCAACCCCTTTATTCAAAGATCTGAGCAATGAAGGCAAGCATGCTGAAACACTTTTTTTAACCACTCTGTCTACATGTGATGCAAACTTCATAGAATTATGAACTTGTGCATACAGGATAAACTAAGGCTATTTGTTGTCCCATTATCAATGACTGGTTTGTCTTCAACTGGGATTTTAGTTCTAAATCTGAGCATCATACTTTGAGTAGGATACCAATACCTTAGACAGAGTATTCAGAAGACTTACTAGAGCTGTAGCAGGGATTAAGGTCTTCAGTTATATGGAAAAATTGGAGAAATGGGCATCGTCCTCCTTAGAGTGTCGAAAAACTAGGGAATGTTTAATAGATCTGTTCAAAATCTTGAAAGATTACCATATTGTAAATGGAAGAAGCTGTTTCCAACAGCGGAAAGGCCAAAACCTGAGGACACAAATTTAAGCTAATTGCTGAAACAGCCAGGAATGAGGTGAGACAATTTTGTAAGATAACAAGGTGCAGAGCTGGATGAACACAGCAGGCCAAGCAGCATAAGAGGAGAGGAAACCTGACGTTTCAGGCTTAGAGATAATGGGAACTGCAGATGCTGGAGAATTCCAGGATAATAAAATGTGAGGCTGGATGAACACAGCAGGCCAAGCAGCATCTCAGGAGCACAAAAGCTGACGTTTCGGGCCTAGACCCTTCATCAGAGAGGGGGATGGGGAGAGGGAACTGGAATAAATAGGGAGAGAGGGGGAAGCGGACCGAAGATGGAGAGAAAAGAAGATAGGTGGAGGAGTATAGGTGGGGAGGTAGGGAGGGGATAGGTCAGTCCAGGGAAGACGGACAGGTCAAGGAGGTGGGGTGAGGTTAGTAGGTAGATGGGGGTGCGGCTTGGGGTGGGAGGAAGGGATGGGTGAGAGGAAGAACCGGTTAGGGAGGCAGACACAGGTTGGACTGGTTTTGGGATGCAGTGGGTGGGGGGGAAGAGCTGGGCTGGTTGTGTGGTGCAGTGGGGGGAGGGGACGAACTGGGCTGGTTTAGGGATGCAGTAGGGGAAGGGGAGATTTTGAAACTGGTGAAGTCCACATTGATACCATTAGGCTGCAGGGTTCCCAGGTGGAATATGAGTTGCTGTTCCTGCAACCTTCGGGTGGCATCATTGTGGCACTGAAGGAGGCCCATGATGGACATGTCATCTAAAGAATGGGAGGGGGAGTGGAAATGGTTTGCGACTGGGAGGTGCAGTTGTTTGTTGCGAACTGAGCGGAGGTGTTCTGCAAAGTGGTCCCCAAGCCTCCGCTTGGTTTCCCCAATGTAGAGGAAGCCACACCGGGTACAGTGGATGCAGTATACCACATTGGCAGATGTGCAGGTGAACCTCTGCTTAATGTGGAATGTCATTTTGGGGCCTGCGATAGGGGTGAGGGAGGTGGTGTGGGGGCAAGTGTAGCATTTCCTGCGGTTGCAGGGGAAAGTGCCGGGTGTGGTGGGGTTGGAGGGCAGTGTGGAGCGAACAAGGGAGTCACGGAGAGAGTGGTCTCTCCGGAAAGCAGACAGGGGTGGGGATGGAAAAATGTCTTGGGTGGTGGGGTCGGATTGTAAATGGCGGAAGTGTCGGAGGATGATGCGTTGTATCCGGAGGTTGGTAGGGTGGTGTGTGAGAACGAGGGGGATCCTCTTAGGGCGGTTGTGGCGGGGGCGGGGTGTGAGGGATGTGTTGTGGGAAATACGGGAGACGCGGTCAAGGGCGTTCTCGATCACAGTAGGGGGAAAGTTGCGGTCCTTGAAGAACTTGGGCATCTGGGATGTGCGGGAGTGGAATGTCTTATCGTGGGAGCAGATGCAGCGGAGGCGGAGGAATTGGGAATAGGGGATGGAATTTTTGCAGGAGGGTGGGTGGGAGGAGGTGTATTCCAGGTAGCTGTGGGAGTCAGTGGGCTTGAAATGGACATCAGTTACAAGCTGGTTGCCTGAGATGGAGACTGAGAGGTCCAGGAAGGTGAGGGATGTGCTGGAGATGGCCCAGGTGAACTGAAGGTTGGGGTGGAAGGTGTTGGCAAAGTGGATGAAATGTTCGAGCTGCTCTGGGGAGCAAGAGGCGGCGCCGATACAGTCATCAATGTACTGGAGGAAGAGGTGTGGTTTGGGGCCTGTGTAGGTGTGGAAGAGGGACTGTTCCACGTAACCTACAAAGAGGCAGGCCTAGCTGGGGCCCATGCGGGTGCCCATGGCCACCCCCTTAATCTGTCGGAAGTGGGAGGAGTCAAAAGAGAAGTTGTTGAGGGTGAGGACGAGTTCAGCTAGGCGGATGAGGGTGTCCGTGGAGGGGGACTGGTCGGGCCTGCGGGACAGGAAGAAGCGGAGGGCCTGGAGGCCATCTGCATGCGGAATGCAGGTGTATAGGGACTGGACGTCCATGGTGAAGATGAGGTGTTGGGGGCCAGGGAATTGGAAGTCCTGGAGGAGGTGGAGGGCGTGGGTGGTGTCACGGGCGTAGGTGGGGAGTTCCTGGACCAAAGGGGAGAAAATGGAGTCCAGATAGGTGGAGATGAGTTTGGTGAGGCTTAGACCCTTCTTTGGAAATGGGGGAGGGAAAGGGGGTTCTGAAATAAATAGGAAGAGAGGGGAGGCAGATAGAAGATGGATAGAGGAGAAGATAGGTGGAGAGGAGACAGACAGGTCAAAGAGGCCGGGATGGCAAGTTTCGGTGAGTGTAGGTGGGGTGTTAGGGAGGGGATAGGTAAGTCTAGGGAGGACAGACAGGTCAAGGGGGCGAGATGAGGCTAGTGGGAAGGAGATGGGGGTGGGGCTTGAGGTGGGAGGGGATGGGGGAGGAAGGCCAGGTTACGGCGGCGGCAACAAGCTGCGCTGGTTTTGGGATGTGGTGGGGGAGGGGAGATTTTGAAGCTTGTGAAGTCCATATTGATACCATTGGGCCGCAGGGTTCCCAAGCGGACTATGAGGTGCTGTTCCTGCAACCTACGGGCAGCATTGTTGTTGCACTGCAGGAGGCCCAGCTTTGACATGTCGTCTGAGGAACAGGAGGGGGAGTTGAAATGGTTCGCAACTGGGAGGCGCAGTTGTTTAGTGCAAACATTGGTGTTCTGCAAAGCGGTCCCCAAGCCTCCTCTCCGTTTCCCTGATGTAGAGGAGGCCAGAACGGGAGCAACGGCTACAATATTCCACATTAGCAGATGCGCAGGTGAACATCTGCTTGATGGAAAGTCTTCTTAGAGAAATTGTGCAATGAATTATCATGATTGCAAGGATGTAGATACAGCTAGGGGAATTGGATAAATGCTTGAAGAAAAATCTTTCACATGTTATGATTTTGTTCTCGTCAGATGTTTGAAAGTGCTTTGTAATTAATTAGTACTTTTGAATTGCAGTCAATATTGTTTTCATTAAAGAAATACAGAAGTTAATTTGCACTCGGTAAGCACCTACAAACGGCGACGTGATAGTAACCAAATAATTTGCTATTGTTTTGTGTGATGTTGTTTGTGTTGTGTTGTGCCATATTCAGTATGTCATATACCTATAAGTGACATGCTCATGGCCAGAATCCCAAACTAAACTGGACTCACCTGCCTGCCCATATCCCTTCAAATGTTTCTTTCTCATACACTGATCTATATGTCTTTTAAATGTTGCAACTATACCTACATCTACCCCTTCCACTGAAAGTGTATTTCACACACAAAGCACACTCTGTACAAAAACGTTGTCCCTCATGCCTTTTTAAAAAAAAATTCCTCTCACCATATACCCCTTAGACTTGAAATCCCCTAACCGAGGGAAAAGACACCAGCCATTCACCATATCTATACCTTCCATAGCCTGTGGCCTGACAGTATAAATGTCTCAAACTCTATGTTATCTCAGAATCATCTGAAGGATGACATGCTCACAAGAAACATACCACTCTGTGTATCTTAGAGATAGTAGGAGCTGCAGGTGCTGGAGAATCTGAGATAAAAAGGTGTAGAGCTGGATGAACACAGCAGGCCAAGCAGCATCAGAGGAGCAGGAAAAGGGTCTAGGCCCAAAATATCAGGTTTCCTGCTCCTCTGGTGCTGCTTGGCCTGCTGTGCTCATCCAGCTCTACACCTTGTTATCTCTTAACTCTGTGTTTCTTAATAGTTTATGTAGGGGTCTGATTAGCTCAATTATCTGGACAGGTGGTTTTGCAAAGCATTGATACAATTCCCACATCAGCTGAGGTTACCAGGAAGGACTGTCTTTCTCAACCTCTCCCCTCATCTGAGATGTGGTAACCTTCAGTTAAAACCGCCACCAGTCATCTCTTTCCAATAATAGAAAAGCCTTATGGCTTGGTAAAGACAAATAGCTGAAAAAAATGTACCAAATGAAATATTTCTCGATAATAGTTACAATAACATAATAGCTACAAAAAAAATTATAAAAGCCAATGGATCTGCAGTTTTAACTTGTATATGATTTAATTTGATGCAGTGTAAAATTTATAGAATAGAGTCATGGATAGCAGGTAGGTTCTAATTACACTTTTACTGAATTACAACTGTACAAGCAACGTAGAAGTCTTACTCTAAAAATCAAGATGATCCTGAAGGAAAAAAAGCTGTCAATATTTTGCTGGGCAAGGAAGACCATTGTAAAATTCATGCATCCAATCTTTACAAAGGCAGTTAGAAAGATCCAGAAACAAAATGAAAATTTCTTGAAAACTGGTTTAGGTTAAAAATTAACTCATTTAATAGAATCCAACTCACGTCATCCAGACGCCAAGTTCAAGAATCAGTTGATGGGTGTTTTTTGGAAGATGCCACAAGGGTGTGAACATGACTTTTTGAAAGAGGAATGGTCAGAAAGCCTCTTTGAATCAGTGATCACCTCGACACCTGTTAAAGCCTTTGGGAAAAATCTTTTGGGCAAGAATAATGGATCTAAAATTGACGTATTACTTGATAATTGATGCAAATATGAAGCCACGGTGGCTGATAGATAGCACTTACACACTTTAAGTGAAGCTAACAACATTGCTTTGATCAGCAAAATGTAGCAAACCAACAAAAAAAATGTCTGGAACTAGACGCAATTTGTCACACCCACCCAAAAGCTGAGCAGCTTTTCCAGATTTTTGTAAAGCATGTGGCACCGAAGTACTTTGAGCAGGGGTTCAAGCTTTCTAACTCCAATGGCCAAGCTGGAATCCAGAACAAAATGGAGATGACCAACAAAATGGCACAACGCCACCACACTGCCAGCAAGGAAAAATGTGAAGAAGGACAACAAAAGCAAATTTGTCAATGATGTTCAAAGCCAACCTGTGAAAGTCAAATTTCAGATCATGACCAAACTTTCGATACAGCACACCTCACTCACCATATAGCTGGAATAAGGGGGCAAACAGAAGTTCTTATAGCCATTCATAGAATCCCTATAGTGTGCAAACCGGCCATTTGGCCCAACAAGTCCACACCGCACCTCTGAAGAGCATCCTACCCAGACCCATTCCCCTGATTGCCCGTGTCTAACCCACCTAATCTAACCCACCTAGTCGCCCAATGCTAGAATCAAACCTGAGTCCCTGGCACTGTGAGGCAGCAGTGCTAACTACTGAGTGCTAGCCTTGCCACCCTATCATACAGAGTGAAAAGGCCGATGACATAAACTAAAAACTAAAATTCTCACCATATTGATGCCAACAAGTTGCCACAAGCCTCCTGAAAGACATGTAGCTCAGTAAGTGGCAATCTGTGATACAGCCTGTAAGAAACCACCTTACACTAATAACGAGGTGTAGAGCTGGATGAACACAGCAGGCCAAGCAGTATTTTAGGAGCAGGAAAGCTGATGTTTCGGGTCTAGACCCTTCATCAGCCCAAAACATCAAATTTCCTACGCCTAAGATGCTGCTGGCCTGCTGTGTACATCCAGCTCTACACCTAGTTATCTCGGATTCTCCAGCATCTGCAGTTCCTATTACCTCGCACTACATAATGGGCCATCCATTCTATTCAACGACATGACCGCACTCATCTTAGCTACCTGACATTCTCTGCCTCATGGGTAACAGTGATCCAGCATTGCCAGGGTCACCAGCATGCACAGGTCTCACTACAGTCACAATTCATAACATTCAAACTACACTCATGATTGCAAAACAAGACACAATTGAATCAGTCAATGATTTCAAATGCCTGGAGCCAGCCCAAATTGACGTGCTCATCAATTTTAAGGTATTACACCTTAAGGATGATGCAAGCCCATTTATTAATCACCCAAAGAAGCACAGGGAGTGCATTCAGGAGAAACGGAGCTGGACAAGGTGGGGTGACATGTACGGGTCAGAAGGTGGGCCACTACACAGATTGGTGTGGCTCCATCACAAGCATCTTAAGGGCGATGGCACCATAAGATTATACTTAGATGCAAGTCACCTTAAATTTTCACTTTAGAAGCACAAAATACAAGCGTACAAACATACAAATCAGCAGCAGAAGTAAGTTATTTGACCATGAATCAGATCATGGCTTGTCTGTTTACGGTCCAAATTCCACAATCTCATCTCTGATTCTCATGCTTTGCAAGTAACTAGCGACTTCTGACATTCTTATATTTCACGATGCTGCCTCCAAACACTTCTAAGGCAGTGAGTTCCAAAGATGCACAATGCTCTGAGTTATAAGACTTTCCTTCATTTCCGTGCTAGAAGGATAATCTTTAACTTTTAAGCTATGGCCTCTATTTCTGCACTAGCCAATAGAAAAAATATCCACCCCATGTCAACTATATGAAGGCCATTCAGATTCCATGAAACTTTCATCTGGTGCAAACATACCAACTTGTCCAACTTTCCCAAGTAAGACAACCCATTCATTCCAGGCATTAATTCAGCAACCATCCTCTAAACCGGCTCTAATACATTCATATTCTCCCTTAAATGAGGAGACTGAATCAAAGAAAGCATTTTGTTTTCTTTATTCACTAACAAAATGAGGGTGTCACTAAGGCAGCATTTATTGCCCATCCCTAATTGCCCAGAGGGCAATTGAGAGTCAACCACATTGCTGTGTGCCTGGAGTCACATGTAGGCCAGAACAGGTAATGATGGCAGTTTCCTTCCTGAAAGGACACTACTGAACCAGATGGGTTTTCCAATAGTCGATTCATGGTCATCATGAGATTCTTACTTCCAGATATTTTGTTGAATTCAAATTCCGCCATCTGCTGTAGCAGGGTGTGAACCCAAGCCCCCAGAATGTTATCTGGGTCTCCAGATTAACAGTCCAGTGATAATACTACAAGGCCATTGCCTCCCCTGTTGAGATGTGATCTCCACATCTGTGTGACTGAAGCAAAACATCCTCATGGGATAGTAGTGGATGAGGTGCCTATGAAGTGGGTTTCTTTGTCCTTGATTGTGTTATCCTCTTGAATGTTGAGGGAGCTACACCCATCTAGGCAAGTAGGGAGTATTCCATCACGCCCCTGTGTTGTATCTTGCAGATGGTGGACCTGCTGTAGGTAATTGGGAGTTCAGTTACTTTTTCCAGGGTTTAAACCTCTGACCTTCTTTGGCAGCCACAGTATTTATATGGCTAGTTCAGTTCAGTTTTTGATCATTGATATCCTCCAGGATGTTGATACTGTGGGATTCAGAGATGGCAATTCTAGTGAGAATCAAGGGGTAATGGCTGGACTCTCTTTTGTTGAAGATGGTCATTGCTCGGTGCTTACATGGCATGTCCATTACTTGCCAATTATCTGCCCAAATATGAATATTGTCCTGGTCTTGTTACATTTGGTCCTGGACCCCTTCAGTATCTGAGGAGTCATCAGTTGTGCTGAGCATTGTGCAATCATTAATAATGAACATCACCTTTTGATCGAGGAAAAGTTATCTTTCCTTATAGACACTAGGAATTGCTGATGCTGGATTCTGAGATAACATGTGGAGCTGGATGAACACAGCAAGCCAGGCAACATCAGAGGAGTAGAAAAACTGCTGTTTCACATCTGGATCCTTCTTTAGAAATGGGGGAGAGGAAGGGAGCTCTGAAATAAATAGAGAGGGGGGAGGCAGTGATAAAAGGTGGATAGTGGAGCAGATAGATGGAGAGAAGACGGACAGGTCAAGGAGGTGGGGATGAAGCCAGTAAAGGTGACTGTAGTAGGGAGTTGGGATGGCGGTTGGTCAGTGGGGAGGAAGGGCAGGTAGGTGGGAGGGAATGCTGGCAGATCAAGGAGACGGGCAGTTGAAGTGGTTTGTGGCTGAGAGCGGCCCCACTGGAAGGCAGATAAGGGTGGGGAGGGAAATACATCCTTTGTAGTGGGGTCAGATTGCAGGTGGTGGAAGTGGTGGAGAATGATGAGTTGAATCCTGAGGTTAATGGGGTGATACATGAGGGCAAGGGGAATTCTGTCTTTATTTTTATTGAGGGAAGGCTCGTGACGGCTGAGTGACGGGAAATGCAAGAAATGCAGCCGAAGGTGTTTTCGAAAACTGTGGGGGGGATATTGTGATCTTTGAAAAACAAGGACATCTGGGATGTCCGGGAGTGGAATGCCTCATCCTGGGAGCAGATGTGGCGGAGGCAACGGAATTAGGACAGAGGATCGCATCTCTGCAGGAAGGTGGGTGAGGGGACGTGTAATCTAGGAGGACCGCGCTCTCCGTGACTCCCTCATCCGCTCCACACTTCTCACTCACCCCACCACCCCCGGAACCTTTCCCTGTAACCGCAGAAAATTGCTACACCTGCCCCTACACCTCCCTCCTCACCTCCATCCCAGGCCCCAAGAAAACCTTCCACGTTAAACAGGGGCTCACCTGCACATCTGCTCACGCCGTATATTGTGTCCGTTGCTCCCGATGTGGCCTCCTCTACATTGGTGAGGCAAAGTGGAGGCTTGGAGATTGTTTTGCGGAGCACCCATATTCGGTTTGTGACAAAGAACTGCACCTCCGTGAACCACTTCAACTGCACCTCCCACTCCCTGGATGACACGTCCATCCTGGGCCTCCTCCAGTGTCACAACGATGCCACCTGGAAACGGGAGGAACAGCACCTCATATTCTGCCCAGGAACCCTGCAACCCAATGGCATCAATGTTGACTTTACTAGCTTCAAAAATCTCCCCACTCCCAACCTCACCCCAAGGCCAGCATCCCTTCTCATCCCTGCCTCCTTGACCTGTCTGTCTTCTCTCCCACCTATCTGCTCCTCCCACCTCACTGACCAACCCCCACTTCCTACATACACTCACCCGCTCACTTCATCCCCGCCTCCTTGACCTGTCTGTCTTCTCTCCGCCTAACTGCTCCACTATCCGCCTGCTATCACTGCCTCCCATTCTCTCTATTAATTTCAGAGCCCGCTTCCCCTCCCCCGTTTATGAAAAAGGATCCAGACCCGAATTGTCAGCTTTACTGCTCCTCTGATGCTGCCCGGCCTGCAGTGTTCTTCTAGCTCCACACTGTGTTATCTTTACTTATCTCTGTGTAAACTGTAAGTTTAGACACCATGGTTTGAAGGTCCTCGTCAAAATCATTGATGGAAATTGAAAAAGAATTGAGACCAGTAGGCCCTTGTAAGTTTCCACTTGTCACATGCTGCCTTTCTGAAATGAACCCATTTATGATAGTAAAATGTGAGGCTGGATGAACATTTTATTATCTTGGAATTCTCCAGCATCTGCAGTTCCCATTATCTCTGATACCATTTACGACAGTCTATGTTTCGAGCCAGCCAGTCAATCTGCTAACCAAGTTATTATGTTATTCCCTCCACAATGACTTCCTTACTTTTCAGAATAATGTTTTAATTGCCACCTTGCCAATGCCTTCTGGAAATTCAATTGCAGTATATCGATGATTCCTTTTATCACAGCATATGAATTTGAAAAAATTGGTTAAACAGGATTTTCCTTTCAATAAAAACCATCCTACCATCTCACAATTAGCGAGAGTTTTTCCAAGTACCCTATTATAAGCTCCCTAATGATTGATTCTTACAGCGTCCCCATGGCAGACATCAAACTAACTGTCCTATAGTTTTTTTTTTGCCTCCCCACCATTTTAAGCATAAGGGCATAATTTGTTGATTTCCAGTCCAAACAAACGTTGCCAAAATATCATGAATTTTTGGAAATCAACACCAGCACATTGGTTACTTCATGAGCCCTCTCTTTTAAGTCACCTGAATGAAGACCATCAGAACCCACAGGCCTATTGATCCACAGTTCCATTAGTTGGGTCACTTTGTTGAATATAGATTTTAATTTCACCAAATCTCTCTCTTTCTTCGCTGTTCTGATTTATAGGTCTTACTGTGTTACAGGCTAGACCAAACCCCTTCAAATTATTTTAAGAAGATAGCCTACACCCCAAATTTTCTTATTTTAAAGGCAGGTATAAGTTCCAGATGTAATTAACTTGGTCAATCTACTTGGCTTGAAGCAAAACACGCTTTATACTTAAATTGTAGTTAAAATGCAAGCTAAAGGAAGAAGAGTTGGAATATCTTAAATCTACTGGAAAACTTAACAGAATAATAGATTATCTAACTACTAAACAGAAATTGTTCCAGTTCTGTTATATCCAATAAACACACCTTTGGCATAGATAAAATCAGTAAAATAGATTGCCTCAAATTCAATTTAACAGTCCAGGAGAAAAGAACATTAAGGATAAAAACCCAGAAAGAGAGATAGACAGGGAGAAAATATCGGTATATTCATTACAGTGTGGAATTAGAGGAACACAGCAGGTCAGGCTGCATCGGAGCAGCAGGCAAGTTGACATTTCAGGTTTACACCCTTTAAAAAGGTGTAATGCCAAAACGTCAACTTTCCTGTCCCTCTGATGCTGCCTGACCTGCTGTGTTCCCCCAATTCCACACTGTATTGACTTTGACTTCAGCATCTAGCATTGTGCTGTTGCAAGGAAACATATATAGCAGCTTCCAAATCCTAAAAGCTACTGAAACTTAACCTAAAATCCTGGTCCTATTGGCCCCACCCTTCATGCTGCTTCTGTTGTTATGATTTTGAAAAAAATAACAAGGCCCGGATCATGACCCCACCCCCGAGCACCAAACCATCATCTCCCAAACCATCCACAACCCCATCGCCTCAGGTGACCTCCCACCCACAGCCTCCAACCTCATTATTCCCCAAACCCGCAGCACCCGCTTCTATCTCCTTCCCAAAGTCCACAAACCCGCCTGCCCTGGTTGACCCATTGTCTCCGCCTGCTCCTGCCCCACCGAATCACCTCCACCTATCTGGACTCCATTTTCTCCCCATTGGTCCAGGAACTCCCGACCCACACCCATAACACCTCCCACGCCCTCCATCTCCTCCAGAACTTCCAATTCTCCGGCCCCCAACACCTCATTTTCACCATGGACACCCAGTACCTATATACCTGCATTCCTCATGCAGATGGCCTTAAGGCCGTCCGCTTCTTCCTGCCCCACAGACCTAACCAGTCCCCCTCCACCGACACCCGCATCCGCCTAGCCGAACTTGGCCTCACACTCAACAACTTCTCTTTCAATTCCTCCCACTTCCTACAGACTAAGGGGATGGCCATGGGTACCCGCATGGGACAAGCTGTGCCTGCCTCTTTGTTTTGCAGAACACCTCCGCTCGGTTCGCAACAGACAACTGCACCTCCCAGTCGCGAACCATTTCAACTCCCCCTCCCATTCCTCAGACGACATGTCCATCATGGGTCTCCTGCAGTGCCACAATGATGCCACCCGAAGGTTGCAGGAACAGCAACTCATATTCCGCTTGGGAACCCTGCAGCCCAATGGTATCAATGTGGACTTCACAAGCTTCAAAATCTCCTCTTCGCCCACTGCATCCCAAAACCAGCCCAGTTCTTCCCCTCCCCCCACTGCATCCCAAAACCAGCCCAGCCTGTCTCTGCCTCCCTAACCTGTTCTTCCTCTCACCCATCCCTTCTTCCACCACAAGCTGCACCTACATTTCCTACCTACCACCTTATCCCGCCTCCTTGACCTGTCCGTCTTCCCTGGACTGACCTATCCCCTCCCTACCTCCTCACCTCTACTCTCCTCTCCACCTATCTTCTTTTCTCTCCATCTTCGGTCAGCCTTCCCCTCTCTCCCTATTTATTCCAGAACCCTCATCCCATCCCCCTCTCTGATGAAGGGTCTAGGCCCGAAACGTCAGCTTTTATGCTCCTGAGATGCTGCTTGGCTTGCTGTGTTCATCCAGCTCCACACTTTGTTATCTTGGGCCCAAGCTATGCCTGCCTCTTTGTAGATTATGTGGAACAATCCGTCTTCCACACCTACACTGGCCCTAAACCCCATCTCTTCCTCTGTTCCGCTGATGACTGTATCGGCGCTGCCTCGTGCTCCCAGGAGGAGCTCGAACAGTTCATCCAGTTCAGCAACACCTTCCACCCCAACCTCAAGTTCACCTGGACCATCTCCAACACATCCCTCACCTTCTTGGACCTCTCTGTCTCCATCTCAGGCCACCACCTAGAAATCGATATTGATTTCAATCCCACTGACTCCCACAGCAACGTAGAACACACCTCCTCCCACCCAGCTTCCTGCAAAAATTCCATCCCCTATTCCCAATTCCTTTTCCTCCACCGCATCTGCTGCCCAGATGAAGCATTCCACTCCCGTACATCCCAGACCTCCTCGCTCTTCAAGGACCGCAAATTCACCCCGCAGTGGTCAAGAACGCCCTCGGCCAAGTCTCCCGCATTTCCCGCAACTCATCCCTCACACCCCGCCCCCGCAATAACCGCCAAAAGAGAATCCCCCTGGTACTCACATACCACCCCACCAAACTCTGAATACAATGCATCATCCTCCAACACTTCCGCCATCTACAATCTGACCCCACAACTATAGACATTTTTCTATCCATACCCTTGCCTGCCTTCCGGAGGGACCACTCTCTCCAGGACTCCCTTGTCTGCTCCACACTCCCCTCCAACCCCACCACACCCGGCACTTTCTCCTGCAACCACAGGAAGTGCGACACTTGCCCCCACATCTCCTCCTTCACCCCCATCCCAGGCCCCAAGATGATTTTCCACATCAAGCAGATGTTCACCTGCACATCCACCAATGTGGTATACTGCATCCACTCTACCCGGTGTGTCTTCCGTCCCAAAACCAGACCAGCTCGTCCCCGCCTGCCTAACCTGTTCTTCCTCTCACCTATCCCCTCCTCTCACCTCAAACCATGCTTCCATTTTCTACCTACTCACCCCCTTGACCTATCTGCCCTCCCCGGACTGACCTATCCCCTCCCTACCTCCCCACCCATACTCTCCTCTCCACCTATCTTCTCCTCTATCTATCTTTGGTCCTCCTCTCCCTCTCTCCCTATTTATTTCAGAATCCTCTCCCCATCCCCCTTTTCTGATGAAAGGTCTAGGCCTGAAACATCAGCTTTTCTGCTCCTAAGATGCTGCTTGGCCTGCTGTGTTCATCCAGCTCCACACTTTGTTATCAAGGCCTCACAAGCGGTTTACTTTATTGGCTTGGAACAACCTGTTCAATACCTCTGCCCCAAACTATCATCATTAAAAAGAAACCAGCACAAGATACACCTTAAAACCATAATATTATCATAACTCTGTGATTTCTCTTATCTTCTAGGAATAGTTAATATGGCGTGGGAGTGGAAAATCATGTCTCACAAATCTGTTGGAATTCTTTTTTGAAGTGGCCATGAGCAGTAAATGCAGTCTATTTGGATTTCAGTAAGGCCTTTGATAAGGTTCCACATGGTAAGCTTAGAAGGTTAGATTGCATGGAACCCAGGGAAGGTTGGCAAATTGGATGCACAATTGGCTTGGTGGTAGGAAGCAGAGAGTAATAGTGGAAGGATGCTTGTCAGACTGGAGACTTTATGACAAAGGGGCTGCCTCAGGGGTTGGTGCCGGGCCCTTCGCTCTTTGTTATCAATATCAATGATTTGGGTGAGAATGTACAAAGCATAATTAGTAAGTTTGCAGATGGCATTAAACTAGGCAGTATTGTGGACAGTGAGAAAGGTTATCAGAAATTGCAGCATGTTCTTGATCAGCTGGAGAAGCGGGCCAAGAAATGGCAAGTGGAGTTCAATATCAATAAGAGTGAGGTGTTGTGATTGGAAAGTCAAGTCAAGGTAGGAGTTTCATGGTCAATGGTAGGGCCTTAGGGACTACAGTGGAACTGAGGGACCTTGGAGTTCAGGTACACGGTTCTCTGAAAGTGGAGTCAGAGGTAGACAGGGCAGTGAAGAAGGCTTTAGGCACACAAGCCTTCATCAGTCAGGGTATTGAATATAGAATTTGGGATGTTATGATGCAGTTGTACAGGACATTGTGGACTCCACATTTGGAGTATTATGTTCAGTTTTGGCCACCTTGCTATTAAGAGGGCAGAAGAAACTTACAAGGATGTTGCCAGGACTCAAGGGACTGAGTTTAAGGGAGAAGTTGGACGAATGAGAGAATTTTTCTTTAGAGCATATGAGATTGAAGGGGGATCTTATAGAAGTGTTTCAGATAATGAGAGGCATGCATAAGGTGAATGCCTCAGTTTTTTTTCCCTCGGGTTAGGGAATCAAGGAATAGAGGGCATCAGTTTAAAGTAAGCGGGGAAAGAATACATGGGAACATGAGGGGCAAAGTTTTTACACTGAGGGTGGTACCCATGTGGAATGAGCTGCCAGGGTAAGTGGTTGAGGAGGGTACATTAACACGCTGAAAAGGTATTTAGATGAAAACATGGATAAGAACTGCTTAGGAGGATACGAGCCAAGTGCAGGGAAATGGGGTTAATGTGGCTGGATATTTTGGTCAGCATGGACCAGTTTGGGCCAAAGGGTCTGTCTCTGTGCTGTAGCACTTTATGACTCTATGACTTTACTGCGAAGAAGAGAATTGTTTCATTGCATCCGACGATTCTTTATTATCTACTATTAACTTTCCATTCTCACTTTACAACAATTTACCTCACTTCCTACTCACCTTTGCTTTTTCCCTAAGTCTGATGCTTTTGTTAACATTTCAGGATTTAATTTAACTATTCCCTGATGGTGGATCCTCCCCTTGGAATTTTCCTTCTTTGTAGGAATTTACATATCTGACTATTCTGAAACATCCCTTTAAATGTCTGCCATTGTTTCTGTACTGATCTATCTCCTACTCCAATATTGTAGTTCTCTTCAGCTACCTCAACTTTCATGCCCATATTGTTTATATAATTTAAATTTAAAATGTCAGTCTAAGATTCCGTCTTGACCCGTTCAAACTGGATTCAAAATTTAATCATATTACGATCATTGTTACCTGGAGGTGCCTTTACTCAGAGGTACTTAATTAACCTTGCCATGCTGTACAATTCCAATTCTCGTATGTTCTGCTGTCTGGTCAATTTTAGGATCCATTCCTCTGAGAAACTCTCAAAAACATTCCATGAACTTCTCAACGAGTCTTACAACATCCGTCTGATATATAGATTAAAATCACCCATGATTATTGTAATCCGTTCCTGTAAGTTTCAATCTGATCCCCCCTCATCCTTTTAAACTCCATCAAGTACAGACCCAGAGTCCTCAACTGTCCCTGATACGTCAAGCCTTTTATCCAACGATCATTGTTGTTAACCTCCTCTGGACTGCCTGCAATAGCAGCACATCCTTCCTTAGATATGGGCCCGAACCTGCTCAAAATATTCCAAATGCAGTCGGTCAGACCCTTATAAACATCAGTCATCTATCTCTGCTTATGTGTTCTAGCCCTCTTGAAATAAATGCGAACATTGCATTTGCCTTCCTAACCGGCAAATGAACCTACATGTTAACCTGACCAGATAGCTGAACAAGGACTCCCAAGTCACTCGCACTTCAGATTTCTGAAGCCTTTCCCAGTTTAGAAAATAGTCTACACCTCTATTCTTCCCACTAAAGTGCACAATCTCACACCTTGCCACATTATATTTCATCTGCCACTACTTTACCTACTGCCCCTGCTTGTCCAAGACCTTTTGCATCCCCCTCAGCAATACCTGCCCCTCCAATTATCTTTGTGTCATCTGCAAACAGAACAACAATACCCTCAGTGCCTTCCAGCTGGTTAAGACACATTCCAACAGCAGATGGATAGGTTTACTGAGGTTCCATCTGGTTGTATTTGCATGTGGGACAATAGCAACTATGATGGGCCAGGTGGCCTCTTTCTGCACTGGGATGATGCCATATTTCTATGACTACTGTCATGGGTAAGGCAAAGAGAGAGCATGAAAACAGCCTTCACCTGTGACAGCAGTGCATTAATGAGGATAATAAAATGTGAGGCTGGATGAACACAGCAGGCCCAGCAGCATCTCAGGAGCACAAAAGCTGACGTTTCGGGCCTAGACCCTTCATCAGAGAGGGGGATGGGGTGAGGGTTCTGGAATAAATAGGGAGAGAGGGGGAGGCGGACCGAAGATGGAGAAAAAAGAAGATAGGTGGAGAGGAGAGTATAGGTGGGGAGGTAGGGAGGGGATAGGTCAGTCCAGGGAAGATGGACAGGTCAAGGAGGTGGGATGAGATTAGTAGGTAGGAGATGGAGGTGCGGCTTGGGGTGGGAGGAAGGGATGGGTGAGAGGAAGAACAGGTTAGGGAGGCAGAGACAGGTTGGACTGGTTTTGGGATGCAGTGGGTGGAGGGGAAGAGCTGGGCTGGTTGTGTGGTGCAGTGGGGGGAGGGGACGAACTGGGCTGGTTTAGGGATGCGGTGGGGGAAGGGGAGATTTTGAAGCTGGCGAAGTCCACATTGACACCATTAGGCTTCAGGGTTCCCAGGCGGAATATGAGTTGCTGTTCCTGCAACCTTCGGGTGGCATCATTGTGGCACTGCAGGAGGCCCATGATGGACATGTCATCTAAAGAATGGGAGGGGAAGTGGAAATGCTTTGCGACTGGGAGGTGCAGTTGTTTGTTGCGAACTGAGCGGAGGTGTTCTGCAAAGCGGTCCCCAAGCCTCCGCTTGGTTTCCCCAATGTAGAGGAAGCCACACCTGGTACAATGGATGCAGTATACCACATTGGCAGATGTGCAAGTGAACCTCTGCTTATTATGGAAAGTCATCTTGGAGCCTGGGATAGGGGTGAGGGAGGAGGTGTGGGGGCAAGTGTAGCATTTCCTGCGGTTGCAGGGGAAGGTGCCGGGTGTGGTGGGGTTGGAGGGCAGTGTGGAGCGAACAAGGGAGTCACGGAGAGAGTGGTCTCTCCGGAAAGCAGACAGGGGTGGGGATGGAAAAATGTCTTGGGTGGTGGGGTCGGATTGTAGATGGTGGAAGTGTCGGAGGATGATGCGTTGTATCCGGAGGTTGGTGGGGTGGTGTGTGAGAACGAGGGGGATCCTCTTTGGGTGGTTGAGGCGGGGGCAGGGTGTGAGGGATGTGTTGCGGGAAATGCGGGAGACGCGGTCAAGGGCGTTCTCGACCACTGTGGGGGGAAAGTTGCGGTCTTTGAAGTACTTGGACATCTGGGATGTGCGGGAGTGGAATGCCTCATTGTGGGAGCAGATGCGGCGGAGGCAGAGGAATTGGGAATAGGGGATGGAATTTTTGCAGGAGGGTGGGTGGGAGGAGGTGTATTCTTGGTAGCTGTGGGAGTCGGTGGGCTTGAAATGGACATCAGTTACAAGCTGGTTGCCTGAGATGGAGACTGAGAGGTCCAGTAAGGTGAGGGATGTGTTGGAGATGGCTCAGGAGAACTTGAGGTTGGGGTGGAAGGTGTTGGTGAAGTGGATGAACTGTTCGAGCTCCTCTGGGGAGCAAGAGGCGGCACCAATACATCATCAATGTAACGGAGGAAGAGGTGGGGTTTGGGACCTGTGTAGGTGAGGAAGAGGGACTGTTCCACGTAACCTACAAAGAGGCAGGCATAGCTGGGGCCCATGCGGGTGCCCATGGCCACCCACTTTGTCTGTAGGAAGTGGGAGGAATCGAAAGAGAAGTTGTTGAGGGTGAGGACGAGTTCGGCTAGGCAGATGAGGGTGTCGGTGGAGGGGACTGGTCGGGCCTGCGGGACAAGAAGTGGCGGAGGGCCTGGAGGCCATCTGCATGCGGAATGCAGGTGTATAGGGACTGGACGTCCATGGTGAAGATGAGGTGTTGGGGGCCAGGGAATTGGAAGTCCTGGAGGAGGTGGAGGGCGTGGGTGGTGTCATGGACGTAGGTAGGGAGTTCCTGGACCAAAGGGGAGGAAATGGAGTCCAGACAGGTGGAGATGAGTTCGGTGGGGCAGGAACAGGCTGAGACGATGGGTCGACCAGGGCAGGCAGGTTTGTGGATTTTGGGAAGGAGATAGAAATGGGCCGTGCGGGGTTGGGGAACAATGAGGTTGGAGGCTGTGGGTGGGAGGTCCCCTGAGGTGATGAGGTCATGAATGGTGTTGGAGATGATGGTTTGGTGCTCGGGTGTGGGGTCATGATCGAGGGGGCGGTAGGAGGTGGTGTCGGAGAGTTGGCGTTTGGCCTCGGCGATGTAGAGGTCAGTGCGCCATACTACCACTGCGCCACCCTTGTCTGCGGGTTTGATGGTGAGGTTGGGGTTGGAGCGGAGGGCTGCCTGTTCTGCGGGGGAGAGGTTGGAGTGGGTGAGAGGGGTGGGGAGGTTGAGGCGGTTAATGTCTCGACGGCAGTTGGAGATGAAGAGGTCGAGGGAAGGTAGGAGGCCTGGGGGTGGTGTCCAGGAGGAGGACTTGTGTTGGAAGCGGGAGAAGGGGTCAGTGGAGGGAGGGTTAGGTTCCCGGTTGAAGAAGTAGGCGTGGAGGCCAAGGCGGCGGAAAAACTGTTCTATGTCCAACCTTCCCACCTTAAACCTATGCCCACTAGTTTCAGACTCCCCTGCTCTGGGGAAAAGACATTGGCTATTCACTCTACCCATGCCCTCATGATTTTATACATCTCTTTCAGATCACCCCTCAGCCTCCAACACTCCAGGAAAAAGAACCCCAGCCTATTCAGCCTCTCCCAATAGCTGTTTTATCCGTCACATTCACGAGGAGTAGGGCTTAACAGCACAAAGAGACAAGTCAACATCAGACAGATAACAAACAGAAATTGCTGGAAATGCTTAGCAGGTCTGGCAACATCTGTCGAGGGAAATCAGAGTTACCGTTTTGGGTCAAGTGACCCTTTCACAGAACCAAGGGACTCAGAACCAGAAACACTTTCTTTTCCTTCCAGACATATAATTGTCTTTGGGCCCAATTAATCCACCGTGTCCTAATCCAGAGAAGACTGAGAAGTTAAACAGATGATGATCCTGTCGGATATCAAGGATCTCTGTTGTTGCCTCAGACTTTTAAATTTCCTGTTGCCTTGTATTCCCAACTGCAAGGAAAAGATCTAACTGCAGAGAGATTTGCTCAAGAAGGAACGTGTTCCAGGCACTCACTGTTGACTGTGATGAAAACTTTCCTCACTCACCTCCTTTAATCTTTCCCCCTCTAACCTTAAATCTATACCCGCTAGTATTTATCAACCAAATCTTTACTAGGACCCCCAGAAAAGACATGATTCTCAAACAGGATGTCCTGAAAAAATGACCAAAGTACATGCCTTAAAGATGTACAGCATGGAAACAGACCCTAGGTCCAACTTGGCCATGCCCACCAGATATCCTCAATTAATCTAGTCCCATTTACCAACCAAATCCATCTAAACCCTTCCTAATCATATACCCATCCTTTTAAATGTTGTAATAGTACCAGCCTCCACTACTTCCTCTGGCTCATTTTTCACACTCTGCATGAAAAAGTTGCCCCTTAGGTCCATTTTAAACCTTTCCCTTCCCACCTTAAACCTATGCCCACTAGTTTCAGACTCCCCTGCTCTGGGGAAAAGACATTGGCTATTCAATCTACCCATGCCCTCATGATTTTATACATATCTTTCAGATCACCCCTCAGCTTCCAACACTCCAGGAAAAAGAACCCCAGCCTATTCAGCCTTTCCCAATAGCTCAAATCATCTAACCTGGCAACAACCTTGCAAATATTTTATGAACTCTTCCAAGTTTCACAGCATCCGCCCTATAGCAGGGAGACCAGAATTGCTCACAGTATTCCAATAGTAGCATAACCAATGTCCTATACTGTCGCAAAATGGCCTCCCAACTCCTATACTCTTTGCACTGACCAATAAAGGCAAGCATACCAAACGCCTTTGTCACTGTCCTGTCTACCTGTAACTCCACTTTCAAGGAACTACAAAGCTGCACTCCAAGGTCTCTGTTCAGCAACACTCCCCAGGACCAAGTGTATAATTCCGGACCTGATTTGCCTTTCCAAATGGAACACCTCATATTTAACTAAATTAAACTCCATCTCCCACTCCTCGGCTCATCGACATATCTGATCAAGTTCATGTTGTACTCTGAAATAACCTTCTTGGCTGTTCACTACATCCCCAATTTTTGTATTTTGCAGGACCAAAACAATACAATTGCTTTTATAGTGAAAATGTTGTCATCTGTGCAAACCAATTATTCCAATATGTTGTGTGAGACATTGGCTTTGGTGTTTGGCATCATGCAATTTCACACATATTTATTTGACAATAAATGTATTGCTTAAACAGTCCTTAAGCTGAGAGAAACAACCTGCAGCAAAAATGCTAATGAGTGCAGAACCATGTTTGCTGCATTTTATTGTCAAGGTGCAAGGACATGACTTAAAGTGAGATACAAGTCAGGTATCAGGATGATCACATCTGGCATGCTGAGCAGATAATGCAAAGACCAAAATGATCATCTTGAGGTACATATTGATGCTGTTAACTATTGAAGATGTTGAATCACTTCAGCACACTAAGGCATAAATTTTGAGTCATATTTTAAGAGCAAATGGGAACTACAGATGTGCAAAGTTAGGCTAGGAGTGCAGGAACGACAAGATAGAGCCAGCTTTGGGTCCAATACAGACCTTGCCTGTGAAAAATGGTGGGCGTATAGTAGATGTTGCAATATGCATATTGTATAAATGTGAGGAGCTGCATTTTGGTAAGGCAAATCAGGACATGATATATACACTAATTGGGAGAGCCCTGGGGTGTGTTACTGAACAAAGTGACCTTGGAGTTCAGTTTCATAGTTCCTTGAAAGTAGAGTTGCAGGTAGACAGGATAGTGAAGAAGGCGGTTGGTATGCTTGCCTTTATTGGCCAGTACATTGAGTATAGGAGTTGGGAAGTCATGTTTCAGTTGTTCAAGACATTGATTCAGCCACTTTTGGAATATTACATTCAATTCTGGTCTCCAAGCTGTTGGAAAGATTTTGTGAAACTTGAAAGGGTTCAGAAAAGATTTACAAGAATGTTGCCAGAATTGGAGTGTTTGAACTATAGGGACAGGCTCAAACAGCTCGAGTTATATTCCCTGGGCCATCAGAGGCTGAGGGGTGACATTATAGAGGTTTATAAAATCATGAGGGGCACGAATAACGTGAATAGCCAAGGTCTTTTCCACGGGGTAGGGGAATCCAAAACTAGAGGGCATAGGTTTAAGTTGTGAGGGGAAGATTTTAAAGGGACATAACTGGCACCTTTTTCACACAGAGTGTGGTCGTATATGGAATGAGGTGCCAGAGGAAGTGGTGGAGGGGGGTACAATTATAACATTTCAAAGGCATCTGGATGGGTACATAAATAAGAACGGTGTGGAGGGATATGGGCCAAATGCTGGTAAATGGAACTAGAATAATTTAGGATATCTGGGATAAGTTGGGCTGAAGGGACTGTGTCTGTGGTATATAGCTTTATGGCTCTAATGTTTTGAATAAAGCTTGGAAGTGTTTGTAACCCACCAGAGTTAGATTACACTTCACATTAATAAGACTGGCTCCCCTTACATACACATGAAAATAAATGAATGTTTGATCTGTTTTCCTGGGCTCTCTCATCAATTTGTAGAGTTGCCTGACAACAACTACAACTTTGAAATTGTTCTCAAGGTTGATCTGTTCCATTTTGTAGAGAGCCTGCGTGAATAGCTACAATCGGGAATTGCCAAATTTGAGCAACTACAAAAGTAGCAAAAGATCACTTTCTAAGGATGGCTTGATAGTATTAAAGGCAAAGCTGAAAATATTCATTACTTTTGGCCATACAGACACAAACTAGATATATCACAACAAGGGGAAATCACATGCTAATACCAAAAGCATTACTTCAAACTAACATATCGATTTTACACCAGGCACACAGTGGATTGTGGTTGGACAAAATGGGTAGCATTTGGTTCTGGGTATTGACGAGGGATGAATCATGATATTCAATGACTCATGAATATGTATGAGGCATTCCAAATGTAGCAACGTTCATACAAATTTCCACCCACTGTTTTCATGAATGTAGCATCAAGCTATTCATAGTTTGCAGGGAAGATTATATCCTTGATGAACTACCACTCTAAATTTCCCATTATTCACCAAATTTACAACAAAACAAATTCATGCTATTTCCAGTTCATTCAGTGTCCCCAAGATGAGATGGTGTTGGGCAATGGTTATCAAAGCATTATCAAACCATTTGAAGACATGTGAGCTATAGGGAGTAACCAATGTCATGCCATCAACCCACTATGCATGCTCAACAGATTCAGCAGAACATATAAGAACAAAGGAAAAGGAATAGGATTTCAGTCCCTTCAGCGTGTTCAGCCATTTAATGAGATCACGGCTGATCTGTGATCTAACATATATGGCCCGCATCCCTTATTACATTTGTTTAGCCAAAAGAATTATTTATCTCACATTTAATACTGAGTATCAACTGTAGTCCAGCATCAATTGTCGTCAATCTCAAACAACGATGTAACGGGGTACAGGAAGGAGATAGATAGCTTTGTATCATGGTGTAAAGCCAGTAATCTCTCCCTCAATGTCAGCAAAACAAAGGAGCTGGTCATTGACTTCGGGAGGCAGAGTGGAGGGCCTGCCCCTGTTTATTTCAATGGTGTTTAGGTAGAAGTGGATGAGAGCGTCAGGTTCCTGGGAGTAAATATCACCAACAATCCATCCTGGTCCATCCACATCGACGCTATGGTCAAAATGTTAATGCCTCTATTCCCTCAGGAGGCTAAGGAAATTCAACATGTCTACAATGACCCTTCCCAATTTTTACAGATGCACCCGAGAAAGCTTCCTATCCAGATACATCACAGCTTGGTATAGCAACTGCCCTGTCCAGGGATGAAAGGAATTACAGAGAGTTGTGAACGCAGACCAGTCTATCGTGAAAACCAACCTCTCTTCCATTATCAGAGATAATGGGAACTGCAGATGCTGGAGAATTCCAAGATAATAAAATGTGAGGCTGGATGAACACAGCAGGCCAAGCAGCATCTCAGGAGCACCTGAGATGCTGCTTGGCCTGCTGTGTTCATCCAGCCTCACATTTTATTATTTTACTCTCTTCCATTATCTCTGCCTACACTTTCTACTACCTTGAGAAAGCAACAACATAATCAAAGATCCCTCCCATCATACTCTTTTCCACCCTATTCCATCAGGCAGAAGATTCAAAAGTTTAAAAACACGTACTAACAGATTCAAGAACAGCTTCTTCCCTGTTATCAGACTTATGAACAGACCCCTCATATATTAGAGTTGATCTTTCTCTGCACCTTCTCTATAGCTGTAACACTATATTCTGCATTCTGTTCTATTACCGTGGTGAACTTAAGTATGATTAGTCCAGGTAGCACACAAAACAATACTTTTCACTGTATCCTTGTACATGTGACAATAATAAATCAAACCAAATCAAATCAGCTTGTGGAAGATACCTTCAAGCCTTTACCATCCTCTGTGTGTTGAAGTATTTCTTAACGAATCTTCTGAATGGTCGAGCCCTAACTCTCAGTCTATGCTCCCTAGTTATGGAACCCTCAACCAGTGGAAACAGTTTATCTTTATTTACCTTGTCTTTACTAATTATTATCTTAATACGACAATGATAGTAATAATAATAATATGTTAACACCAGCAGCATGGTGGCTCAGTGGTTAGCACTGCGACTTCACAGCGCCAGGGACCCGGGTTCGATTCTAGCCTCGGCGACTGATTGTGTGGAGTTTGCACATTCTTCCTACATCTGTGTGGGGTTCCTCCAGGTGCTCTGGCTTCCTCCCACAGTCCAAAGATGTGCAGGCTAGGTGGATTGGCTGTGCTAAATTGCCTGTTGTATTGAAAGATGTGTAGATTAGGTGGGTTATAGTGGGTTGGATCTGGGTGGGCTGCTTTGAGTTTCAGTGTGGACTGGTTGTGCCAAAGGGCCTGTTTCCACACTGTAGGGATTCTATGACCACTGACACTCAGTTGCAACATGGAGTATCTACAAGGTGCACTGCAGAAATTTGCCAGAGACCCTTGGACAGCACCTTCTAAACCCATGATGATGCCCATTTAGGAAACACAAGGGAGCACCACCACCTGCGACTTCCCCTTCAAGCCACCTCACCCTCCTAACTTGGAAATAGGTCTCTGTTCCTTCACATTTGCTGTGCTGAAATCTTGTCACTCTTAATGGCAATGTGGATCAACTCATGGCAGTTCACCACCACCTTCTCAAGGGCAACTAGGGATGGGTAATAAATGCTGGCCAGCCAGCCATGCCCACATCCTCCAAGGTAATAACAAAAAAGTCTTGAAGAAAGTGATCAAATCAATATTATATTCCTTTCAAAGCCAATATATCTTCAAGATGATGCAAGCTATCAAATCAATTATCATTAAGTTTCGAGCAAGATTTCCACATTGCATTTTTGCACTTCCATGCAATGTAAACAGAGAAAGGATTGCCATCCTGAGCAGGACTTATGCTCAGAACGTATGTGTGAGTGAGCTCGACCAGGAGCCAGTTCTCTTAAATATTCTGAGATGTGTGACATTCTTCTTTACAAAAAGAGGGGAATGAAAAAAAAAGCAACATCAGCCATCAGATAGAAAATATTCAAAAGTACAGAAATTCAAATGCAAACACTTGAATAGAAATAAAATTTCTAAAATATACAACCTGCCCATATCATCCAAGGTCAATGCTAATCATGGCCCTGCATTGGAAAGAAACAGAAACCAGCTGAGACCAATGTACCACATGCCAACTGTGCACAAAGAGAGTGAGGAAGAACGTGCCCATGATAATGACTGTGCAGTGATGGCAACAGATAGCAGCAAGCTGCAAAGCAATAGATTCATCAAGCCAGTGCAACCAAACATGATACCTTTCTCTCCAGATGCGTGCGGATCACCAGATTGGGTTGAGCTTTCAAACCTCCAAAGCATCACATTGAAGTTTTGAAATGTTAATCTTGTAAACTCAGTTGCACTTATTAGTATAATTGTTCAATTGACAATGCATGCCTCAGCACTTATTGTTGCCTTTTTTATAATCTTTGAAAAAGGGGAGATAATCACTGTCTCACGGTCAGTAACTATATAGCAGTCATGCGCATGACATTTCACCTGAGGCTATAAAGTCCTCATACTCCGTTTTACACTCTGTCTCTTTAGGATCCCTGCAGTGTGGAAAAGGCCATTTGATTCACTGAGTCTGCACCAACCATCCGGAGAGCATCCCATCCAGACCCACCCCATAACCCCTCAGCTAACCCATCCCCTTGCACACCCTGGACACTACAGACAATTTAATATGGCCAATCCGACTAACATGCGCATCTTTGGTCTGTGGGAAGAAACCACAACTCCTGGCAGAAACACAAGTAAACACAGAGACAACATGCAAACTCCACACAAACAGTGGCTGAAGGCTGGAATCGAGCCCAGGACTCTGGTGCAGTGAAGAGCAGTGCCAGCCATTGAGCCACCATGCTGCCCATTTCCACTTGAAACGTTTCAGAGACAGTAGGAACTGCAGATGCTGGAGAATCTGAGATAACAAGGTGTAGAGCTGGGTGAACACAGCAGGCTGAGCAGCATCATGCTCCTCTGATGTTGTTTGGCCTGCTGTGTTCATCCAGCTCTACACCTTGTTATCTCCACTTGAAACAGGATACATTACTGGAAGCTGTCTAACTTAATATGTTAATGTTAGCCTCGATACTTATATGCCTGAGGAATGTAACACCACTATAAAACAGCTAGCTATAATAATCAACTATTAGATTCTTATATATCACGATATCCACACAAATATGTGAATAGATAATGGAAAGGTGTAGGAGAAACAGGGTGGTGGTGATGGGAGATTTTAATTTTCCCAACATTGACTGGGATTCACTCAGCGTTAGGGGTCAAGATGGAGCTGAATTTGTAAGGTGTGTCCAGGAGGGTTTTCTAGGGCAGTATGTATGTAGTCCAACTTGGGAAAGGGCATACTGGACCTGGTGCTAGGGAATGAACCCAGCCAGGTAGTTGATATTACAGTAGGGGACTACTTTGGAAATAGCAACCACAATTCCGTAAGTTTTACAATACTCATGGACAAGGATAGGAGTGGTCCTAAAGGAAGAGTACTAAACTCGGGGAAGGCCGACTATACCAAGATTCGGCAGGATCTGAGGAATGTAGATTGGGAGAAACTGTTTGAAGGTAAATCCACATTTGATGTGTGGGAGGTTTTTAAGCAGAGGTTGATTAACGTGCAGGAGAGACATGTTCCTGTGAAAATGAGGAATAGAAATGGCGAGATTAAAGAACAGGTGAAATTGTGAGACTAGCCAAGAGAAAAAAGGAAGCATGCATGAGGTCCAGGCGACTGAAGACAGACGAAGCTTTGCAAGAATATAGAACATAGAACATAGAACAGTACAGCACAGAACAGGCCCTTCAGCCCATGATGTTGTGCCGACCATTGATCCTCATGTATGCACCCTCAAATTTCTGTGACCATATGCATGTCCAGCAGTCTCTTAAATGACCCCTGGAATATCTGGAATGTATAGCGAATCTGAAAAAAGGGATTAAGAGGGCTAAGAGAGGACATGAGATATTGCTGGCAAACATGGTTAAGGAAATCCCAAAGCCTTTTATTCATATATAAAGAGCAAGAGGGTAACTAGAGAAAGGATTGGCCCACTTAAGGACAAAGAAGGAAAGTTATGCGCTGAGTCAGAGAAAATGGATGACATTCTTAACGAGTACTTTGCATCAGTATTCACCAAGGAGAGGGACATGACGGATGTTGAGGTTAGGGTTAGATGTTTGCTTAGTCTAGGTCAAGTTGACATACAGAAGGAGGAAGTGTCAGGTATCCTAAAAGACATTAAGGTGGACAAGCCCCCAGGCCCGGATGGGATCTATCCCAGGTTGCTGAGCGAAGCGAGAAAGGAAATAGCCGGGGCCCTAACAGATATCTTTGCAGTGCCCTTAGACACGGGTGAGGTCCCAGAGGACTGGAGACTTGCTAATGTTGTCCCCTTGTTTAAAAAGGACAGCAAGGATAATCCAGGTAATTATCGACTGGTGAGCCTGACGTCAGTGGTAGGGAAGCTACTGGAGAAGACACTGAGGGAAAGGATCTATTCCCATTTGGAAGAAAATGGGCTTATCAGTGATAGGCAACATGGTTTGTGCAGGGAAGGTCATGTCTTACCAACTTAATAGAATTCTTTGAGGGCGTGACAAAGTTGGTTGATGAGGGAAAGGCTGTAGATGTCATATACATGGACTTCAGTAAGGCGCTTGATAAGGTTTCCCATGGCAGGCTGATGGAGAAAGTGAGTCACCTGGGGTCCAGGGTGTGCTAGCTAGATGGATAAAAAAACTAGCTGAGCAACAGGAGACAGAGGGTAGTAGCAGAAGGGAGTTTCTCAAATTGGAGACCTGTAACCAGTGGTGTTCCACAGGGATCTGTGCTGGGACCACTGTTGTTTGTGGTATATGTAAATGATCTGGAGGAAGGTGTAGGTGGTCTGATCAGCAAGTTTGCTGATGACACTAAGATTGGTGGAGTAGTTGATAGTGAAGGGGACTGTCAGAAATTACGGCAGAATATACATAGACTGGAGAGTTGGGCAGATAAATGGCAGATGGAGTTCAATCCGGGCAAATGCGAGGTGATGCATTTTGGAAGATCAAATTCAAGGGCGAACTATACAGTAAATGGAAAAGTCCTAGGGAAAATTGATGAACAGAGAAATCTGGGTGTTCAGGTCCATTGTTTCCTGAAGGTGACAACGCAGGTCAATAGGGTGGTCAAGAAGGCATATGGCATGCTTTCCTTCATTGGGCGGGGTATTGAGTACAAGAGTTGGCAGGTCATGTTGCAGTTGTATAGGACATTGGTTCGGCCACATTTGGAGTACTGTATACAGTTCTGGTCGCCACATTACCAAAAGGATGTGGATGCTTTGGAGATGGTGCAGAGGAGGTTCACCAGGATGTTGCCTGATATGGAGGGCGCTAGCTATGAAGAGAGGTTGAGTACATTAGGATTATTTTCAGCAGAAAGACGGAGCTTGAGGGGGGACCTGATTGAGGTCTACAAAATCATGATGGCTATAGACAGGGTGGATAGCAAAAAGCTTTTTCCCAGAGTGGGGGACTCAATTACTAGGGGTCATGAGTTCAAAGTGAGAGGAGGAAAGTTTAAGGGAGATATGCGTGGTAAGTTCTTTACACAGAGGGTGGAGAGTGCCTGGAACGCGTTGCCAGCGGAGGTGGTGGACGCAGACACGTTAGCGTCTTAAGATATATTTGGACAGGTACATGGATGGGCAGGGAGCAAATGGACACAGACCGTTAGAAAATAGATGACAGGTTAGACAGAGGATCTTGATCGGCGCAGGCTTGGAGGGCTGAAGGGCCTGTTCCTGTGCTGTAGGTTTCTTTGTTTCTTTGTTTCTTTGTAAGGGATAAAATAAGATTTGCTTCATCAGGAAAGATTTCTTGTTAGAGGGGGACGCAGGCGGGATTAAAGGATAAACGTAGGTCATGATGTCAAGGATGACTTCCACTTTTTCTCAAGTGCTTTGGGAAATTTTGAATTCACTTTAAAGGGCATTGGGTGCCCAGGTTGAACATTTTATCTGAAAATATCAATGCAGCACCACCTAGATGGTAGCAATGATCTTTGTGTTCAACTCAATATTAAATCCAGACGCAAATGTGCAACTAACTGAACCATAGCTTTCAATAACAAAGATAAAAGAAAGCAAGAATAAAACTACAGGAAAATGGGGGAAGCGAAGCTGCAACTGAGTAATTGCAGACTGGAGGAGTGTAGTCACCCAGCTCGTCAGTTCAGAGTTGTTTTTATCCTGTCTCCGTCTCTAGGAACCTCCCAATTTTATTTCACAGTCTTCCTTTTCATGTTTGCCTTTAGTGGATTTCCATTTTACTTATTTCCCTTTAATGGATTTTCGCATGGTTCTGCAATCTGTCTTTCCCAGTGGGAAGCAGTGATTGCACATAGTGTATTTCAAAAGATTGAGTGCATTGCTCTTTACAGGGTACACTGACTTGTGGGGAAACCCATTACAGTCTTCTCCTCCATGTGAACCTGTAGAAAATTATGTGTAATCGCATGGAACCCTGGAGCAACCAGATGATCATGTTTCAGATCTGCTCCCCACGGGGCATAAATAGCACAGTGTGGAAAGAGCTGATTTGAAGTGAGAAGAACAAGTAGATGATAGATTTTCAATCATGAAACAATAGATTGGAGTTTGGTATATTTCGATCAACCATGTATAACAGTATATAGTATTAACATGCAATTAACAGAATTCGGAAGAAGCCTAATTCTGAAGCTTGCCTTCTCCTTAACTTGAACCCAAACTTCTACAGTGGGCAGAAAATCACACAATCATTAATAAACCATATTGCACTTTAATGTGTGTTGCCTTGCCTTGCCTTGCATTTGCCTCTGTGTCAGA
This sequence comes from Stegostoma tigrinum, assembly GCF_030684315.1. Lineage (NCBI taxonomy): Eukaryota > Metazoa > Chordata > Chondrichthyes > Orectolobiformes > Stegostomatidae > Stegostoma > Stegostoma tigrinum. The sequence goes on from NC_081360.1 coordinate 95,500,235, forward strand.
AGTTCTGGCTCCAAAAATGCCACTAAGTCTAGGCTAACACTTTCACATCAAAAGGTCAGATGTTAGTATCTTTCGGATGAGGTGTCATTCTGTGGCTATTCAGGTTCAGTGTAAAAGATCTCAAGGCATTCTGTAAAGCAAAGTAAAAGTGTTCTCCTTGTGCCAGGGTTACAGAAATATTTGCTTTCCCTCTACTGAAACAACTGACTGAGACTTTCTGAAATATCTAAATTCGCATGCGATCGCTTAACTTTTAATTAAGTTCACTGAAGTGACTACACTGGCTATTGCTCTTATTTCGGTTCTGGCTCAATAGTCGAAAGTACTTCAAATTGATTTAAACTTCTCCGCTTAATCGACAAAGCCTAAAGGTAACTATTACTACATTAAAAAGACAAATCAATAACAGCATAAAAGCAGGCTTGAAGCAGTCAAATTAACCATTTCATTACACAAGCTACATTTATCACAAAACCAAAACAACAAATGCTCAGTTTAGCTACTAGCTTTTAAATTGTTTCAATTAACTATCATTTTATCTTTGGAGCACTATTCACAATGATGTAATTACACACCAGGTGGGTTGGAGGTTCACATTGATCAACACCATTTCTCAGCTGACAATTCCAGATCCTCCTGCACCAAGAATCCTCCTACTCACTGGACCCTCACCTCCTGACTGTCTACCTCTCAACCTTCCTACTCACTGACCTCTAGCTCCCAACCCTCCTACTTGCTGACTTTTCACCTCTGACTCTCTGGTTCACTGTCTCACATCTCCTGACCTTCCAACTCACTGATCTTTCTCTTCTTGACCCTCCACCTGCTGAACCTTCGGCTCACTGATCCTCCATTTCTTAAATCTCCACTTCCTTACCCTCCTACTCACTGACCCTCCATTTACTGGACTTCCACTACTGACACACCAGCTCCCGAGCCTCCACTTCCTGTCCTGATTCTCAGTCATTCTTCTCTAGATGCTTTCATTGGTTTGCAAGAGGCATAGTGTGGCTGGTTCACACTTGTAAAAGGCCTCGGCTCATGAATTAAAAGGCATAGCTTACAGTTAATACTGAAGCAAGAATAATTAGGTTTTCTTCAGGTTTAAAGTGAGATTTGCCGCAGAGAACAGCCTTAGCTACTGATCTGATGCCTCCACCCTATCTTACTCACAGCCCCAAGCTATACAGCTACTTGAGATCCAATCATACGATTATTGATTATGAGCACACTTTTGTCGTCAATAGTTTGTCACTTGTTCACAGACTAAACAGGTACTTATTGCCAACTGAATCCCCATTTAACACATTCCCTATTTCCAAGTCATCAGCACCTCCTCCTATTGCTGCTTGAACCAGCAGCTATGCAAACAGCACTTATAAAGAGTGCCATAAGGCCATTAAAAAATCAGAACAGGAGTCGCACCTTGAGACTGCCTTGCCAGTCCATAGGATTGTGACTGATTTGATACTCCTCATGTCTGGTTTTCTGCCTTTTCTTCTTAACCCTTGTTTCCCATTCTGGTCAAAAATCTGTTGGGTTTCTTGCTTATAAAAAAAGCTTTCAGTCTTCCGTGGTTTTAATGATTTTTTCCCCCCATTTCAATCCATAACTAAGATGTAGGAAAATAAAACAACTTGGATTTTACAGTTTGGACAGCAGATGTGGAGAGTGATATCGTCCCAGGATTGATCAGACGACAGTATTTGAAAGTGCTTAGCAAAAACTGTAACACAATTTTTTTTAACGCAGTGTGTGATTGGGATCTGGACTGAGTATTGCTTGAGCATCTGCTGAATGCAAATTGAGGCTTTCAAGAGAGAATTGGGATAATTAACTGGAGATAAAAATGTTTCCAAGTCAACAGAGGAAAGGCAGGAGTGTGAGAAAAGCTGAGTGGCTCCTGCAGAGAGTTGGAACTGGCACAATGGGTAGAGTGTCCTCTTTCTGTGCTGTAACCGTTCCATGTCATATGATGGATATCCATTTTGTGAATCTGTGAGATATCAGTTGATTTGTGGTGGCAAGTTATACGGGTAAGTGTCGTGTGCTGTGAGAAAGTGATGCCACTTAGATAAACAGATTGTTTTCTCTCAACCACCATTCATTTTCTGTTCCTAAACATCCAATTAACAGTATGGCACTTTAATTCAACATATGTGCAGTCGGGCAGCCAGTTTCCATCATGCAAAGTGTCAAATCACTTCATTACATCATGTAATACGCTTTAAAACAAAAAAAAGAAGCATTTCAGACAGGACCTAGCAGAAGAGGTTCTATTTCAACAAGTGCCAAACTGCAGCAAAAAATTGCAATCACCAAATGGACTACATTGATCCAGACGACCACTCACAGAATCTTTGCTAGCGTAATTAAGGACAGACAATAAATGCCAATCTTTACTGTGACAGCCATATCCTGTGAACAGACAATTTCAGCATTCACAATCCAGCGGTTGATCTCTATTTGGTTTTTCAGAGGGTGGCATTGTGACCTGCTATAAAATCAGCATCGGCATATTTGTTGGCTGATGGTTTCATTAAAAAGAAAACAACTTGATAAGACTATCCATTGTGTTTTGGTATCATGTTTCCAGCTCTGGTACAGATCTTTGTGTGTTTATTTTTTGTTTAGCTTGCAGTCTGATGCTATATAAATTGCTGGCTGGGTCTGTTCCCGACATTCTCAACTGCTGTTATTTGTGGCTCAGTAGATGACACTCTCACCTTTAAGTCAGAAAGCTATGTTCAATTTCCACTCTACAAAACAGTTTGCATTCAGGCCGCTGTACTGGGTTGGTTCACTCAGTTAGCTGGATGGCTGGTAGCAATATCAATTTCTGTACTAGCTGAAGTCACCACGAAGGTCTTCCCTGCTCCAATGAACAGCCATCTAGACTTGAAACATTAGCCTGCTCTCTGTCCATGGATGCTGCCTAACCTGCTGTCATTTTTGGTTCTCAGTACAGATTCCAGTTAACAGTCGCAGAGTCATACAGCAGATGCTTCGGTTCAACCAGTCCATACCAAACTTAACCCTAAACTGAAGTAGTCCCACCTGCCTGCTCCTAGCCAATATCCCTCCAAACCTTTTTCATTCATGCACTAATCCAAATGTCTTCTAAAGGTTGTAATTGTACCCACATCCATCACTTCCTCAGGAAGCTCATTCCATATGTGAACCACCCTCTGTGTAAAAAAAATTGCCCCTCAGGTCTTGTTTAAATCTGTCTCCTCTCACCTTAAAAATGTGCCCCGAGTCTGGAAATCCCCCATCCAAGGGAAAACACTACAACCATTAACCCTATTTGTGCCCCTCATGCTTTTTAAAAACCTTCTAGCAGGTCGCCTTTCAACCTTTTATGCTTTAGTGAAAACGGTTCCAGCCTATCCGGCCTTTCTTTGTAGCTCAAATCTTCCAAACCTGGCAACATCCTGGTAAATCTCTTCTCACCCCTCCCCAGCTTGATACTAGCCTGCTCATAACAGGCTGAGCATCTGCAGTAAATTGACCCCACCTTCTTAGTCTTGCCTCTCACCTGAGGCGTGCTGATTGTCAAGTTAAAACACCCCAGTTGTCCCTCTTTCTAATGAGAGCTTGGGACTGTGGTGACTTTACCTTTACTGGGAGTATGCTACGTTGTTGCTTCGTCATCATCTCTGATGAGACTTTAATCGTGGCACTGTTTTCTCCCTACACAAAGAATACTAATAGGGCTGGACAGGATGGGTGCAGAAGCGATGTTTGCTTTGACTGGGATGTCAAGAACAATGACATGGGCCTCAGAATAAGAAGCCAGTTGCTGACAACTGAGGTGAGGAGGAATGTCTTCACTTAGAGAATGGCTTATCTTTGGAATTCTCTACCCCAGAGGATAGTGGAGGCTCAGTCATTAAGCTCAAGATATACATCTAGACACTATTGCTATCAAGGGTTGTGGAGATGGTGTTGGAAAATGGCATTGAGGTAGATGACTAGCCATGATCGAGAAATGTGGAGCAGCTTTCTGGGGCTGAATGGCCTATTCCTGCTCATTTGTCCATATAGTGCTTTGATAGTGTGAATGTTCTAGAGCATCATGAGGTAAGGTTGTGCACTAGGCAGCCTTGACTCAGATGGTAGTGCACTTTCCTCAAATCAGACACTTCCTGGTTAAGTCTCACTTGAGAATTTGAGCACAAGAATCAGGACTGAGATTTCAATGCAGTGCCAAGGGTGGTCTGCATTGTTGCTGGTTCTGTCTTTCAATTGGAACATTAAACTAAGGTCCCACCTGACTAGTTGGGTGGATTGAGAAGACCCTGTGATTTTGAAGAAGAACAGGGAGGTCCTGTTTAAGCACTCACCAATATCTTTCCCTGAATCAACATGATAAAAAAATCTGTTCATTATCACTTTGTCATTTGTTGGGGGTATCCTGACGGACAATTAGCTGCTCCATTTCCCGGATGAATACAGCGATTATCAAAAGCACCTCATTGGCTTGAGATGTCTAAACTAAGAGAAGTAAGTTATGGTGGGATAAAAACAGAAGTTGCTGGAAAATTTCCGCAGGTCTGGCAGCATCTGTGAAGAATAAAAATCAGAGTTAATGTTCCGGGTCCGGTGACCCTTCCTCAGAATCAGTGGGGTGGGGCAAGGGCTGTGGAAGGTGTAAGTAAGTAGAGGAACATTCCGGAATGTGGGTCATGAAGAAAGGAGGAAGGGCAATTCAGAGTGAAGGTGGTGGGATCTCTTTGGCATCCCATTTGGTAAGGCAAGTGTTCTGCACAGTTTGACCTGCCATGAACATGTAGACGGACCATCCTGCAACTGGATTAACTGCAGTTGCAATAGGATGAGACATTGAAGTGACCATCATAAGGAGGGCTTGAAGACTTCTGGAGGAGACTGAGATGGAGCATCCAATTCAACAACTTCTGAATGAAGGTGGATGCAAGTGCATCAGCCTTACACTTTGCACTGTTGTGCATGATAATTGAGGAACTTCCTTCACCTACTAAACGTTTAGCTACCATCCATGACTGGTTATGGCAGGACTGCAGAGCTTAGTTGTGATCCATTGGTTGTGGGATCACTTGGCTCCGTCCTGATTCTGTTATTTGGTATGCAAGTAGTCCAGTATTGTAGCTCTCACAGACTGGCTAGTACAATTTTACACATACCAGCTGCTGTTTACGTGCCCTCCTGCACACTTCTTTGAGCCAAGGTTGATAGCCCAGCTTAAATAAAAACCAAAAAAACTGCAGATGTCATAAATCAAGAACATAAACAGAAGTTTCTGGAAAAGCTCAGCAGGTCTGGCAGCATCTGACTAGATATCCAAGACCCTGAAACATTTTCAATCCCAGCTACCTCTTGATTGATATTTAAAACATTTACAAGGACTCTTTCCAGCTATAATTTATTCATTATATAAATGTATCTATACTAAAGCATAATTTTCTTCCAAAGTAAAGGTGGCATGGGAGCTCAGTGGTTAGTACTGCTGCTTCACAGCGCCAGGGACCTGGGTTTGATTCCATCCTCGGGCAACTGTCTAAGTGGAGTTTGCACATTCCCCCTGTGTGAGCATGAGGCTCCTCTGTGTTCTCTGATTCTTCGCATAGTCTAGGGATGTGTACTCCATAGGAAATGTTGGGTTACAGGAATGGGGTGGGCTTAGGTGGGATGTTCTTTGAATGTCTGGTGTGAACTCAATGGGCCAAATAGCCTGCTTCCACATGCAGAGATTCTATGATGTACTTAATAGATTTCTTCACCTTCTTTTGGTTGGTGGAGTTATGTATAATGAGGAAGATTGTCAGAGGATTCTGCAGGATATAGATCAAGTTGGAGGCATGGGCAGAGAAATGGCAGACCGAGTTTAATCCAGACAAATGCGAGGTGATGAATTTTCGAAGATCAAATACAGGTGGCAATTATACAGAGCATGGCAGAACCCTTAGGTGTTTTGATATGCAGAGAGAACTTGGCGTGCAGGTCCACAGATTACTGAAGGTGGTGGCACAGGTGTATAAGGTAGTCGAAAAAGGCCTATGGCATGCTTCCCTACATTGGAAGGGGCCTGGGTATAAGGATAGGCAGGTTATGCTGCAGCTCTATAGAACTTTAGTTAGACCACGTTTGGAATATTGTGTACAGTTCTGGTCAGCACACTGCCAGGTAGATGTGGGTTTTGGAGAGCACACAGGAAAGGTTGCTGCCTAGTACGGGGGATTTTAACTCTGAAGAAAGATTAGAGAAACTGGGTTTGTTTTCACTGAACACAGGAGCTCGAGGGGCTACCTAACAGAAGTTTATAAGATTGTGAATGGCAGAGATAGAGTGGAAGGTATGAGACTTTTTCCCAAGGAGGAGGAGTCAATTACTTGAGGACACAGGTTCAAAATGTGAGGGAGGAAGGTTAAAAGAGAAGTGAGAGGCAAGTTTTTCACACAAAGGGTGGTGAGTGCCTGCAACGTGTTGCCAGGGGAGATGATGGAAGCAGATACAATAGCAGCATTCGAGAAGCACCTGGATGAATACCTGAATAGGAGGGGAGTAGAGAGCTATAGATCCTGTAAATGAAAACAGTTTTAGTATGGAAGGGTAAAATGTGTCAGCGCAGGTTTGGAGGGCTGAAAGGCCTGTTCTCGTGCTGCATTGTTTTTTGTCCTTTCTTTGTTCTTTTAAATTGCGCTTTCCCTTCAATTGTTGTGATGGTATCCAGGCTGATTCGGTAAAGTTTACTGTTGTCCCTTTGAAATATCTTACGTTTGCTGGGCCTGAGCCCATGGTACCATGAATGATGATCCTGGCACTCTCTCTGGGGCCTGATGCTTTTGCAGAAGGCACAAGAATTAAAACATGTATTTGCTGCTATCAATTCTCTCCTCTCCCTTAACCTATGACTCTGTGTCTGCCACTTTGTCGCGACAGCTAATGCAGCAATGACGCTGCCTTCAATCACTGAGTTGCTTAGTGGAAACCTGACCCAGTGCTAGTAGTGACACTGAAGCTCGCACATCATAGGAGGATGGGAATACCATGCGTATGTGGGAATACTGACAGTCAGGCTGTGACATCGAGCGGCCGACAGTTCGCAGAGAAATTGCACTTTCTGTACCATGGAACATATTTTTATTTCATGGGCATTTGTTCAATTTTGCTGAACTTAGTTGCAGTTCATCTCAAGTCTGCATTTAGCCTGACTGAGGTTATTTTAGTCCCTGCCACAGATTATTATTCCGGTCAGACTGAGTGTAACTTATGATTGATCACTTAAGCAGCATTTATATTTCCACTAGATTGCAGTTCTGTGTGTAAGTGGTCATATTTTACAGTTGTTACAATGCCCTTGAGGAGAACTTAAGCCAAATTCACAGTGTGAAACGCTATGCCCCCATTTCCAGGGTAACAATTTTAATGTGTGTCTACAGGACATCTGTGCATTTCTGCAAGTACATGGGGCTTCAAATGGAGATGTTACTAACCACCGCAACCAACACATCTGATGACAATTTCTTTGATCTTTTGAACATTGGGTGGGCTTAAGGCAAAGAGGAATTTTATAGGAAACCATCAGTGTTTTCACGATTTATTTCATAACTACAGGGGTTTGCTGCCCATTCAATTTTCGGTGGGGATGACTCCTGATCATTGCCAGTATCCAAATAGGAGATATTGGGAACTGCAGATGCTGGAGAATCCGAGATAACAAAGTGTGGAGCTGGATGAACACAGCAGGCCCAGCAGCATCTCAGGAGCACAAAAGCTGACGTTTAGGGCCTAGACACTTCATCAGAAGAGGGGGATGGGGAGAGGGTTCTGAAATAAATTGGAGATGTTCTTTAATTGTGAACTTCCTGTGCAAACGACATAATAAGACCATGACAATTCAGTTGATAGTGTCGGTGCAAATCTGAGGCTATGAGCAAGACTTTAGGATCGTGTATTGACTCCTTGGTGCCAGGGCCAAGCATGTCTCGGGGCAGTTGCAGCAACAGTTGCCGGGGGCAGTACGGTGGCTCAGTGGTTAGCACTGCTGCCTCATAGCACCAGGAACCCAGGTTCAATTCCACCCTTGGGCGACTGTCTGTGTTGGGTTTGCACATTCTCTCCGTGCCTGCATGGGCTTCCTCCGGGTGCTCCGGTTTCCTCCCACAGTCCAAAAGGTGTGCAGGCTAGGTGGATTGACCATGCTAAATTGCCCATTGGGGATGTGTAGCTGAGGTGTGTTATAGGGGGATGTGTCTGGGTGAGATGCTTGGTGAGTCAGATGGACTTGTTGGGCCGAAGGGCCTGTTTCTACGCTGTATGGATTCTATGAAATTCTCAAAGGGGAGCATGAGTAGCCAGAGGAAGTTGTACACATTGCTACTGAAGACATGGGTAGAGAAACAGATAATGTTCTGCAGAGTGACTATAGGACGATAGGTGGGAGGTTAATAAGCACACCCTCAGTATAGTAATTGTTGAATTACTTCCCATGCCACATGCTGGTGATAGTAGGAGTAGGAGGATAAGGCAGATTGAAGCATGCCTGAGGAGATGGTGCAGAGGGCAGGCATTCAGCTTTTTGGATCATTGTGATCTCTTCTGGAACAGAAGTGATCTGTACAAAAGGGACAGGTTGCACCTGAATTGGAGCAAAACCAGTATCCTAGCAAGGGGATTTGCTACAGTTACTCATGAGGCTTTAACCTAGTCTGGAGGGAGGGTGGCTTTGAGGTACCTTAAGCAGCCATGAGAAAAGAGAGAAGTTGAGGATGGTTCAGAAGTTGAAAGGAGCAAGCTAAATAGACTTGGCAGGCAAGAGCATGGCAGAAAAAAGAAGTAAGACTGATGAATTAAACATGAGGCTGGGATACCAAAGCTATCACAGAAACATGGCTGAGGGAGGGGGTGACTGGCAGGTCAGTGTTTTGGTGTATAGGAAGTATCGAAAAGGAGGCAACAGAGGAGAATGGTGGTACAGTGGTGAGGGAGTGTGTGCACACTTAAGAATGAAATCAAAACGGCAAAAATGAGATATGAGATAGCTTTGGAAAGTAAGGTTAAGACAAACCCAAAGAGATTCGACAAGTACAGTATGGGCAAAGAACGAATGAGAAACCTTAAAGATCAATGAGGTCATCTATGTGTGGAACATAGAACATAGAACATAGAACATAGAAAAGTACAACACAGTACAGGCCCTTTGGCCCACGATGTGAAATACTAAATTAATATTTTGTGCTGGTATTTACAGTGGAGAAAAACATGGAAGCCAAGGAACTTAGGGCAAGAAATAATGATGTCTTGAAAACAGACCACATTACAGAAGAGGAGGTGCCAGAATTCTTAAAATGATAAAGTTGGAAAAATCCCCAGGACCAGATCACATCTATCCCAGGACATTGTGGGACGCTAAGGAAGAAACTGCAGGGCCCGTAGCAGAGATATTTGTATCATCTCTAGCCACAAGTGAGGTGCTGAAAGGCTGTAGGATGTCTAATTTGCGCCTTTATTTGAGAAAGACTTCAAGAGAAACCATGGAGCTCTAGAGCAGTAAGTCTGATGTCAGTCATGAGTAAGTAGTTGGAGGCAATTCTGAGGGATAGGATTTGTATGCATTTGGAAAGGCAAGTATGGATTAGGTATAGTCAGCATGGATTTGTGCTTGGGAAATTGTGTTTCATAACTTCATTGAGTTTTTTATGAATATAACCAAGAGGATAGATGAGGACGAAGCAGTTGGTGTTGTCTACATGGACTTTAGCAAGGCCTTCTACATGGCAGACTGGTCAGTATTTTTCATTTGCATGGGACCCAGGAAAAGTGAGCTCATTGGAAACACAGATGGCTTGATGACAGGCGACAAATGGTGGTGGTAGTTGGTTGTTTTTCACACTGGAGGTGTCAGGCCAGAGGTATTCAGCAGGGGTTGGTGCTAGGTCCACTGTTGCTTATCAGTTATATAAACAATTTGGATGAAAATATAAAAAATATGGTGAGTAAGTTTGTTGATGACAACAAAATTGGTGGCATAGTAGACAGTGAAGAAGATTATCTAAGAGCACAATAGAATCTTGATCAACTGGGTCAATGAGCCAAGAAATGGAAGATGGAGTTAAATTTAGATGAATGCAAATTTTTGCATTTTGGTACAACAAAGCAGGGCAGAACTTACACGGTTAGTGATAGGGCCTTGGGGAGTGTTGCCGAACAGAGAAACCTGGGAGTTCAGATATGTAGTTTCTTGAAAGTGGCGTCATAGGTAGACAGGGTATTAATGAACACATTTGGCATGCTTGCCTTCATTGGTTAACATTGAGAATAAGAGTTGGGATGTCAAGTTGCATTGGTAAAGCCACTTTTGGAGTACTGTGTACGGTTCTAGTCACCCTTCTACAGGAAAAATGCTATTAATTTGGAAAGGGTGCAGAAAAGTCAAATCCAGGTAGGAGTTTCAGGGTACGTGATGGGGCCTTGAGGAGTGTAGTAGAACAGAAGGGACCTTGGAGTTTAGGTACATAGTTGTCTGAAAGTGGAGTCACAGGTAGGCATGGCAGCAAAGAAGGCTTTTGGCACACTGGCCTTGATCAGTCAGGATATAAAGCATAGAAGTTGAGAAGCTATGATGCAGTTGTACATGAAATTGATGAGGTCACGGTTTGAGTGTCATGTTCAGTTTTGGTCATCTTGCTATAAGAAGGATGTTATTAAACAAGAAAGGTGCAGAAGAAATTTACCAGGATGTTGCCAGGACTCAAGGGACTGAGTTATGGGGAGCAGTTGGACAAGCTGGGTCTTTTTTCTTTAAAGTGTAGGAGCCTGAGTGGAGGTCTTATAGAAGTGTATAAAATCGTGAAAGGCATGGATCTGGTGAATACACTGAATCTTTAACCACAGGTTGGGGAATTGAGGACTAAAGGGCATCAGTTTAAGGTAAGAAGGGAAAGAATATGTGGGAACCTGAGGGGGGAACTTTTTTACACAGAGGGTAGTATGGAAAAAGCTGCCAGTGGAAGTGGTTGAGGTGGGTGCATTAACAATATTTAAAAGACATTTGCACAAATACATAGATAGGAAGGGTGTAGAAGGATATGGGCCAAATGTAAGGAAATGAGCATAGAGTGGATGGACATTTTGGTCAGTATGGCCCAGTTTGGGCCGAAGGGCCTGTCTCTGTGCTGTAGGACTCTATGACGAATAACTGTAAGTGACATACTCATGTATTTTCACTGTAATCATGGCATGTGGCCTAACGTATGAAGCTCTCCACATCTTACTGAGTTATGCCCACTTGAAGCATGTCACGCTGAGGGAAGCATGGTACAATACATCCAAATTCTTTAATTTGGCTCACAAGTGCCTATTCCTGTGCAAAATGTGCTTTGGTACTGGGCTCTGAAATAAAAATTTGCTGCATTTTTCAGGGCTATGTGACCAGTGATTCATCCTTATGCTACTGGAACTAACAACAATTATCACAGCGTGATGTTGGCAAATCATCAGTATATCACAGCACATTACATCATTTCACATCAGAAAAAATGCACAAAATAGATTCATTAATTGATCTGCCATAACATCAAAGCACTCATTGCCCCCTTTGGAACATCTAGCGGTTTGTTAGCTGTGTTTAATCTCCCTGCCTCATCTATCCTCTCACTATCCAGTAATCATGCCAATCTGTGAGGCCTGGCATTCTCACCTTGAAGTCAGAGATTTGTACAGGGTTTAAGTTGAATTCCAGAGAATTATTTGGAACCGGATAACCAAGGCTGCAAATTCTTCACTTCTTAAAGGATTGCTGCACCGATTCAGACTAGATGCTAAAATGAGGAGCTCTCTGCCTTCCCATTCGAATGTGAAATATCCATTGCTTGATGCTAAAGAAGTGTAAGGCTGTTCTCCCCCATGTCCAAGCCCATATCTACACCCAACCAACATTGGCAAAACAAATTTTAGGTAAATTGAATGTGGGGATATGTTATCTGCAAATTGACAACCATATTCATTTTGTTGAATGTTAAGCTTTGTAATGTATGAAACACAGAATCACAGAAGAATGATTGCACAGGAGGACGTCATTTGGCCCATCATGTCTGCCCTGGCTCTTTAAGCAAACATCATTAACTATTGTCAATTGTGTACTTTCTGCCCCTTATTTTTATCCAAATAATGTTGTAGTGGACAGTGAAGAAGACTATCCCAGAGTACAACAGGGCTTGATCACATTGTTGGGGGCGGGGTGTTGGAAAGACAGGGGACAACGGGCCAAGGAGTGGCAGATGGAGAAAACTCAAAAGTTGCTGGAAAAGCTCAGCAGGTCTGGCAGCATCCATGAAAGAATAGATCAGAGTGAGCGTTTCAGGTCCGGTGACCCTTCTGGGTCTGGTGAGCTTCTCCAGCAACTTCCAGACTTAGAGCATCCCCAGTCCTTTTGGTTTTTACTGAATGGCAGATGGAGTTTAATTGAGGCAAATGTGAGGTGCTGCATTTTTGAAAGGCAAATCAGGGCAGGATTTGTACACTTAATGGCCGAACAAAGACTTAGGTGCAAGTTCATACTTCTTTGAAGGTGGAGTTGCGGGTTGACAGGATAATAAAGAGGCTTTTGATATGCTTGCTTTATTCGGTGGGTGCATTGAGTATAGGATTTAGGAGGTCGTGTTGCAGTTGTACAGGGCATTGGTTAGCCTACTTTTGGAATACTACTATCAATTCTGGTCTCCCTGCTGTAGGAAAGATGTTGCTAAAATAGGAAGGGTGCAGAAAAGATTCAGAGGGATGTTGGAGGTTTTGAGCTATAAGGAGAGACTAAACAGGCTGGGGCTATTTACGCACAGTGATCCGAGGCAGAGGGGCGACCTTATAGAGGTTTGTAAAACCATGAAGGGCATGGACAGGGTGAATAGCCCAGCTCTATTTCCCAGGATAGGGAAGTCCAAAACTAGAGTGCATAGGTTTAAGGTGAGAGGGGAAAGATATAAAAGGGATCTACAGGGCAACTTTTTCACACAGAGGGTGGTGTGTGTATGGAATGAGCTGCTAGAGGAAGTGGTGGAGGCTGGTACGATTACAACATTTAAAAGGCATCTGGATGGGTACATGAATAGGGAGGATTTGGAAGGATATAGATCAAATGCCAGCAAATGGAACAAGATTAAGTTAGGATATCTGAGCGGCAAGAACGAGCTGGGCCGAAGGGTCTGTTTCAGTGCTGTAAAATCTATGAGTCTATAACAGTCCAATTTTTCTTTTGAATGCCTTTGTTGAATAGCAACCATGTTAGAGACAGCAAGCTCCTATAAAATAGCAATGAAATGTCTGATCAAATAATCCGTTACCTGTCGACATTGTAGTCAAAATTGCAATTCTCAGTGACAAGTTATATTGGCAACAAAAGCAACAATTGCTGAAAAAACCCAGTAGGTCTGGCAATATCTGTGGAGAGAAAGCACAATTAACAATTGGGGTCCAGTGAGCCTTTTTCAGAACTGCCAGATCTGCCGAGACTTTCTAGTTTTCATTTCTGATTTCCTGGATCTGCAGTTCTTTGGGTGTTTTTTCGGGCTGCCTTAGCAGCCATTTGGGCTCATGCAGCTGCGAGAGAAGGAGAACTGTCAGGGCCTAAGATCAGGGAGACGAGACACAGCAAAACTTTGAAGGGCAAAAGAGAAAAGAGAGGGTTAGAGAGTCTGGAAAGCTGATTCAGAGTAAGATGTCTCTGGGGATGTAAAATAAAGCAACAGTAGTGCTGGACGGAGAGAATCTTGTGGCATGCATTGTTGGCTTGGGCTCCTTACAACTTACAGCTCATTTATGTTTTCATCTCTAATTTGCTGAAACCAACAGGACACCTTGAGGAAAAGGACAAAAGAAAACTATCCCCTTAATGAGCTTCAAAGGCCAAGGAAGAGAGGAATGATTAAGGAAAAAATGAGTTAATCAGAATAAACTCAAGAATTAAAGGGGCAGAATTTGCTTTGGGGGCCTTTCTGTGGGATAGAGAAGTGTCAGGAGCCCTGTGTAATATCTCTTGGTAGTGGGGAGGGCGTTTCACATCTTAATGAGATACTCAAATGTGCAAGGTCAGGCTTTACCCAGGTTAAGGGCCCCTCCTGTGCAAACCTACTATGCACTGCTGGCCAATCAGAGGCTGAAGAGGGACCCCTGGCCAAAGGTCAATGAGATTCGATGGTGATGGCAGTGAGGGAGCAGTGATGAGGCGGGTGTAATGGAGGTGGTGGGGGGCTGGGTTGGCGGTGGTGGCTTTGGGATCAGAAGAAAGACTATTCACTGATAATAAAATGTGAGGCTGGATGAACACAGCAGGCCAAGCAGCATCTCAGGAGCACAATTCACTGTGTGTCTGTCAGCCCCAGACATGGTGCAATGAAAACTATCTGTCTCTCAACACTGGAAAAGCTAAAGAACCGATCATTAACTTCACAAAGAAAGGAAGAGAACACCCCACCTATCTACATCAATGGAACTGAGGTTGAGAGAGTGGAAAGCATCAAGTTCCTAGGAATGACAATAATTGACAAACTGTCCTGGACTTTCAACATAAATGCAACAGTTAATAAGGCACAAAAACAACTCTTCTTCCTCAGGTGGCTCAGAAAATTTGGCATCTCCATAAGGTCCCTTACCAACTTTTACAGATGCATCATTGAAAGTCCAGGTGCATAACAGCCTGATACAGCAACTGCTCTGCCCAGGATCACAAAAACTACAGAAGGTTGTGTGCACAGCCCACACCATCATAGAAGCCAACCTCCCACCCATGGACTCTATTTACACATCTCGCTGCCACAGAAAGGCGACCAACATCATCAAAGACCCATGGCACCCCAGTAATGATCTCCTATGACCTCTTCCATCACGCAGAGGGTACAGAGGCTTGATCACATGCACAAGCAGGTACAGAAACAGCTTCTTTCCAGCCATTATCAGATTGTTGAATGGATTGTAGCATCAAATAATGTAACTTGTATGTCTCTAAGTCTTTTTGATCTGTACATCCTTTGCCTGCTGTGACCTACCTGTACCACTTGTAAACAAAGCTTTTCAATGTATTTCAGTACACGTGACAGTAAAATCAATCAATCAATAAGTCCAGTTCCCACTCTCAGGTAACAATGGAGATTGGGGGGCATCCTGGGAACAGTGTTTGTCGGGTTCCCCAAATAATGATTTCCCTGCCAGCCATTCGTTGAAAATCAGTGGCAGAGGGCCAAGAACCTGAAAGAATCATTAGTGACCCACTGAAGGGCTTCAATTATGTCAAAGCACAGGAAAAAAAATAAGCATGAGAGGAGGCCCTCTTGTGGCACAGGGGAAGTGTCCCTCCGCAAGACTGGGAAACTTGAGTTTAAATCTCATTTGCTCTAGAGGTGAGTGATAACATCTCTGAACAGATTGGGTTGATTTTTTAAAAAAAGGCATGCATGAGACTTCCCACCCCAACTGAGCATAGACTGGGAGATTCCTAGATCCCAGTATACAACCTATCACCAAAAGAGGAAACATTAAATTATGGTCAGGCAGCAGAAGCTAAAATTGGATTAGATCAGAGAAGTAGAGAAGCAGAAAGGACAACTCAATTTAAAATAAAGTACTTGAAATCAGAAATTTTATAGAAATTAAGAAGAATTTATTAGCTGCAGGAATGAGTCTCCATTGTTTGACTTAATCCTTTTCTGAACTGGAGAGGTTGATTGACATGTCAATAATCATTATCTCATTATTGAAGGGAGTACTTACTGCTGGACTCTAGTTTTCTGTTGTGAGCTTAATTCACTTCTAACTTGCAAATTCCAGCATGTGCTACAGAATAATTGGGAAGGTTTTAAAGATCACCTCTTCTTTGTTCAAAATGGCTGCTTGCCTTGAGTACTCTTAACAATGTGTGTCATGAACTCGCCATCATTTTTTCCACAAGTGACCTTTTTATTCCAATGCATGTGCTTAACCATAAAATCGTAGAATCCCTACAGTGTGGAAACAAGCCATTCAACCTAATGACACTGACTCTCTGAAGAGCATTCCACCCAGACCCAACACCTTCCCTATCCCTGAAACCCCACATGTCCCATGGCTGATCCACCAAAACTGCACGTCCCTGGACACTATGGGCCAATTTAGCATGACCAACAAATGCACATCTTTAGACTGTGGGAGGAAACCGGCGCACCCGGATGAAACTCACGCAGGCAGTGGGAGGAGAATGGGTATGCAATAACACTAGTTTTCAAATGTTTTAGGAGCCCTCGAGGAAAGATAGCAATGTGATCTTTAAATCTGATGATTCAAACCTGGCACCTGTTAAAGCTTGTGGTTGCATGACATGTTTGAGGCAAAGCGCCATTCAGAGGAGAGATGAAAGAAGTTGGAAGTATTCTCCCTGGAGAGAAAAGGCTAAGAGGAGATCTGATATCATGAAAATCATGAGTGGGCTGAAGTGGGTAGATAGAGTGAAGCTGTTTCCTCTTGTAAGTTGCCACCCAGGTTGACAGGGCTGTTAAGAAGGCATACAGTGTTTTAGCTTTTATTAATAGAGGGATCGAGTTCCGGAACCAAGAGGTTATGGTGAAGCTGTACAAAACTCTGGTGCAGCCGCACTTGGAGTATTGTGTGCAGTTCTGGTCACCGCATTATAAGAAGGATGTGGAAACTTTGGAAAGGGTGCAGAGGAGATTTTCTAGGATGTTGCCTGGTATGGAGAGAAGGTCTTACGAGGAAAGGCTGAGGGACTTGAGGCTGTTTTCATTAGAGAGAAGAAGGTTGAGAGGTGACTTAATTGAAACATATAAAATAATCAGAGGGTTAGATAGGGTGGATAGGGAGAGCCTTTTTCCTAGGATGGTGACGGCGAGCACGAGGGGGCACAGCTTTAAATTGAGGGGTGAAAGATATAGGACAGATGTCAGAGGTAGTTTCTTTACTCAGAGAGTAGTAAGGGAATAGAACGCTTTGCCTGCAACGGTAGTGGATTCGCCAACTTTAGGTACATTTAAGGCGTCATTGGACAAGCATATGGACGTACATGGAATAGTGTAGGTTAGATGGGCTTGAGATCGGTGTGACAGGTCAGCACAACATCGAGGGCCGAAGGGCCTGTGCTGTGCTGTAATGTTCTATGTTCTATAAACAAGAATGAGACGGTATGAAGTGCTGTGCAAGCGAAGCAAGGGTAATCTGAGGAAAAAATTCTTTTTTATGCACAAGTAGCTATGCTATGAAAGGCATTGCCTGGAATTATGATAGGGACAGTCTCAATTGATGTATTCAGGAGGGCGTTGGTTCATGACTTGGACAGTAATGGGAGCAAAATGGGGAAAAAGCAAAAGGCTGGCAGTAAATATTACAGCTGGTGCAGGCACAATAGGCTGAATGGCCTCTTTGTCCACTGTAATAATTCTTTGATTCTGTCAAAACAGAGAGGTTATACTTCTCAAAAAACAAGGTGTAGAGCTGAATGAACACAGCAGGCCAAGCAGCATCGGACGAGCAGGAAAGCTGACCTTTCGAGTCTCGACCCTTCTTCAGAAGTGAGGGATGGGAAGGGGGTTCTGAAATAAATAGAGCCGGGGGTGGGGGGGGAGGGGAGGCAAATGGAAGGTGGATAAAAGAGCTGATAGGTGCAGAGGAGATGGACAGGTCAAGATTCTGTTTATCCTCTATCTACCTTCCATCTGCCTCCCCTCCCTCTCTATTTATTTCAGAAACCCCTTCCCCTCCTCCATTCCTGAAGAAGGGCCTAGGCCCGAAACATCAGCTTTCCTGCTCCTCTGATGCTGCTTGGCCTGCTGTGTTCATCCAGCTCTACGCCTCATTATCTCAGATTCTCCTGCATCGGCAGTTCCTACTATCTCCAGGTTATACTTCTCTCTAATTTTTCCTGAGGATGTCAATCCATCTTTGTAAAAGTTTAAGGAACAAACATCAAAAGCAGGATATCTGTGGGATTTGCTACTCCTTTTGTCTCAGACTGGTTCACCCAATGGTGAAAACCATGGGAGTCTCCCACATGCAAAACTTTACTGAGGGAAAACATTTCATCAGTTGATTGATTCAGTGAAGAATGGGAAAGTACTTTATTTAATTGCTGTCTTGTAGCTACAGGGCTGTTAAACAAACTGGGTGAAGGCTTCTATTTTTATCTACTATGGTCCTTCAGTCAAGCTGTTGGCACTATTCCCCACTGAAGGATCGCAGTTTTTGCATCGTAGGAGTCTAATGAAACACAAAATGCCTTCCAGAAAGTGGGAGCTGTTCATTTTAAACTTGGAAAACGCATTTGACTGCGAGAAGGTATCCCGTTTCTGTAATATCCCTGTCCGCCTTCTCTTCATTTTCCTCCTCGTGGTGTGTGACTCGTTTTGCAAAGAGACATTTCTGTTCCTTTCATAAGCAATATTGGGCAGCATCCAAAGATCCATTAGACAGCGGCTGGCACTCTCCTAACACACCAATGTTGTTAAAAATGAACCCCTGCTAGGAATTCCATGGAGCAGGCCATTCAGCCCAACACAGCTAAGCTGGTGCTGTTCTCCACATAAGCCCCCACACAGCCCTCTTCATCTCACCCCCTTAATCTTTCAATCTTGCCTCCTTCATGCAATTATCATAGAACCCCTGCCACGTGTAAGTGAGCTATTTGGCCCATTGTGTCCATACTGACCCTTCAGATACATGAACCATAAGACCATTCGACATAGGAGCAGAAATTAGGCCATTCAGCCCATCGAGTGTACTCTGCCATTCAATCATGTCTGATAAGTTCCTCAACCCCATTCTCCCGCTTTCTCCTCATAACCCTTGATCTTCTTGATAGTCAAGAGCCGTTCTGTCACCGTCTTAAATATATTCAATGGCCTGGCCTCCACAGACTTCTGTGGCAGTGAAATCCATAGAATCATCACTCTCTGGGTGAAGTAGCTTCTCTTAATCCCCATTCCCCAAAATTCCATCACTGTAACCCCACATTTCCAACAGCTGACCCATCTGACTTACACATCCATGGGCACTATGGGCAATTTAGCAAGGTCATTCCTGCTAACTTTCACATCTCTGGACTGACACCACCACTTTTATCTCTTCCTCTCTTTTGCCATGGTGGTATCCTGCTCTCTTGGGCCTTCTGTTCCTGAACTATAATTTTCTATTGAGGTGAATCTGATGTGTGACCAGGAGCTTACCACAATTCGAGAGGACCGTCACTCATTATGAGAATCAATTCTCTGTAGGGGACATGAAATTGCAGTCATCCCAGCATCCTTCAGTGTTCAGCCACTACACTGCATTAGTGTCTTCTTCAACAGATTTACAGCATAAACAGGCTGTCTTAGTGAATATACATTACAGTTTACAGTAATAGCACTTACAAGGCAGAAGACATCTGGTACACTGCCTGTTAATCCTAATTACTTTCAGACTTTGACTGAAGAGATGTTATCTCTCCCAATGATATTTACCTCACTTCCTGTTCTTACAGAGGCGAAGGCTTTACAATGAATTGAGGATACAGCTATTGCCTAAATCTCTCTGTGTAATTGTGTATTACTGCCCCTAACCTACCTGATTCAATATCTGAATTGGTCTAACTAAATTGCAATAACAAAGAGGAGGCTGAGGTTGAAGGTCAGGGATAAAGATATTCAGCACAGCAAGAAAACCTTGGCTAGAAGTTCAGGACGAGAGGATTCAGTCTCAGAATAAGGGGTCGGTCATTTAGGACTGAAATAAAGAGGAATTTCTTAACTCAGAAGGTCATGAATTTTAGACAATTTCTATCCCACACGGCTCTGTACACTCAGGCATGTTCAAGGCAGGTATTAGCTTGTGGAGACATTGCAGGACAATGGTATTTAGGTCAAAAATCAACCATGACCCAGTTGAACGCTGGAATGGGCCTTAGGGGTGCCAAATGGCCTACAACTCTTCCTAGTTCCTATCTTCACTGCAAAGGTCGAAAAGACCAAGGTCAGCAAATAGTGATTCTTTTTCAAAATCTTGAAGGTATAATGAGAAATGCAAGTTAGAGTGAAAGCAACGATTTTGACAATTTGAGATTCAGGAAACAGATGAGACTCTGTAGCTGAGGCTTGACATTCTGTGCCACCCGTTCTAATGAAAGATTGTCAATTGAATGAAGAGCAGGTACTCAAGTATCGGTTTCCATACAGGAGGGACATATTAATGAGCCTGGAAACTACCCCAAGAGGATGTTGATGCCTAACACTGTCAATGTGTGGGAACATATGCTCAACTCTCACTGAAGAACCAGAAGAGACATAAGATATAGGAGCTGAATTAGGCCATTCAGCCCATCAATTCTGCTCCACCATTCAGTCATGGCTGATTTGTTTCTTAATCCAGTCTCCTGCTTTCTCGCTATAGTCCTTGATTTCCTTACTAATCAAGAACATAGACATAACAAGGTGTGGATCTGGATGAGCACAGTAGGCCAAGCAGCATCATAGGAGCAGGAAAGCTGACATTTCAGGCCTAGACCCTTCTTCAGAAATTAGGCAGGGGAAGGAGGTTCTGAAATAAATAGGTTGGGAAGGGGAGGCGGATAGAAGATGGATAGAGGAGAAGATAGGTGGAGAGGAGAAAAACTGGTCAAGGAGGCAGGGATGGAGCCAGTAAAGGTGAGTGTAGGTGCGAAGGTAGGGTGGAGATAGGTCAGTCGAGGGAGGACGTCAGGTCAAGGGGGAGAGATTAGGCTAGTAGGTGGGAGATGGAGATGGGATTTGAGGTGAGAGGACGGGATAGATAGAGGGGCAGGTTAAGGAGGTGGGGACGAGCTGGGCTGGTTTTGGGAGGCGGTGGGGGGAGCAAAGATTTTGATGCTTGCGAAGTCCACATTGGTACCATTGGGCTGCAAGGTTCCCAAGCAGAATATGAGTTGCTGTTCCTGCAACCTTCGGGTGGTATCGTTGTGGCACTGATGGACATGTCGTCTAAGGAATAAGAGGGGGAGTTAAAATGGTTCACGACTGGGAGGTACAGTTATTTAGTGCAAACCAAGCGTAGATGTTGTGCAAAGCGATCCCCAAGCCTCCGCTTGGTTTCCCCAATGCAGAGGAGGTCACAACAGCAACAGCGGATGCAGTATACCACATTAGCAGAGGTGCAGGTGAACATCTGCTTGATGTACAAAGTCTTCTTGGGGTCTGGGATGGGGGTAAGGGAGGAGGTGTAGGGGCAAGCATAGCACTTCCTGTGGTTGCAGGGAAAAGAGACAGGTGTGGTGGGACTGGAAGGGAGTGTGGAGCGGTCAAGGGAGTCATGGAGAGAGTGGTCCCTCCGGAAGGCAGATATGGGTGGGGAGGGAAAAATGTCTTTGGTGCTAGGTTCACATTGCAGATGACAGAAGTGTCAGAGGATGACTTGTTGGATCCGTAGGTTGGTGGGGTGGTACATGAGGACGAGGGGAATTCTGTTCTGGTTTTGTTTATTGCGGAGACGGGGTGTGAGGGATGGGTTGCAAGAAATGCAGGAGACACGGTCAAGGGCGTTCTCAACTACTGAGAGGGGGATGTTGTGGTCCTTGAAAAACAAGGACACCTGAGATGTACAGGAGTGGAATGCCTCATCCTGGGAGCAGATGCGGTGGAGGCGAAGGGGTTGGGAGTAGGGGATGGAATTTTTGCAGGAAGGTGGGTGGGAGGAGGTGTATTCTAAGTAGGTGTGGGAGTTGGTTCGCTTGAAATGGATTTCAGTTTCTAGGTGGTTGCTGGAGACGGAGACAGAGAGGCCAAGGAAGGACAGAGAGGTATTAGAGATAGCCCAGGTGAACCTAAGGTTGGGGTAGCAGTTGTTGCTGAAGTGGATGAACCATTCAAGCTCCTCGTGGGAGCATGAGGCAGCACCGATACAGTCATCAAAGTAACGGAGGAAGAGGTGGGGTTTAGGGCCAGTGTAGCTACGGAAGAGGGACTGATCCACATAACCTAATCAAGAACATATCTCTCTCTGTCTTAACTACACTCAGTGATTTGGCCTCCATGATCCTCTACAGCAATGACTTCCACAGAGTCACCACGCTCTGGCTGAAGAAATTCCTCTTTCATATCAGTTCTAAACGTTCGTCTCTTTACCCGGAGGCTGTGCCTCTGGATCCTAGTCTCTCCTACTGCTGTAAACATCTTCTCCACATCCATCCGATCCAGGCCGCTCAGTATTCTGTAAGTTACAGTAAAAACCCCCTCCCATTCATCCTCCTAAACTCCATCGGGTACAGACCCAGGATCTTCAACTGCTTCTCATATGATAAGCCCCTCATTCCTGGGACCATTCTTGTAAATCTCTTCGGGATGCTCTCCAGTGCCAGGACATCCTTCCTTAGATATGGAGCCGAAAACTGCTCCCATCGTTTCAAATGCAGTCGGACCTAGTCCATTTACAGCCTCAACAGTACATCCCTGCTCTTGCTTTCTAGCACTATTGAAATGAATGGCAACACTGCATTTGCCTTCTTGGTCACCATTTGAGCCTGCACATTAAACTTATGAGATTCTTGATCTAGGACTCCAAAGTTCCTTTGTGCTTCAGATTTCTAAAGCTTTTCACTATATAGAAAACATCTACACCTTTATTCTTCCTCCCAAAATGTACAACCTCACACTTTGTCATACTGTATTCCATCTGCTACTTCTTTGCCCACTCTCCCAGCGAGGCCCAGAGTAACAGCAACGAGGAGAAGCTCCTGTTGACTGAATTGTCCAGGAAGGCTCAGGAAAAGAGACAGAATGATATGGGCACGTCCAATGAAGGCCAGAAGGTCAGGTTACTGAAGGACACTGGAGTGAGCTTTAGGAAAGAGAAAGAGAGGAAGACCATGAAAGAGATGGATGGACGTGCCATGAAATTATCTGGAGGAAATGGAATTCTGGTGAAAGGACCCATGAGACGGGGCAAAGTGGAGGATGGCTATCATGAACCATCACCTTATCCAATGGAAATAGAGAAGGCACAAAGAAGGAGCTAAAAGAAGAGGTGAGAACACTGAAGGTGGGACACTGAACTTGAAACATTAAGTCTATTTCCTTCTATTTTATCATGGAGCGTGGGTGTCACTAGCTGGCCAGCACTTATTGTGCATCACTAGTTGCTTTTGAGAAGGTGGAAGTGAGCTGCCACCTTGAACTGCTGCAGTCTACCTGCTGTAGATAGTCCCACAATAATAAACCAAATCAAATCAAAATCAATGCCCTTCGGGAGAGAATTCCAGAACTTTGACCTGCAAGTGTTTTCTCTCCACAAACACTGCCAGACCTGCTGAGTTTCTCCAGCAATTTCTGTTCTTGCTTCAGATCTCCAGCAGCTTTGTTTTATGCCCCGCAATGATATGTGTCCCCAGGTGTCTCTTTACAATTGTACTCTTTAGCTTATATTGCAACAAGTTGTTTATGTTATGTATGATATAACACCTAAGCCACTGACTTTATCCTTGTTCAATCTGAATATTCTGTCTCTCAGTGGCATTGCCTGGTCACATGAGGACAGTTGTGGCATCATGGAAGTGGTCAGTATGATAAATTGACTCTTTATGAGAGACCAGATGGTGATAAATTAGAAGTATAATGAGATTTAACGGAGATGCGAAACCGTCCATATCAGCTAAAACATAACACTGCCTTCATTGGCACAGCTAGAAGGCTTAACATGTGAAAGAAGCTGCTAAATTTTGAAAGACTGAAAGATAAATAACTAATAGGTGCCTGGAAGTAATTTTGGAGACACAATTTAATTATGGGGGTTCCTCGCACATCAGCTGCCAGGGGAATGAATCCCGTTTGGTTTGTAAATGCTATCAAAAAAGGATTTTTCTTTTGGTAGATTTGATTGATGCCGACATTCTTTTCCTCTCCTTGCCAATCGCTTGTAAACACATCTTGATAACATTTACTCTGAGTGATTCAGTAGCCTCGCCCAGTAATTCAATACTGGAGTTGCGCTGTTTCTTGCACACTCTTGATGGAGACCCTTGTGTGCCAACAAGTGCATTCTGAGAAGTTGCATGTAAGGGGACCACTCTTTACATGCAGTTACATCTTTGGAAATGCCGAGCCACTAGCCCTCCAAGTGATGCCTCCAGATGTATTCCCAGTGGGAGATGCTGATTACAAAGTGGGTGTGACTGGAAGATTTCTGTTTAGATATCAACCCGTTGCATGTGAGATAATGGTGGGGGAGTGGCGCCTATTTGTTGGTAGTTTGAAACATGAAGTAGTTCATCATCCACTTGCTGGGGTGTCACTCTGCAGGCTACAGAATAATTCGATCAATGTTCAGACTAGAACATACACCTTGGAATTTTTGAGATTAGGAGAAATTTGTTGAGCACCATGAGCGAACATCAAAATGGTCAAGAAGAGAAAGGCTTGTGTTTATGTAACCCCTTTCATGACCACAGTTCCCCCCAGGTGTGCTTTACAGCCAGTTAAGGATCTCTTTAAAGTGTGATCACTGTTGCAATGTAGGAAACAAGGCAGGCAATTTGTGCACAGCACGATCCCACAGACAGCAATATGGTAATGAGCAATAACAGAATTAAACACACGAATAAAGACAAAACCATGCTAGAAATCCAAAAAAAAGCACAGAGAATGCTGAAGAAACTGGCAGCATCTATGGAGAGAGAAACAGAGTGAATGTTTCAAGTCCGGTGTAACTCTGTTTTGATGAGTCATACTGGACTCAAAATGTTAGCTATGTGATATGATGGTAATCTGTTTCTGCGATGTTCATTACAAAATAAATATTTGCCAGGATCCTGGGGATAACCCCCTTGCTATCATTTGAAATAAAATCTACATCCAGCTGGTATAATGTCTCAGTTGATAAAAAAGCACTGCATCTGCAAAACTGCAGCACTCCATCAGTACTGTGTCAGCTCAGACTTCAGTGTTCCTGGTGGTACATGGGACTTGAATCTTTGACCTTCCAACACAGCAGCTAATGGATTACCAACTGAACCATGGCTGATACCGAGGGCCAGAAAGAAAATTAATCTGGGAGTAGGGATAGTCTTTTGAGGAAAGAAGTCATTAAACTAGTAATGCCTGATTTCATAAATATGCAGGGAAAATAGGACGGTTTGTAGAAAGCAAGGCGTTTAACAGTGTTACTTTAGCGAGAATAATTCAGTTAGATCTTGATTTCAGCACAACGACAATTCAGGGACAAGGAAGAATGATTGGACTGTCACTATTAGTGTTTTAAAGGGGCAAGACAGTAATTTCCTGATTGAAATTGTATCAATGTAATGTAAGAATCCAAGGGAGAGAGACAAAGTGCAAGAGTGACAGAGATGCTGCTCTGAAAAGGCTGAGAGATGCCCTCCTGATTTTAACTCTGATTCCAACAACATTGTGCATTTACGTAGTGAGTTTATGATCTAAGCAGAATACATGTCTGCGGGGTATCAGGGGTTGGAGGAGTGGTGGGGGGAGAGGTGAGCTGCAAGGTGGAGATGGAGCCCACAAAGACAGAGAGATATGAAAGGAGTGAGCAGACATGGGGATTATTGATAGTTAGCCAGGACAGAAGTGAAGCAGAATAAGTGATAATGAGAGCTGTGAGTTGGAGAGATTGTGTAGGCTATGCTGAAAGCAGCCCATGTCATGACAGGCCCAGGGTGTGGAGTCAGTCAAAAACATGGAGGGGATGGTTCAAGCCCTAAAGTTATTGAACTCAATGTTGAGTCCTAGAGGCTACAGGGTCCTCACACAGAAGGTGAGGTGTTGTTCTTCAAGCTTGCACTTAACCTCACTGGAGCACTGGAGCACTGCAGCAGGCCTGCAATAGAAATGTTGGTCAGAGGACATGGTGGGAGGCATGGGTGTTGAAGTGGCAGGCAACTGGAAGCTTGGGGACATTTTTGCAGACAGAGCACAGGTATTCTGCAAAGTCGTTACCCAGTCTACTCTTCATATCCCAAGTGTAGAGGAGACCATATTGTGAACAGTGAATACAGTTTTCATTTGATTTGATTTAGCATTCTCACATACTGAAATACAGTGAAAAATATTGTTTTATGTGCTAACTAGACAAATAGTAACCTACGTAAGTATATCAGGGTGATAGAACAGAATGCAGACAGAAGTGTTCCAGCTATTGTGACGGTGCACAGAAAGATAAGCTCTAATGTATGAGAGGTCCATTCACAAGCCTGACAGCAAAAGGGAAGAAGCTGTTCTTAAATCTGTTGGTACGTGTTTTCAAACTTTGTATCTTCTTCCTGATGGAAGAGGGTGGGTAAGATATAATAGGGGTGGGAAGAGTGTTTGATCATGTCGGATATTTTTCCGAGGCAGCTGAAAGTATAGACAAATTCAGTGGGTGGAAGGCTGGTTTTTTTAATGGACTGGGCTGTGTCCACAAGTCTCTGTAATTTCTCGTGGCTTTGGGCAGACCAGTTGCCGTTCCACGCTATGATGCATCTATAAAAAATTCTTAAGAGTCATGTGGACATGTCGAATTTCCTCAGTCTTCTAGATTGAGTGAAGTGCAGATAAATTGCTGCCTTCCCTGGAAGCTGTGACTGGGGCCTTGGATAGTGAGGAAGGAGGAAGTAAATGGGCAGGTGTTACACCTTCTGCAATTGAATGGGAAGGAGGCATGGGGCACATAGGGAGGTGTTAGGAGTGGAGGAGGAGTGAACTCCGGTGTCCCGGAGGAAAAGCGCTCTGCGGAAGGCTGACAAAGGAGAGGAGGGGAATATGTATCTGGCCATGACATCTCACAAGGTGGCAGGAATGGTAGGTTATAATTGTTTGGATCTGGAGGATGGTAGGGTGGCATGTGAGGGCCGGGGCACTCATATCACTCTTGTGAAAGGAAAAGCGAGGAATGAGGGGCAGGAGAGCAGGAGATGTGTTGGGCACAGCTACGGACCCTATCCATCAACATAGCAGGGAATCCTTTGTGACTGAAGATTGGATCAGGGTTTCAATATGTGTTACTGAATGCTTCAGAAATTCTTGCATCATATAACACTTTTCATGACCTCATGACTTCGCAAAGGCTTTTTGCATCAAAGTACTTTGGAATCATAAAGTAGAAATGTTACAGCCTGCAGGGTGGGACATGAGCACATAACTTCTGAACTTTCAGGTTAAATTTCTTCTTTGTTGTCCCCAACGCATCCCTGAACCTCTAATGTGGAGTCATTTATATTGTTTATCTTAGTACTTAACATGATGCCATCACCCAAGGTTAGCTTAATGCAGCTTGTATATTAGCTACTTAGTACAGACAGGACCCACAGCTGCTTGGTTTGTAAGGTAAATTAAACCTAGCAATTAATATAATTTCCATACAAAATTAACTAAATTTAATGCCAGTTCAAAGGGTGTGATTATAATCTTTACATTTGAGAAGATGATACGTAATAGTTTAAAATTATCAGAGAGAGCCAACTTTCCAATTAACTTAATTTGCATAAGATCCAATTAACATATTTCATTATTATGTCAGCCTGATAGCATATTAAATGTTCTCTCAAACGTTCATAAACCAAAGACTTTGTGTTTCTTTTGGAAGTGATGGAAACTCGCTTTTAATTAAGTGGCCTTTGTGTAATATGTAGAAATTAGCTTAATCTGTAATTAGCATAAATTATTAATATGTTGCCCCTAATGGCCTAATGATAACACTCTTCATATTTTCTGAAAATAGATTCATTGGCCTTTCAGTTCATGAAGATCTGAGGCATTTTATGGCATTGATCTGGCTGTTCCTCTGTTCTCTCACAATTGCATCCATATTCATTGTTTTAGTTGACCTGTTTCAGACTGTGCAAACTAGGTTGAAATCCACTTCTTCAGTAGATCAGCCAAAATCTTCCAAAGTGTAAATGGTGCTATGGATATCTAGCAGCACAGTGTGTTGTGCACCCGCTTCTGAGCCAGTGTTTCCAGGCTCAACATTGGTGTTGTTTTGGTTGGCAGCCAAATGCACTCTGGGTAATTGCTTATGTAAAAGCAAAGTACTGTGGGTGCTGGAAATCTGAAGCAAACACAGAGAATACTAGAGAAACGTAGCACTGACTTCTTTCTGGACCATCTCCGCTCTGTCCACAGGAATGACTCTGACCTTGCAGGCGCTTGACATTTCAATAACTACCTTGCTCCCAGGCTAACATTTCCCACTTTGGGTCAACAACAGTTACTCCATTGAAGCTCAATGTAAGTTGGAAGAGCAAGGCCTCATTTTCCACTTAAGAAATTTACAGCCTTTAGGTGCCACAACTTCAGAGCAGTTCTCCAGCCCCCGTGTCCAGTAAGCTTCGCCTCAGCAGATCAGACACTTTTCTTTCCCCTTTTGACACCCAACATTTTACATCTCTTATCTCTCTTTCACCACCATTAGCACGGCCTTTGTCTTTTGCTCCAGTAACCTCACAAGCTGGTCCACTCTCTTCTCCATCAGCATCAATAAAAAAAACATCCAGCCCCTCCCAGTTCTGAAGAGTCATATTGGACTTGAAGCATTCTCTTCCCATTGGTGCTGAGCTGTTCCAGAACATTCTGCTTATTGTTCTGGGTCCAAGTCCCAGAAGCAGGCTTGATGGCCAATGAAGATGTGTTCGCAACACAGACAAACAAGTTGGCTATCAACTTGTGAACCTTCTCATCACAAAGGGGAGGCAGTAGCCTTGATGTATTATCACTGGACTGTTAATACAGAGATAACAAAGTGTAGAGCTGGATGAACACAGCAGGCCAAGCACCATCTCAGGAGCACAGAAGCTGACGTTTCGGGCCTAGACCCTTCATCAGAGAGGGGAATGGGGAGAGGGTTCTGAAAGAAATAGGGAGAGAGGGGGAGGCAGACCAAAGATGGATAGAGGAGAAGATAGGTAGAGAGGAGAGTATAGGTGAGGAGGTAGGGAGAGGATAGGACAGTCCCCGCCTCCCTCACCTGTTCTTCCTCTCACCTATCCCCTCCTCCCACCTCAAACCGCACCTCCATTTCCCACCTACCAACCTCACCCCGCCTCCTTAACCTATCCGTCCTCCCCGGACTGACCTATCCCCTCCTCACCTATGCTCTCCTCTCCACCTATCTTCTCCTCTATCCATCTTTGGTCCGCCTCTCCCTCTCTCCCTATTTATTCTAGTTCCCTCTCCCCATCCCCCTCTCTGATGAAGGGTCTAGGCCCGAAACGTCAGCTTTTGTGCTCCTAAAATGCTGCTCAGCCTTCTGTGTTCATCCAGCTCTACACTTTGTTATCTTGGATTCTCCAGCATCTGCAGTTCCAATTATCTCTCTTAATACAGGGACCCAGGTGAGGTTCAGGGACCTGCGTTCACCACGGCAGATGGTGGAATTTGAATTCAATAACCATATGGAATTTAGAGTTTAATAATGACCGTGAATTTGTTGCCAATGGTCGGGTAAAAACTCATCTGACTCGCTAATGTCCTTTCGGGAAGGAAACTGCCATCCTTGCCCAGTCTGGCTGACATGTGACTCCAGACACACAGCAATGTGGTTGACTCATGACTGCCCCATGGATAATTAGGAATGGGCAATAAATGCTGGCCTGTTCAATGATGCCCTCATCCCATGAACGAATAAAGGGAAAAAAATGGCTAGCAGGAAGAGAGTGGCAGAGATTTCTGGCAATGAAGAGAAAATTAGAACTCTCACTATCACCTTTTATAATTTGAGGCCACAAAGTGTACTTTAAAGTCTGTGTAACCACAGAAACATAGACTACTTCAGGATTCTGTTATTTGGGTGGTTGCTGTAGATCAGGCTGGTGCCTATAGCACAGAGTTTTCGCTCCATTTTGCGTGGAAATGAATTTGGAACGTGCCACATTGCCTTAGTTATGGTGGAAGTTGTTGCAATGCTGGTCAGGCTTCCTTTAGGCTCAGAACTGAAGAAGAAATGTCAATACCTAGAAGCATTTTTTTTTCATTTTGAGCAATAGGCCCCCATTGTGTTCTCACACTCTTTTGGTGCCCATGACTTGGAAGCAACAGTCATTCGAGCTTGTAAGTTTTTACATACATTTTTATCAAAGTCAAAGTAAGTCTCAGACTCAAGTTATAAACTAAATCAGCAATCGTTCAAATTCTAAATCCTGTCCAAGCCGTTTACCACCCTGACTTGTAAATTCATCACTGTTGGTACCTTTAGATCAACATCTTGTAATTCCCTCCCTCAGGGCATTGTGGTTCTCCCAACAACACATAGACCTCAACAGTTTGAGAAGGCAGCTCAACACCACCTTCTCAAAGGCTTTAAATTATGGGCAATAAATGTTGTCCCAGCCAGCAATGCCTGCATTCCATGAGTGAACCAAAAATAAACCACAGAATCGCAGGGTAACAGAATTGTTCTTGGGCAGAAGTGGGATATTCTGCCCATTGCATCTGCACCAGCACCCTAAGCCTTTTAAATTACCTCCAGTCTCCTTCCATTTCCCCGTAGCCCACCATGTGGTTTCTCTTTAAAAGATCGTCATTGTCTCCAGTCCTCTCCAATTCTAGTCCACAAGCCTTCTCCCATCTGCATTTGCAGTTAGCAAACAGGAAAAACAAAACATTTTTAATTTTTGAGAATTTTACAGGCACAGTAACAGGCCAGGCCATACAAGCCACTGCCCACTCTATTTATTCCATCTAACTAAAATAATGTATCCTTATTTTATATACATTCAGAGGGTGAGGACAGTGCAGCATTCACTGTCCATTCCTAACTGACTGGAGGGAATTTAAGAGTCATGCACATTGTCGTGGGTCTGGAGTCACATGTCGGCCAGACCAGGTAAGGACGGCAGTTTCCTTCCCTAAAGGACAATAGGGAATCAGTTGGTTTTATCCCAACAATTGGCAATAAATTTATGGTCATCATTAGTCTCTTAATTCCAGATGTTTATTGAATTCAAATTCTACCAAATGCCATGGCAGGATTCGAACCCAAGTCGCCAGAATATTACATGGGTCTGGATTAAGAGTCAAGCAATCCATGTCACTGGGCTATTGCCTCCCCATGTCTACTCCATTCTCATTCATGTACTAACCCAGCTTCCCCTGAAAGGTGCTGCTCACATTGACCACTTCATTTGGTTTTGTGTTCCACACTCATAAACCACTGCAGTAAGAAATAATGAGCTGTTAGCCTTATGATCTCTAGGACTTTGGCACAAGTATCTGGATTGCCCCCATTGTATTGTAGCCACGTGTAAATTGAAGCATTGCTAGCCAGTGTCATCAACTCTCAGCATACTGATGTTACTCCGCTGATAAAACAATGTACAAGCTCAGGAATGACTTGAGATCAATAACACAGTACTGCAATACAGTAACAACTTGCATATAGAGCCTTGTGTAACTTCACTTTGTGCCAGAGTCCCCTGGAGCCAGCAAATCACTTTGAAAGGTAGTCACTGTTGCAAAGTAGGACACACATCTGCCACTCACATTCAGCATACTCAATGAACAGCAGAGGAATAATGGCCAGCTGCCTTGTCTTTGTGATGCGAGTTGAGAGATAAAGATTACGCAGGACACTGGCGGCAACATAATCACCCCATTTAAATGAAGCCTCAGGGTCCTTTGTGCCCACAAAGGAAAATGGGTCCTTGGATTCATGACTGGTACAAAAGAAAACCCCTCTGGCAGAGAGGCACTCTCCAAGTGCTGCTCCGGGAGTTTCAGCCTAGATTTTGTGCTTATATCTTAGGAATGGGACTTGATATGATCATCTCTCACTTGATGAGAGATCCTCTGAATTAAGGTTCACATGATTGTCAAAGGATTGTATTTGGAAACAATCTAGTAGCATGAATCATATAAGTAACTTTAATTTCCTTGTTGCTCTGAAAAAATGTGATTCAAGTATTAGTCTTATTAAGAATTGTATGAAGCCATACAAATAGATCTTGAACTTTTGAGCAAACAACACTTTGTTAAGGAAAATGCATAACAGTAACAATGGATCAGAGTTCTTAGAAGGAGCCATAAAGTCTGGAGAGCTTTAAGCGAGTCATCCCCAGCTTGCCACAGGGACATAAAGCGTCGAAACAGATCTTTTAGCCCACCATGTCAAAATTGACCAACAGACACAAAACTACTCTAGTTTCATTTACCTGCTCCAGGTCCATGGGTGACTATGTCCTGGCATTAAAGTGCTCATCCAGATGATTCTCAAATGTTCTGAGAATACTTGTCTTTACCACCCTCCCAGGCAGCATGTTCCTTGTTTCTACCACTCTCAGGTGACAACATTTCTCCTCAGTGGGAGTGTGAGTGGCAAGATTATTGCATTTTTTGAATGCAGTAGAAGATGATTTGAAACCCAATTAAGAAGCAATAGCTCACTCCCTGTCTTTGTAGATCCACTTGACAAGGTGTGTGAAGTAAAAATGCATTGAAAGTCATCTTGACCACTCAGCATGGGTTACCGAAGCAATCTACTGCACCATCTGTATTGAGAGGAAACTCAGACTACTACAGCTGTTCCAGAAAGACACCCTTCTACTCTCAGATTGTGTCTGAAAAAAAAAATCCTCGGAGTCAGAACACCATTTGAGAACAAAGATAATGGGAACTGCAGATGCTGGAGACTCCAAGATAACAAAATGTGAGGCTGGATGAACACAGCAGGCCAAGCAGCATCTCAGGAGCACAAAAGCTGACGGGCCTAGACCCTTCATCAGAGAGGGGGATGGGGGGAGGGAACTGGAATAAATAGGGAGAGAGGGGGAGGCGGACCGAAGATGGAGAGCAAAGAAGATAGGTGGAGAGGGTGTAGCCCCTCCCTACCTCCCCACCTACACCCTCTCCACCTATCTTCTTTGCTCTCCATCTTCGGTCCGCCTCCCCCTCTCTCCCTATTTATTCCAGTTCCCTCCCCCCAACCCCTCTCTGATGAAGGGTCTAGGCCCGAAACGTCAGCTTTTGTGCTCCTGAGATGCTGCTTGGCCTGCTGTGTTCATCCAGCCTCACATTTTGTTACCATTTGAGAACAATCCATGATTTCTCCATTTTTCATGAGTTTAACTGACACTTTTATATTGTACTTTAAATATAACAACTGCAAAGTTCTTACATTTTTATTACTCCGAAGACTTGTTTGTGTGTCCGTGTGTATTAAAAAGGAAACGACATATACATTTGCAGAATCAAACTGTTAAAAAAATTTTCGTCTTTTAGTAAGCGTGCTTTGTTGGCTAAAGAAACCTGGCTAAATTCTTCTTAACATTGAATCTATTTGAGACTCACATAATTGGCCATTTCTCCAACAAAATTAGTTGTGAGCTGCGGAGAAAGGGGAATAATAAAAGTAACAGTGACACCTCCAGTCACAGTCACAACAATGTTTAATGTCTGATGTTGCACATTGCTTCATCCTTCTTAAATTACTCTGTGCAGCAACAGCGACCATCCAAAGCACACAGTGAAAAATGAATGCAGAGGCTTTTCAGGTTATTTAAGGCTCTTGCGAAGATGTGTAGCTTGGGTTGTGGGTGAGGTTGGTGACTTGCTTGCCAAGCTGGCTGGTTATAGTTCATCACCATGCTTGGTGACATCATCAGTGCGGCCTCCGGTGAAGCGATGTTGTTCTACTCCACTTACTATTGTTATGATGGGCAACGTGGTAACTCAGCGGTTAGCACTGCTGCCTCACAGCGCCAGGGGGCCTGGGTTCAATTCTACCCTCAAGTGACTGTCTGTGTGGTGTTTGCACATTCTCCCCATGTCTGTGTGGGTTTCCTTCAGGTGCTCCGGTTTCCTTCCACAGCCCAAAGATATGCAGGCTAGGTGAATTGGCCATGCTAATTTATCCATAGTGCCCAGGGATGATGTGTGGGTTAGGCATAGAAAAATGCAGGGATGGGGAAATGGGCCTGGGTGGGATGCTCTTCAGAGGGGTGGTATGGACTTGTTGGGCCGAACAGCCTGAGTCCACACTATAGGATCTGATCTGTTGAGGAGTTTTTTGTCATTTATGTTTTTTTTTGCAAGGGTTGGTATATGGAGTCTAATTCCACCTGTTTTTGATTGCATTATGGATGGAGAATCAGGCCTCTCGGCGACTGATACAGAGGTAAAGCTGCACGGGGTCAGAGGTGAGTTTGCAAGGTGGATAAAAGAACTGGCTAAGTCATAGAAGACAGAGAGTAGCAATGGAAGGGTGTGTTTCTGAATGGAAGGCTGTGACTAGTGGTGTTTCTCAGGGATCAGTGTTGGGATTTTTGCTGTTTGTATTATATATAAATGATGTGGACAAAAATGTAACTGGTCTAATTAGTAAGTTTGCCGATGACACAAAGGTTGGCAGAATTGTGGATAACGGTGAGGGCCATCAAAGGATGCAACTGGATATAGATCGGTTGGTGACTTGGGCCAAGAGTTGGCAGATGGAATTTAATCCAGAAAAATGTGAGGTAATGCATTTCAGAAGGCCTAATCCAGATGGAAAATATACAGTAAATGGCAGATCCCTTCGGAGTACTGATTGGCAGAGGGATCAGGGTGTACAGGTACTCAGGTCACTGAAAGTGGCAATACAGGTGGAGAAGGTAGTTAACAAGGCGTATGCCATGCTTGCCTTCATCGGCCGGGGCAATGTGTTTAAAAGTTGGCAGGGAATGTTGCAGCTTTATAGAACCTTAGTTAGGCCGCATTTGGAATATTGTGTTCAATTCTGACCCCCACACTACCAGAAGAATGTGGTGACTTTGGAGAGTGTGCAGAAAAGATTTATCAGGATGTTGCCTGGTCTGGAGGGCATTAACTATGAATAGAGGTTGGAGAAACTTGTGTTGTTCTCACTAGAATGATGGAGGTTCAGGGGCGTCCTGATAGAGGTCTGCAAGATTTTGAAGGGCATGGACAGAATGGACAGTCAGAAGCTTTGCCCCAGGGTGGAAGAGTCAGTTACTAGGAGCCATGTGTTGAAGGTTTGAGGAGTAAGGTTTAAATGTGATGTACAAGACAAATTTTTTACACAGAGAGTGGTGGGTCCCTGGAATTCAATGCTGGGGGAGGTAGTGGAAGCAGATACTGTAGTGACTTTTAAATGGCGTCTTGACAAATACATGAGCAGAATGGGAATAGAGGGATATGGTCTCCAGAAGGGTAGGGGGTTTTAGTTGTGATGTGCAGCATGTAGATGCAGGCTTGGGAGGCTGAAAGGCCTGTACCTGAGCTGTAATTTTCTTTGTTCTTTTATTCTAATTCTTGTGCATGCTTCTTGTTGGCTTGAGCTAGGATTGTCACATCTTCCAGGAATCAGGATAGTGCATAAACCCACGGACATAACTTGACAAACACTTACAAGGACCAAAGACCCCATATCCATGACATGCAGGACCAACGTAATGTACAAAATACCGAGCAAGGACTGCCAAAAACATTGCATCAGCCAGACAGGAAGGAAACTAGTCATCAGGATGCATGAACACCAGCTAGCACCAAAACAACACAAGAATCTTTCCCTCATTTCAGTGCGCTTGAACATTGATGGCCCTCAATTTAACTTGGAAGACGTGACCATCCTAGCTCAAGCCAACTAGAGACACGAACTGGAATTCCTAGAGGTCTGGTTCTCCACCCATATTGCAATCAGTAAACATGTGGAATTTAACCCCATATACAAACCCTTGCAAAAAAAGAACTGGAAATGACACAAAGCACCTCAATAGAGCAGAAGTACCAAGCGTAGTACAACAACATCGCTTCTTCGGAGGCCGCACTGATGATGTTACATAGCATGGTGATGAAACGTTTGTACAATAACCAGCAAGCAAATGAACAATCTTACTTTTTGGAATATAGCAGGATGTAAGAGGAAGCTAATGTTGAGTTAACCCGAGTTGCTGAACCCTTCAACCTTTGTTCTATTTAATTTCAGTGAGATGAATGCTGTTAAGTGGATTAAGGTGTGGTTTCCAGTAATAAGGCTCCCTTTGGGATAGATTTAATTATGGTGAACCCTACCATAGTGACCCTCAGAGAATGAGAGAGGGGCTGCTGAGGAACAGGTTGTTTAACTAACTAATTGCCGGGATGTGCTGATGTTTCGCTCTCCACGTAACAACACAAAAACACTGACATTAAAATACAAAGAACAAAGAAGAATACAGCACAGGAACAGGCCTTTCGACCCTCCAAAGCTGTACTTCTATTGCCTACATTTTCTCAGTTAATTTGTTTACATAATCTGCTCCAAAATTCAGTACATTCCAGATTCAGATTCCTTAACTTGTGTTCTTTTGTTTTTCCCATCCTCCAGTTCCCTATCCATAGATCAGCTCACCCAATAACAGTAAAATAACATCATACACGGACTCAAAATTCCTCCAGGCCTCTTCATCTGTATCCGTTTCAAAGATACTTCTCCAATATGGACTTCAGTAAGGCATTTGATAAGGTTCCCCATGGTAGGCTCATTCAGAAGGTCAGGAGGAATGGGATTCAGGGGAACTTAGCTGCTTGGATACAGAATTGGCTGGCCAACAGAAGACAGCGAGTGGTAGTAGAAGGAAAATATTCTGCCTGGAAGTCAGTGGTGAGTGGAGTTCCACAGGGCTCTGTCCGTGGGCCTCTACTGTTTGTAATTTTTATTAATGACTTGGACGAGGGGATTGAAGGATGGGTCAGCAAGTTTGCAGACGACACAAAGGTCAGAGGTGTCGTTGACAGTGTAGAGGGCTGTTGTAGGCTGCAGCGGGACATTGACAGGATGCAGAGATGGGCTGAGAGGTGGCAGATGGAGTTCAACCTGGATAAATGCGAGGTGATGCATTTTGGAAGGTCGAATTTGAAAGCTGAGTACAGGATTAAGGATAGGATTCTTGGCAGCGTGGAGGAACAGAGGGATCTTGGTGTGCAGATACATAGATCCCTTAAAATGGCCACCCAAGTGGACAGGGTTGTTAAGAAAGCATATGGTGTTTTGGCTTTCATTAACAGGGGGATTGAGTTTAAGAGTCATGAGATCTTGTTGCAGCTCTATAAAACTTTGGTTAGACGGCACTTGGAATACTGCGTCCAGTTCTGGGCGCCCTATTATAGGAAAGATGTGGATGCTTTGGAGAGGGTTCAGAGGAGGTTTACCAGGATGCTGCCTGGACTGGAGGGCTTATCTTATGAAGAGAGGTTGACTGAGCTCGGTCTCTTTTCATTGGAGAAAAGGAGGAGGAGAGGGGACCTAATTGAGGTATACAAGATAATGAGAGGCATAGATAGAGTTGATAGCCAGAGACTATTTCCCAGGGCAGAATTGGCTAGCACGAGGGGTCATAGTTTTAAGCTGGTTGGTGGAAAGTATAGAGGGGATGTCAGAGGCAGGTTCTTTACGCAGAGAGTTGTGAGAGCATGGAATGCGTTGCCAGCAGCAGTTGTGGAAGCAAGGTCATTGGGGTCATTTAAGAGACTGCTGGACATGTATATGGTCACAGAAATTTGAGGGTGCATACATGAGGATCAATGGTCGTCACAACATTGTGGGCTGAAGGGCCTTTTCCGTGCTGTACTGTTCTATGTTCTATGTTCTATGTTCTATGAATGAATCTCAAGACGGAAAAACAGCAAAGAACATTCTGAAGACAAGGGATTGATGATGCAGTTCTTCACTTCACTTTGTGACAGCTCCTCTGCACGTAATAGGATGTGGAAGCATTGGAAAGGGTGCAGAGGAGATTTACCAGGATGTTGCCTGGTCTGGAAGGAAGGTCTTATGAGGAAAGGCTGAGGGGTTTTCATTACAGAGAAGAAGGTTAAGTGGTGACTTAATAGAGGCATACAAGATGATCAGAGGATTAGATAGGGTGGACAGTCAGCCTTTTTCCTCAAATGGTGATGGCTAGCACGATGGGACATATCTCTAAAATTGAGGGGCGATAGTTATAGGACAGATGTCAGAGAGTAGTAAGGGTGTGGAATGCCCTGACTGCAACAGGAGTAGGCTCACCAACTTTAAGGGCATTTAAATGGTCATTGGATAAACATATGGATGATAATGGAATATTGTAGTTTAGATGGATTTCAGATTGGTTTCGCAGGTCGGCGCAACATTGAGGGCCGAAGGGCCTGTAGTGTGCTGTAATGTTCTATGTTCTATGTTCTTTCTCATGATCAGTATGACTTTAAGAGACATGCTTAGAATATCAACACTGTATCGTTGCACATGGTAGGCAGAGAGACGCGAAAAGATCACAGACTCTATGTTAGCTCAGATCACTTGAAGCATTATATGTGACTAGAAGCAAGCTTTTCTGCTGTAAAGTGATTAACTAACACTAGCCCTGACACTTCTGTAAATATTTGTTCCTAATAGCCAGCTGTCACAAACATCTGAGGAAGGGTCACTGGACCCCGAAATATTAACTCTGAATTTTTTCTTCACAGATGCTGCCAGACATGCTGATTTTTTCCAGCAACCTCTGTTTTTGTCACAAACATCTGTTGGATCTTTCAATATCATGTTATCCACACCCAGTTTCTTATGCGATATGGAATAATAGAAGCATTGCTGGATCAGGCAAATTAACCTGCTGGAGGCATAAACTAAAGAGAAAAGGACATCTCGGGAACTCCAGCAGTAATTCCGAGTACACTATCATCAATGATTGAATAAATGTGAAAATTCATAGAAATTGCTGGAAGATTCAGGGTGGCACAGTGACACAATGGTTAGCACTGCTACCTCAGAGTGCCAGGGATCTGGGTTCCAATCCACCGTCTGGTGACTGCTTGTGTGGAGTTTGCATGTTCTCCCTGTGTCTGTGTGGGTCTGGTTTCCTGCTACAGGCCAAAGATGATACAGGCTAGGTGGATTGGCCATGGGAAATTGCCCACAGTGTTCAGGGATGCATAGATTGGATGGGTGCTCTGAGAGTCGGTGTGGCCTTGTTAGGCCAAAGGGCCTGTTTCCACACTGTTGGAATTCTATGATTCAAAAGATTTAATATTATCACCACGTAGTAGTTTCTCTACAAAAACTATATTGATCACAACTTTGGCACTTCTTCAGACACTTGCACTAACACAACATTTTCTACTGACGTACTTTTAATCTTTTTAGCCACAGTGTAACATTTGCGCATACACCCACAACAGTATATTCATTTTCTTTTGCTGTACCAGTTTTAATGTGTGAATCCTTCCCTCCCATCTGATAGTGCAGTGTGCCTACTACTGGCTTGAATTTTGGCCCTTCAATTCATTTCAGGTAGTTTGACCTTTACACAAAATTTTGCTTAATTTTCACAATTTCACTTGATGATCAGCTTAAACGCTTTAACAGAAACATAGAAAATAGAAACAAGAGTAGGCCATTCAGCATTTTGAGCCGACTCCACTATTCATCGTGATCACGGCTAATCATCCAACTCAATAGTCTAGTCCAGCTTTCTGCCCACATTGTTTAATCCCTTTAGCCCCAGATGTTATCTCCAAATCTTCCTGAAATTAGAAAATGCTTTAGCCTTAACTGCTTTCAGTGATGAATTCCACAGGCTCACCACTCCCTGGGCAAAGAAATACCTCCTCATCTCAGTCCTAAGTCCCATATCCTTAGACTGTGAAACTCCCCACTCCTTCTGCCATAAAGAACATCCTTCCTTCATCTTCCAGCCCGAAGATGTGCAGGTTAGGTGGATTGGCCATGCTAAATTGCCCGTAGTGTGCAGCAATGTGCAGGCTAGGTGGACTATCCATAGGAAATACAGGGTTACAGAGATAGAGCACAGGCATGGGTCTGAGTGGGATGCTTTCGAGAGGGTTGGTGCAGACTCGATGAGCTGAATGGCCTGCTTCCCTACTATAGACACGCAATGCTGTTTGGGAGGGAATTCCAGGATTTTAACCACACAAACACCATACATTTCCATGTCAGGATGGTTCGTGGCTTTGAGGGGAACTTGCAGTTGGTGGCTTTTCAACAACAACAAGTTTTCATCATATCAACAGCTAACAATGCATGAATTAGAAGCAGCAGGAAGCCATTTGGCCCTCAAGCTTGCTCTGCCTTAGATCAAGGCTGATCCTGTTCTTCCACTTTCCTGCCTCTCTCCAATGACCTTTCACCACTTCCCTATCATGAATCTATCTACTCGAGCTTTCAAACTATTCAAGGACAACACTTCCATCATCTTTAGTGGAAGATTTCCAAAGACTCACAACCCTCAGAAGTACCTTACCTTACCGCTATTTAAAATGGGTGCAGCTTATTTTCAAATAGTGACCCCCCTCGTCCTTGGTTCCCCCTCAAGAGCGATGATTGATCTGGTGATGGCCTCAGCTCCATTTCCCTGTGTAATATTGATACTTTTGTAGTCAAGAATCTTAAAAATATTGCATGAGACTGCCTTCACTGTTCTCAGAAGAAGAGGCTTCCATAGAATCAGACTCTCTGAGAGAAAAATATTTTCCTCATTTTTTAAAGATGGTTTTCCCTAGGTCTAGCAGACTATTCACCCCTCAGCCCTACTCTGATATTCAACAAGTTCCTGACTGATCTGCCCCAGGCTTTAATTTCCTGTCTCGCACCAGCTTCTCATAACCCCCAACTCTTTAATATTTCTAAAATCTGTCTGTCCCCTCTTTAAATACTTTCAGTGATCCAGCCTCCACAACTCTGGGGTGAAGAATTCCAGATTTAACCCTCCAAGAAGAGGAAATTCCTTTGCATCTCACTTTTAATTGAATGTCCCCTTATTCTTAGCCCCCTGGTTTGAAATTCCCTGACTATACGAAAATATGTTCTCAACGTGCACCTTCAGGCTCTTGTATGTTTCAATATGTTCACCCTCATTTTTCTAAATTCTAATGTATAAATGTATATTCTAATGAATAAATGTATATTTTGTTATTTTTGATAAGCCAACCCATTAACCCCACGAATCAGACAAGTGAATCTCTTTTGAACTGACTCCAATGCCGGTATATCCTTTCTTAAATATGGGGACAAGAACTGTATACTATACTCCTGGTACAGTCTCACCTACAACCTGTACTGTTATAACAAGATGTGCATAGATTCAGAGAGCCATAGAAATAATACAGCAGAGAAGGGGACCATTTGGCCCATCTTGTCCATGCCAATCCAAAGACAACCAGACGACCATTTTAATCCTATTTCCTGTGCACAACACATAGCCTTGTAGTTTACAGAAGGTGCAGATCCTGGTATTTTTTAAAAAGGGTTTAGCGTCTCTGCCTCCACCACCAACTCAGGTAATGAATTGCAGACATTCACCACCTTGTCTTCACAATCCTTGCAATCTTTCTGCCACTTAGCTTGAATCTATGAACCCTGGGGTTTGAACTGTCACCCAAGGGAAGCAGGTCTCTCCTGCCCATTCTGTCTCTACCCCTCACAGTTTTGTATACCGCCATCATGTCACCCCTCAGCCTTTTCTGATCACACTTTCTTACATTAAACTCCAACATTCCAGATTTTGCTCACTCCCACAACCTACCTGTATCCCCTTGCATATCCCATATGTCCTCTCCCCAACATGCCCTTCCACCTTTTTTATATCATCAGCAAATTTGGGTACATTACATCCTGCCCCTCTAAGTCATGAATATGGATAGTACATTAGAGTTGTGAGAGCATGGAATGCGTTGCCAGCAGCAGTTGTGGAAGCAAGGTCATTGGGGTCATTTAAGAGACTGCTGGACATGCATATGGTCACAGAAATTTGAGGGTGCATCCATGAGGATCAATGGTCGGCACAACATTGTGGGCTGAAGGGCCTGTTCTGTGCTGTACTGTTCTATGTTCTATGTTCTATGTTCTATGTTCTATGTTCTATTACTGAGGTACTCGGACAGATCCTTGTGGTACTCCACCTGTAACATCTTTCTAACCTGAAAAAGATCCTTTCGCCCCAACTTGCTGGGGTGTGTGTGTGTTAACAAATCCTCAGTCCATGTTAATGCAACATCCAGCGCTGTGGGCTCCCGTATTGTACGATAACCTTTTCAGTGGTATTTTACAGTAGGCCTTCTGGACATATCAGGTGAGATTGGCAGGTTTCCTCCACTAAACGGGCATTAGTGAACAGCATGAGATTTTAATCACCAGGAAGCAGTTACAAGGTCATGATTATGCATGTAATCTTTCTAACTCCAGATTTAGTTAATTATTTAAATCCCACAGCTGCTATGGTAGGATTTGAACTCAAATTGCCCTCTCAATAATCAAGGATTCCTCATCCAATAATCTCTATGCCACCATACTACTGACAAATGGAGACAGGAGGAAGATGAAAATGCTGGAGATTGCTTTGTAACTAATGAACATTGATGGGGTTAGGGTTGTGACAGTATGATCAATTTCTGTGCTGCCATTCCATGTATTCTGTTAAAAGAGAACACACATTATAACACATGTCCTCACTTGAAGAGCATGAGGGAAGGGGTCACC
The DNA here is from genome assembly GCF_030684315.1 of Stegostoma tigrinum. Classification (NCBI taxonomy): domain Eukaryota; kingdom Metazoa; phylum Chordata; class Chondrichthyes; order Orectolobiformes; family Stegostomatidae; genus Stegostoma; species Stegostoma tigrinum. The sequence goes on from NC_081360.1 coordinate 95,542,625, forward strand.
TTGTCTGCTGGATTCTGTGAAATCAGAGGAGCACTAGACTAGGCTGGGGAGATAATAACCTACTGGTATTATCACCGAACTGTTGATTAAAAGACCCAAAGATCTGGGGTCAAATCCTGCCACAGCAGATGGTGGAATTTGAGTTCAATAAATATCTGGAATTAAGAATCTAATGATGATTACAAATTAATTGCTGGGGAAAAGTCCATCTGGTTCACTAGTGCCATTTGGGAAGGAAGCTGCCATCCTTACCTGGTCTGGCCTACATGTGGCTCCAGGCCCACAGCAATGTGGCTGACTCGTAATTGCCCTCTGGGCAATTAGGAATGGGCAATAAATGTTGCCTGCCCAGTGATGCCCTCATCTTGTGAACTTAAGAACTAGGATCTGGAGTCGGCCATCCTGGCCCACCTTTCAGTAAGCTCATGACTGATCTTTTTCAGAGTCAGCTCCACTCACCCACCCGCTCACCATAACCCTTAATCCCTTCACTGTTCAAAAATTTATCTAGCCTTGCCTTAAAAACATTTAGCGAGGGAGCTTCAACCACTTCAATGGGCAGGGAATTCCACAGATTCGCAACCCTTTGGGTGAAGAAATTCTTCCTGACCTCAGTCCTACATCTGCTTCCCTTTATTTTGAGGCGATGCCCTCTAGTCCTAATTTCACCTGCTAGTGGAAACAACCTCCCTTCCTCCACTTTATCTATTTCCTTCGTAATCTTATATGTTTCTATAAGACCTCCTCTCATTCGTCTGAATTCCAGACTACTCAGCCTCTCCTCATAATCCAACCCTCTCAACTCTGGAATCACCCGAGTGAATCTCCTCTGCCCTCCCTCCAGTGCTAGTATATCGCTTCTCAAGTAAGGAGGCCAAAACTGCACACAGTGCTCCAGGTGTGGCCTCACCAGGACCCTATACAGCTGCAGCATAGCCTCCCTGTTTTTAAACTCCATCCCTCTAAAAAAGACCAGACAATATCCCACTTGCCTTTTTAATTGCCTGCTGCACCTGCAATCCGACTTCTAGTGATTCATGCACAAGGACACCCAAGTCCCTTTGTCCAGCAGTGTGCTGCAATATTTTATCATTTAAAACATAGTCCATTTTGCTGTTATTCCTACCAAAATGGATGATCTCACACTTATAAACATTGTACTCCATCTGTCAGACTTTTTCCCACTTACTTAGACTATCTATATCCCTCTGCAGACTTTCAGGGCCTTCTGCACACTTTGCTCTACCACTCACCTTAGTGTCATCTGCAAATTTTGACCTACCACACTTAGTCCCCAACTCCAAATCATCTATTTAAATTGTAAACAATTGCAGTCTCAACACTGATCCCTGAGACACATCACTAGCCACTGACCACCAACCAGAAAAAACACCCATTTACCCCTACTCTTTGCTTTCAACTGGTCAACCAATCCTCAATCCACGCCAGTACATTACCTGTAATACTGTGCAACTTTATCTTCTGTAGCAGCCTTTGGTGTGGCACCTTGTCAAATGTCTTCTGGAAATCCAGATACAGCACATCCACAGGTTCCCCATTGTCCACCGTGCAAGCAATGTCCTCAAAGAATTCCACCAAATTAGTCAAACATGATCTACCCTTCATGAACCCATGGTGGGTGTTCCCAATGGGAAATTTTATATCCAGATGCCTTGCTATTTTCCCTTAATGATAGATTCAAGCATATTCCCCACTACCAAAGTTAAGCTAACAAGCCTATGGTTACCTGTTTTTTTGTCTACTTCCTTTTTTAAACAATGGTGTCACTTTGGTTGTTTTCCAATCTGTGGGAGCCATCCCAGAGTCCAGTGAATTTTGTTAAATAATTACTAGTCCATTTGCTATTCCCCCAACACCCCTTTTATTACCCTGGGATGCATTTCATCAGGGCCAGGAGACTTGTCTATCTTTGGCTCCATTAGCTTTCCCAGCACTGCCTCCTTAGTGCTAATGATAGCTTCTAGGTCCTCACCTGCTATAATCTTCTTGCCAATATAATAAAATGTGAGGCTGGATGAACACAGCAGGCCGAGCAGCACCTCAGGAGCACAAAAGCTGACGTTTCGGGCCTAGACCCTTCATCAGAGAGGGGGATGGGGGGAGGGAACTGGAATAAATAGGGAGAGAGGGGGAGGTGGACCGAAGATGGAGAGTAAAGAAGATAGGTGGAGAGAGTGTAGGTGGGGAGGTAGGGAGGGGATAGGTCAGTCCAGGGAAGACGGACAGGTCAAGGAGGTGGGATCAAGTTAGTAGGTAGCGGGGGGTGCGGCTTGGGGTGGGAGGAAGGGATGGGTGAGAGGAAGAACCGGTTAGGGAGGCAGAGACAGGTTGGACTGGTTTTGGGATGCAGTGGGTGGGGGGGAAGAGCTGGGCTGGTTGTGTGGTGCAGTGGGGGGAGGGGATGAACTGGACTGGTTTAGGGATGCAGTAGGGGAAGGGGAGATTTTGAAACTGGTGAAGTCCACATTGATACCATATGGCTGCAGGGTTCCCAGGCGGAATATGAGTTGCTGTTCCTGCAACTTTCGGGTGGCATCATTGTGGCAGTGCAGGAGGCCCATGATGGACATGTCATCAAGAGAATGGGAGGGGGAGTGGAAATGGTTTGCGACTGGGAGGTGCAGTTGTTTGTTGCGAACTGAGCGGAGGTGTTCTGCAAAGCGGTCCCCAAGCCTCCGCTTGGTTTCCTCAATGTAGAGGAAGCCGCACCGGGTACAGTGGATGCAGTATACCACATTGGCAGATGTGCAGGTGAACCTCTGCTTGATGTGGAATGTCATCTTGGGGCCTGGGATGGGGGTGAGGGAGGAGGTGTGGGGACAAGTGTAGCATTTCCTGCGGTTGCAGGGGAAGGTGCCGGGTGTGGTGGGGTTGGAGGGCAGTGTGGAGCGAACAAGGGAGTCATGGAGAGAGTGGTCTCTCCGGAAAGCAGACAGGGGTGGGGATGGAAAAATGTCTTGGGTGGTGGGGTCAGATTGTAAATGGCGGAAGTGTCGGAGGATAATGCGTTGTATCCGGAGGTTGGTAGGGTGGTGTGTGAGAACGAGGGGGATCCTCTTGGGGCGGTTGTGGCGGGGGCGGGGTGTGAGGGATGTGTCGCAGGAAATGCGGGAGACGCGGTCAAGGGCGTTCTCGATCACCGTGGGGGGAAAGTTGCGGTCCTGAAAGAACTTGGACATCTGGGATGTGCGGGAGTGGAATGTCTTATCGTGGGAGCAGATGCGGCGGAGGCGGAGGAATTGGGAATAGGGGATGGAATTTTTGCAGGAGGGTGAGTGGGAGGAGGTGTATTCTAGGTAGCTGTGGGAGTCGGTGGGCTTGAAATGGACATCAGTTACAAGCTGGTTGCCTGAGATGGAGACTGAGAGGTCCAGTAAGGTGAGGGATGTGCTGGAGATGGCCCAGGTGAACTGAAGGTTGGGGTGGAAGGTGTTGGTGAAGTGGATGAACTGTTCGAGCTCCTCTGGGGAGCAAGAGGCGGCGCCGATACAGTCATCAATGTACCGGAGGAAGAGGTGGGGTTTGGGGCCTGTGTAGGTGCGGAAGAGGGACAACGCATTATCCTCCGACAACCTCCGGATACAACGCATTATCCTCCGACACCCCGCCCCCGCCACAACCGCCCTAAGAGGATCCCCCTCGTTCTCACACACCACCCTACCAACCTCCGGATACAACGCATAATCCTCCGACACTTCCGCCATTTACAATCCGACCCCACCACCCAAGACATTTTTCCATCCCCTCCCCTGTCTGCTTTCCGGAGAGACCACTCTCTCCGTGACTCCCTTGTTCGCTCCACACTGCCCTCCAACCCCACCACACCCGGCACCTTCCCCTGCAACCGCAGGAAATGCTACACTTGCCCCCACACCTCCTCCCTCACCCCTATCCCAGGCCTCAAGATGACATTCCACATTAAGCAGAGGTTCACCTGCACATCTGCCAATGTGGTATACTGCATCCACTGTACCCGGTGCGGCTTCCTCTACATTGGGGAAACCAAGCGGAGGCTTGGGGACCGCTTTGCAGAACACCTCCGCTCAGTTCGCAACAAACAACTGCACCTCCCAGTCGCAAACCATTTCCACTCCCCCTCCCATTCTCTTGATGACATGTCCATCATGGGCCTCCTGCACTGCCACAATGATGCCACCCGAAAGTTGCAGGAACAGCAACTCATATTCCGCCTGGGAACCCTGCAGCCATATGGTATCAATGTGGACTTCACCAGTTTCAAAATCTCCCCTTCCCCCACTGCATCCCTAAACCAGCCCAGTTCATCCCCTCCCCCCACTGCACCACACAACCAGCCCAGCTCTTCCCCCCCACCCACTGCATCCCAAAACCAGTCCAACCTGTCTCTGCCTCCCTAACCGGTTCTTCCTCTCACCCATCCCTTCCTCCCACCCCAAGCCGCACCCCCCGCTACCTACTAATCTGATCCCACCTCCTTGACCTGTCCGTCTTCCCTGGACTGACCTATCCCCTCCCTACCTATACTCTCTCCACCTATCTTCTTTACTCTCCATCTTCGGTCCGCCTCCCCCTCTCTCCCTATTTATTCCAGTTCCCTCCCCCCATCCCCCTCTCTGATGAAGGGTCTAGGCCCGAAACGTCAGCTTTTGTGCTCCTGAGATGCTGCTTGGCCTGCTGTGTTCATCCAGCCTCACATTTTATTATCTTGGAATCTCCAGCATCTGCAGTTCCCATTATCTCTGATAATCTTCTTGCCATTAGTTTTCGGCATGTTATTTGTGTCTTCCACTGTGAAGACCGACACAAAATCATTGTTTAATGCCTCGGCTATTTCCTCATTCCCAGTTATTAAATTGGTCTTCGCATCCTCTAAAGGACCAATGTTTACCTTCACCACTCTTTTACGATTTACATGTTTATAGACACTTTTGCTGCCTGTTGTTATATTTTGAGCTCATTTATGCTCATAATCGATCTTACTTTTCTTCCTAACTTTTTTGTGGCTTTCTGTTGGTCTTTTAAGATTTCCGAGTTTACTAGTTTCTCACTACTCTTTGCTTTTTTGTATGTATTTTCTTTTAATCTGATACTTCCCTTTATTTCCTTTGACATCCCCGGCCGACTATTTATTTTCCTACAGCTCTTCCTTATCACTGAAATGTACTTGTGCTGAGCACTGTGAAAAATCGTTTTGAAAGACCTCCACTGTTCCTCAGTTGACCCACCGTAAAGTTTTTGCTCCCACTCTATCTTAGCTAACTCCTCCCTAATGCCATCATTGTCTCCTTTGTGCAAGCACAGGACATTGGTACTGGATTTAACCTTCTCACACTCCATTTGTATTTTAAATTCAACCATACTGTGATCGTTCCTTCTGAGAGGCCTCTGCTGCCGCCATAAAAAAGGCCAACTCTTCCCAACATCACCGGCCTGTTCTTGCAGCCAACTATCGTTGCCTCACCATCTTGCTCTCATCACCACTGCCCCACCAGCCTGCTCTCATCACCACTGCCTCTCCATCTTGCTCTCATCACCACAACACCACCATCTTGCTCTCATTACCACCGCCTCACTAGCCTGCTCTCATCAACACTGCGGCACCAGCCTGCCCACATCACCAACGCCCCACCGTCCTGCCCTCACTACAGCTACTTCATCGGCCTGATCTCATCACCACTGTCTCACTGGTCTGACCGTGTCACTGCTGACTCACCAGGCTGCCCTCACTACCGCTGCCTCACCGGCCTGCCCTCACTACTGTTGCCTCACCGGCCTGCCCTCACTACCGCTGTCTCACCGGCCTGCCCTCACTACTGCTGCCTCACCGGCCTGCCCTCACTCCCGCTGCCTCACTGGCCTGCTCTTGTCACTGTCTTCTCACCGGCCTGCCCTCACTACCGCTGCCTCACCAGCCTGCTCTTGTCACTGTCTTCTCACCGGCCTGCCCTCACTACCGCTGTCTCACCGACCTGCCCTCACTCCCACTCCCTCACCGGCCTGCCCTCACTCCCGCTGCCTCACTGGCCTGCCCTCACTCCCGCTCCCTCACCGGCCTGCCCTCACTACCACTGTCTCACCGGCCTACCCTCACTCCCTCTCCCTCACCGGCCTGCCCTCATTACCGCTGCCTCACCAGCCTGCCCTCACTACCGCTGCCTCACCGGCCTGGTCTTGTCACTGTCTTCTCACAGGCCTGCCCTCACTACCACTGTCTCACCGGTCTGCCCTCACTACCGCTCCCTCACCGGCCTGCCCTCTCTCCCGCTGCCTCACCAGCCTGCCCTCACTCCTGCTGCCTCACTGGCCTGCCCTCACTACCACTGTCTCACCAGCCTACCCTCACTCCTGCTGCCTCACCGGCCTGCCCTCACTACCGCTGTCTCACCAGCCTGCCCTCACTACCACTGCCTGACCGGGCTGCCCTCACTACCGCTGTCTCACCGGCCTGCCCTCACTCCCGCTGCCTCACCGGCCTGCTCTCACTCCCGCTCCCTCACCGGCCTGCCCTCACTGCTGCTGCCTCACCAGCCTTCCCTCACTGCTGCTGCCTTACCGGCCTGCCCTCATCACCGCTGCCTCACTGGCCTGCCCTCATCACCGCTGCCTCACTGGCCTGCCCTCATCACCGCTGTCTCACCGGCCTGCTCTCACCATCACTCTTGTCCATGCTCGATCCACAGTCACTGCTGAACAGGGCCCGGCACGTTCAGCTCCTGCCATACCTTTCCCTGTGCTGACCCAACTTCTTTCCAACTCCTTCGGTGGCATTTACTGCAGAGAGAGAGAGATGAAGAGGGGAAGAAAGGAGAAGGAAAAGGATCTGCCAAGCAGAGTGGGGCTCCAAAGGCAGTAACTTCACCTACTGCACTTTTTTACCATTTAAAACACAGTGCATCTTCCTGTTATTCCTACCAAAATGGATGATCTCACACTTATCAACATTGTACTCCATCTGCCAGACCTTTTCCTACTCACTTAGACTATCTATATCCCTCTGCAGACTTTCAGGGCCTTCTGCACACTTTGATCTACCACTCACCTTAGTGTCATCTGCAAATTTTGACACACTACACTTAGTCCCCACCTCCAAATCATCTAAGTAAATTGTAAACAATTGCCGTCCCAACACTGATCCCTGAGGCACACCACTAGCCACTGACCACCAACCAGAGAAACACCCATTTACCCCTACTCTTTGCTTTCTACTGGTCAACCAATCCTCTATCCATGCCAATACATTACCTGTAATACTGTGCAACTTGATCTTATGTAGCAGCCTTTGGTGTGGCACCTTGTCAAATGCCTTCTGGAAATCTAGATACACCACATCCGCAGGTTCCCCATTGTCCACCATGCAAGTAATGTCCTCAAAGAATTCCACCAAATTAGTCAAACATGATCTACTCTTTATGAACCCATGCTGGGTGTTCCCAATGGGACAATTTCTATTGAGATATCTTGCTATTTCTTCTAAGCATTGCTGAAGAAGGGTCCCGACTGAAAACATCAGCTTTCCTGCTCCTCTGATGCTGCCTGGTCTGCAGTGCTTTCCAGCTCCACATTAGGTCATCTCTGACTCCAGCATCTGCAGGTCTTGCTAACTCTGTAAAGAAATACAGGTAGGTTAAGATGTCAAAAATCTATTGAACTTTGTAGGTTAAGATGTCACAGTGGCTCAGTGGTTCGCATTGCTGCCTCATCGCAGCAGGGATCTGGGTTTAATTTCACCCCCCCCCACCCCGCCAAGTGACTGTCTGTGTGGAGTTTGCATGTTCTCCCCATGTCCACATGGGTTTCCACCCACAATCCAATGATATGTCGGCTAGGTAGATTGGCCATGGGGACTCCAGGGTTACAGGGACAGTGTAAGGGGGTGGGTCTGGTAGGGATGCTCTTTGGAGTGTCAGTGTGTACTCAATGGGCTGAATAGCCTGCTTCTACGCTGTCAGGACACATGAACTTGTGCGTCTAAGCAATGATCTGCCAATGCAGTCATTCCTCTTTCTGTTCCGAAGAACCCCTGTGAAGGATCAACTTCACAAGCGTGCAGCTCATTTAAAAACCGGTTTACAGCTGTTGATAGATGTGTTTTGCCCATGGGTGTTGATTTTTGCTGTTACTTATTTGTTGGTGTGGAGAGGCAAATTTGCCATTTATGATTTAATGGATAACATCGACTCCCTGTAGGTTTTTGTTATTCACTCATTTGATTTGGGTGACACTGGCTCGGGCAGCATTTATTGCTAATTCACTATGCATTAATCCCCAGAGCCTTAAGACTTTTCTTTTTATCTTTGTTAGTCGCAGCTTTATTTTGCAGCATGGAACCATTCGTTTTCCTGCCATGTTTTTCTGCCTTCTTACTTTTCTATCTTTTGTTTATTCATTAGCTTCCCCCTACTCCATCTACCTGCTCAGTTTTTGCATGCTCCTGCAATTCCAGTTTTTTTTTAAATTCAATTACGGGATGAAGGTATTACTGGCCAGATCAACAATCATTGCCCACTCCTAACTGACTCTGTTTAAACATTAACCACATTGATGTGGGTCTGGAGTCACATGTACACCAGACCAGGTTGAGATGCCACCCGAAGGTTGCAGGAACAGCAACTCACATTCCACTTGGGAACCCTGCAGCCCAACAGTATCAATGCGGACTTCACAAGCTTCAAACTCTCCCCTCCCGCCACTGCATCCCAAAACCATCCCAGTTCCTCCCCGCCTCCCTAACCTGTTCTTCCTCTCACCTATCCCCTCCTCCCACCTCAAGCCGCACCTCCATTTACTACCTACTAACCTCATCCCACCCCCTTGACCTGTCCGTCCTCCTCGTACTGACCTGTCCCCTCCCTAGCTCCTCACCTATACTCTCCTCTCCACCTATCTTCTCCTCTATCCATCTTCAGTCCACCTCCCCCTCTCTCCCTATTTATTTCAGAATCCTCTCCCAATCCCCCTTTTCTAATGAGGAGTCTAGGCCAGAAACCCTAGCTTTTGTGCTCCTAAGATGCTGCTTGGCCGCTGTGTTCATCCAGCTCCACACTTCGTTGCCTCAAATTCTCCAGCATCTGCAGTTCCCATTATCTCAGGTTAAGATGGCAGTTTCCCTCCCTAAAGGACATTAGGCAACCAGATGGGTTTTTCCAACAATTGACAATGGATTCACAGTCATCATTAGATTCTTAATTCCAGATACTTTACTGAATTCAAATTCCACCATCTGCCATGGCGAGATTCAAACTCGAGTCCCCAGAATGTTATCTGGGTCTCTGTATGAATAGTCCAGTGATTATACCACTAGGCCATCACCTCTATTGTCAACAGCTTCAGCAAATATCCCCTCACACCACGTCCACCACCCTCATTCCAGTTGGTCCGAGTCCTGCCCCAGTACAACCCATCCTTGCTTCTCCTGATCCCACCTTCCTCAGAACCAGTCCCACTGTTTCCGATAAAAACCAAAAGAACTGTGGATGCTGTAAATCAGGAACATTGGCAAAGTTGCTGGGAAAGCTCAGCAGGTCTGACAGCATCTGTGGAGGAAGAAACAGAGTTAATGTTTTGGGTCGGTTGACCCTTCCTCAGAACTAAGAACGTTCTGAGGAGGGGTCACAGGACCTGAAATGTTAACTCTGTTTTTTACTTCACAGATGCTGCCAGACCTGCTGAGCTTTACCAGCAACTTTGACAATGTTCCTGATGTCTTGTCTGTCATGTGTTTCTCACCTCACATCACTAAAAACTGACTCGAGAAGAAAATAAGAATTTGCCGGATTAAAAACTCAGCAAGTCTGGCAGCATCTGTGGTGAGAAAGCAGAGTTAAAGTTTTGGGTTCGATGATGCTTCTTCAGACCAATAACGGGCTATCTGGCTGTTGTTACTTTGCTGCCTGTGGGATCTTGCTATTCTGAAAGTATTTGCCAGATTCCCTGCACTTCAAAAAGAAACACCAAATTGGCTGTGAAACACCTTGAGACACCCTGAGATTGCAGAAGGCAATGTATAAATGCAAGCTTTCCTTGACGATGTCTGTCTATAGCTTGCGTGGCGTTGGATATTTGTCTTCCAGCTCCCCTTTGGTTGGCGTTACTTGTGGCTTTTGCATTTATTCCTGAAAGATATCTGACTTTCTCATTGGCTGTTCTGTTGAGAGAAAAGAGAAGTTGTTTCGAATTGCTGGTCTTGAGGATCACCGCATATTGTGTGCTAAAATCAACACAAGTAAGCACCTAGCTAAATATAGAACTGGCAGAAATATAATCTCAGGAACTAACGTTTTGAATGTGAATTTTTATACTGTAACCATCCTATAGTTCTGTAACTATATAGTTACTTTAATTCCGCAAATGGATCCTTGCAGTAGACAAATTGGCTGCTGTGTTTCCTCACCACAGTGCCACTTCAGAGGAACTTAATTGGTTAGGAAGTGTTTTGGGACATGTTCAAAATATGCACCGTATATTAAATTCTTTCAACATTAAAAGAAAGAAGCATGTGAACCCTGCACATCAGATTGCCCAAACTACTTTGTAACCAATTAGCGTCTTTCTGAAGTTGCACTGTGGTAAACAGCTTTGTAGCTAATTTGTACACAGCAAGCTTCCACCAACAGCAGCTATGCAGTGACTTATGGTTAGGAAACAGACGAAACTCCTTCAACCCATTGAGATAATGGAGACTCCAGTGACCACATAATAAGCTTCAGCAATGTCGATTAAGGAATAAATATTGTGTAAGCACCAGGAAGAACTCCCTTGTGCATTTTAGAACATAGAACAGTACAGCACAGGAATTTTTTTGGCCCACAATGTTATGCTGAATGTGACGTCATATGAAACTAATCCCTTCTGCCTGCCCTTGGTCCATATCCCTCCATTCCTTACATAATCATGTGCATATCTAAAAGCCCCTTAAATGTCCCTATCCCTGGCAGCATTTTCTAGACATTCTTCATTCTCTGTGTAAAAAACATGCCCCACATATCTCCGATAATGAGAACTGCAGGTGCTGGAGAATCCAAGATAACAAAGTGTGGGGCTGGATGAACACAGCAGGCCAAGCAGCATCTTAGGAGCATAAAAGCTGACGTTTCAGGCCTGAAGGGTCTAGGCCCAAAACATCAGCTTTTATGCTCCTAAGATGCTGCTTGGCCTGCTGTATCATCCAGCTCCACACTTTGTTACCCCACATATCTCCTTTGAACTTTCCCCTTCTCACCTCAAACGCATGCCCCCGAGTTTTTGACATTTCAACTCTGGGACAAAGATTCTGCCCATCAACCCTATCTATGCATCTCATAATTTTAAAGGCTTCTATCAAGTTTCCCCTCAGCCTGTGCCACTCCAGAGAAAACAAACCGAGTTTTTCGAGCCTCTTGTTATAGTTCATACCCTCTAACCCAGGCAGCACCCTGGTAAATAAAAAAATGAAAGATCTGCGGGTGCTGTAAATCAAAATAGAAATTGTTGGAAACGCTCAGCAGGTCTGGCTGCATCTATGAAGGAAGAAACAGAGTTAACGTTTTGGGTCCATTCTGAGGAAGGGTCACCGAACCTGAAACGTTAACTCTGTTTTTTCCTTCACTGATGCTGCCAGACCTGCTGAGTTTTTCCAGCAACTTCTGTACTGTTGGCATCCTGCTAAGCCTCTTCTGCACCCTCTTCAAAGACTCTACATCCTTCCTGTAATGTGGCAACGAGATTGTAGCCATGAGATCTTTTATATTCACTCCAGAGGGCAAAGGGAACATTAGCTTAACACCTCATCTTCAAGATGCTGCTGCTCACAGCACCCTCTCAGTGCTGTATTGGAACGTCAGCCTTGGATGGAGTGGTTAAGTAACTGGAGAGGGCCTTAAGCTGTGACTCCCAGTTAAAGGTGCCTCTGCACTGAACCATGGCTGCCTTTGATAATGCCATTTAATGAAGCCTTGTTATTGTGGGCTGTTTAAATGTGAAAGTATTCACTTTCAGAGTGTTCCCAAGGGAAGCCCTTGACAAGGGATGAAAGATGCTTAAAGGCCATCCTGCCCTCAAGAAATGGCCCTGAACACACAGCAGTGAGAACTGAGAGTCCCTTGCCAAAATAAAAGGACAATAATTTGAATTCCAATTGACCAGCATGCAGTGATAGTCTTATCACAGCAGTGCAATTGTTCCAGTATTGATCAGACTTTTCATTTTTGAATAGAAAACATGCCTTTAGCATAAATGATGTGATTTGATAGATTCTTTTTCAAGCACTTTGTCTTTTAAAGTACAATAAGTGAGCTATGATTACAGAAGTTTAATGGAATTCATTATACGCAAATCAGGAGAGATGGGACAGTGTGTCTCGCCTTTGATGTGTCCCAGAACTGCATGCTCGGAATTGACGGAGGTAATCATTCAGTTAGTATTGAGAAATTGCAATGAAGGTTATATTTAACTATTATTGCAATGCACCATGTGCATTTTTTGTGCAGCATCATTCAATAAACCTTGTCACAGAGTCTTAGCAACAACAAATTTCATTGACGTGGCATCTTAATGGAGGAAACCATTCCAGAGTGTCTCACATAAGTATTGGAATAAAATATTGGCATTAAGAGATGTTAGGATAGCCAACCAACAGCTTGGTCAAAAAACAAAAGCAGGAATTACTGAAGAGACTCAGTAGGTCTGGTAGCATCCGTGGAAAGAAAGCAGAGTTAACATTTCCAGTCCAGTTCAGAAACGTGGTTCAAAACAGTGAGTTTAAGGTGGGCCTTAAAGGAGAAAAATGATGTAATGAGGCAGAGTGACTTAGGGAGAGGATTCCAGAGGTTAGGATTTAACTAGCTGAAGGCAAAACTGCCAGTCGTTCATCACTTAGAAGCAGAGATGCACCCTAACCCAATTTGGAAGAAACGAAACAAAAGAATTGTGGATGTTGTAAATCAGGAATAAAAACAAAGTTGCTGGAAAAGCTCAGCAGGTCTGGCAGTGCCTCTGAAGGAGAAAACAGAGTTCAAGTTTTGAGCCTGGTGACCCTTCCCCAGAACTGATGGTGGCTGGGGAAGTGTCAGTTTATATGCAGAAAATAGGGAAGTGGGTGGGGTAGGGAGTAAATGATAGGATAGAGCCCAAAGAGAGAGAAAAACAGTTGGACAGACAAAGGAGTTGCTAACAATCAGGATGGGAGGGTGAGTTGTTATTAATGGGGAGTGGCAGTGACAAACAACAGGGGGTGTGTAATGGCAGGCTATGTGGTAACAAAGCCTTGTGAATGGGGTAGGGGGCTGGGACATGGGACAGTTTATGTCCCAAAATTATTGAATTCAATATTAAGTCCGGAGGGTTGTAGGGTCCCCAAGCGGAAAATGAGATGTTGTTCCTCCTGCTTGCATTGGGCTTCACTGGAAAACTGTAGCAAGCCAGAGACAGAGATGTTGGCCAGGGAGCAGAGTGAGGCTACAATTAGCTCCAAAATCAAGCAGCCCTGGCAGAACACTGACCGAGCTTGAGTGAGAAGAGAGATAATGGGAACTGCAGATGCTGGAAAATCTGCAATTAAAATAAAAACTGTGGAGCTGGATGAACACAGCAGGCCAAGCAGCATCTTAGGAGCACAAAAGCTGATATTTCAGGCCAGTCTAGGCACGAAACATCAGCTTTTGTGCTCCTGAGATGCTGTTTGGCCTGCTGTGTTCGTTCAGCTCCACACTTTTTTATCTCTGAGCTTGAGTGAGTAAGGTATTACTGAAATTACAGTGAAGACTCACTAAACCAGTTCCTGGAATGTGGAGGTTGTAACATATACCATTCTTAGTGGGCTTGCCAATGTAAGCATTGAAAGAGAGCATCCATTGGTTGTGGAATACTAAAGTAAATTAACTTAATTTCAAGAAAAACAGCCAATAATGTAGGTCTAAAATTAAGACAATTTAATTCAGTCAAAGGGTTGTGACTCCTTGAATTTCTCTGTCCAAGAGGACTGTGGATGATCCACTGTTAAACATATTTATTACCAGAGAGGCAACGGCCTAATGGTGTTATCTCTGGATTCTAATCCAGACCAGCATAATACTCTGGAACCTGGGTTCACATCCAACGTTATCAAATGGCGTAATGCGAATTCAATAAAAATCTGCAACTAAGAGTCTAATGATGACCTTGAATTCATTGCAGTCAACTGGGGAAAAACCCATCTGGTTCACTGATGCCCTTTAGATAAGGAAGCTTGCCATATTTTATGTGATCTATATATAGCTACAGACCCACAAAAATGTGGCTGACTCCAATTAGGAATGGACTGTAAATGCTGGCCTAGCCAGTGACACCTACACACGGTGTTTGAATAAAGCAAAGATCCAAAGTGGATTGATGGATTACTCCAGCAAAAGATAAGGACCCTGCCCAAGTTGCTGAAATGGCTCCAGGTCAGGAAGCCTGGCCAGCTTTTACTGCAGCTGGAAAGGGCATTGGTGGGACCACATCTGGAGTACTGTGCACAGTTTCGTTTGTCGATTTGAAAAAAAAATATGATTGCTTTCAAAGGTGCTGAGGGAAAGTTCACTTGACCCATTCCTGTGACAAAGGACTCACATTGCTGGCCTGAGCACAGATTCCTGGGGCACCTAGTTATTCACCTCTTTCCTACCAAAGCAACACTGCATATCCTAATGGTTTACATTCATTCAGTCAACTTTCCTAATTTTCACTTCCTAAATTTATGGACAAATCTCTTGGACTCTGCATCAAAGCTCCGATCAATTCTAAGTACATAAAATTCACTCTGGATTCATTGTCCTCTTTCCAGCTTTTGAGCATCTGCAATATTTTTCCTTTATTCATTGTCCAATAACCCCATTCTGCTACTAAAAGAACTCCAATAGAATTGTCAAGCATAATCTCCCTCTCACGAAGCCATTCTGACTGCTTCTTGTTAAAAATTCATATTTATTGCTGTTCCTTTAAGGAAACTCATAATCTAACATCATCAATATGGGCTAGTTTTGAAAGATGTACATTGCTTTGAAGGTCAAATATTCCTCTGTGTCTCCATCATAGTCTGTATTAATAAGTTTCAACAGTTCTATAAATCATACAGTTTCATATCAAGCAGAATATGGATTAGCTTTGTGACTCATCATTAATCTAAAGTATTAGAACCTTATTTAAAATGCATTTTGAGTTTATAAAAAGAACGCAAAAGATGGCAGCTCCATTTACTTTGGTCAGCTTCCTCGCCATAATTACTGGCTAATTGCTATTTCACGCTTGTATCTGGATGCGTTGCAGTCAGGCTCAGTTCAAAGGAATAACAGCAAACATGTGCTGATTATGTCAAAAGGTTAATCAATTTGCCAAAATAACAGCATCACAACAAATGGCACCGTCATCCCGTCACACATTAAGAGATCTATGGAGTTTTATGCCTGCTGTGAATGGGTGCAGTCCCCATTCAGGTCCTGAGTAAGCCACTGCCAGTGAAAGCAAGAGCAAAGCTCAATCCAACTGGGACCCTGAATCAATTACTTTCAAAAAGATGAAAGATTTGAATAAATAACCTTTGGATTTTTATTACGTTGTGTGATGTGGAGTTGAGGCCACAATCAGGTGAGCTGGGGAGTTAATGCATTGGAGAGCAAGTGAGAGGGACAAAAAGGATAACTCTTGGTTCAAATTTGTAAGGCTGTATGAGTGTAAAAATGAGCTTGATTCCTTCTCTTGGATGGGGTCTATGGCATAGTTAAAGATGCAAAGGGCTCAATCTTACATTTTTGAAGGGACAGTTGTACCAGATTTTTTGCAGGGCTTTTCTCCACCAGGCCCAGTGGGATTTGTTGCCATACATTGCCAAACTACATACCTCACCCAAATGGGATCCCTCTTGTCTAATCATACCCTAATCTTTTCCAGGTGTCATTCCTGAAACAATTCACTACTCTGTGGCTATCCATTGAAAGACCAAATTCCCCTTATGCCTACAACACCTTTAAAAGGCCATCATGCACATATCAAACTGACACTGACATGATCCATCCTGGTGGTTGGCTGAGCCATTTTCCAATTGCATTTCACATTTCAAGAACGGTAAGGAGGCAGAAGCACAGCTTGTGGTGGATCTCTGAAAGTAAAGTTTGAGCTTTGATACACTTTCCTGCGCTTGACTTCAAATAGTTTATGAGAAACATCCATGACTCCCCAAGACCACAGGATGGTCATTGTGCTTAGCCAAGCTGTGCTACCATGCAACCTTGTATTTCTGAGCTAATTTACTGACTTTAACATCAGTTACTTTAATTTACTTTAGCCTTATATTTGAACTTTAAATGATAAACTGAGATAAGAGGAAAATATGCTCGCATTTATTGGTCAGTGCATTGCGTGCAGTAGTTGGCCAGACATATTACGGCTGCACAGGACATTGGTTAGGCCATTCTTAGAATCCTGCATGCAATACTGTCTCCCTGCTATAGGAAGGATGTTGTGAAACTTCAAACGGTTCAGAAAAGATTTAAAGGGTGTTACCAGGGTTGGAGGGTTTGAGCTATAGGGAGGGGCTGAGTAAACTGGGGCTATTTTCTCTGGAGCGTCAGAGGCTGAGGGATGACCCTATAGAGGTTTATAAAATGATGAGCAGCATAGATAGTGTAAATAGACAAGGCCTTTTTCCTGCAGTGGGGGAGTCCAAAACTAGAGGGCACAGGTTTAAGGTGACAGGGGAAATATTTAAAAGGAACCTAAGGGGTATTATTTTTCACACAGAGGATGGTGTGTGTGTGGAATGAGCTGCCAGATGAAGTGATGGAGGCTGGTACAATTACAGCACTTAAAAAGCCTCTAGATGGGGTATATGAATAGCAGGGTTTAGAGGGATAATGGGAACTGCAGATGCTGGAGAATCCAAGATAATAAAATGTGAGGCTGGATGAACACAGCAGGCCAAGCAGCATCTCAGGAGCACAAAAGCTGACGTTTCGGGACTAGACCCTTCATCTCTGACAGCCTCACATTTTATTATCCAGGGTTTAGAGGGACATAGGTCAAATGCTGGCAAATGGCAGTAGATTAATTTAGGATACCTGGTCAGCATGGAAAAGTTAGACAGAAGGGTCTGTTTCTGTGCTGCATATCTCTATGACTCCATGACACTATTAAATAAAAACTTTTTACCTTGCACACAAATCAGCTCACTCTCCTGTGCTGATCAATTCTTATCTTCTCTGTGGTCGTTTAGAACTTTACATTTTCCAAAATCAGTGGAGTTTTTTCTGTTCTTTCAGGGAGTGTAGTTTTCACTCATTGGAACAGCTCATACCTCACTGTACTTCAGAAGGATTTGATGAGCTGAGTTTTTGAACACTACAGTCCATTTGGAGCAGGGACAGACACAATGATATTAGAAAGACAGTTCCAAGATCTTGACCCAAGGACAGTGACAAAACGGCAATTTATTTCCAAGTCAATTTGGCAAGTGACTTCGACATAAAATTGTAGTTGGGGGTGTTACCACGCATATATAGAGGTGTAGACTATTTTCTGAATGGGAAAATGTTTCGGAAATCTGAAGCACAGGAACTTGGGAATTCTTGTTCAGGATTCTCCTAAGATTAACATGCAGGTTCGATTGGTAGTTAGGAAGGCAAGTGCAATGTTAGCATTCATTTTCAGGAGACTAGAATACAAGAGCAGAGATATATAGTTGAGGCTGAATAAGGCTCTTGTCAGAGTGCATTTGGAATATTGTGTGTAGTTTTGATGTTCTTTAGAAAGGGAAAGATATGCGCGCCTTTGAGAGTATCTAGAGAAAACTCACCAGAATGATCCTGGGGATGAAGGCCTTATCATAAAAGTGGTGGTTGAGAACTCTGGGTCGGTGTTTGATGGAGTTCCGAAGGATGAGGGGGAAAATTTGATTGAAACTTACAGAATACTGTGAGGCCTGGATACAGTAGACATGGAGGAGACTAGTAGGAGAGACTAGGAACTGAAGGCATGGCTTCAGAGTGAAGGTGGTGAATCGATGGAACTCAGTTCCACAGAGGCTGTGGAGGACAAGCCATTGAGTGTATTTAAGACAGAGATAGATAAGTTCTTGATTAGTAAATGAATCATGGGTTATGAGGAGAAAGCAGGAGAATGAGGTTGAGAAACATTTCAGAAATGATCAAATGGTGGAGCAGACTCACTTAGCCAATTTAGCCTAATCCTGCTCCTGTATTTTATGGTCTTATACGGCCTTTGTCTTTCTAGTTGGTGTTGAATGTGGGGTTGAAAATTGCTGTTTAAAAAGCCTCGATGAATCATAAGCCTCTTCTGTGTTCTCTCCAATGCATTCATGTCCTTCCTATAATGTAGTACTGTACACAATCAGTATCTTATATAATTTTGTCGTAACTTTCCTACTTTTGTATTCTATTAATAAAGCTTAGAATACTGTATCCTTTATTAGTAGCTCTCACTATCTGTTCTGACATCTTTAATGAATTACGTACATGTACACTGAGATATCTCTACTCCCACAGGCCCTTTACAATAGTTTCCATAAGTTCATACTGTCTCTCCCTGCTTTTTGTATGAACATGCATGGCCTCAGACTTCTCCGCATTGAAGTTCATCTGCCATCTTTCTGTCCACTCCACCAACTTGCCAGTGTCCTTTTGAAATCCTACACTGTCCTCCTCCCAGGTTAGACTCCTCCCAAATTTTGAATCGCCTGCACAAGTTGAAATTGTTCACCAGGTTATATATCACATGCACCTGTGATGTCAAGGCATTCCTGGAAAATTGCTGCAATATTTAGGTGGTTGCTTTTGGCTGGTGCAGACATGATGGGCTGAAGAGCCTTCTTCTGTGCTGTAGACTTCCAGAATCTATATGTCAGGAAACTCAATGTCCTCATACCTGTGGATATTCACTACAAACTTCCTCCAACCTGAAAATACCTATTATCCAATCCCCTCTGTTTCCTATCCCTCAGCCAATGTTGCTACCTTTCCTCATATTCCATGATCTATAACTCCTTACAAGTCTGGTGTGTGACATTCTACCAAACACCCTGTGAAAGTCCAAATAAACCACATCAACAAACTTCCATCGTTGACCTACTCTCTAACCTTTTCAAAAAAAAAATCTAGCCATATTAGTTAGATACAATTTTCTCTCAGCAGCTCAAAGCTGGCTCCTTCTGAGTTGGACATGATATATTTCAGAAAGATGTTAAACCGTGGCATCAGTTGCAATCTCAGGCAGACAGAAATGATGATCGTGTACCTTTGCAAAGCACAGCAGAAAGTCCATTTGGTCAATATTTTTCTCTCAATTCCAATCTCATTCTTGGAGACACTCAGTGATCCATCCTCCACATCCTACTGTGACAGTGAATACCACCATCCTCTGGATGAAAACATATTTCCTCATCTTAGTCCTGAATGGCCTATCCCCATGCCCTAAAGTTGTGACTCCTGGTTCTCGGCTCCCCAACCAGGGGAAATGTCCTTTTTGCGTCTAGACTGTCAAGTCCTCTTAGAATTTTATATGTTTCAATTCAGATCCCTTCTCATCATTCCAAAACTTTTGCCAATGAGGGCCCAGTTATGCTGCCCTGGAACAGATCCTTTGGGCCAACCCATCAATGACAACCAGGTTTAGAACATAGAACATAGAACATTACAGCACAGTACAGACCCTTCGGCCCTCGATGTTGTGCCGACCTGTCATACTGATCTCAAGCCCATCTAACCTACACTATTCCATGTACGTCCATATGCTTGTCCAATGATGGCCTAAATGTACTTAAAGTTGGCGAATCTACTACCGTTGCAGGCAAAGCATTTCATTCCCTTACTACTCTCTGAGTAAAGAAACTACCTCTGACATCTGTCCTATATCTTTCACCCCTCAATTTAAAGCTATGACCCCTCGTGCTCGCCGTCACCATCCTAGGAAAAAGGCTCTCCCTATCCACCCTATCTAACCCTCTGATTATTTTATATGTCTCAATTAAGTCACCTCTCAACCTTCTTCTCTCTAATGAAAACAGCCTCAAGTCCCTCAGCCTTTCCTCGTAAGGCCTTCCCTCCATACCAGGCAACATCCTAGTAAATCTCGTCTGCTCCCCTTCCAAAGTTTCCATATCCTTCTTATAATGCGGTGACCAGAACTGTACGCAATACTCCAAGTGCGGCCGCACCAGAGTTTTATACAGCTTCACCATAACCTCTTGGTTCCGGAACTCGATCCCTCTATTAATAAAAGCTAAAACACTGTATGCCTTCTTAACCGCCCTGTCAACCTGGGTGGCAACTTTCAAAGTTTCTTAAGCTGAATTAGTCACATTTGCCTGTGTTTAGCCCATAAACCTCTCAACCTTTCCTTTCCATTTATCTGTCCAAATGTCTTATCGGTGATAAATGCGGGGCGTTGCATTTTAGCTAGACAAACCAGGCAGGAGTCACACAGTTAATGGTAGGACACTGGGGAGTGTTGTCACCTCTACCATTTCCTCTGGCAGTTTGTTCCATACATGCACCACCGTCTGTGTGAAAAAATTGCCCCTCAGATTTCTTTGAAATCTTTCCTCCCTTACCTTTAACCTATGCCCTCTAGTTTAAGACTCCACTACTCTGTGGAAAATACCTTTGCTATTCACCTTACCTATGCCCCTCATGATTTTATAAATGTCTACAAGTTCACCCCTCAAATTCCACTTGTCCAGAGAATATAGCCTCAACCTATCCAGCCTCTCCTTATAACTCAAACCTTCCAGTCTCTGTGAATTCTTGTAAATCTTTATTGCACCCTTTCCAGTTTAATAACATCCTTCCTATAGCAGTGTTATCAGAATTTTTTCAGTATTCCAAGTATAGCCTTATTGGTGTGTTGTACGGTTGTACTATAACCTGGTGTCACATGACATCTAAGTAATACTCTGCCTTTCTACTTTTTTAACCAACGACCACATTTATCCACATTATTCTCCATCTACCACGTGCATTCATTCAACTCGTCCAAATTGCCTTCAAGACTCTTTGGATCCTCCCAAACACTCATAATCCCATCAGGCTTTGGTAGGTTTTCATCGGGTTCCCTCATCTGGGTGATTTATATACTGTAAATATTCTGAATAGCTGAGATGTAATTACTGATCCTTGTCCGACTTCACCAGTCATGGGTCAGCAATTCAGAAGAAAACCCGTTTAATCCCACTCTCTGCTTCCCGTCCATCAACCAATTCTCATCCATGCCAGTACATTCCCCTCAGTCCCATATGCTGCAATTTAACTCCTATCATCTTGGTAATTTACTCTCACTCTCCTTTTGGCCATTAGTCTTCTCTCTCTCACTCTCTCTCTCTTTCTCTCTCTCTGTCTCTCACACTCACCCTCTCTCCTTGGAGATTTTCAATCGCTTATCTCTTAATCATTTTCTCTCTCTATTCAGCGACTTGTTGCTAATCTCTTATGCAGCTTCAAATAGCTGAAAGTCATAGAAAATACATTGTCTGATCACTATTATCTGCTTGCTCTATTTGCATAATGCCAATCTGTTTTCGAACAGCAGAATATTCTGTTTTAACGTAATCTCTCAGCTTCTCAGGATAAACACAGTCTGAATTGGTGATGTAAAGGTTTCATTTTTATATCATTAGCTGCAGAGGACAATCAGTGATGGAGCTTAACAGGAGGTAGGGGATGTAGCTGAGGTTCACCAGACCTAGTCCTGCAGTACTGAGACAATCCTGTGAGAAAAGATTGAGAAAATTGGACCTGTATCATCTGGACTTTAGAAAAATGAAAAGCAATCTCATGAAAACCTAAGAAATTCTTCAAGGGAGACAGAGTTGATGATATCATGGGAATGAAATAAGGTTTTATGAAAGGTGACTACAATAGCAGTAGGTGACACCTTACATGCCAGTACTGTAAAACACATATTAGCAGGATAGATGTTAAAAACTCTTTAGGTTTACATCACCAGAAGTAATCAGAAGGAACCTTTCACATCCTAATACCTGTATTAGACTTGGAAGCAGACTGGGAGTTTAAAAGAGATTCCTTAAAAGAATCAGGATAAAAGAAAGACTTTGAACAGAACATTTATGTTAATTTACAAGAATTTATTTTCTTTATTCATTGACAGGATGAGGGTCTTGCTGGCTGAGCAGAATTTATTGCCCATTCTTAATTGACCTGAATGTCGTTAAGAGTCAACCACATCGCTGTGGGCTTGGAGTCACATGTAGGCCAGACCAGGTAAGATGGCAGTTTCCTTCCCTGAAGGACATTAGTGAACCAGATAGGTTTTTTCCTGACAATTAGCAATGGATTCATGGTCATCATTAGAGTGTTAATTCCAAATATTAGTTTAGTTTAAATTCCACCATCTGCCATGGATTTACAGTCCAGCAAAAATACCACAAGGCCATCACCTCCCCAAGAATGAATCATAAACTACTACATAAAATGCAAGTCTTCAATTTTCATTCTTAATTGTTCTACGATTGTCACCTCTCTGATGCTGCCTTCCTCAACTGACAAGCCTATATTTCCTTCTAACCTTTACACTGTGACTCTTATAGGCCTCTCTACATATTGGTGTCCAGAGGCAGGGGAGTTGTCAAGGTAACCAGTTCATTGCACAGTTTGATCATTTTCCTCCTGTTTTTACTCATAAACCCAACATATTTTGTCGAGAACAAAAACAGAAGTTGCTGGAAAAGCTCAGCAGGCCTGGCAGCATCTGTAAGGAAAAGAATCAGAGTTAATGTTTTGGGCCCAGTGACCCTTCCTCAGACTTTCCTGCTCTGAGAAAGGGTCACCGGACCCAAAATGTTAACTCTGATTTTAGTTTTTACAGATGCTGCCAGACCTGCTGAGCTTTTCGAGCAACTTCTGTATTTGTTCCTGATTTACAGCATTGACAATCCTTTATATTTTGTCAAGTGCAGTTTTGTATTATAAGTGGGTTTGCTTCAAATCTGTCAAGGTCTGCCCTAAATTACTAACAGCCTCATCTTTAGCTATTTCACAAAATATCATAAAATATCTCTGCTTTTGCCTCCCCATGATTAGCGTTTACAACTGTCAATTCCTCCAGTAAAACTATTTTGTACTTCCAACACTTTTAGACTGTCAACTATGTGTATTTTCTCCTTCTCCAGTATGAATGGAAGCACATCAAGTAGATTTAACATTTTAAGCTGTAAGCCCACATCCAATTGTATTTTCAGTGTAATTATTTAATTTAATGTATCATGGGCTTGTTCTCAGCTAAGTTTCTGATCTGTCAGCTTTTTTGAAGTTGTTGATTGCTTTTTGCTAGTTCTTTAGGGACATTTGTATGATGCATTTGAATGCGGCATGTTTTGCAGTGTGACTTTGTAAAATTCTCTGCCAGTGAAGGTGGTGAGGCAGGTTCGTTGAATATTTTTTAGGTCGATTCTTGTGAGGCAGTGATCAAGAGTTATCAGGGAGTCGATGAGAATGTGGAATTCGAAATGCATTCATGTCAGCCATGTTTTTTCCAAACAGTATATCAGGCCAGAGGGGCTGAATGGTCCCCTTCTGCTCCCAATTTGATTGTTTTATGTAGTTCACTGAGTTTTATCTGGCGCTGTTGAAATGCAGGGTGGAGAATACGTGTTTAAAAGCTTTAATTTGGAGATGAAGACAATTGAGAGAGGTAATATCAGGAGAAGAGCTGCTCTGTGATAGAAGACAAGCTTCCTCCTGTGTGGTAGCAAGAATGTGTAGGTCTGGTTAGAGGATAGGTGAAATTGCATTTGGGTAACGCCCTTTGATTTGCATCCCACAGCCGGTGAAATACTTTTGGAACGTAATCATTATGGTAGTATAGGACTGCAGCCAATTTGCACACTCTAGGCTCCTGCAAACAACAATATGCAAATAGTTAGATGTATTTTATCGATATCGTAAAATCCCTGCAGTGTGAAAGCAGGCCATTCAGCCCATCAAGTCCACACCTACCCTCCGAAGAACATCCCACCCAGACTCACCCTGTATTTTCCTTGGCTAATTGAAGGAGAAGGTGATGGCTGGTGGTATTATCACAGGATTGTTAATATTCTAGTGAAGTTTGAATTCAATTAGCATCTAGAATTAAGAGTCTAATGATGACTGTGAATCCATTGTTGGAAAAGCCTATTTGGTTAACCAGTGTCCCTTTGGGGAAGGAAAACAGAAAAAAAGACCATCCTTACCTGGTCTGGCCTAAATGTGACTCCAGTCTGTGGTTGACCCCTAATTGCACAGAGAGGCAATAAATGCTAGCCTAGCCCCTGACACCCTCTTCCTGTAAATAAAAAAACCCCACCTGGCCTGCACATCTCTGGAGACGATGATCCATTTAGCATGGCCAATCCACCTAACCCACACATCTTTGGAATGAGAGAGGAAACCCACACAGACAGAATGTATAAACTCCACACAATCACCCAAAGGTGGAATTGAACCCAGGTCCTCAGTACTGTGAGGCAGTAACACTAACTGCTAAGCCACTGCACCACCCAGACATTGGTTGAGGGATATCTGGTCTTCTTTTGTGTAGTTCCATGGGATAGTTAACATCCCTCTGAGAATCGTGATGTGTATCCCACTCAAGGTGACAGTACCTGTGGCAGTTCAGGTCTCCCTTAGCACTGCCCCTAAGATTCAGAATGAAAACTGTGCTCAAGTCATCTAGTGTGGGACTTTAGCCAATAACCTTCTGACTATTACATATGTGTTTGCAAATTGAGGCTTGTAATGATAAATACTTTGCAAAGCCTCACTAACAGCATTGGACACAATGGTGGCAAGAGATTAGATATTGTCTCAGGAAGAACTTACCATCCTGTTTGCATTCCAAAGTGAGACCTTCCTGACTGGAATATACTACCTGGAAGTATAGTGGAGGGAGGTTGGACTGAGGCATTCAAGAGGGAAATGGATGATCATTCCCAGCTCCCAACTTCCCAGCTTCCAAACGGCAGGTGAGCCCCAGGTGGATAGAGGAAGCCCGTAAATGATAGCCTCAAGGCCTCACTGGTGAAGTGCAGCATTCCCACAGATACCTAGAAAATAAATGGCCCAAGACCATCCAAAGTAGAGGAGGAGCACCCAGGAAGGCATTGAGGGCCTTGAGGCTTTTATTCAGGAAATATTGAAGCCAGGTAGAAGCAGCAAAAGGAATATGCTGCCACACCAACGCCCCACCCACTCTTTCCTGTGACCACCTTCTGCCGCAAGGGTAACAGAGTCCGTGTAAGCCGCATCGGCCTGTACTGGCAACTACAGATTCATTCTGAGAGTGGAAAAGAATCATCCTTGTCTGCGAGGGGTTCCAATCAATGAATGAATTGGATGATCATTTTAGCAGAAGCCTTGTGACTAGGTATGGGGAAAGACAGGAGAAGGACACTCACTCAAAAAGCCCATGCAGTTACAATAGGCCGAACAGTCTCCTTGTGCACTGTAACTATTCTGTTTAAATTTAAAGCCAAAGTGCCAATTCTATTGAGTGGCATTCCACTAAATGTTTCTTCATGTTGATGTTGAAGCAAAGTTGCCAATGATACAAATGAACGCAGCTACATCCACATCGCTACACTGTGCAGGCAATTACAATCGTTGGCTGGGAAATTGAGTTGGAGGAATTAGTATTCATAAATTGGATAGCTCTATTTTATGCATAATTTAACCTGCTGTGATTAATCTCACCATCAAGTTAATTAACAGATTTTTCTGCCATATTGTGAAAATGAAAGGCAAAATTAAGCATCTGGCCTCTGCTGCTGAAGGACTCTAAATTTTGAACCATAAATGTAGCAAGGTCAGCAAGGTGGCCACCATAGAATATGAGTTTCCTGACTGGTCCAATCAGGGAGCCCTGGCTGACAGATAACGACAGAAGTGTCAGAGCTTCTGTTCACTCTGAGAACTGATTCCGAGGGAGCTGGATCAATGTCAAGGACTCTTCATGCATAAATAAAGGGTGACTTGGTGATGGGACATCGGTTTCTGTGGAGTTATTTCAATTTTAAAAAACACTCAAAGGGTATCACATTGCAGTAAAAAAGGCTCTCTAAATAGGATAATAAAATGTGAGGCTGGATGAACACAGCAGATCCAGCAGCATCTCAGGAGCACAAAAGCTGACGTTTCGGGCCTAGACCCTTCATCAGAGATGTCTCTCTTGGATTCTCCAGCATCTGCAGTTCCCATTATCACGCTCTAAATAGGATACCCTTTAAGCGGGTATTCTCCATATGAGATTCAATGCATAAGCATGAAATTATATTACCCTGAGGGCTGTCTGCAACTGTAATGAATGGCTCATTTTACTAAAACTAAAATCTTCCAACTTGGTCAAATGAACTAATATGTCTCTATATAAAATCTAACGAGACCTTGCTTTCTTCCAAATTGGATTCGAAAATCTTTTTAAACAAATGATGTTATAGCTGAAAAGGAACATGTAAACACGTATTTTACCTCCTGCACTGTAGATCCACATTGAACGCCCCAGACAAAGTGCTAACTTGTTGCTCAGTCCATTTTCCATCTCTTAGACACAATCCATTGAGGTCTGATACACTCAGCTGTTAAAATTTGACTTCTACGTTGATGCCCCTTTGTATTGTTTGCTGACAGTTGCATTCATAAAAATAATTTTCATCTTGCATTTATGCTACCTTGTGCAGATAAGAACCAAGGGCTTTGAGTTTAATCCCTTTCTTTTGCATCTGCCCTTTACAAGTTTCACTGTGAATGTCACGCTATTGTGAAGAAATTTGCTTTCTGACTCTGTGATTGTAAACAGGCAGTCAGTTGAATTGAAAGATATTTGCCCACCTCAGCGCCATTTCGTTGCTCCTTCCTCTGCTCTTATTTCTGGCCTTAGCTACAGAATCTTTGATCCACCGTCTGGATTAAAGTTCTGGATCTTTCTCCAGGCCACTGTGAGATGGTTTTGTGCTTCTCGGATCCACAGACGGTGTGAATGAGGCAAGTTGGAGGGCCTGACATGTGGAGTGGCTTCTGAAATATTTTGTGTTAACCACAGACCCAAGTAAGAACCAGATTCTCTCTCCCAATCTTCAAAGTCCAAGATGGCGGCACCAGCAAGGGAGGCAGAATTCAAAGTCTGGGCCCATCCACCTCCTCCCTTCTTTTCTTACGTTTTTCAAGCTTTTCTCCTTTTCTTTCCTTAACCTTCTTCCTGTTGACAGCAGATGAGGAGTTGGCATTGTGGAGGAGAGTGACTGAGCAGCCGTCTTGGCACGGAATTGGCCTGGCCAATTCCTCCTCATCTCTATCATAAAAGGCCCACTTGTCTCTTTAGACTATGAATCCTGGTTCTGGACTTCCCAGTCATTGAGAATGCCCTTCTTGCATCTGGTCTCTTAGAATTTTATTGGTTTTTATGACATCTCCCCTCATTCCTCCTAACACGAGTGAATATAGTCCTAACCAATCCAATATCTTCCTGTACATTAGTCCCATCATCCAGTATATCTTCTTCAATAGACAGAACATTCTTCTTTAATTAAGTAGGCCAAAATTGCATATAGGGTCTCATCAAAGCCCTGTTTAATTGTAGCAAGACATCGCTGCTCCTGTATTCAAATCCTCTTGCTATGAAGGGTAACGTACCTCTTGGCTTCATCTTTACCTGCATTCTCATATTCAGTGACTGGTGAGTGAGAAGATCTCAATCACATGCCTGTCTGGGGATTTGAAGGCTGTGCAATTTTTTCATCTTTACTCATGAAATGTGGGCTACATTCCGTCTAGAATTCCCTGCCACTACAAGGCAGCAGCTTCTAGAACCAGAAACGAAGTGTTTGGCCAGTCCAGCACTTACTATCCCTCTCTAATTCAATTCATGATAATGGTACTGAGCGACATTCTTAAACTGGTGCAGCTCTGACTTGCATAGAAGCACTCAGGGGGCTGGAAGAAATGGAGTTCCAAGATTTGGGCCCAATTTCAGAGAAAGAACACACTTCCAGTCAGGTGCGTATCCCAGAGGGGAAGTTTTCAGGGGGTGGTTTTCCAAAGCCGTTGTCCGTCGTTGGTCGGGGTTATGAGCTTCAAGAAGCATTCGTGATTGGCTCCAGTGCATCCTGTCAAAGCTGTGCTGTGTCCATGGTGAGTGAGCTATTGATGAATATGTGCTGCTTGATAACACTGACAGTAACTATTTCCACAGTCTGCTATTACTTCAGAGAAGGCTGAAGGGGTGGTAATTGACAGCACTGGACACGTCCTGCCTTTTCTTTAGGCCATTAGCAGCAACAGGCAGTTGTGGCACACAATAATGGTGATCCTTGCCTACTTCTCCACCAATGAGGTAAAAAGTGGCGAACGCTACAGACATAAAATCATCTAATTACCCTGCAGATTTGCAGGACTTGTGAGTAATGGGCTCATGAAAATGCAGAAAGTGACAATTTGCCCGCAAGGCAAAAATGGAAATTCTCAATGTCAGAAAAGAAAACCATCTTTCTTAATGAGATCCTGTTGTTTAGACCCTTGTCAATCAATAAACCTGTGTCATACGTTTGTTTAAGTAGCTTAAGATCTATCTAAAAATGTCAAGAATTTATTTCGAATGGTTAGTCGTGTTAGAGTATTTGAGCAGATATACAGCAAGCAAACATTGTACTTAAGATAACAAAGTGTGGAGCTGGATGAACACAGCAGGCCAAGCAGCATCTCAGGAGCACAAAAGCTGACGTTTCAAGCCTAGACCCTTCATCAGAGAGGGGGATGGGGAAAGGGTTCTGGAATAAATAGGGAGAGAGGGAGAGGCGGACCGAAGATGGAGAGAAAACAAGATAGGTGGAGAGGAGTGTATAGGTGGGGAGGTAGGGAGGGGATAGGTCAGTCCAGGGAAGAAGGACAAGTCAAGGAGGCGGGATAAGGTTAGTAGGTAGGAATTGGAGGTGCGGCTTGAGGTGAGAGGAAGGGATGGGTGAGAGGAAGAACAGTTTAGGGAAGCGGAGACAGGCTGGGCTGGTTTTGGGATGCAGTGGGGGGAGGGGCAGAAATGGGCTGGTTTTGGGATGCAGTAGGGGGAAGGGGAGATTTTGAAGCTGGTGAAGTCCACATTGATACCATTGGACTGCAGGGTTCCCAAGCGGAATATGAGTTGCTGTTCCTGCAACCTTCCGGTTGCATCATTATGGCACTGCAGGAGGCCCATGATGGACATGTCGTCTGAGGAGTGGGAGGTGGAGTTGAAATGGTTCATGATTGGAAGGTGCAGTTGTTTGTTGCGAGCTGAGCGGAGGTGTTCTGCAAAGCGGCCCCTAAGCCTCCGCTTAGTTTCCCCAATGTAGAGGAAGCCACACTGGGTGCAATGGATACAATATACCACCTTGGCAGATGTGCAGGTGAACACCTGCTTGATATGGAAGGTCATCTTGGGGCCTGGGATAGGGGTGAGGGAGGAGGTGTGGGGGCAAGTGTAGCACTTCCTGCGGTTGCAGGGGAAGGTGCCGGGTGTGGTGGGGTTGGAGGGGAGTGTGGAGCGGACAAGGGAGTCGCGGAGAGAGTGGTCTCTCCGGAAGGCAGACAAGGGCGGGGATGGAAAAATGTCTTGGGTGGTGGGGTCGGATTGTAGATGGCGGAAGTGTCGGAGGATGATGCGTTGTATCCGACGGTTGGTGGGGTGGTATATGAGAACGAAGGGGATCCTCTGGGGCTGGTTGTGGCGGGGGCAGGGTGTGTTAAACCAGCCCTGCTCGTCCCCTCCCCCCACTGCATCCCAAAACCAGCCTAACCTGTCTCTGCTTCCCTGACCTGTTCTTCCTCTCACCCATCCCTTCCTCCCACCTCGAGCCGCACCTCCATTTCCTACCTACCACCTCATCCTGCCTCCTTGACCTGTCCATCTTCCCTGGACTGTCCTATCCCCTCCCTACATCCTCACCTATACTCTCCTCTCTACCTATCTTTTTTTCTCTCCATCTTCGGTCCGCCTCCCCCTCTCTCCCTATTTATTCCAGTTCCCTCTCTCCATGAAGGGTCTAGGCCCCTAAACATCAGCTTTTGTGCTCCTGAGATGCTGCTTGGCCTGCTGTGTTCATCCAGCTCCACACTTTGTTATCTTGGATTCTCCAGCATCTGCAGTTCCCATTATCACTGAAGCAATGTATTTACATTGTGGCTTTTACAATCTCTTTTGGATGTCCCCAAAATGCACCTACAGTCATAGAGTAATAGAAATGTATAGCACAGGAACAGCCCCTTTGGTCCACCTCATCAATGCTGACCAGACATTCTAAATTAATCTCGTCGCATTTGCTATGAGTTTTTATCAATTCACTTTTATTGTAGGATGTGGCCCTCTCTGGCTTGGCCAGTATTTCTTGCCCATCCCTATCGGCCCTTGAGAAGGTGGTGGTGAGCTGCCTTCTTGAGCTCTTGCAGTCTCCCTCCTGTGGGTTGACCCACAATGCCTTTAAGGAGGGAATTCCAGGGTTTTGGCCCAGCAACAGTGAAGGAGTGGTGAAAAATTTTGAAGTCAGGATTGTGAGAGGATTGGAAGGGAGCTTGAAGGTGGTGGTGTTTCCATATATCTGCTGCCCTTGTTCTTCTAGATGGAAGTGGTCGTGGGTTTGGAAGGTGTTTTCTGAAGATCTTTGGTGAATTTCTGCAGTACATCTTGTAGGTAGTATACACTGCTGCTACTGAGTGTCAATGGTGGAGGGAGTAGATGCGTGTGGATGAAGTGCCAATCAGGCGGGCTGCTTTGTCCTCGATGGTGTCAAGCTTCTTGAGTGTTGTTGGGGTTGCAACAGATGTCCCAGCTCCTACACTCAATGCACTGTTCAATAAAGTCAATTAAAAACTTTGACGGTGCCCTTGTTGCTGCATTGTGACGAAACAGAGCAGTTGATGATTGCATGGCAGAATCCCACCAGCATCAATATGTTGTTGATTGGATTTTTATATTTTAATTTTATTAAACATTGAAAAAGAAAAATCTTTGGACAATGGCCTCAGGAAAACCTCCCTTCCTTTCTTCAACATTGTGCCAAGGGGTTTGAGCTCCTGAGGTGCAACAAGTTAGTATCTTCGTGAGTGATGAAGCATCCATCTTTCCAGCCCCAGTCCACTTGGTTGTAATTTTAAATTGCAGGCTTCGAGGACACTGGCCCTAAAGTGTCATAGGCCCTTTAAATATGTATGTAGATTGTCCTCCACTAACACTATGGGGATCCAACCTGTGTGATTGCACCTGGTGCATGACTGGGAAAAAGGTTGAGCTCTCAGTCCTACAAATCCAGTGAACAGCAACCAAGGAATGCCCACAGAAATAAAATTTTTCCAAGGGTTAATTACTCCCAGGCAGTCCTAGTTGTTTCAGGTTAAGGTCTTGAAAGGGTTAATGTTCATACCTCACTCGCTTCACCCTTTCTACTCTTGGAACACACAATCTATGTTCGGAGACTGCAACTTTCATAGGGAGAAAATGTATCTGCTCCATAAGGTTTAAGTAATTATGCCTGACCAATTATAGTCATACTTATTGTGATTCTGCAACAAACCTCATTGTTATCTAAAAGGAATGTGCCTTCTATAGGTGCTCCAAAGTGGCGTGCCTCTTTGATTAATCACTAGATAGACTCGAGAAGAAGCAAAGAGAAATGAAGATTGGTGGCAGCAAACTATCTCAGACAACTCTTCCCCAGTACAGCTTGCTGGTAGAGAGGGCAGATACCACAAGGTATAAGGAATGGTCTGAAATACCACACTGGTGGCATCTCATCAAGCACTGCCCATTAATTTCCATGTATCTGAAACTTGTACCAAGTCTTGTTCCCTCATTATCCTGATAACTTGCTAACCTGCATTCGTTCCTAATCCTTGATTATAATGTTTTCAGCCTTGTATTCAAAATCATCCAAGGCTTTGCCCCTCTCCACCTCCAGCCCCACAACCATCCAAAATCTCTGAGCCTACCCCGTTCTGCCCTCTTGCACATCACAGATTTTAATTACCCCCCACCCCCCCATTGGAAGCTGTGCTTTCAACTACTTGTACCTTTAACATCTGAAATTTTATCACCAAGCTTCTCCACTCTTTACTCCTCTGTCTACTCCTTTAAAACACTTCTTAAAACCTAGGTGTTTGGCCAAGCTTTTAGTCATCTGTCTGAATATGGCTCTGCGTTGAGTTCTCTTTGAGTCCAAGGGATGACTTTGTAGAGGCTTTTAAATCATGAGGCGTATGGATAGGGTGATTAGCCAAGGTCTTTTCCCAGAGTAGGGGAGTCAAAAAACTAGAGAGCAAAGGTTTAAGGTGAGAGGGGAGAGATTTAAAAGGGACCTAAGGGGCAACATTTTTTAACACAGAGGGTGGTGCCTGTATGGAATGAGCTGCCAGAGGAAGTGGTGGAGGCTGGTACAAATGCAACTTTTAAAAGGCATCTGGATGGGTATATGAATAGGAAGGGTTTAGAGGGAAATGAGCCAAATGCTGACAAATGGGGCTTGATTAATTTAGGGCATCTCGGTCAGCATGGACAAGTTGGGCCAAAGGGTCTCTTTACATGCTGCGCATCTCTGTGACTATGATTTTATAAAACTCCAGAGAATTACCTTCGAACATTTTGCCATGGAATTGCTGTTATTGTTTATGAATTATGTTTTTAGTCAGTGTGTGGGTCAAGAACCAGGCTATTCCATTTGATCTCAAAGAGGATCCTTGGACAACCATCCCACCATCTTACAGTCCCCTCACTCTTCCGTGCCAAACCCTGATATACTTCCTCTTGGTACATCGGTGGCTAAAATACATTTTTAGGCAACAACCATTGGCACCATGGTATAATGGTTCTCCTGAATCATCTGAGATCATTGGGTAGATTCACCACCACGCAGCCTTCTTATTGGTCATAATCCTCCTTACTATTAGTAAGTCAGGAAGGATGTCCAGAGCAGGATATGATGACAGAAGTTGACCTCAATCTTAATGAACAGTATAGGTTAATTACATAGAACTTAGTGTCTAGTTACATCACATCTGAGATGTATGGATGATCTCCTGTGAGACATCAGCCCTAACGTAAGAAGCACGCAACACTTGATAGCAAGTATAGTGGACTTAACACTGGAGTACAGGCACCGCAATGCTGGTCCTGGAACTCTTTGGGGCTGATTAAATCCTCCCAGGAGCAGTCCTTTATGCTAATAGTGTAACTTTTCTTGTCATGCCAGGTACTAT
This sequence comes from Stegostoma tigrinum, assembly GCF_030684315.1. Lineage (NCBI taxonomy): Eukaryota > Metazoa > Chordata > Chondrichthyes > Orectolobiformes > Stegostomatidae > Stegostoma > Stegostoma tigrinum. The sequence goes on from NC_081360.1 coordinate 95,575,828, forward strand.
CTTCTTTATGCAATAGTCGTGTCCCAGGTTGTCCTTCTCGCTTCCCCCATGAAGACGATTGTTCCCTTGAAACCCTGGCTGTGGGTCTCTGATTGCCTTATTTTAAAACCTAAGCACAATTTCCCAATGACACCTTGACAAGTTTAGGGTTGAAGGCACAGAGTAAATAAGGTTTGGCTGGTGAAATTGTTCAGTTCTTTTCACTACTAGTGGGGAGCTGATGGCCTCATGGTATTATGACTCTACTGTTAATCCTGGGAGATAGTAGGAACCACAGATGCTGGAGAATCTGAGATAGCAAGGTGGAGAGTTGGATGAACACAGAAGGCTAAGCAGCATCGGGAACAGGAGACCTGACGTTTCGGGCCTAGGCCCTTCTTCAGAAAACCTTCTGAAACTTGGATTCAAATTTTAAAAACAATCTGGAATTAAGAGTCTAATGATGACTGTGAATCGAAAAAATATTGAGCTCATTAATATCCTTTGTAGAAGAAAATTGCCATCCTTAGCTGGAATCAGCATAGAATCCCTACAGTGTGGGAGCAGGCCCTTTGGCCCAACAGGTCCACACCAGCCCTCAGACCATCCCATCCATAAACTGCTTTATCTACACATCTCTGAACATTATGGCCAATTTACCTAGTCTGCACATCTTTGGACTGTTGGAAGCCCACACAGACACAGGGATAATGTGCAAACTCTACACAGACAGTCACCCAAGGGTGGAATTGAACCCAGGGCTCTGGTGCAGTGATGCACCAGTGCTAACCACTGAGCCACCGTGCCACCCTATAAACCTATACCTGGTCTGGCCTACTTGTGACTCCAGACACACAGCAACGTGGTTGACTCTGGGCAATTAGGGATGAGCCATAATGCTGGCCCAGCCAGTAATGCCCTCATCCCGTGAAATAATATTTTATAAAAATCAACTGCGGCTAAAGAAATCAGTCCCTTATAGTCCAGATTTCTACCCAAGAGTTAAAATCATCCCTGCACTACCACCCTGTTTTGTTTTTCACACAGCGTCGTGCCTGGCCAGACCACCAGTTGCTACCCATCCCCAAGGACCCTGAAGAAGGCAGTGGTGTTGTTTTGAATGACAGCAGTTCATGCTGCATTGGTATTCCCACAGTGCTGTCAAGAGGAAAGTTCCAGGACATTGATTCAGTGGCACTGAAGGAACTGCCATACAGCTTAAAGTCAAGATGGTGTGTGGTTTCAAGGGGAACTTACAGCTTGAGTAGTACTCCCAAGTATCTGCCATCCCTATCCTTTGAGGTAAGAGAGTTGTAGGTTTGAAGCTTGCTAAATATCAATATGTACTCTGGAATGAGTGGCCTGTGGACTTGGGCCTCCTGTTCCAGAGCTAGGGGGCACTACCTCTAAGCCACAAGAACCCTAGAAAGCTGGTCTCCATGGAGGTGAGGTGAGTTGCTGTCGTGCATCTTGGAGATGTTACACATTGATGTCACAGGGTGCCAGTGGTGGAAGGAGCGAATGGTGTAAGTGGTAATAGGGTGCCAGTTACTCTGTCCTGAATGGTTTCAAGTTTATTTTTTGGTGTTGTTGGAGCTGCTACCACCCAGGCAAGTGAGAAGTATTCCATCACACTCCTGACTTGTGCCCTGCAGATGGTGGACGGAGTCTGGTGATTCAGGAAGTGAGTTACCCACAGACAGAAACTGGAATTGCTGGAAAAGCTCAGCATGTCTGGCAGCATCTGTGGAGAGAAATCAGAGTTAATATTTTGAGTCAAGTGGCCTTTCCTGCAGAATTCCCAGCCCCTGATCTGGTCTTGTATCTATGGTCTGTATACAGTTGGTTGAGCATTTTTCCAAGCAATTCTTCTGATTAACTTTTAACATTTTTAGAAGGAGACATTTTCTAGGATAAAATGTAGAGGAAGTGGGATTAATTGTCTATCTTGTCAAAGAATGGCTGTAACGCTTCCTTCTGCACGTTGCACAATAGCTCAGTGGTTAACACTGCTGCCTTACAGTGCCAGGGACCTGAGTTTGATTCCAGATGTTTGTGTGAAGTTTGCACATTCCCCCCATGTCTGCCATGTTTCCTCCCACAGTGCAAAAGTGTACAGGTCAGATAGATTGGCCATGCTAAACTGTGGGTGATGTGCTGGTTAGATGGATTAGCTATGGTAAATGCAGGAAAATGGAGTTGCTGCGTCTGGATTCCTTTGGAGGAATGGTGTAAACTTGATGGACTGAATGATCTCACTCCGCACTGTAGGGATTCTATAATTCAAGTAGGCCGTTTAATGCCAAAAGTTGTTAATGCATTGACACCATGGCGGCAAGACTGAACATTGGTTAACACAAGAGCAGAAACAGTACCAGCTTCATATGACCTGTGCTTGCCTTTTCACAACGGCATTAGGGATTGCTTTACGTCAGTTGGCTGGAAGGCTGGTTTACAAAGCAGCGTGAAGCTAACAGTGTGGGCTCCATCCCCACGTATGCTGAGGCTACCATGAAGAACTCTCTGTCTCAATCTCTCCTCTTTCCTGAGAGGTGGTCGCCCTCAGATTAAATTGCTACCAGTTGTCTCTCTGTAAGGAAAGGGCAGCCCTATGATCTGGTGAGACAATGGTGGCTCACGCAGCACACAGATCAGCTCAGAGATAAAAGATTGTGGCCTCATGTTGCAACCTGGAAGGAAATGGGCTGAAAAATAACAATTCAGAACAGAATTGATTTATCAATTGGCAGACAGTCAAAGGTGAAGAAGCATCAGATACTTTAAAGCTGAACATTACATGGGTCTTTATTATGCTGCAGATAAAACCTCATTTTTATAATGAAATCTATTTTTGATATGTTCTAATATTTACCATCCTTCCCTCAGCCTCTTTTGCTGCCTTTTTGAAAATAGATGTTATTTTCCAACAGCCACTCAACCATTCACACATGAAATAGCCTATTTTCTAAGATGCTTTTATCATGTGTGATTATAGTACAGCACGACAAACTGCAAACAAATCACGTTTCCACATTTTTCAGGTTCTGAGTATCAGGCTTTCTTTTCTGCTGAGAGTCTGCTATTTCCACTCTGCTAGTTTTTGGCATGACACCCAGATGCACATTTGTAAGGGACCTACCTACAGGTGTTTTGTTGGCAAGATCATGCTGTGGGTTCGCTGGAACCATGGCCTGTGACATAGAGTCCCATTAAATCAGCAAAGAGAGTTCTCAAGAATGCGTGGGTATAGTTTCTCACTGTTGGAAGTAAATAGTTCTGTTAACCTGAACAATTTAGCATGAATGACTGTCTAAAAGGCAATTCTGTACAGATGGTTCCTTTTCAGCAACTTTGCTCCTTGTCTTGATTTGATTTTGGATTGTAGCATGACTGAATAGGTACAAGGGGGGACTGGGAAAGAAACAAAACAACAGCAGTGCTGCTGGCAAATGTGTGGCAGACCATAATGCAGAAGAAGGATTTCTAGAGGACACTATCATAGCTCTCAGGAATATCATGTATCAATAGCCACATTGACGTACAGTGACCTGTTATTCATGAAAAATTTACACCAAGTTTCAAATGAGTAAGAAGTTACATTTGTATTACAGCTATCACAACTTTAGGGCATCTCAAAGCACTTCAAATAGTACTTTTGAAGTATAGATATTGTTGCAACATAACAAAGACAAGTACTGTTGTTTAAGGGCTTTGGGACCCAGGAGCAGCCTTGCAATGATGTCACAGAGATGTACATTGCTGTGCATAAATAGCACAGTGTGAATGGAATTTGAACAGATAAGTTTAGAGCGTATATCCTCTGGAAGACCTCGCACAGCGTACTGACATGAACACACAAAGAAGACAGATTAAACCTTACCTTAATGTAACGATATGTCAGAATATGACCATGTGCCTCAGTATTTCAAACTGGTGTACAATAAAACCTGTTGTTTAGAAACCCAAGCCAGAAGGCAGATTCTAACTTAACTTTTACTCGACCTGTCTGTTTCAACTTAAGGGACCTGATAAAAGAGCAAAAAATTTGTTCACAACAAGATCCCTTTATCAGCAATGTGATTTTTTTTTCCTGCTGTTGGTAGCGTTCTGAATAGTGGCAATTAAGGAATGCCCTCTCTGTTTATAAAAGGTTGCTATGGAATTGTCAGCAGAGTGAAGACAGGGTCTTTTCAGTTTAGAGTCTCAACCAGAAGATAAGTGGTCAGCTGAGGCTTTGGGCTCAACTTGTAGAGGATTGGAAGGGGTCTTGAATGCACAATATCTTATCTCCAGGTGAGAATGTTGTCCACTTTGCCACAGTTACCATGTCAAGAGAAAAATCTGATCATCAGCCCTTACCATTCCATGGCATTACCCTTGCTGAATCCCTGATATCAGCATCTGGAGATTATTACCATTGACTGAACCTGCACTAGTCTCATAAATACTGTGTCTGCAAGAGCAGTTCAGAGGCTGGGTATCCTGCAGCAAATAAATCACCAACTGTTTCCCTAAAACCTGTCCACCATGTACAAAGTTCAAGGAGTGTGATGGAATACAGCCTACTTAGAGTCATAGAATCATAGAGGTTTACAGCATGGAAACAGGCCCTTTGGCCCAACTAGCTCAAGCCACCTAGTTTTCATATTTAAGCTAATCCCATTTGCCTGTGTTTGGTCCATATCCCTCCAGACCAATCCCATGCTTGCCCGGATGACTATTGATTATAAAACTGCTTTATCACCTGTGAAACACTTTTTAGCTTCAAGAGGAAATGAAAGATGCGATGCAATTGAAATTTTGTTCTTTCCTTGCTTTGACAAATGACCTGGATCATTACTCTTGCTTCAGGGATGTTTCCCTGGTCTGCAAGCCTGCCTTGGGATTACGTGGCCGGAGCTTGGGATTTTCAGTTTGGTCTGGAAGGGTTCCCTGGGACCCATGAAGGAAAGTGAAGATGCTGGGTTGCAGAGGCAATCTGGCCAGATGATTGGCTTTTGCATATGGGCAATTTATCAGAGGTCCAATACAACAGAATAAAGTGTAAAGCAGCCTTCCAAATCTCATCCCTCAGCTGCTCTCATCGACACCCCCACCCAGGGCAAGCCATTCCTGTAAGTTTTTCTAAGACCATAAGATACAAGGAGAAGAATTAGGCCGTTCAGCCCATCAAATCCACTCTGCCATTCAATCATGGCTGATATGTTTCTCAACTTCATTCTCCTGCCTTCTCCCTCTAACCCTTGATGCCCTTCCCAATATGAATCTTTCTATCTCTGTCTTAACTACACTCAGTGACTTGGCCTACACAGCCTTCTGCAGCAACGAGTTTCACAGATTCAACACCCTCTGGCTGATGAAATTTCTCCTCATCTCAGTTCTAAGGAGCGATCCCGTCACTGTGAGGCTGTGCCCTGAGGTCCTAGACTCCTGTACTAATGGAAACATCTTCTACAAGTCCAGTCTATCGAGGCCGCACAGTGTTCTGTAAGTTTCAAACAGAGCCCCCCTCATCCTTCTGAAGTCCATTGAGTATAGGCTCAGAGTCCTCAAACACTCCGCGTCGCACAAGCCCTTCATGCCCAAGAACCTGCATATAAACGACCTCGAACTCTCCAATGCCAGCACATCCTTCCTTAGATACAGAGCCCAATACGACTCACAATATTCCCAATATGGTCTGACCAGAGCATCATTCAGCCTCCACAATATATCATTGTTCGCTCCACACTGCCCTCCAACCCCACCACACCCGGCACCTTCCCCTGAAACCGCAGGAAGTTCTACACTTGCCCCCACACCTCCTCCCTCACCCCCAACCCAGGCCCCAAGATGACTTTCCATATTAAGCAGAGGTTCACCTGCACATCTGCCAATGTGGTATATTGTATCCATTGTACCCGGTATGGCTTCCTCTACATTGGGGAAACCAAGCGGAGGCGTGGGGACCGCTTTCCAGAACACCTCTGCTCGGTTCGCACTAAACAACGGCACCTCCCAGTCGCGAACCATTTCCACTCCCCCTCCCATTCTTTAGATGACATGTCCATCATGGGCCTCCTGCAGTGCCACAATGATGCCACCCGAAGGTTGCAGGAACAGCAACTCCTATTCCGCCTGGGAACCCTGCAGCCCAATGGTATCAGTGTGGACTTCACCAGCTTCAAAATCTCCCCTTCCCCCACCGCATCCCAAAACCAGCCCAGTTCGTCCCCTCCCCTCACTGCACCACACAACCAGCCCAGCTCTTCCCCTCCACCCACTGCATCCTAAAACCAGCCCAGCCTGTATCTGCCTCCCTAACCTGTTCTTCCGCTCACCCATCCCTTCCTCCCGCCCCAAGCCACACCTCCATTTCCTCCCTACTAACCTCATCCCACCTCCTTGACCTGTCCGTCTTCCCTAGGCTGACCTATCCCCTCCCTACCTCCCCACCTACACTCTCCTCTCCACCTATCTTCTTTTCTCTCCATTTTCGGTCCGCCTCCCCCTCTCTCCCTATTTATTCCAGAACCCTCACCCCATCCCCCTCTCTGATGAAGGGTCTAGGCCCGAAATGTCAGCTTTTGTTCTCCTGAGATGCTGCTTGGCCTGCTGTGTTCATCCAGCCTCACACTTTATTATCTTGGATTCTCCAGCATCTGCAGTTCCCATTATCACTGATATCATTGTTCATGTATTCTTTCTCTCTTGAAATACAAGCTAACATTGCATTTGTTTTTCTGCCTGCCAGCCGAACTCGGTTAACCTCAAGGGAATGTTACTAAGTCAATTTGTGCTTCAGATTTCATTTAGAAAATAGTCTAGTACTCAATTCTTCCTACCAAGTGTACAATCTCACATTTTCCCACATTGTATTCCATCTGCTACTTCTTTGCCCCCTCGCATTCCATGTCCAAGTCTTTCTGAAGCCTTGCCACTTCTTCAACACTACCTGCCCCTCCCTCTATCTTTGAGTCATCTACACACTTAGCAACAATACCCTCAGTTCCTTCATCCAGATCATTAATATGCAATGAGAATAACTGTGGTGCCAATACTCCACTATAAAACCAAGGCCAACAATCTGTCTGTGTGTGCATCAACATGGCCTCGCTGATGCTAACCTATGCTCCTCTGCCTACCTCCTAAAGATTCATTGTCTCCATGCCAACTTACATCATTTTATATAGCACCCATGACCCTTTATAGCCACTAAGCCAACTTAAACCACTCTGCCCTATGCCTCCTTCATAGCACCTATGCAAACTTAGTGCCAATATTTGCCAGCAGACATGCTCCCAACACTATCCTTTTCCTTTGCACCTACCTTTCCAACCCCGCCAATGTTCACCTCTGACATACCTCAGGTTCCAGATTAAATAAAATACATCCTGAGTGCATTGCTGACTTCACTTTATTGGAATACAAATTCTGACATTTCAGTATGAAACGTGTTTTTGACATTAGTTTTTTGTTTGTGCAATAAGGTTCGCAGCTCCATGAGTTGTGCAATTTTAACACACATTTTTTCCTACTTTTATCAGTCCCAAAGGGCAGCTAACCTTTCTGAAAGTGCAGTATCCTCCCTTAAAGTTTTCCTAAGCTGCACCCAAGGAGTTACCTCTCACCTCAAAAAGTGTGTCACCTGGTTATTCAAACAAATTCACAAGATTAAGAACTACACTTGCCTGGTTTAATCTGCACATTTCATATTTTATACGTACAGGTCATCATGTGATACAGGATAGTAATCAAATGTTGATTTCTATGAATAGATGCCTCTGTAAAATGTGTATGAAGCACATCCTGATGCCAATGGTAGACACTGTGCTCGGAGGGAAGTTTTTCCAACTTTTGGCCCTGTCTGCCAATTTTGCCACAAATCAGAGGCTCACCATCATGGTCAAAATCCCCATGTATGTCGCAGAAGCAACATTAACCCCTATTAATCCAATAACAATCACTTCCACCTTCATTGACCATGATTTTTGTTATCTGTCCTAATATGTCATTATGTGATTCACTGTCAAATTTTGCTTGATAATATTCCTGTGATGTGTCTTGATGAGCTCATCAGGTCTGGCAGCATCTGTGAAGAAAAATCAGAGTTAATGTTTCAGGTCCGGTGACCGTCCCTCGGAACTCAGGCTTTCTGAGGAAGGGTCACCAGACCCAAAATATTAACTCTAATTTCTCTTCACAGATACAGCCAGACCTGCTGAGTATTTCTGGCAGCTTCTGTTTTTCTTCCTGATTTACAGCATCCGCAGTTCTTTTGGTTTTTGTGTGTCTTGAGGTGTTTTACTAAGTTCAAGGTACTACATGAATACCAGTTGTTATTACAGCATGTAGCCTTAACATGCAATGAACCTATTAACAAGCTGAATTTCCAATCAGCCAGTGCTGAGTTCTTTACCATGATTGAGAGATAATGTATTTTAGAATTTCTGTCACAAGGGCCCACACAAACAGCAAATGCACGAATGATGTGGATTCTTTCTGGATGTGAACCTCTTGTCCTTACATTCCATTGTGTACATGAATCTGAAGGTGCTCCAGTAGGTGCATGGTCAATCCTGATGATCCCCCTCGGTGAGCCAAGTGGCAAAAGTATTGGAAGTTGGGGAATCCTGTGACTTAAGTTAGGGTCTCAGATGGTTTGAGAGCCCAGAGAGCAAGGGCAGAGCTGAATGTCTTTCAAGCCAACTTAAGATAGTTTATTTTTTTCTTCTTCTTTATCTAGTTTTGAGCAAAGCAATGGTAACACCGAGCACTGCAGTTTACACTCTGCAAGGTCATCTCATAGGACACAATGCAATCAGCACTGCTCCTACGGCTGTAGGATTTTGTTTACGACAGGAGCTTGGGAAGGACTTTTTGCGTCAAATTATCTCTCTCAGAAACAGGCAAATATAAATTGAACCCTCTCACCATCAATCTATTTTCTCCTCTGCTGCAGAACTACACATAGAGTCCTAGTTTGAACTCTTGGTTTCCTTGGAGATGTACTCCAGGCTTCTTCTGTTGTTGAAATGAAACATGGGAACATTCTGTTACTTGGCTGAAGAGAAGTTTCTCTGAGGTTTCACTTTCCCAACAAAAAGTCTACAGATGTCCTCTCATGTCTTCTGATTGTGAGGATATGTGAGAGGTAGGGGAAAGAAGGATTACATTAAACAAAACAGAGAATTAGAATTAAGCTGTACATCAATATTGGTCTAATTGAATAGTAGACCAGGTTTGAGGGGCTGAATGGCCTATGCCTGTTATGATAGTCCAAATTCCTCTGTTCTTGAAGATCCTCCTGTAGTAATGTTCAAAAGCCCTTTGTTCCTCAAGATTTTTGGAAAACAATGGCTTGGACATGACACAGTGTCAATCAGTGATACAAAATATTGTGAAAATTCAAGATGACAAAGTATGGAGCTGGATGAACACAGCAGGCCAAGTAGTATCTTAGGAGCACAAAAGCTGACGTTTTGGGCCTGGACCCTTCATCGGAAGAGAGGGATGGGGAGAGGATTTTGAAATAAATAGGGAGAGAGGGGGAGGCGAACCAAGGATGGATGGAGGAGAAGATAGGTGGAGAGGAGTGTATGGGTGGGGAAGTAGGGAGGGGATAGATCAGCCCAGGGAGGATGGACAGGTCAAGGGGGCAGGATGAGGTTAGTAGGTAGGAAATGGAGGTGCAGCTTGAGATGGGAGGAGGGGATAGGTGAGCGGAAGAACAGGTTAGGGAGGTGGGGTTGAGTTGGGCTGGTTTTGGGGTGCGGTGGGGGAAGGGGAGATTTTGAAGCTGGTGAAGTCCGCATTGATACCATTGGGCTGCAGGGTTCCCAAGCAGAATATGAGTTGCTGTTCTTGCAACCTTCGGGTGGCATCAATATGGCACTGCAGGAGGTTCACGATGGACATGTCATCTGAGGAATGGGAGGGGTAGTTAAAACGGTTCATGACTGGGAGTTGCATTTGTTTATTGTGAACCAAGCATAGGTGTTCTGCAAAGCGGTCCCCAAGCCTTCGTTTCTTTTCTCCAATGTAGAGGAAGCCACACCAGGTACAGCAGATTTATGGTCCTAAGATGCTGCTTGGTGTGCTGTGTTCATCCAGCTCCATAGTTTGTTATCTCAGACTCTCCTGCATCTGCAGTTTCCATAATGTCTGAGAAAATCCTAGACTTCAGTTCATGTTTGCACTTTACTCCAATTTCCACCGAATGCCACACACTCATTTGCAGAAACTCTCTGGGATCCTGCTGTTGCTAATTAACAAAACAAAAGATATCAAATCCCAAAGGGTGCATGTTAAAAGGCATTTTGGGAAGTCAAATGCAAAAGGAAATATAGTAAATGACAGGACCCTTAGGAGCATTGATATACAGAGGGATCTATGGGTGCAAGCCCATAGCTCCCCTAAAGTGGCAACACAATTGAATAAGGCGGTAAAGAAGGTATACTGCAAGATTGCATTCAATAGTCACGACATTGAGTAAAAAAACTTGACATTGTGTGCAGTTCTGGAGGCTTTGGAAATGATACAAAAGAGGTTTACCAGGATGTCTTCCCTGGACTGACCTATCCCCTCCCTACCTCCCCACCTATACTCTCTCCACCTATCTTCTTTACTCTCCATCTTCGGTCAGCCTCCCCCTCTCTCCCTATTTATTCCAGTTCCCTCTCCCCATCCCCCTCTCTGATGAAGGGTCTAGGCCCGAAACGTCAGCTTTTGTGCTCCTGAGATGCTGCTTGGCCTGCTGTGTTCATCCAGCCTCACACTTTATTTACCAGGGTTTTGTCTGGATTGGAGAATGTTAGCTATAAGGAGAGGGTGAACAAACTTGGATTGATTTCCCGATTGTGTCAGAGACTAAGGGGCAACCTGACTGAAGTATGTAAAAGTATGAGGGGCACAGGTAGGGTAGATAGTTGGAGTCTTTTTCCAAGAATGAAAATGTCAAATACCAGGGGGCATAGGTTTAAGCTGAGAGGGGAAAAGTTTAAGGGATATGTGTGAGACAGGTATTTTAACAGAAGGTGGTAGGTGCCTGGGAAGCGCTGCCAGTGGAAGTGGTCTAAGTAGACACCATAGAAAAGTTTAACAGGCATTTAGACAGACATATGAATAGGGAATAGAGGAACTCAGGCCAGATGCAGCCAGATGGGATTAGTTTAAAATGGTATCATAATCAGCACAGACACGGTGGCTTAAAGGAGATAATGGGAACTGCAGATGCTGGAGAATCAGAGATAACAAAGTGTGGAGCTGGATGAACACAGCAGGCCAAGCCGCATCTTAGGAGCACAAAATGCTTCTTGGCCTGCTGTGTTCATTCAGCTCCACACTTTGTTATCACAGTGGGCTGAAGGGCCTGTTTCTCTGCTGTACCCTTTTCTACGTTTTTAGAAGACATTGGAAATCACTGAAACGTAACTGAAGACAGATCCCAGAGAGTAGGAACATGAGAAGTGAGCATGTTTTCTTATTTACTTTTATTGGTTGTGTCAGCTGTGGCTTGTGTACTCACTCACCTTTGAATCATGCATTCCTGAGTCTAAGCCCTAGAATAAAGCTAAAAGTGCAAAAGTGAACATAATTCTGGCACTCCAGCGCACTACTGAGGGACTGAAGCAATGTTAGACGTTCTGTCTTTCAGATGAAATGTTTGGTTAAGGCCCTGTTTACATGGATTTTAAAAGGAGACAGCCATAACTGCAGGAGACACTTCTAATCTGACAGTGGATAAAGAGATGGTGAGGTTCCTGACCCTCACTCACCTTCAAGGAGGAAGGGGAGGAAATGGCTTTGTGGAATTATCTCTAGACAAGGGGAGGCGATGGCCTTATGGTATTATCACTGTTAATCCAGAGACCCCGGTAATGTTCAAGGGACCTGGCTTCAAATCCTGCCACAGCAGATGGTGGAATTTGAATTTAATATTCAGGGAGAGCAAACCTGAAGTTAAGAATCTAATGATGAATCCATTGTCGATTGTTGGAAAAACCCATCAATTTTCAATTCTGAGGAATGGTCACTGGACCCGAAATTAGATTAGATTAGATTCTCCTACAGTGTGGAAATAGGCCCTTTGGCCCAGCAAGTCCACACTGCCCCTTGAAGCATCCCACCCAGACCCATCCCCCTATAACCCATGCACCCCTGAACACGACGGGCAATTTAGCATGGCCGATCCACCTAGCCTGCACATCTTTGGGCTGTGGGAGGAAACCGGAGCACCTGGAGGAAACCCACACAGACATGGGGAGAATGTGCAAACTCCACACGGACAGTTACACGAGGCTGGAATTGAACCCGGGTTCCTGATGCTGTGAGGCTGCAGTGCTAACCACTGAGCCACCGTGCCGCCCCTGTAAATGATAACTCTAACTTTTTTTTCTTCACAGATGCTGCCAGGACTGTTGAGCTTTTCCAGCAACTTTGTTTTTGCTGCTGATTTACAGCCTCCGCAGTCTTTATGGGTTTTACACTGTGGGTCTGGAATTGCATGTACGCCAGACAGATTTCCTTATCCTGAAGTGCATCACTAAACCAGAGAGGTTTGTTTTTCTAACAATCAGCAATGGTTTTGTGGTCATCATTAGATTTGTTTTTTTTTATTGAGTTCAAATTTCACCATCTGCAATGGCGGGATTTGAACCTGGGCCCCCATCTCTAATTGCCCAGTGAGCAGTCAAGAGAAAACTAAGTTGCTGTGGGTCTGGAGTCAGTTGTAGGCCAGGCCAGGTATGGATTGCACTTTCGTTCCCTAAAGGACATAAATGAAGTCCCAGTTCTGAGGAAGAGTCACCAGACCCAAAATGTTAACTCCAATTTTCCTTCTGTTTTTTCGTTCACAGATGCTGGCAGACCCGCTGAGCTTTTCCAGAAAATTCTCTTTTTGTTCCAGACCCTCAGCAATTTGGTTGACTCTCAACAGCCCTCTGGGCAATAAATACCAGCCTGATCAGTGATGCCCACTTCCCATGAATAAAAAAAAGACTGACACGAAAAGAATGGCACACGTCTTGGTGCTACTCAGCAGCTGGGCTGTGGTGGTGTCATAGAAAAATGTAAATACATTGATTGGTGAGATGTTGCAGTTAAGGAGTGAGTTTAAATCACTTAAAACTAGGAAAATGCACCATTTATAAAGAAGTAGCCGCCGCTTGCATTTCGGTAGGGAACACCAAGTTAAATCGAAGTCAATGTAAAACAAAATAATTCCTTAAACTGAAGGAAAAGTAAGTTAACAAAAATGCAGTAAAGTTACTGGTATTATAGTAACTCTGCTTAAGGGTAACAATTAGTTTTTGGTCAGTTGGGCCAAGTGAAGTGCAATTATGTGTGAAATCATGGAAGTACCATCAGTCTGGAAGAACACTTCTGCTGGAAGCGTCAACAGCAGAACACATTTAACTCCTGGTTTCGGAAACTCTGCAGTGGCTTTTCTTTCCTTCATTCATTCAGGGGATGAGGGCATCTCTGGCCAAGCAGCATTTATTGCCCATCCCTAATTGCCCAGAGGGCAGTTCAGAGTCAACCACATTGCTGTGGGTCTGGAGTCACATGTAGACCAGACTGGGTAAGGATGGCAGTTTCCTTCCCTAAAGGGCATTAGTGGGTTTTTCCCCCACTGACAATCAACAATGGATTCATTGTTATCATTAGACCCTTAATTCCAGATATTTTATTGAATTCAAATTCCACCATCTGCCATGTTGGGACTTGAACCCAGATCCCTGGAGCATTTTCTGGGTCTCTAGATTAACAGTCCAGTGATAATACTACTAGGCCATCACATCCCCTAGAGTCACTAAAAAGGAGAGCAATACTATAGGGACTGCGGTCATACCATAAAAGCAGAGAGGGAATGGATGACTACCAGGCAATCAGAAGATAAAATACAGGAAGGTATAGTGCAAGAGTTCCTTGAGTCTTGCTAACTGATACTTCCATTTGGGAAACTGACGAGGGCAATGTTTCCACAGATGGTGCAGCTAAAGCCAAGCACCCCCTCACACGGCCCCACCCCCACCCCACGGTACCATGGTCAACTCAGCTGTATGGGTGGGGGAGGGGTAGATGGAAAGGAATGGAAGGGCAACAGTGATAGGAATTCCACAGTCAAAGAATTAGGATTTCTACACCATCATATGTGACCCAGGGGTGGGATAGTGCCTTCCTGGTACTGGGTCAAGGATGTAATGGAACACCTGCTGGATATCATCCCTGGGGAGGGGGAGCAAGACAGTGGTCATGGCAGTTACAAGTGTCAGAGAGACAACATCGCAAAAACAAACCATTTGGTCAATTTCACATCGCTGTATTGTTGTGAGCATGCTGTGCACAAAATCTTACAACTGTGGCATTGTTTCAAAAGTACTTCACCGGTAATAGAGTTTTGTGAGGCATCCTGAGGCTATGAAAATCCCAATTTCAATGGAAGTTTTCATTTCTTTCTTTGTTGCCAAGGGACGTCTTTGCAGAGGTTTGCCAAATCTGACTGGATGTATCCTAGAGCTTTTAAAATTGACCTCCTGCCTCCTTCCTCACACATTTACTCATTATCATTGTGTTGATTCAACCTGATAATGCACCATGATTACACGGGCAAAAAAGAAGCAAAATAGATTCTTAACTATTTAAAAACAGACATTTTTTAAGAATTGTCTCCATAACCTTTCTCGTGTCCTGATTGCTTGCAGCAACATTGTGAAGGTTAATCATTAATTGTTGAAAATTACAGGACAAACCTGCAGGATTGAGAAATCTGTCTGTGCCTTCACAGAAGGTAATGTTCTCTGGTGCAAATTCAGGCAAAGTATAAAAAAGCTTCTAGAAAGGAATTTCCAATTATCTGTTTCCTACCTAGCTGAAGCAAATTTCTTTCGACATTTAATGAGAGGAATTGCACATATGATTTTTTAAAACTTCATTGACAAGATGAGGGCATCGGTGGCTCAGCAACATTTATTGGCCATCCCTAATTGCCCAGAGGACAGTTAAATGTCAACCAGATTGCTATGTATCTGGAGCCAGACCAGGTAAGGATGGCAATTTCCTTCCCCAAAGGACATAGAACATTACAACACAGTACAGGCCCTTTGGCCCTCGATGTTGTGCCGACTTGTCATACCGATCTCAAGCCCATCTAACTTACACTATTCCATGTACGTCCATATGCTTGTCCAATGATGACTTAAATGTACCTACAGTTGGCGAAACTTGTGAACCAGATGGGTTTACTCTTAATTCCAGATTTGTTTGAACCAAGTTTGCAGATGACACGAAAATTGGTGGAGTAGCAGATAGTGAAGGGGATTGTCAGCGTTTACAGCAGAATGCAGATAGATTGGAGAGTTGGGCAGATAAATGGCAGATGGAGTTCAATCCGGGCAAATGCGAGGTGATGCACTTTGGAAGATCAAATTCAAGAGTGAACTATACAGTAAATGGAAAAGCCCTGGGGAAAATTGATGTACCGAGAGATCTGGGTATTCAGGCCCATTGTTCCCTGGAGGTGGCAACGCAGGTCAATAGAGTAGTCAAGAAGGCATATGGCATGCTCTCCTTCATCGGACGGGGTATTGAGTACAAGAGTTGGCAGGTCATGTTGCAGTTGCGTAAGACTTTGGTTCGGCCACATTTGGAGTACTGTGTACAGTTCTGGTCGCCACATTACCAAAAGGATGTGGATGCTTTGGAGAAGGTGCAGAGGAGGTTCACCAGGATGTTGCCCGATATGGAGGGTGTTAGCTATGAAGAAAGGTTGAGTAGAGTAGGATTATTTTCATTAGAAAGACGGAGATTGAGGGGGGACCTGATTGAGGTCTACAAAATCATGAGGGGTATAGACAGGGTGGATAGCAAAAAGCTTTTTCCCCAGAGTGGGGGACTCAATTACTAGGGGTCATGAGTTCAAAGTGAGAGGAGGAAAGTTTAAGGGAGATATGCGTGGAAAGTTCACTTACGCAGAGGGTGGTGGGTGTCTGGAATGTGTTGCCAGCAGAGGTGGTAGATGCAGACACGATAGTGTCTTTTAAGATATATCTGGACAGGTACTTGGATGGGCAGGGAGCAAAGAGGTACAGACCCCGAGAAAATAGATGACAGGTTTAGACAGAGGGCCTCGATCGGCACAGGCTTGGAGGGCCTGTTCCTGTGCTGTAATTTTCTTTGTTCTTTCTTTGTTCTTTGAATTCAAATTTCACCATCTGCTGGGGCAGGATTCAAGCCCAGGCTCCCAGAACATTCAAGATAACAAGGTGTAGAGCTGGATGAACACTACAGGCCAAGCAGCATCAGAGGAGCAGGAAAGCTGATGTTTTGGGTAGAGACCCTTCTTCATAAATGAATTTATTTCTCTTCCCAGAATATTATCTGGATCTCTGGATTAGCTGTCCAGAGATAGAACATAGAACATAGAACATAGAACAATACAGCGCAGAACAGGACCTTCGGCCCTCGATGTTGCGCCGACCTGTGAACTAATCTAAGCCCCTCCCTGGCACTATCCCATCATTATCCATTTGCTTATCCAAGGACTGTTGAAATGCCCCTAATGTGGCTGAGTTAACTACATTGGCAGGCAGGGTGTTCCATGCCCTTACCACTCTTACCGTTATATTCACCTCCCTTATTGAGTTGGATGTAATCCAATAGTGGATTCTTTTAAAATAACATTTTAGTGGAATGAATGCTTAATGCCAATAGTATGATTGTTAAGTGGCAGGAAGATGTTTATTTAACACTGATTGGATGCTCTGCTGTACTTACACACAACTTACTGTCACTTTACCACCTGCTGTCAGGAATTTCCCGTGTGCGGCACATCAAGTGACACTAACAGATCCTTTAGACGAGCCAAGGAACAGAGATAGGAAGAATTATTGAAGTAAAATTGAAGTAAATAAATTATTGAAGTATTTACCAGGAAAGATAAAACAGTCTACAGTGGTAGAAAGTCAAGAGATTTATCATAAATATTATATTTTGCTTGAAAGAAGCCAGTTGGGAAATGGCATGAGGGGACGTTGAGAGAGAGAGGTTGAAGTAGACGTTAATTTTTTTTTGTTGCAGAGCAGGTTCGAGGGTCTGAAAGGTCTCTGTCAGTCCTTATATCTTAAGTTCTTCTGTAATACAAGATACTTCATAGAATTACTAATTTGTGATTCAGAGGCTTGTGTGACTGGTACTTTCTGCCTCAGAAGGCAGTAAGGGTGGGGTCATTGAATATGTTTTAAACAAAATTCTTGTTAGGCAAGAAAATGAAAGTTTATGAGGAGCAGGGTGATGCAGATAGGAATGTGGAGCTAGAAGCTTAAATTGATCATCCATGATCTTAGTGGTGGGGCAGGCTTGAGAGCAGAATGAATTACATTATCATCCAATTGTCACATTTTCGTAGGCTTTGCATTAACCTTGTAGTTAGTAAGTAGCTGGTTAGATCTTGTAACATGGGCAGTCATTCATTGTATCTCTTGATCATTTGGCAAACTTTCAAGAATAAACAGAGTCCGCTGCTAAGTACCTTTCGAACATTGATCTGTGAGTTGGCTCCTTATGGTCACTGAGTAAAAAGCATGTTCTTATTGACTGCAGTTCAGTGGACAGTCTGGAGCCCAACCTTGTGACCAGTGTCATAACTTGAAACCAGAATCAAATCTTGGCTGGGACAGAACATGCTCCACTGATGGACAGCTTTTATTCCAGGAATAACACAATTGCAAAGTAACACTTCTATTTATGTAGCACCTTTCCGACCTCACTCTAACCCAAAGCACTTTGTAGCCAAGAAAACAATTTTGAAGTGCATTAACAAAGGAAGTGCAGCAACCAATTCGCACGAACCCCTGACATAATAACAGCTATTTTAGTGGCATTGGTTAAAGGATATGTATCAGCCAAGGCACCAGAGACTGAACTCCCCTAATCTTTTTCAAGGTACTGCTCTCAGATCTTTTAAAGTCACCTGGCTGGCTTAACCATTCATCCACAACAGCAAGACGGTGGGGGTATGGGCATGGGGGCATTAGCCAAGGGTTTTGTTGAAGTCACTGAGTAGCTGGATCACTGCCCTCTCAAGCACAGCCAGCCTGCAAATGAAATTCACTCCTCCTCATAACCATGTGCAATGATACCCATTATTGTTATTTTAATCCATTCATTTTGGATTCCAATCCAGTAATGAAGGTCGTCACAGGCCTTTGCTATTGTTGGTATTTCGGGATTGAAGGCATATTAAAGGGAGGAGCTGCTATAGTGGGAATGTCACTGCACTAACCATTGAGAGGTCCAGGCTAAAAATCAGGACACCAATTTAAATCTACCCACAGTAGCTTGACTCATTTCGCTTACCCTCACAAAAATCTGGAATTGGGACTAGTTTCTACAATACAATTGTTGTAAAAATTCATGCGGCTCACTCGTGTCCTTTAGAGAAGGAAATCTTCCACCTTACCCAGTCTGGGCTACGTGAGATTCCAAACACACGGCAATGTTTTTGGTTCTTAACTGCCATCTGAAATGGCTCAGCAAACCACTCAGTTCAAGGGAAATGAGGGATGGGCAACAAATATTGATCTTGCCAGTGATGCCAACATGCCATGAGAGAATCATTTTCTAAATTTGTGGAACTCACATGGACAGCAATGCCCTGAGATACGTGGCCTCAGCTTGAGCAAATCTGACTTAGGATCTTGACATGATGATGTTGACGTGAGCTGTAAGCATCTTGGCAGTAATGATAATCACTGATCTTGTTATTTTGACATTTGGTTTTGAGGGATAATCAATTATGTAAGAATTTATGATGAGCTTAAATTCCGCAACCCCTACACCCATCTTTTTTGAGATCACTCACTTTTTTTTAAAGCGCTAAACTGGTGTAGGTGATACTTGAAAAAATCAGACCTTCATATTCCAAATCCCTCTATGGCCTCCCCTCTGTAACCCTAAAATCTCTCTAAGCCCTACAGCATTCCACGAATGCTGCACTCCTCCGATTCTATCCTCTTGTGTACCCCCTGCTATATTCACCTACCATTTACAGCAATGTTTTCACTTGCTTGCACCCTTTGATTCTCCCTCTAAACCTCATTGTCCCTCCACCGTCTCTCAGTTTGGCATGATCCTATAAAGACTGTGAATGAGCTCTTGTCCATTTAACCAAATATTTCCCTCTTTTGCTCAGAGTCAGTTGCTGTTTACACACCTTTTTGTGCAATGTATTGAGCTATGTTACTATATTTGAAAGCTGAGACTCCCTAGTGCCTGTTGACCATCTACAGGACATAAGCGAGGGCTGTAATTGACTATCCGCTTGCCTAAATGAGCTCCAACAATGCTCAAGAAACTCAACACCATCCAGGATGAAACAGTCATAGAATCATAATCTGTACAGCACAGAAACAGACCCTTTGGTCCAATCCATCTTTACTGACAAGATCTCCTAAATTAATCTTGTCCCATTTACCAGTATTTGGCCCATATCCCTCTAAACCCTACTTATTCATGTACCTATCCAGATACATTTTAAATGTTGTAATTGTAACAGCCTCCATCATTTCTTCTGGTGACTCATTCCATACATGCAACACCCTTTGTGTGAAAAAGTTGCTGACTGGCATCTCATCCACCATCACCAACATTCACTGTTTTGTCCAGTGATGTTCAGTCATCACAATGTGCATTATTTACAAGATGTACTTCAGCAACTCACTTCAATAACACCTTTCAAACACATGGCCTTAATCATCTGGGAGGTTAAGGGCAGTGTAAGCCTGGGAACACCAGCTAGTACAAGCTCCCCTCCAAGCCTGTGGAATGTCCATTGGCTTAGAATTACATTGCTGTTCACTCAGTGTCACTGCTCAAGGTGCTGGAAATCTCTTCCTCACAGCGCTGTGGTTCTACCTACATCAAATGGTCTACAGTGGTTCAAGGAGACAGCTCTCTACTGTCTTATCAAGTGCAATTAGTGGCAGGACAGGCCAAGACAATGACATTCCCATTCAAGGAAGGAGGCCATCTAAAGTCAAAGTAGGTTTTTGTTGTCGTTGCTTATTTAACATTCAAAGCCATCTGCTCCCGTAGGATTTTTCAGTTGTCACTAATTTGAATAGGAGAACTACTGTGGTGGGAATTAAACCAGCGTATTAGCCTGTGTGTCCACTGACATTAATAGTGGACAACCATCTCTGTCCATAGAGGAGAGTTTTCTAAACTTCTAGGAGAAAAAGAGGCCAGAAATCACTAGAATGTATTTCAATGGAAATGAAATTGAGAGAGATGTATAACGAGTGGCTAATGTGACACTCTTTATAAACTATCATCCAAAGCCAAGTTTAGACTTATCATGTCAGACAGGTTCATTTTTTAAAAGGCTGTTTACTGTAACTTGCCATTTCGCTTTTGCCCCCTGGCTTTGAGTCAATCTGTAAAGGGCAGCTTGATATTCAATCCAAACTTCCGTTTTCATTATTTATGATTCGAGTTATTTTTCAGAGGGAAAGCGAAAGTCATATCGGTGAAATAAATTGTTAGCCATGATCACATCAGTATTAAAAGTGACAGTAGAAAATAATGGGAATATTACATTTTGTGTCCTGTTAAGGGTTACCAAGTTACAGCCTCAGGATATATTGTAAAATAATTTTTGCAGAATTCTGAAAGTTCAATACCAATTACTGCACAGCTATGTTTAGAAGTTGTGTAATGTAATTTATGGAATTATTCCTTATTTTTACATATAAATATATATCAAAGTAATTGCCAAAGCAAGTTACCAGCTTAATTGTTGTAGTGTTAAATTAACAAGACATTACTATGGGCTGTAACTTTTAATTTTTTGCTCGCATCCAAGTTACATTGAGTTTTTGGACAGCTTTCTGCTGCAAGGCCTAAGAGTTTTTTACATCAAAACTTATAAAGTTCGCCTCAATAACCACCTATTCTAACTACCTATGGCATCTGTCGAGCATGATTCAGGGTCTCATCTTACCAGAGGCTGCTGTCAGAATGACTCACCGCACAGCAAATATCTGCCAAAAGACTGGCATACTTTCCATGCATACAATCTCTGGATGTACTCTGGCAATCTGGTATTGTCCCTTATTGGAAACATCACTGCACAACAGGCGCAAAGCTATGCTGACTGAGGTACGCAGCTGGCATGACCAGTCCCATTTGTGAGCTGGGAGTCTGACCATGTGGGCAAAGTGCTCCCTGCAGCAGCCTTCACAATGTTAGAGGATGGTGCACTGTGCAGTGTGACTCTGTGCTTCCGAAGAAGCCTGATAATGTATTGGGGGGTGCCACGATGGTCATGACATGTCAGCAAATGCTGAATGCCAACCCTCGAGGATCAGTGATGTGTGTTTAGCTGGTGCTTGTGAATCACGCCCTGCTGCGTTTGTTGGATGTGTGCATTGCAGAAGTCCTTTGGAACACCTGGTGGGCTGAATCCATTCCACTCTGATTTCCACACTAGGTTTTCATAACATTGAACATGTTTGGCAAGATAGAAGCTGAATATCAATAAAGCATGTTAAGCCACTAAACAAAACCGGTAAGTGGCATTTAACAAGCAATAGCCTCCCTTATACAGTAACTTGTCACTGCCTAGCATGAATCACCATCCCGCTTGTAAAAACTCCCAATGTTGAGATGGGCCTTGCCAAACTTCTTGTTTGATTCTGCCACATATCTCACACTTGCTCACATTGCTCAGACCCTATTCTGTGATGGACGTTGGCCAGCTCAGTTAGCTGGCTGGTTCTGCTTCACGTGTCTGATGTAAAGTGTTGAACATAGTTGAAGAAATCAATGATACTGTACACAGCAACATGTAGTTCCACTTACTTAATTAATTCAAGTCCTACCCGACCAAATGGCTGCTCTCTCATCACAACAAGATGCGTCATGGTTCAACCTGAGGATTGCCACACCTCAGATGGTTTGCTTTGATTTATTATTGCCCCATGTACCGAGGCACAATGAAAAATTTTATTTTGCGCGCAGTACAGGCAGATCAGACCATACAAAATGCATGAGGATAATAGAACAGAGCAGGGTATACAATATTACAGTTGAAATGAAGGTGCACAAAGACCATGGTCGACATTAAATTTGAAAGCTCCATTCAGAAGACTAAATAACAGTTCAAGAGGCTAATAGCAGATGAGGGGAGAGAGATTAAGAAGGGGAGCTCATCATGGTAACCTCAGTTGGTGCAGGAATTGAATCCATGCTGTTGGCATCACTCTACATTGTACATCAACCAGCCAGCTAACAGAGCTGGCCAACATCCATCACAGAATAGGGTCAGCATAGAGGAGATGTTGAACTGAATTTTAAGGGAAGAAATAAACCATTTGCATTTGTGGTGTGCTTTATAGGCCCTCAGAAATTTAAAATTAATTTATTATGTTTAGAAGAGGAGTCCTATTAATTTACAGTTAGAATCAGACTTCAAATTTGCACACAGTAAGCTCCCGTAAATCACCTCCCCATGTTTCCAACAATGCATCACTGCACTAGTGCTTCACTAGTCCAAGATTAAACACACTGGTGCCTGAAGTAGAATTTGAGTTCTTTAACATGTACCTCGAAAGTGTTAAGACAGACTCAATTGACTACAAACCATCCAATGATCAAATGTCACAAGATAACTAATGGCAAGAACAGCCATTTGATCTAATCTGACCGTTTGCAAATTTACTAATCAACCCACTTACATTTTCATTCACATCATTTATACATATTACAAACAAGAGGCCCCAGCACTAACCCTTGTAGAACAACATTGGATCACACGTCCAGTTAGAGAAAACATCCTATCACCTGTTTTCTATGACCAAGCCATTGTTTCCACCATAGCAGCTCTCTGTGATACCCATGTGATTTAATCTTCTGGCCCAGCTGACCATGATAAGCCTTCTCAAATGCTTTAGTAATGTCTGTGGAGACACCATCCATTGCCTTACTCTTGTCAATCATCTTCATCGCTTCCTCAAAAAACTCAAATTTGTGAGCCAAGACCTCACTCGCACAAACTTTCCCTAACAAGCCCATTCTTTACCAAACTGTGGACAAATACTGTCCTTATGAATCACCTTCAATAATCTCTATACCACAAATGTGAGGACCATTTGCCTTTAATTTTCTGGATTATACATGTTGCCCTTCTTAAACAAAGAAGCACTATTGACCATTTTCCAATCTTCTGGGACTTTGCCTTTGGATAAAGAGGATACAAAGATCTCGAGAGATAACAAGGTGTAAGAGATGGATGAAAACAGTAGGTCAAGCAGCATCATTGGAGCAGGAAAGCTGACATTTCGGGCCTAGACCCTAAAAATCCTGCTCCTATGATGCGGCTTGGCCTGCTGTGTTCATCCAGCTCCACACTTTGTTATCTTGGATTCTCCAGCATCTGCAGTTCCCATTATAACTGATGATAACCTTTGTTTGTCAGGACCACTGCTCTACAGAGCCCTCCCGTTCCAAGATTTGCATATTATCATAAAACATTGTCAAAAGAGGAGAATTAAGCTGAAAGTCTCTCAGTTTTGGACATTTCCCTGAAGATTGAAAAAACACAAATTGCAGAGCATTCTAACAATCCTGTGAGGATCTCCAGCCTAATAAATAATCTAAGGTAAACAAAACTCCATTCATGCACAAACACATTTAATCTACAGCGAGGTGTCAAAAGTTGTTTTCAAAATAAATTGCCACAGTTCCAGAAATACTTACAAGTTCACTAACTTAAAGCACACAAATAAAAATCGAATGGTAAGGAACTCAAAACACAGAGCCAAACTCACTCCAAATATCATTAAAACAATAGACATAAATGCAATAGTTTACATCACACAATACACAATCACAGCAGTTGGTGAAAAACAAGAGAAACTTTCTCTGCAATGATTAACTGTGGAAGGATACTGTAGCCAATTTGATTTGTTTCTTAGAATAAAGGGATACAATATGAATTTATCTTTGAATTTCCAAACAGAATTTGATAAATTACTGCTCATAAAGCTATTTAGAAAGACCTGAACCCATGATGTTGGATGCAGTAAATTAGCATTGGGAAGCTTAACCTACTTATAGACAACAGAGAATTGTGATAAGTGGGTATTTTCCAGATTGTAATCAGTAATTAGGGAACAGTGCTGGCGCCGCAGTAGCTTACAAGATATACATTATTGGCTTTGGATGCAGAAGTAATTATACAGTCACCAAATTTGTGAGGGTTAGTGAGGATGACATAAGGCCATATGAGGGGATTGTCTATAAGGAGAATTTGAGTACATTTGATCTGCACTCATTAGGATATAAAACAAAAGAGTCAGAGGCTACCTTATTGAATAATACAAGGTTGTTAGGGGACATGGCAGGGTTGGTGCAGAAAGGTTGCTTCCCCTTGTATAAGAGTCTAGAACCAGGGGGCGCAATCACAGAATAAGGAATTACACATGCAAGACTGAGATGAGGAAGATTTTTTTCTTGAGGGTAGTGAATCTGTTGAAGCTGGGTCATTAAGTATATTTAAAACTGAGAAAAATGGATTTTTAATCAGGAAGGGAATTGAAGGTTATGGGGAAAAGGCGGAAAAGTGGAATTGAGGAATACCAGATCAGCCATGATCTCGTTGAATGGTGGTGCACACTCTATGGGTTAAATGGTCTACTTCTGTCCCTACTTTTTATGGACTAAAGTATTGCATTGGCAACAGCCTTCAATGGAACTGAGTTAGGAAAAGTTATCATTCATTGACAGAAAATACGCTAAAGATAGCAGGGAGGCTTTATGCATTTTCAAAGATAAATATAACAGTTTGGTTTGTTCTTTTTAGCTTTTTCTGTTTAGCAATAACGTTTAATAACTGTGAGGATGCTTAACAATTTCTCATAGCCCCGAGTCAAACAGGGAATGGTGTTATGTTACGATAGATGGGAGGAAAGGTAAAGCTAACTTTCAGGCAGGGCTCATGTTTCTTATGGTGCAAAGGTTCAGCATTCTGTTCAAGTTCATTCTTGTAGCTGTAGCTAAAATGACAGCCAAGCCAAGAGGTGAAGATGTAAATTTAAAATGTTTTTGTCACAAGAGGTGTCACCCTTGCCATCTCTTTCTTGACTTTCTCTTCTATTATGTGCAGGTGGAATGCCAGGGGCTACAGCTGGGCTGGAAGGATCCTGCCCTATAGTGGAGGCTGCTGGTCTTGGATTTTTAGGTGGATGGCCTCGGAGCATTTGTGGTTAGAGGACCCACTCAAGCTGAGATGATACTGGCCAGATGCAAGATCACCCCACCTCCCCCTTTGCTTGAATTCCCACCATGTTGAGGGCCTGGGCATCTCTGGAGGATCTTGAGAGGAGATTTCTGAGGTGGTCGGGGTAGGACGGGGCAGTGGTGCATGGAGTTCTGTATATAGCTCCTGATCTAAGTGGGTGCCTGTTTTGTGCCGCTCTGTCTTCTTGTGAGGAAGGGGCACCTGAAGTGAGGTCCTCAGTTGCCCTGCCATCGATTTTGACAGATATGGGCTGCATGCATCTCTGGAAACTAGTGAATTTTCTGCTGTACCGCATGACAGCATTTAACGCAGGCAGCCAGGCAAATGCATTCCAGAACCAAGTATAGTACAGATAAGAGGTGGATGCCTGAAACCTGCGATCAAATTTCCCCAACTCTCTCTAACAAATCTGTTTTCTGCTCCTATGACTGTCGGTGCATTTTATTGATGTTACTAAAGGCAGACACCACAGGGTGCTCCTCTGCCTTGGGCTGAACAGATGCCCATTCTCTGAGTGCCAACTATCTCAGGAATTTCTTCCTCCAGCAGGCCACAGACTCCCTGCAGTGTAGAAGCAGGCCCTTGGCCCACTGAGTCCACACTGCCATTCCAAAGTGCATCCCACCCAGACCCATCCCACATCTGTACCCTTGCATTTCCCATGGCTAACCGACATAGTCTGCACATCTCTGGACACTATGGGGTTGCAATTTAGCATGGCCAGTCCACCCAGCCTGCGCATCTTTGGGCTGTGTGAGTAAACCGGAGCACCCGGAGGAAACACACGCAGACGTGGGGAGATTATACAAACTCCACACAGACAGTCGCCCAAGGGTGGAATTGACCCTGTATCCCTGGCGCTGTGAGGCAGCAGTGCTCACCACTGAGTCACCGTGCAGCTCTTTGAGCACCTAGCAGTAGTGGGTGTTTACCAGAACATGTTTGCGAGTCTAATCTAGAAAGTTGAGCCACTGAGGTGTCAGCACCTGATTGGTGTAGTGAACCTACTGTAAGGCATCTGTGGCTTCTTCCTCAGAGTTGGAAAAGAGGTAGCTGCCAGAAGGGTCAGACTCTTCTGGGAAGTTACTTCTTGGACATCACTGGCCTGCCAAGCTCAAGAGAGAGAATAAATTTCACAAAAGGGTTAGAAGTCATTCATAGCGTTGGTAATGGGAGAACAGTGTAACAGGCCACAATGATTTGGTTGCTCTGATATGAATGGCTCATTTTCACTACTAAAGATCATGGTCAGTGTGAGTGGAGACTTCAAATGAGTGAGAAAGACGCCAAATAAAAACCGAAAGAACTGCAGATGTCGTAAGTCAGGAACAAGTACAGAAATTGCTGGAAAATTTCAGCAGGCCTGGCAGCATCTGTGACGGAAACAAAAGATCAAATTTAATGTTTCGGATCTGGTGACCTTTCCTCAGAAATTCTCTGAGGATTAACTCTGATTTTTTTTCTTCACAGATGTTGCCAGACCTCCTGAGCTTTCCCAGCAACTTCTGGAAAAGAAGCCAATCCTGGAATTCCATCCCTAATGGCATTGTGAGTTAATCCACAACAGGAGGACTGCAGCAGTTCAAGAAGGCAGCTCACCACCACCTTCTCAAGGGAAACTAGGGACGGGCAATAAATGCTGGCCCAGACAGCGATGCTCACATCCCACAACTGAATGACAAAAAAGGGAACATATCCAGGAATTTCGTTTCAAAGTAGGAACAAAATAGTAAAACAAATAAATGCAGATGCTCGGCACCTCAAATAGAAACAGAAATTGTGCATCTGTGGAGAGAAAACAGAGCTTACACTTCGAGTCCAGTGACCTTTCTCCCCAGGTGCTGCCAGACTTGCTGAGTTCCTTCAACAGCTTTTTTTTTGCTTTGGCATTGTTTCTCGGTTCAATTTTGAAAGTCAGAATCAGATAAAAGTGTTTATGCTAAAATAGCCTAATTCAAAAGGCAGCTGCAAGACAGAAGCAGTTATCATTCAAACTCCTGACAAAACTGATATGAATGAGGCACTAATTAGCTAGGAAGTTACAGCTCCAGATCAGATAAAGATTTTTACATCGCCCTGAACAGGCTTTGCGTGTAAATTAATCAGTTGGAAAATGGATGATTTACTGGTTAATCTGAAAAAATTGGCACAGGTGAGCCAGTACTGGAATAAGCTGTTCAGTTGTGTGCATAACACCTCGACACAGAAAGAAAAATAAAACAAGGGATAGTTTTTGCACCACATGACCGGAAGAGGCATATGACCAGTGTGAGTGCACTCTTCCCCTGAGTGAGACAGTGACTGTGTAACTTTATTTGGTAATTTGGCTCAATGTGGGAATTGGGTGCTCTGGAACAAAAAGGTTTACTACAGGATATAAAATCTGCAAAGGGAGGCTTCAGAGTGGGAGGTTAATTAGCAGGGTGTGAGAAAACAATCTGCAGTGAGTACTGGAGTAAAGTCATGAATCACTTCTTTTTAATTTCAAAAATATACTTTATTCACAAAAAAAGTGTTTTTACACAAACATATCGTCACAAATGCAGTTCGGTTCTGTACAACAGCCTTTGAGGAAACAACCAAACACTGGACTTTAATTTGATAGAACAAATAAACCAAAGACATCTCAAATGTGAGGCAACAAGGTGTAGAGCTGGATGAGCACAGCAGGCCAAGCAGCATCAGAGGAGCAGGAAAGCTGATGTTTCTGTCCTGGACCCTTCTTCGGAAAATTGTCTGAAAGAAGGGTCTAGGCCCGAAACATCAGGCTTCCTGCTCCTCTGATGTTGCTTGGCCTGCTGTGTTCATCCAGCTCTCCGCCTTGTTATTTCAGATTCTCCAGCATCTGCAGTTCCTACTGTCTCTAACATCTCTAATAGACAATAGACAATAGACAATAGGTGCAGGAGCAGGCCATTCAGCCCTTTGAGCCAGCACCACCATTCATTATGATCCTCCACAATCAGTATCCTTTTCCTGCCTTATCCCCATAACTGTTGATTCCACTATCTTTAACAGTTCTATCCATCTCTTTCTTGAAACTATCCAGAGACTTGGCGTCCACTGCCTTCTGGGTCAGAGCATTCCATATATCCACACTCTCTGGGTGAAGACGTTTTTGCTCAACTCTGTTCTAAATGGCCTACCCCTTATTTTTAAACTGTGTCCTCTGGTTCTGGACTCACCCATCAGCGGAAACATGCTTCCTGCCTCCAGATTGTCCAATCCCTTAATAATCTTATACGTCTCAATCAGATCCCCTCTCATCCTTCTAAACTCAAATGTGTACAAGCCCAGTTGCTCCAATCTTTCAACATATGATAGTCCCGCCATTCCAGGAATTGACCTTGTGAGCCTACGCTGCACTCCCTCAATAGCAAGAATGTCCTTCCTCAAATTTGGAGACCAAAACTGCACACAATACTCCAGGTGGGGTCTCACCAGGGCCCTCTACAGCTGCAGAAGGACCTCTTTGCTCCTATACTCAATTCCTCTTGTGATGAAGGCCAGTATGCCATTCGCTTTCTTCACTGCCTGATGTGCCTGCATGCTTGCTTTCATTGACTGATGTACAAGAACACCCAGATCTCGTTGAACTTCCCCTTTACCTAACTTGACTCCATTGAGATAGTAATCTGCCTTCCTGTTCTTGCCACCAAAGTGTATAACCACACATTTATCCACATTAAACTGCATCTGCCAAGCATCCATCCACTCACCTAGCCTGTCCAAGTCACCCTGTATTCTCATAACATCCTCCTCACATTTCACACTGCCACCCAGTTTTGTGTCATCAGCAAATTTGCTAAAATTACTTTTAATGCCTTCATCTATATCATTAATGTATATTGTAAATAGCTGCGGTCCCAGCACCGAACCTTGTGGAACGCCACTGGCCACTCCTGCCATTCCGAAAGGGACCCGTTTATCACTACTCTTTGCTTCCTGTCAGCCAGCCAACTTTCAATCCAAGCCAGTATTTTGCCCCAATACCATGTGCCCTAATTTAGCTCACTAATCTCCTATGTGGGATTTTATCAAAGGCTTTCTGAAAGTCCAGGTATACTACATCCACTGGGTCTCCCTTGTCCATCTTCATAGGCCTTTGTCATTGCTAATCAATGTGATGTGAGTGCAGGGGAAGTAGGTGATTAGTGAATAGAAGTTAGAAGCTGTGATTACTTCTAGTATTTCAAACAAAAGTAAGGTTTTCAGTTTGTGTTTAGGTCACATCCATCTGCCTCCTTTAAAAATAGGGTGAGTATAAGATTATGTTTAAAAGAACTTTTAACTCTTAACTTTTTTTTTCCTGTGTTTTTAACTGTGGATTGTAATGAGAAAAGATAGGCTTGAAGAGGTAAGGATGGCTGGGTGATTTATATTTTTCAAAGGTAAGCAACCTAATACACAGTGTAAACATTGTTACATAGCTGCTTGTTCATCCAGTGGTTAAAATATAGTTGCCGGAGCTGAGGGCTTTTCAAAGGATTGGCACTGCTGCCTCGCAACGTCAGGGGCTTGGGTTCAATTCCAGCCTTGGGCAACTGTCTGTGTGGAGTTTTCACATTCTCCCTGCGTCTACGTGGTTTTCCTCCGGGTGCTCCAGTTTCCTCCCACAGTCCAAAGATGTACAGGCTAGGTGGTTTGTTCATGGCGAGTCGGTAATAGAAATAGAGTAAGGGGTTGGGTCTGGGTGGGGTGTTCTGAGGAGGGGGCAGCATGGGCTCGATGGCCTGTTTCCACACTCTGTTCTCTGATTCTGTAAATAGAGCTCTGTTTGGTACAGATAACTGATTGATCTGTGTATTAGTGATCAGTTAGCAATGACAAAGGTCTTCTTCCACTAGCTACAGTAACTAGTTCTCAGGAGCTGAATATCATGGGGCTGTGAACAAGATACAAAAAAAATCAGCTCAGGAGCTCTGTTCTATATCGTAAAAGCTACTTTAAGCCTGAAGAAAATGTGTTTCTTTGCTTCAATTGTTGTGGCTCTTTAAATGGATAAAGTCAAAGACATTTCTGTCAGTGATCCTGACACACTATGCCACCTGCAAACTATTGGAGCCTCCCGGAAAAAGATGATTAAGAAGCAACAATCGAACCAGCATAAGAATCATTTCAACAAATGTAGTGAACAGGAACCACTGAACTTATTGTTTACTTGTAGCTAGTAAGCTAGTGTCTGATTACTTGTAATAAACAGTAATTCTTAATTTCTGGTACCTGGTCTGCACTTTCTGTCAATCTAGGTCTGTAAGTCAGGTAGTTTGGGGAGTTCTGTGCATTGTAAACATCTTTAGCTTTCGAGATGACTCGAAGAATAATAAGTAAAAACCAAAAGAACTGCAGATGCTGTAAATCAGAAACAAAAGCAGATGTTGCTGGAAAGGCTCAGCAGGTCTGCCTGCATTTGTGAAGAGAGGTCAGAGCTAAAGTTCTGGGTCTAGTGACCCTTCCTCAGAACTGAGTGGCGCTAGGAAAATGTTGGCTTATTTGTAGAAGATAGGGTGGAAGGAGGGGCTAAGGCGTAAAAGATAGGTGGGGATAGAGCACAAAGAGAGAGATGAACAGTGGAGGAGTGGATAATGGTCTGGCTAGGAGAGTGAATAGCTGTTAAAGGAGACTGTTAATGGCCAACAATAGGTGTTGTGTAATGACAGACTATGTGATAACAAGGCCTGGTGTGGTAGGAGGCTCGGATACAGGGTGTCTTGGGACACCCTGGCTCACTCTTCATTCAATGTCAACACCCTACCCCTACAGCCCCATGGCACCTTGCCCGTAACCATCAAAGGTGCAACACCTGCCCATTTATCTCGTCCTTCCTCAGTAATCAAGGGCCCAAACATACCTTCTGGGTGAAACAACATTTCACCTGCACTTCTCACAATCTATTCTACTGCATTTGCTGCTCACAATTTTGTCTTCTCTACACTGAGGAAACGAAGCGTAGGCTGGGTGACTGATTCACAGACCACCTACAGTCTGCCCACAGAAAAGACCCCAAGCTACCTGCTGCCTGCTGCTTTAACACACCACCCTGTTCCCTGCTCAACATCCCTGTCTCTCACTTGCTGTAGTGAACCAGCAAAGTTCAGCACAAGCTGGAAGAACAAAACCTCATTTTCCGCTTGGGGACCCTGAAGCCCTCCGGACTCAGTATCGAGTTCAATAATTTTAGGACCTAAACGCTCCCATGTCCCAGCCCCCTATCCCACACACCAGGCCTTGTTACCACACAGCCTGCCATTACACACCACTTAGCGTTAGTCACCAGTTGCCTTTGAGAAGGTGTTGGCGTGCATTGCATTGAACTGCTGCGGTCCATATATTGTAGGTAGACCCACAATGTCATATGGGAAGGTGATCCAGAATTTTGACCCAACGTTAGTGAAGGAATAAGAATATATTTCTAAGCCAGGAGTACTTGTCGGTGGTGGTACATCCAAGCATCGGCCCCTCTTGGTCCTTCTAGATGTAATGGCTATTGGTTTGAAAACTGCGGTCTGAGGTTCCTTTGTGATTTTCTTTTTGCAGTGTGCCTTTTACATTGTGCTACTGAGTGCCAATGATGGAGGGAGTGAATATTTTATCTAATCTGTCATCAAGAATTGCTTTTTTCTAACAAAAAAAGTGAATCTGATATTATGAAAGAAGGCCATGAACTTTTTAAAGCATTCATCATGTGTTTCAGACACTGGAATATCAAAATGAATGCTTTTAGAACAAGCCATTAGTTAGTTATTCAGATAAAATTGCAATATCAACTGAATAGTTGAAATTATCCAATGAGTAATTTAAATAGCTTCCATGATTTGCAGCAATGTTTGATCATAAATAGTTAGCCCAAAGTTAATGCATTTCTGGAATTATGAAATTAGATCATTTAAAAGCCCATGTATAAGATTTAACACATTTTAAAAAGATTTTATTGTGGTATGTTTAGGATAAAATGAGCATTATATCTACCTGGAGTTGTCTTAATAGGAGGCCTGGGTGTGAGGTCAATGCTGTTAAAAACTTAAGCGAAAGTAGGTAATTGATACCATGCTTGGGTTTAAGAAGTTTATAATGTATGCGCAAGACAGAAAATGCATTAACATTTGAATAACCCTTCCAAACTTGGAACTTTCAAATGTTAAACTGAATTGAGGAAGGGTCCCTAGATTAAAATATTGAACTCCTGCTTTCTGACCACAGATGCTGCCAGACCTTCTCTAGCAATCGGATGATTCTCTGATGGTGCTTGGCCTGCTGTGTTCACCCAGCTCTGCACCTTATCTTCTCCAGCAATCAAAGACAATAAAATGTGAGGCTGGATGAACACAGCAGGCCCAGCAGCATCTCAGGAGCACAAAAGCTGACGTTTCGGGCCTAGACCCTTCAT
Organism: Stegostoma tigrinum; assembly: GCF_030684315.1. Lineage (NCBI taxonomy): Eukaryota > Metazoa > Chordata > Chondrichthyes > Orectolobiformes > Stegostomatidae > Stegostoma > Stegostoma tigrinum. The sequence continues at coordinate 95,608,473 of NC_081360.1, forward strand.
CAGAGGAAGGGTCTAGGCCCGAAATGTCAGCTTTTGTGCTCCTGAGATGCTGCTGGGCCTGCTGTGTCCATCCAGCTTCACATTTTATTGTCTTGGATTCTCCAGCATCTGCAGTTCCCATTATCACTTCTCCAGCAATCATTGCTTTTGGTTCAGATCTTCAGCATCCACAGTTTCTTGTTTTATTTCAGTCGACCAGCAAGCCTGATGTGGTCATACTCACAGGATCTTACCTTTACACACAGCCCCCCAGGCAACAGTGTCACTACCCCGAGTATGTCCTGTCCCAGCAACCGGACTGACCCAGCAAAGGTTGCAGCCCAGTGCTATACAGTCAGGAGGGTGTTGCCCAGGAGGTCATCAACATAGAGTCTAGACCCCATGGTGTCTTCCAGCATCAGCCCAAGCATGGGCAAAGCAACTTCCCATCGTGACTTCAATATCTATCACTAAGTCCCTCAGCAGTACTGACTAAACAGGTTTAGCCCAAAGGAAATGGACCCCAGATCAGTGGCAGACACTGGGGGAGCTAATAACAGTGAAAAACGTACTTGACCTCATCCTCACTAATCTAATTGGCACAATTACATCTGCCCACGAGTCACTACTGCAGTCATCATGGAATCCAAGTCTGGTTTTTACATGTGTGGCACTATCCTCGTTGTAGAGTATCATTGTATCACATAGGACAGATTTATAATAGATCTAGAAACTGAAGACTGAGCATCAATAGGAAAGAATTGCACTCCAATACAACCTGTAACTCCTTGCAAGCATAACCCCCACTCTACCATTACCACCAGGCCAAGGGAGCACCAGGACATGCCTAAAACTGAGTTGTCAACCTGGTGAAGCTACAAAATAGGATTACTTGTGTGCCAATCATCATAATCAGCAAGTGACAGACGCAGTTAAGTAATTCCGGAAACAATGGATCAGATCCAATCTCTGCAGTCCTGCCACATCCAATTGTGAATGGTAGTAGACCATTAAACATTTTGCAGGACAAGGAGATAGCAAGAATTGCAGATGTTGGAGCCAGAGATAACAGTATGGAGATGCAGGAACACAACAGGCCAGGCAGCATCAGAAAAACAGGAAAGCTGGTGTTTTGGGCTGGGGCCCTTCATCAGAACTGGTGAAGAACTGTTTACAATTCAAATCCCCTCTCTGCTGGTTGGAGTCACACATTGGCCATTTAGAAAGATGGCTGTGGTTATTGGATGTCAGTCATCTCAGCTCCAGGGCACATCTGCAGGAGTTCCTCAGGGTAGTGTCCTGGGCCCAACCAGTTTCAGCTGTTACATTAATGATTGACTTTTCCTCCAAGGTTTGAAGGGATGTTTGTATAATCGCAATGTTCGACACCATTCACAACTCTTCAAGTATTGAAGGCAGCGCCAAAATCAGCAAGATCTGGATAATATCCAGAATTGGGCTGACAAGTGACAAGTAACATTTGCGCCACACAAGTGCCAGGCAATGACCATCCCCAGTAAGAAAATGCAACCATCACCCCTTGCCATTCAATGGTGTTACCGGTACTGAAAGCCCCACTACCAACATCCTGGGGCTTACCATTGACCAGCAACTGAAATGGACTAGTCACAAATACCGTGGCTGCAAGAGGTTAGGAATCCTGCAGTGAGTGGCAGACCACCTGACTCCCCAGAATCTATCCACCATCCACAAGGACTCTGTATGTCTCACAGGATTCTAAGACAGTATTACAGGGAGGCAGTAGTGTGGTCTACCATTTCTTCAGCTTGCAGCAAATCCCATACCCATCATGAGACAGTAGGAACTGCTGATGCTGGAGTCTGAGATAACAAGGTGTGGAGCTGGATGAGCACAACAGGCCAGAGACCATCAGCGGAGCAGGAAAGTGGACATTTCGAATCTGGACCCTTCTTTAGAAATGGGGGAGGGGAAGGGGACTCTGAAATAAATAGAGAGAGGAGAAGGCAGTGATAGAAGGTGAATAATGGAGCAGATAGATGGAGAGAAGACGGACAGGTCAAGGAGGTGGGGATGGAGCCAGTGAAGGTGCATGTAGGTAGGGAGTTAGAGTAGGGGTTGGTTCCCTATAGGGGCTATTTTCTCTGTCGGGTCAGAGGCTGAGGGATGACCTTATCGAAATTTATAAAACCATGAGGGGCATGGATAAGGTGAGAAGTCAAGGCCTTTTCCCCAGTGTACAGGAGTCCAAAACTAGAAGCCATTGGTTTAAGGTGAGAAAGGAATGGGTTAAAAGGGGCCTAAGGGGCAACTTGATCATGCAGAGGATGGTGTCTGTATGGAACGAACTGCCAGAGGAAGTGGTGGAGATTGGTGCAACTACAACATGTAAAAGGCATCTGGATGGGTTCATGAATAGGAAGGGTTTGGAGGGATGCACATCTGTATGACTCCACAAACTCAGACAAAATGGTGCAAGGCACCAGCTCACCACCCTACTCTGGGGACCATAAATAATAGCCTAGATCACGAGGCCCACATCCCATGAACAAATAAAAATGAGATGATAAAAATAGTGTATTGTTCCTTTTACCTCTGTTCAACCAGGGAAGACAAGATTTTAAAAAGTGGGACAATGACTGAAAGTCATCTAATTTGGAGATGGAAAGGCCCTTATATATGGAAAACATTCATATCAGAAGATGTTAGAGAAGCAATGGCCAGGTCTCTGAAATTAGTATAATAATTCATCAGAAGTGGGGTATTTCTGGAGAATTGACAGACATCTGATGCCATTCCCATACTCATAAAGAGACAAAATAAGTCCAGAATCTATAGGCAAATTAGCTCAGCACTCGTGCTAAGGAAGACGATGAAACCTTTAATGAAAATTGTCACAGAACAAATATCTAGAAACTGACAATATAATAAAGAGTAGTCACCAAAGGATTGCAAAAGGGAAGGTCATGCTTGACAAACTTTATTGAATTTTTTTGACAAAGTAACAGAAAGAATAGACAAGCTAATGCAGCAGTTTTAATATATTTGGCTTCTCAGTTTAGTAAACACATAAATAAGACCACAGGATGCGCACAGGCTGCAGAAAAATGAGCTGGTTACAAAACAGAAAACTGAATAACCACTCGGGCCAAGGAAATTTGGGAATGAGTGTCTGCAAGGCTGAATACCTGAACCATTTCTTCTTCATTTACATGGAAGATTCTGATGCTGGGCTAGGATGCACAATTCTAAAATTTGCAGACAACACTGATTTTGGAGGCGCAGTTAATAAAGCAATGTAAGAGAAAACATTAACAAGCCTGCAGAATGGACATGCAGTGATATTAAAATTAATTTGTCAAGTGCGGTAGTGAATTTTGTTCCCTTTTTAAAAATTCATTCACAAGGTGTGGGTATTCCAGCTTCTCTAGCTGCCCTTGAGAAGACGGTGGGGAGCTAATTTTTTGAACTACTGGAATCCATTTTATGCAGGTAGATCTCCACACTGTAAGTCACCAAGAGTCCATTTGATTTCATTCGTTTTTTTTTAATTTTTGAGACAGCTGCTCTCACCACATCCTCAGATCCACACTCAGTTCTATGTAGTGTCACATGCACCCCCTCGAACTCTCTCTCCAACAGCATCGCAACACACTGGCTCAGAGCTTCACCACTCCGCAGTTCCACTTCATCCTCCAGCCCATTCGCAATGTCAACAAGAATCTTTAGCTTTCCCTTTTCCTTTCAGGTATCAAGGCACTCAATGTGCAACTGCTCAGAGATACTCCATGGCCCTCTAGAACCTTCCTCTCATCCCCTTTCTCTTGACAAGATGACACAATGAATCAGTGGTCAGCACTACTGCCTCACAGTACCTGGACTTGAGTTCAATACCACCCTCGGGTGTCTGTCTGTATGGAGTTTGTACATTCTCCCTCTGTCTGTGTGTGTTTCCTCCGGAAGTTCCGATTTCCTTCCAAACATGTACGGTCTAGGTGGATGGCTGTGCTAAATTGCCTGTACTGTTCAGGGGTGTGTAGGTTAGGTGGGTTATAGGGGAATGAGGCTGGGTGGGATGTCCTGAGGGTTGGCTTTTGACTTGTTGGGCCAAAGGGCCTTTTCCCGCATCATGGGGATTCTATGACTCCATCCCTTTCCCCAAACCTACCTCGTGTTGGGTATTCACCATTCCACCTAACCTTCCCCTCTCTGATGCTGAATGTTACTCAGCAAAAGTCTCATCTTTATTCTTCCAAGCCCCTACCTTAATGAATGTAGGCACAGCATGAAGTTGAAGCCATCTTTGTCACTGTGCCCATTTCTTTGAACCAAGAGTCGTCTCTGCATCCCACAGGCCCCTTCGCCCAGTTCTAACATTCTCCCTCCCTCTGGCCTTTTACCTGCACTCGATCTGTTCAATGAGAACTATCAATATGACATTGGTTGCCTCAATTTCCCTGCCAACCTCAACAAATCCAACCTATCTCCCTCCAAACTGACTACACTCCGTGCACTTACATCTAACCCTGACTTTGTTATTAAGCCTGCTGATAAAGGTGGTGCTGTTGTAGTCTGCCATACTGACCTCTACATTGCAGAGGCTGAGTGTCAGCTCTCAGATGCCTCCTCCTATCTTTCCCTAGACCATGACCCCACCGTGATGCATCAAGCCATTGTATCTACTACGGTAGCCAATCTCATTTCATCTGATGATCCTCTCCCCTCACTGCCTCCAAGCTGATAGTCCCCCAGCTATGCACAGCTCGTTTCTAACTCTAGCCAAAAATCCACAAATAGGACTGCCTGGGCAGACCCATAGTTTCAGACTGCTCCTGCCCCAATTCATCTCTTCCTACCTTGACTCGGCCTTTTCTCCTCTGGCCCAGTCCCTGCCTACTTACATCCATGATTCCGCTGATGCTTTATTGTCACATGCACACAAATGAGTACAATGAAAAGGTTACAGTCGCTGCATTACGTCGCCATCTTAAGTACAAAGGTACCTAGGTATAATTACAAATTCTTAAGAAACAAAAGAAAATGAGAAAGTAAAGAAACAAATAGTCCAGCATTAAAGGTAATGGGCAAAAATGGAAAAATAAAGAAATAAAAAGTTCAGAATATCTATCCAGTCCATGCAGGCACATAACCTGTGCAAACATAGTGGAGTGAACAGCACAGAATTGCATGAAGCTCGCTGCAGCTCACAAATAGGAACTCTCCATGAAACTCTGAAATTGACACAATGTTTGGTAAAGCTCATTGTTCTGAGGAAGGGTCACCGGGCCCGAAACGTTAACTCTTTTTCTCTCCTCCACAGATGCCGCCAGACCTGCTGAGCTTTTCCAGCAGTTTTGTTTTTGTTTTGGTAAAGCTCAAAACCTGTGGGGTCATCTCTGCGTATCCCTCTGACAAGCAAAGCATAATAGCCGGAATTTATCCTCACATCACAAGACAGAAGAATCAAACATGCAGCACTTGTCAGTTCTCTGCTGGAGTGCCTTGATTACAGTGTTCAGTTCTTGAGCAGAACTTGAGCTTTGGGCTTTGGCTCAGATTAAAGTGAGTGACAAACTGAGGAAGCTAAAAAGGCTGGAGATGACAGCGGGTCAAGTGGCATCCATGGAGAGAGAGCAAGTTAACGTTTTGAGTCTAGACGATTATCCAACAGAGTTGACGTGAAGTATGTAGGTGGCAGCATTTATGCGCTGGTGGCTTGGTGGGGGGGGAGGTATGGTGGGGGAGAAAGGATACTGATAGTGCAGATTAAGTGATGTGAATGTGAGCATGGCAGAACAATGGTGTATCTAGCTGCCAGGCAGGAAAGAGCAGGCAGTCCCACTGGGGTGGAGGGAGGAGACAGAGGGTGACAGAGAATGTAACAAGTAAAACAAAAAGAAATGGAAGGATTGGGAGTGGGTTCACAATTTAAATGTGTTGATCTCAATATTAAGCCCAGAAGGTCATAAAATGACAAACTGAGCCCCAGATTTCTGAAGAAGAGTTTAGGCCCGAAACGTCAGATTTCTTGCTCCTCTGATGCTGCTTGGCCTGCTGTGTTCATCCGGCTCCACACCTTGTTAACACAGCTTTAATGTCTGCTTTTTTGTGGGAGCTTGCTCTGATGAAATTGGTTGCTGTATTTCCTTCCACTAGATCTGTAACTGCATTTCAAGAATTACCCTTTGGGACATCCTAAAGATTTGAAAGACTCTGTAGGAAATCAACATATTTTCCTTCTTAACATCTCACTGTTGGGTGGATGATTTCATGAAATGAAAATGTCACATTTTTATATAAGGAAAGCAGAGCTTTGTGTCCTGTTTTATTTGAAAATGGCAGATTTCATTCAAGCATTGGCGAAAGTAACAGAATTTTGATAGCCATGCAAAGAAGCTTAAAATCCCAAACTGCACTAACTAATCAATCATACAAATAGTGAAGCAAAGCTTTTATATGATGAAATGCTGAACTTAACTTAAAACACAACTCAGGATGTCACCATCTCTTCAAGTTGACATCCTTCAAACAAAATGGGAGGTTAGCACTAAGGTTGCCTAGAAATGGTAAATCAACCACAATAGGAATGTATTAAGGAAATTATTAATCATTCATAAACCACTGAAACTTCTTCCACTTCTCAATGTGTGAAATGAGATATGGGGCAAGAACCAAGATTCCCAAATGTGGGTAAACACTTCAGTGGTTATTGGATTCAGTCAACCAGAACATAATCCCTTCACACTAAAAATCACAATAAAGCACAATATCTAATTTCTTAATGGATTTTTATCTCCCTAATGGAAATGAGGTGTGAACTGCTTTCGGCTATGATAGGGCATATTGGTTTATAGATTGAAGCCTCCAGTAGTCAGATTGCTATCTGAATGCCCTAACTCCCAAATTAACCCTCTTTCCTTTTGCCATTAATATTTTCAGCATGCATTTTGCTCCTGCCGCAATCTAACATAGTGGAGCACATTGGATGAGTTCATAATCTTCTGGAATCTCATATCGGAAATATATGCTAGAAAGGAGTTAACATTTTGTACTGTATTTTTCAATGCAGCGTGCTTGACGGCACTTTTGACAAAGGACTCAGTACTGAGACAGCTGGGTGCAAGAGAACATCCCAGACGTGTGTGTGGAGGTATCTGTGAATGATGTATCATTGCCATTTGGCCATTCCTCCCAAGTGATTGAACTGCAATTGGACTAATACCAAAGCAAAATCAGTGTTGCAGAAATACAAACATCCATTTTGCCTTTGATTCTAAAACATAAAAACAGCACCTTGGCTCAGTGCTTAGTAATGCTGCCTCACAGTCCAACCCTTGGTCTGTGAAGAGTTTGCACATTCTCCCTGTGTTTCATGGGTTTCCTCCAGTTTTTTCTCACAATCCAAAATATGTGCAGGTTAGGTGGATTGGCCATGGGAAATGCAGAGCTACAGGTGGGTCTGTGTGAGTTGCTCTTTGGAGAGTCTGCATGGATTTGAGGGGCTGAATGGCCTGTTTCCACACTGCAGGGATTCTATAAGCAGTTTTATTGCACCTGCCCACACTCCATGAGTATTGAACAAACACTCAAGTTGCAGGTCAGTTTCATCTTTATCTCGAGGAAGTAATCATATCAGAATAAAAAGTAACCTGCATTTTTGTGTCACCTTTCTTTGACTCCAGTGAAGTACAGCAAACTTTGTTTTAACTGGCACTTTATTAACCAGCCTTCTTGATAAACCGGCATGAATAAAAATATCCCTGAGATAAGGCCATGTCCGAGCATTTATGATGTAAGTATAACAATGATGTAGACACCTCATGCTTTACATTTCTATTATTCACTGTATTTTTTCATTGGTTTTGGAAGATGTGTTGATGTTTTTACTCAGAAAAGGACCTCCTATTTGTCTTTTATAGACAAAAAGGCTCCTCTAAAACTTTTTCTTTAAAAGTAACCATACACTGCATTGCATTTATTCATGTACCAAGATATTTATGAGGACAATTTAGTTTGAGAGGCATTGCTCATTGGTCCTCATCGTCTTCACCACAGTGTGCCAGGTGTCAACCAGGCAGAGTACAACAACAAAGATAATAAAATGTGAAGCTGGATGAACACAGCAGGCCAAGCAACATCTTAGAAGCATAAAAGTTGACATTTCGGGCCTAAACCCTTCATCAGAGAGGGAGATGGAGTGAGGGTTCTGAAATAATTAGGGAGAGAGGGTGAGGCGGACCGAAGATGGATAGAGGAGAAGATAGGTGGAGGGGATAGGTCAGTCCGGGGAGGACGGACAGGTCAAGGAGGCGGGATGAGGTTGGTAGGTGGGAAATGGAGGTGCAGCTTGAGGTGGGAGGAGGGGATAGGTGAGAGGAAGAACAGGTTAGGGAGGCGGCAACGAGCTGAGCTGGTTTAGGGATGCAGTTGGGGAAGGGGAGATTTTGAAACTGGTGAAGTCCACATTGATACCATTGGGCTGCAGGGTTCCCAAGCGGAATATGAGTTGCTGTTCTGCAACCTTCGGGTGGAATCATTGTGGCACTGCAGGAGGCCCATGATAGACATGTCATCTAAAGAATGGGAGGGGGAGTGGAAATGGTTCGTGACTGGGAGGTGCAGTTGTTTATTGTGAACTGAACAACTTGTGTTCGTGCAGCACCTTTTCTATGCAGGAAAAGATGCCACAGAGCTTCAGAGGGGCAAAGTGTGATACTGAACCAGAGGAACAAACAGTAGGCCAGGCGACCAAAGCTTCGTCAGAGAAGTAGATTATAAAGAATGTCTTTAAACATTGTCATCCACCACTCATTACATCATAAATTGCCCATGAACATGCTGAATTGAATCTGTTCATTTTTACAGGTACACAGTACTAAATTCTGTTGAAGCTGCAGCAGTATATAAGACTAAGGGTGTCACTCCCAAGCCTGCTATTTGCTGTCCATCCGTCATTGAATATGAATGAAGACTCAAGACAAGTCTTTATTAGTCAGGAGGCACATTTTAATCAGACTACCTTTATTGAATACATTTGCTGGGCTTCCATTGTCATCCTGCTCCATGTCTGCCTCTAAATGATGATATATTTTAATCGTGATAACAAAGTGTGGAGCTGGATGAACACAGCAGGCCAAGCAGCATATTAGGAGAACAAAAGATGATGCTTCGGCCCTAGACCCTTCTTTAGCTCGACACTGTTATGTTGAATTCTCCAGCATTTGCAGTTCCCATTATCTCTGATATATTTTAATCTGCCAGTCTGCTTAGTGAGATGCTGTAGGTTCTGTATTTTCCCCTCACAGATTCTTCTGACACAGATATTAGAGAAGCAGATGGTTTTATCCTGACCCTCCCCCAACAAACATCATCAGACTCTTAATTCCAGAATTTTATTGAATTGCCTTAGCAGGATTTGAGCATGGGTGCCCAGAACATTCCTTGATCTTTAGATCAACAGTCCAGTGATAATACCATTAGACCATCACCTCCCCTTGGTCTTCTTGTGTTACCTTGTAATCACTTTGATGAGACCTTAAAGAACCCATTAGGTGCTTTCAGCCTAAAAATACAGTGCTCAGTGTCCAAATTAAGAATAATGAACTGCTAATGCTTGAGTACTGTTGGGCGTATGGTAGGTAATTCAAAATGTAAAGGATAATGCAATTCCCATTCTCATATTTTGCATGGAAAGGGAGATGTTTGAGTTAGGTATGCAATACTGCACTAATGTATATCTTGGCTTGTCATAGATACGTGGTCTCTGCTTTGAGTGCCTCACTAGAGGCAACCATCTTGCAGCCCAGTCACTAAAAGTCACAGTATAAGCTGGTCGAACATTCTTAGAATTCCAAACAGGTATTCCTTCTCAGGTACACAAGTGCCCCATGTTTGTATCTTCTTTGTATCGAAGAGAAGTTCTGGAAATCTTAGTTCAGCATCTTACTGTTCATCTCACTCCTGCTTCCAATCATAATGTGGGAGTTAGGCTTTACTGTTCTGTTTAATGTAGCAAAGAGATGTCTGAGAAAAGACACATTTAGTCAAAACTTGTCATGTTACATTTATCAAAATGATTTGTAAGACATGCCACTATAAGATAAAAATCACATTTGTACTGCATGAGAAGAGAATGCTGATTGTTGACAAGTGGTGTCTGATTGTTGACAAGTACACTCTGATCAGTAGAGGCTTTGCTAAGAATGTATTAGTCAGATGATGACTGACAGTTAACTGACAAGTTTGGTTTAAATTTTAAATCAGGCATCTTGACTCTGATTTGTCAAGGCATTACTCCGAGAAATAAATCAAGTACCTTGTAGGGCAGAATCTGTTGGTAGAATCAAAATGTGGACTCAGTGAGCTACTGTCGTTTAGCATCAAACTGTGACTAGATGAGGCAGACCAGTGGAAGGTAAAAGTTCAGCACAACATCATGGGCCAAAGGGCCTGTACTGTGTTATGCTGCTCTATGTTCTAAAGGACATCATTTGCCAGAGATAATGGGAACTGCAGATGCTGGAGAATCCGAGATAACAAAGTGTGAAGCTGGATAAACACAGCAGGCCAAGCAGCATCTCAGGAGCACAAAAGCTGACGTTTCGGGCCTAGACCCTTCATCAGAAAAGGGGGATGGGGAGAGGGTTCTGAAATAAATAAGGAGAGTGGGGAAGGGGGATCGAAGATGGATAGCAGAGAAGATAAGTGGAGAGGAGAGAATGGGTGGGGACAAGACAGACAAGTTAAAGAGGCAGAAAAACTGCTCGATGTCCAACCATGACTGGTATTCGTTGATGTGTGGGTGGAGGGGACAAAGGTGAGCCCCTTACTGAGGACTGACCGTTAGTCTTCCATCAGTGGGAGGTCTCGGGGGATGGTGAAGATTCAGCAGGGCTCAGTGTGGCTGTCTCCTCTGGAGCTGCTGGCTGTGGAGGTTGTGGGCGGACCGATGTCGGCATTGGCTATGGGCAGATTAAGTCGATGTCGGCTGTGGGTGGAGTTCCTGTGTCATCTGTGGTGGGCAGGGTTCTGTCAGTGTCAGTGATGGGCGGAGTTGCGCCAGTGGTGGGCACAGTTCTGTGGGCATCAGCAGTGGGTGGAGTTGCGTCGGCTGTGGGAAGGGTTGCGTTGGCGGTGGGCAGAGTTCCGTTGGCACCAGCAGTAGGCAGAGTTCCGTTTGGGTCTAGGCCCGAAACGTCAGCTTTTGTGCTCCTGAAATGCTGCTTGGTCTGCTGTGTTCATCCAGCTTCACACTTTGTTATCTTGGATTATCCAGCATCTGCAATTCCTATTATCTCCGTTTGGGCGTCGAGCAGCTTTTCCACCACCTTAGCTGGTCTGTTTCTTCTCCACCTATCTTCTCCTCTATCCATCTTTGATCCACCTCCCCCTCTCTCCCTATTTATTTCAGAATCCTCTCCCCATCCCCCTTTTCTGCTGGAGGGCCTACACCCGAAACGTCAGTTTTCGTGCTCCTAAGATGCTGCTTGGCCTGCTGTGTTCATCCAGCTCCACACTTTGTTACATCATTTGCCAGTTTTCTTTTTCTCTTTTAGGATTTGGGCTCATTTGGATTTTTGCACACACTGAAGTATAAAACATATTGATTGCAAATGGAAGGTCACAATACAAAACCCTGAGCAGATGAGAAAAACAAAGGCATGGCAGCTTGATTAACAATGGTTTAGGAGTTTGAGGGATGATTTATAGAGATGTATAAAATCATGAGGGACATTGATAAAGTGAATATTTTCCCAAGAGTAGAGGAGTTCAAAACTAGAGGTAATAATTTTAAGGTGAGAGAAGAAAGGCTTAAAAGGGGCCTGAGGACAATGTGACCACACAGGGGATGGTTCGAACGCAGAATGAACTTCTAGAGGAAGAGTTAGATATAGCTGCAATTACAACACTTAAGACATGTTTGGAGAAGTACATGATTGGGAAAGGTTTAGAGGGATGCCAGCAAATGGGATTAGTTTCATTTGGAAAACCTGGTTGGCATGGACAGGTTGGAGTAAAGGGCCTCTTTCAAGACTCTATGACACAAAGAATAGTAGGACAGTAAATTGTGAAGAGAAGATAAGGAGGATGCAGCTAATTTTCGCGAGGTTGAGTACGTGAACAAAGTTCTGGCAATTGAATATCATGTGGGAAAATGTAAAGTTGTTCTCTTTGACTTAAAGTATGCGGAAAGAGTATTATCGAGATGTTGCACAACTGCAGAATTCAAAGGTGCCAAGAGATCTCCATGTTCCAGTGGTTGAGTTACAACTTGCAGATACAGTCCATAAACCGGAAGTCTGTCGTTTAGTAAAATAAGAATTGAACATAAAAGTCAGGATAAAACGAAGAATTGTGGATGCCGGAGATCTGAAACAAAACTGAAACTGGCAGCAAATGTCAACTGGTTGGCAGCATCTGTGGAGAGAAAGCAGAGTTAATGTTTCAAAAAACAGAGTCTCCAGTCATTAGCTCTGTTTTTCTTCCCACAGATACTGCCAGACCTGCTGAGCTTCTCCAATAATTTATTTTATTGTTATAAAAGTAAGGATGTTATGTTTCAATTACATAGAGCATTGGTGAGACTGCACCTTGAATACTGTGTGCAGTTGTGATCACATAAAAAAGGATGTAAATGTTGTGGAGGTGAGTCATTAGATGCTTCCCATACTGATACCTGGAATCTGTGGGTTGCCTTATGAGGAACGGTTAGATAGACTGCGCTTCTTTCTTTGGAGGGTAGGAGGATAGGGGTGACTTGATTGAAGTGTGTAGGATCCAGAACTGTCTCGGCAAGAAGGTGTGGAAAGGTTTACTTCCTGCTGTCAGTGAATCCAGCACTAGGAGGCACTATTTCAAGAATACGGGTTAGAATACAGATGAGAAGAAATTGTTTTCTGAGTGTTATGTGACTGTGAAAGTCTCTGCCTTAGAAGATAATGGTGCCAGTGTAATTAAATATTTTAAAAGCAAAGGTAAACAGATTCTTATTCAACATGGGGTCCAAAAGTTAAAAGGTGTTACTTCAGGAAATTGGCAAACCACCCCGATAATTAAACTAAAACACAAGCCCTGACGTGTTATGACAGGAGTGGGGGTTCTCCTCCAGTAATTACCTCCAAAACACCCAGAGAAACTCTTCTTTCCCCTCGTAATCTATGAAAAGAGAGAAAAAAGATTCATTGATCTCAACTTTACAAGTAACAGGAAGCAATTCATTTAGTTAAGCCAACAATGAACAAATTAACAAAATTACTGACAAAGCACCCATTCCCCGCTAAATTACTACTTACTCCCGAATTGGTCTAAATTCTACTGGAATGCTTCAGAGATAATAGGAGCTGTAGAATCTGAGATAACAAGGTGTAGAGCTGGATGAACACAGGAGGCCAAGCAGCATCAGAGGAGCAGGAAAGCTTGACGTTTCAGGCCTAGCTCTTCTTCAGAATGGGGGAGGGGAAGGGGGTTCTGAAATAAATAGGGAACGAAGGGGAGGCGAATAGAAGATGGATAGAGGAGAAGATAGGTGGAGAGGAGACAGACAAGGTAAAGAGGCGGGGATGGAGCCAGTAAAGGTGAGCGTAGGCGGGGAGGTAGGGAGGAAATAGGTCAGTCCAGGGAGGACAGACAGTTCAAGGGGGTGGGATGAGGCTAGCAGGTAGGAGACGGGGGTGGGGCTTGAGGTGGGAGGAAGGACAGGTTAGGGAGGTGGGGTTGAGCTCGGCTGGTTTTGGGATATGGTAGTGGGAGGGGAGATTTTGAAGCTTGTGAAGTCCACAATGATACCATTGATACCATCAGGGAAACCAAGCAGTAGCTTGGAAACCACTTTGCAGAACACCTACGCTTGATTCGCACCAAAGAACTGCACCTCCCAGTTGCGAACCATTTCAACTCCCCCTCCCATTCCGCAGACATGTCCATCCTGGGCCTCCTGCAGTGCCACAATGATGCCACCCAAATTTTGCAAGAACAGCAACTCATATTCCGCTTGGGGGCCCTGCAGCCCAATGGTATCAATGTGGATTTCACAAGCTTCAAAATCTCCCCTCCTCTACTGCATCCCAAAACCAGCCTAGCTTGTCCCCGCCTCGCTAACATGTTCTTCCTCTCACCTATCCCTTCCTGAAGACACACCCCCATCTCCTACCTACTAGCCTCATCCTGACCCTTGACCTGCCTGTCCTCCCTGGACTGACCTATCCCCTCTCTACCTCCCCACCTACACTCACCTTTACTGGCTCCATCCCCGCCTCTTTGACCTGCCTGATTCCTCTCCATCTATCTTTTCCTCTAACCATCTTCGATCCGCCTCCCCTTTTTTCCCTTTTTATTTCAGAACCCACTTTCCCTCCCCCATTTCTGAAGAAGGGTCTAGGCCCAAAATGTCAAGCTTTCCTGCTCCTCTGATGCTGCTTGGCCTGCTGTGTTCATCCAGCTCTACACCTTGTTATCTCGACTGGAATGTCGTTTAAATAAGGACAAATCCCACTAATATAAATCCAATTAGTAGACAGCAATAAATTACAACTTAATCTAACTTAGTCTCATCTCGAATCTCTTCACAAATACCTTTCTTCCATTAATTCTGCTGTCAGGGATGTTTTATCTCCGTAATTTTTTCAATGAGGATTTTGAGCTAAAATACTGTGGGACCCTTAATTAATTAGAAGGACTTACTCCAAGAGCTGAATGGTGCTAACTCTGGCACGTGGATCAGCTCTCCCCGATTTTCCAAAAGCCCTCGTCTTATATACCCATAATGACATAATCAAATTCTTATGACATGATTGGTTTCAGGTTGTCAACACCATCAGATTTAAATTCAATTGGCTTTCTGTTTCTAGGTGCTTTTTTTTAAAATTAAGTGGCTGGGTTCAAACTCATTGTCTCAACATCAAAACAAGACTGTGCTGTTTTGTCTGCCATCTGTAAGGCTTATTTGATAAGCCAAGCAGCACCAGAGGAGGAGGAAAGCTGATGTTTCGGTCCGAGACCCTTCTTCAGAAATAGGGGAGGGGAAGGGGGTTCTGAAAGAAATAGGGAGAGAGGAGGAGGCGGAGTGAAGATGGATAGAGGAGAAGACAGTGGAGAGGAGACAGACAAGTTAAAGAGGTGGGGATGGAGCCAGTAAAGGTGACTGTAGGTGGGGAGGAAGGGAGGGGATAGGTCAGTCCAGGGAGGACAGACAGGTCAAGGGAGCGGGATGAGGTTAGTAGGTAGGAAATGGGGGTGCGGTGTGAAGTGGGAGGAGGGGATAGGTGGGAGGAAGGGCAGGTTAGGAAGGCGGGGACAAGCTGGGCTGGTTTTGGGATGCAGTGGGGGGAGGGGAGATTTTGAAGCTTGTGAAATCCACATTGACACCATTGGGCTGCAGGGTTCCCAAGCGGAATATGAGTTGCTGTTCCTGCAACCTTCGGGTGGCATCGTGTGGCACTGCCTGAGGCCCAGGATCGACATGTCATCTGAGAAATGGGAGGGTAGTTGAAGTGGTTCGCGACAGGGATGTACAGTTGTTTAGTGCAAACTGAGTGCAGGCGTCTGGCAAGGAGGTCCCCAAGTCTCCGCTTGGTTTTCCCGATGTAGAAGAGGCCACAACGGGAACAGTGGATACAGTATACCACATTAGCAGATGTGCAGGTGCACATCTGCTTGATGTGGAAAGTTTTCTTGGGGCCTGGGATGGGGGTGAAAGAGACGGTGTCGGGAAAGGTGCAGCACTCCCTGCAGTGGCAGGGAAAAGTGCCCAGTGTGGTGGGGCTGAAAGGGAGTGTGGAGTCGATAAGGGAGCCACGGAGAGGGTAGTCCCTCCAGAAAGCAGATAAGGGTGGGGAGGGAAAAATGTCTTTGGTGGTGGGGTCGGATTGCAGGTGGCGGAAGTGTCGGAGGATGATGCATTGGATACGGAGGGTGGTACATGGGGATAAGGGGTTTTCAGTTTTAGTTGTTATTGAGGGGTGCGAATGTGTTGTGGGAGGCACGATCGAGGGCGTTCTCGACCACTGCGGGGTGGGGGGGATGTTTGCGATCCTTAAAAAATAAGGACATCTGAAACGTATGTGAGTGGAATGCCTCATCCTGGGAGCAGATGCGGTGGAGGAGAAGGAATTCGAAATAGGGGATGGCATTTTAACAGGAAGGTGGGTGGGAGGAGGCGTATTCTCGGTAATGGTGGGAGTCAGTGGGCTTGAAATGGATATTGTTTTCTCGGTGGTTGGCAGAGATGGAGACAGAGATGTCCAGGAAGGTGAGGGCAATGTTAGAGATGGTCCAGGTGAACTTGAGGTTGGGGTGGAAGGTGTTGGTGAAGTGGATAAGCTGTTCGAGCTCCTCATGGGAGCCTGTGGCGGTGCCGATACAGTCATCACTGTAACGGAGGAAGAGGTGGGGTTTGAGGCCAGTGTAGGTGCAGAAGAGGGATTGTTCCAGGTAACCTAGAAAAGGGCAGGCACAGCTTGGGCCCATGTGGGTACGCATGGCCACCCCCTTCGTCTGTAGGAAGTGGGAGGAATTGAAAGAGAAGTTGTTGAGGGTGAAGACGAGTTTGGCTAGGCAGATGAGGATATCAATGGAGGGGGACTGGTCAGGCCTGTGGGACAGGAAGAAACGGCGGGCCTTTAGGCCATCTGCATGGTGAATGCACATGTATAGGGACTGGACATCCATGGTAAAGATAATGTGTTGGGGAGCAGGCAATTGGAAGTTCTGGAGGAGGTGGAAAGCATGGGTGGTGTCAAGGATGAAGGTAGAGTCCATTTCAAGCCCACCAACTTGCAAAAATGCCATCCCCTGTTCCCAATTCCTTTGCCTCTGCCGCGTCTGCTCCCAGGACGAGGCATTCAACTCCCGTACATCTCAGATGACCTTCCATTTCAAGGATGGCAAAATCCCCGCCGTCAGCGGTCAAGAACACCTCCGATCATGTCTCCCGCATTTCCCGCAACTCATCCCTCACACCTCCTTCCCGCAATAACAACCAAAACAGAATCCCCTTATCCTCATGTACCATCCCACTGACCTCCAGATCCAACGCATCATCCTCCAACACTTCCACCATCTGCAAACTGACCCCACCACCAAAGATATTTTTCGCTCCCCACCTTTATCTGCTTTCTGGAGGGACCACTCTCTCTGTGACTCCCTTGTCCACTCCACATTCCCCTCCAGCCCCACCACCCTCATCACTTTTCCCTGTAACCACAGGAAGTGCCACACCTGCCCCTACACCTCTCCACTCATCCCCATCCCAGGCCCCAAGAAGATTTTCCACATCAAGCAGATGTTCACCTGCACATCTGCCAATGTGGTATACTGCATCTGCTGTACCCGTTGTGGCCTCTTCTACATTGGGGAAACCAAGCGGAGGCTTGGGGACTGCTTATCCGAACACCTACGCTCGGTTTGCACCAAACAACTGCACTTCCCAGTCATGAACCATTTTAACTCCGCCTCCCATGTACATCCTGGGCCTCCTGCAGTGCCACAACGATGCTGTCCGAAGTTTGCAGGAACAGCAACTCATATTCCGCTGGGACTCCCAAAACCAGCCCAGCTCGTCACCGCTTCCCTAACCTGTCTTTCCTCCCACCTATCCCCTCCTCCCACCTCAAGCCCCACCCCCATTTCCTACCTACCAGCCTCATCCTGGCCCTTGACCTGTCCGTCCTCCCTGGACTGACGTATCCCCTCTCTACCTCCCCACCTACACTCACCGTTACTGGCTCCATCCCCGCCTCTTTGACCTTTGTGTCTCCTCTCCACCTATCTTCTCCTCTATCCATCTTCTGTCTGCCTCCTGCCCCTCCCTATTTATTTCAGAACCTCCTTCTCCTCCCCCATTTCTGAAGAAGGGTCAAGGCCTGAAACGTCAGCCTTCCTGCTCCTCTGAAGCTGCTTGGCCTGCTGTGTTCATCCAGCTCCACACCTTGCTATCTCAGATTTTCCAGCACCTGCAGTTCCTACTACCTCTGAGGCTTTTTTGATACACTTGTTTGACTGAGGCTCTCTGTACTGTCAATGGCTGCTACCCAGAGGCATACATTTTTTTAAAAAATTCTAAATGCAAACAAGGCACAAATCTCTTAAAGGAATCACACATTTTAGCTTCCTACCTTCCATTTCACAATTACTCCACCCAAATACATAACATAGGCTTGTGGGCAGGTGGATGAGATTATGGGACTTGAAACAAAAACTACAAGCATGAACTTATTCAAAGACAGAAGTTGCTTGACGGGTCGAGTGGCCGACTGCTGCTCCTAATTCATATGTTTGCAAAAACAAAATGATTAACATGCTCAGTTCCCAAAGCTTTCAGTTCAGTCAAAGAAAATGCAACAGGGTTAGATGCAATGGAACAGTGGTAAGTAACTGTAGGGCAATGAAGAGCAGTCACTAACTTATTCCAACACTGGTACTAGCAAGAGTAAAAGCTTTCAGCGAGTTTGATGCCAGAAATGGCTATTGGAAATCCAGGCTTGATAAAGAATCTTCGTTGTCAACAAAAATCTATGCATTCTGGCCAAGGTAAATTCACGTGTTCAGCTTTGGCCTGAGAGTGAGCCGAGATGTGTTCCTCCAGAGAATAGACAATATGAACCAAAAATGTAAAAGACCAGGTGGTTTTGTTGAGAATATCCAAACCAATGGTGTAGAGGGAAGAGATAATGTTCATCATCTGTCTATCTCACTGGAGTAGTATGCTGTACGTGGAAACATCCTATTCCTGCAGTTGTCTCCAAGTTAATCATTTTAAGATAAGTACACAAAACTCCCAAAATGGACCTAATTGTCTTACCCATCATTAGCTATGTTATAAAGTGCAGGTTGAATCTCTTCCATTCTGAGAATTAAAACCAAAATACCCAGAGAGGAGAACCTTACCCTATAATCTGTAAAAGGAGTCTGAAAAGTGGTGCAACCAGCATTTCAACAACTTCTAGTGTTTAAATAAAATAAATCCTTGACACTCACTTTAAAACCAGCAAATAGAAATGTATTTATCTAACCCTAACAGTGAACAAATTAACTAAACTATTAACAAATTGAATAAACACCTTCTAACTGCTAATATTCCTGGATAAAACAAGATTCTAGTGGTAAGCTGTTCCAATAAATACAAGTCTCATTTTCAAATAAAATAAATTAGAATTGAGTCTCTCAAAATTACAGCCAGGTATGTGTCTCCAGGAATGTTCTATGCTTTCTTGGTTAATCTATCTGTGAGGAAGACCTTTGCTGTAAATTTTTTTGTCAGGAATAATCACTAGTTGTGACATAGGTATCTTTGATCTTTAGATGGTGCTTTCTCAAGGAGATAGGGAGGTGTGAGAGCCAGTGATTCTCTCTCAAGAGCTGAGAGCTGTTAACTCTGGCAAATGGCTCTCCTGTCTTTGTCCAGCTGTCATCTTCTTTTATACCCTTGATGACATATCAATTACACTGGGATTGGTCCTATGTTGCCAAAACTATCAGAGTTAAGTTTAATTTGTCTTTGGTATCAAAGTGTCTGGTCGAAATTGTTTGGCTAAATTCAAAAACTTGTCTTGGTGACAAAACAAAACTGCTGCTTGGCCTACTAACTGTATGGCCGTTTGATATAAATGTTTCAATTTGGGAGTTTTCTGTGTGCTTGCAAACTTTCAAGCTGCTACTCTCAGACATTTTTTCAAACGCTCTCAGCATAGAAAAATCACGTCATCTTTTAAGGGGACTGCATAATTCTACCCCCTTTAACATTTTACGAACCCCGAAGTCCAACTTCCCGCCTCCTGATGTACAAGTACTCCACCCAACCTTGCAACAGTTATTAGAAGTAATTGAACTCCGGCTATAGGTAAACTGTTATAAATTGATGGTGTATAATGCTACTAATCAAAATGCTTATCCCCGCATGAGCTCCCCTTTATATGCACACTGTCAGACACATATACAGATAGGGAAAAGCACATAAACAGAGTGATAGAAAATGGAAATACAGTTCAGTAGACTTTATTCCCAAGTTCTGTTGACTTCCTTCTTGCTGCTAAAACTTTCCTCTGCCTTCTCTTTTCTGAATGCAGGGTAACTGATTCATTTGCAAAATGTCTATGATTTATCAGTTAAAGGCCTGAACTGTGCACCTTCTGAAGTATCTATCATAAGAATGTAACTTGCACCCATTTGCACATATGTAATTAAGTTTACTTTTAAGACAAAAGCACCTTCTCATTAGATTGCCAAGCAAGTTTCCTTTACCTTAACTATCCATGCTGGGATCTGCAGATCTCCAGCAGTAAAGAAGATGGTAGCAGCCCATACAACTTGATGAACAGTGATAAGAATTCATCTTCCAACAAGTGGTGCAGACTCCATTTAGCAGCTGGCAGAAGATTTCTTCAGGCACAATTTTAAGAAATCTGCTCATGTGGATTGTCAGAAACTGGAAGACTTCAACATTCAAGAACCCTGCACAACAAAAAGAAACCTTGTGGGAAAAATTCAACAAGGCTGAATCTACAATTGATGATTCAGACCTGGGAAGAGAAATGCAGTAGAGAGAGTGAGTTAGACCAACCATGGAACTGAAGCATTAGTCACACCAAGGCAGTTATAAGTTTCAATGGGTGCTGATGATTGGTAAAAAAAAACATCTTGAGCCAAAGTTGAACTAAAGACCAAACTAACATTAGAAACTCTGTGAGCAAAATTGAAAATTTAGTTGAGCAATGGAAGTGTTTTACATGAATGAAACACTGTTTACAGTTGGAAAAACCAGGAGTAAGTGAAGCATTTACAGCTGAGAGAGAGTGCCTCCACCACGACAATCAGACACCGTGAAACATGACAACAATAAGGAGAATCAAGCACTGCATAGGCTATTTAATTCTGTCTTTGCAACACTCCCAACTCTGCAGCCTCATTTAAAAATGGGTAAAAAGCAATTTAAAAGCCTAAGCAAACATTCAAGTGGAAAACTGAAGTTAGGAGGCTATTGAACCACAAAAAAGGCAGGAGATCCATTACTTTAACCACAGTAATGACAGGAAGTGTTTATAAAACTGCTCACAGCAGAGCTCATCCAGGAAAAAGAAAGTTTAAAATCAGCAAAGGTTATCAATTAGAATCACAGACATCAAGGATCACCCTGGGAAAATTGTTAAAGAATGGAAATGATCTTATAGGTTTGAAGAGAGCAGGATTTATTCAGTAGAGCTGTAAAGCGAATTAGAATAATTACTAAAGCAGCAGGCCGTATGCTTCATTCAGTAACCTCATTAAGGACATGGGGATCTTTTATTTAGCTGCAATTAATTAGATTCATATAGACAAAGTAGAAAAACTGGGACATCATCTATCTTACAAAAGGCAAAGATCTATCTGACTGCAAAATAGGGGAAATGTTTCTCGTACAACCAAACACATTGGCAATATTGTAAAGCAAAGCTCCTTAAGTCGAAAAAAAATTGAAACAAGGAAATTATTGACCACATCAGAAAGACATTACAGATTCATTGTATAATCAGCCAAAAAATTTAGAGATAAACCAAATACAATACAGAGTTGGACATCCCTGAGAAAGTGATTCTTTAGATATAGAATTGCTGTCTAAACTAAGTGTTAAGTCTGAAGTTAAACAAGTAAATTTAATATTTTGCTTAATTGTGAAAATAGCTGTTACTGTGTTGCTATAGTTCACCAAGGTTTGGAAGCAATCGATTTTTTTATGAAATTTCAAAAGCTTATGATCATTATTTGAACCTTAGAAGACACAAAATACTTGAAAGATCAATATTTAATAGAAGAGTTCAGTATTTAAGGGATTTCAGGTTAGTTTCATCCAATATCTCTAATAAAAGAAAAAGATATGACTATGGAGATATGTCAGAGTTCATATTGTTGGAATTACTGATGAGTCTGTTAGATTGATAATAGTGTGAGAACAATTTGACTTAAGTGATTGCCAATCATGGTGCATGAGACAGAAGTTCAGGAGCAGCTCTAAGAGGAAAAGTTTGATGCTATCACAAACAATCAGTCGAATTCATTGGACTCTTAATGTGCAAACCCCTTTCCCACTCCCATACACACAGGTGAAAAGCCAGCACAGTGAATAGGACTGACATGAGATTCTCACAGTCATTTTCAGAGCTATGGAGTAAAGAAAGCTCTCAGCTCAAGTAGTGTCCATCGTTTTGTACAAAAAAAGTTACCTATAACATGGGCTTCATAACAATGGGCTTCAGATCGGTATGATATGGGCTTCAGATCGGTATGACAGGTCGGCACAACACTGAGGGCTGAAGGGCCTGTACTGTGCTGTAATGTTCTATGGTAGGTTGTGCTCAGAATATGCACCAAGGTAGTACACAGTTATGGAAAGGCAAGATTTCAAATAACTACTCAGCCCAAGAAGTTGGTGAGGTAGAACTAACTGTAATAAGAGAAAAGCCAACATTATCCCGAAGGGAAATAAATCATCCAAGCTAGATTTTTTGTAAGAAAATACTTGTAACAATGGGCATCTCACTGAATTTAAACAGGGGCAAGTACCACTATTTTATCAAATATTGCACAATCAATAAGGGAACTGTTTACGGCCTAAAGCAGTGCACCAATATGGACAGCGACAGTGGGAACTACCGATGCTGGAGGCTGAGATAACAAGGAGTAGAGCTGGGTGAACACAGCAGGCCAGGCAGCATCAGAGGAGCAGGGAGGCTGACGTTTCAGGTCTGGGCCCTTCTTCAGAAAAGGCTGAGTGAGATGGTAGATAACTCTTGCACCTAAATATAACACTTCTGCCTAACACATTTTTTTCTGTTATGAATACTGATTCAGGTAAATATAATTACTGTCATCACTCCCACCAAGAGAGAAAATGGGATGAGTGTTCTGAGTGATTTGATTAGCCACGATTATATTGAAGTTTCTGAAGAAGGTTCCAGTCCCGAAATGTCTGCCTCCCTGCTCCTCTGATGCTGCTTGGCCTGCTGCGTTCATCCAACTCTGCACCTTGTTATCAACAATATGGACAAACAGGTATAGTACTTGAGGTTGAAAGCACGCTACAAGCAATTCTGCAACACAGGGCATGCCAGACAACAAACAGCCTCACAATCAAGCACTATTACTCTTGAGTATGCGTGTGTAGTTTGCTGAAACTTCTTCAATAGCTAATTAGATAAAGTAAAGATGCCGCTTGTCAAGGGGCAGCGAGTCATGAAACAGGAGGTCGAAGAACAATTGCTTGCTGAGCAGTCATGGAACAACTGGTCAATAAGCAACCAGCCGAAGATTGAATTGGGCTCCCTAGGTTCATGGTGAAACCCAAAGAGAAGTAGAGATTTTTAAATTGGCAATTTAAATTTGTTTCATACTGCAACCAATCTGGAGACATGAGATTGTATTGAATTCGTAGCAATATTTTCTACTTCAGTTTGTAACAAGGAACAAGGTTCACAATGGAAATACGAGCAATCAGACCAACAAGGAACTGTATACCTCACTGAGCTCATTGACAAATCGTCAAATAACGCAACTGAAAGTACAATGTAACTTGGTGAACAAATATCAATGATGGAACTAAGCTTTCAGATAGATGCTGAGGAGACCCATGTTCAAGTAGAATATTTCCTTACTCACCCAGAAGGCTCCTCAATGACAGTAATAGAGGAACTCTCCAATACTATCGCCAATAGCAATTGGTTACGAAGAGGAGGAAATATTATCATCGATGTACAGAAATCTAGAGTTGAGGTTAAAATCAGATCAGCTATGGTCTTATTGAATGGTGGAGCAGGCTTGAGGGGTTGTGTGACCTACTCTTGTTTCTTGTTTGCATGTCCAGAAGTTCATAAGCTCCTGGCCACCCTGACTTGGAAGTATATATTGCTGTTCCTTTTGCATCGTTTGGTCAAAATCTTGGAACTCCTTCCTTAACAACAATGTTAACATTGAGTAGCAACACCAAACAGTCTGTGGTTAAAGAATACCACCCTCTAAAGGCAATTGGGGATGGACAATGGATGAATGATTTTGAGTGAAATTGGACTTTATTGTCTTTGAAATAACTCATTTGGTTAAATGTCCTCCAGATATTACAATGGAGCAATTTTCTGTTTGAGCAGGAAAGTCATCTTCAGAGTAGGAAATCCAAGAGATGAAAGGTTCTCCAGTTTAGCATGATTTACAGGCCTCACACCATAAAGAACTGATCAAAGTTTTCAACCCTGCAATCTCCTAGTCTTCCAGATACAAATGAGTGTGCCTGAAGTGTTTTTGGAGATCGGTGATACCTCTGGGACACCTGAATTTATAAAGCCAGAGGCATAGAAATTTTGAAAATAGGAGTAGGGCCAGACCCGCATCATCATTCAATATAACCATAGCTAATCAAATCACTCAAAACCCTCTTCCCGTTTTCTCTCTTGCTGGGAGTGATGACAGTAACTATATTATAGCTGAATCAGTATTCATAACAGAAAAAAATGTGTTGGGCAGAGGTGTTATATTTCGGTGCAAGAGTTAATACCAAGGAAAGCTTCAACCCCATCTCACCCAGCCTGAAGCCTGGGCTTCACACACTTACATTCACATCACAGTGACCATTAGAAGCTGCAGTGAGGAACTTGCTGCATTTTAATTCAGCTACTCAGAATGCTTAGTCAAGCACGTATCTCTGACACTCAAGCTTTACTACTCCTTACGATCTGACCTGTCCAACAGTGCAGCACTCATTGAGTCCTGGCAATCCAACAATGAAAGATTTATTGTTGATTGATTGATTTTATTGCCATGTGCACTGAAATACAGTGAATAGCTTTGTTTACGAGTGGTACAGGCAGATCACAGCAAACAAAGGATGTACAGGAAGACTTAGACCGAGGTTTACAAGTTTTACTACACAGGGACTGCACTCAGCGAGATCAAAATTAGCAAGATCAGTGTGATTTGAGGCTAGACAGTCCATTCAACAGTCTGATACTGGAAAGAAGCTGTTCCTGAACCTGCTTGTACATCTGCTCAGGCTTCTGTATTCTGCTGCTTGATGGAAGAGGCTGTAGGAGGCCATTACCAGGGTGCGATGGCTCTTTGATGATGTTGGCCATATTTCTGCAGCAGCGAGATGTGTAAATACAGTCCACGGATGGCAGGTTGGCTTCTATGATGGTGTGGGCTGTGCACACCACATTCTGTAGTTTCTTACAATCCTGGGCGGAGCAGTTGCCTTATCAGGCTGTTATGCGCCGGACAGTATGCTTTCAATGGGGCATCTGTTGAAGTTGGTGAGGGTCCTTATGGCCATGCCAAATTTCCTGAGCTGCCTGAGGAAGAAGAGGCGTTGCTGTGCCTTATTGACTGTCGCAATTACGTGAGAAGTCTGGGACAGGTCGTTGGTTATTGTCATTCCGAGGAACTTGATGCTCCTCACCCTCTCAACATCAGTTCTGTTGATTTAGATGGGGCGTGTTCTCCTCCTTTCTTTGTGAAATTGATGATCAGTTCTTTAGTTTTGCTGATGTTGAGAGACAGAGTGTTTTCATTGCAACATATCACCGAGCCCTCTATCTCCCTGCTGTAGGTTAACTCATCATTGTTAGATATCCATCCCACTGTGGTGGTGTCATCAACGATCTTGTAGATGGCATTCATTCAGAATTCGGCAACACAGTCTTAGGTGTTTGGGGAGGACAGTAGGGAGCTCCGGGCACATCATTGGAGTGCTGAGCGTTAAGTGTTATTGTGGAACGGTTGGAGTTAAACAGTATAAATTCCAAGCGGAGTAGAATAACATCGCTTCATCGGTGGCTCCACTGCTGATGGTGATGAAACCTCCAAAAGAGAACAAACCAGCTCGGTGAGCAAGTCAACAACTTCACCCACAACCTGAGCTACAGATCTTTGCCAAAACTTTGCTCTTCTTTCTTTTTGTGCTCTATTCCCCCCTATCATTTACCCCTTTCCTCCTTCCTCCATCCTAACTTCTGCATATAAACTGACATTGTCCCAGCTACCATCAGTTCTGAGGAAGGATGGCCAGACCAGAACCATTAACTCTGGTTTATCTTCACAGATGCTGCCCAACCTGCAGAACTTTTCCAGCAATTTCTATTTTTGACTCCATCAGCAGTGACACTTTAACAGTGCTGCATCCCCTCAGTGTTGTCCCTCTGATAGTGAGGCACTCCCTCTGATCTGACCCTCTGACAGTGCAGCACTCCCTCAGCTCTGACCCTTTGACAGTGCAGCACTCCCTCAGTACCGACCCTTTGACAGAGCAGGACACCTCCAGTATTGATCATTTAACAGCGTAGTACTAACTCAGTACTGTTCTTCCAATGGTGCAATACTCCCTCAGTCCTGTACTGGCTTGTGAATGGAGACAAGATGTGCTACTAACAAAGTAACCATGTGTTATAGATCCCAGCTAATACTAACACTGGGCAAATCAGTTCCCAGAATGAAACCTGCCTTGGAAGATCATATGTAATTTTTGTAATTATCTTATCCCGATGATTAGCCACGGAAATATATTCACAGCAGACTGCAGATGTGGACACAAAGAACGAAGAGCAGTACAACACAGGAACAGGCCCTTCAGCCCACGAAGACTATACCGACACATGATGCCTTTCTAAACTAAAAACCTGTTGTTTCTCTGTGGTCTGTATTCCTCTCTTCCCAGCCAATTCGTATATTTGTCAAATGCCTCTTAAATGTTGCTATTGTATCAAGGTGAGCGGGGGAAAGTTTAAGGGAGATATGCGTGGAACGTTCTTTACGCAGAGGGTAGTGGGTGCCTGGAACACGCTGCCAGCGGAGGTGGTAGAGGCGGGCACGATAGCATCATTTAAGATGCATCGAGACAGATACATGAATGGGCAGGGAGCAGAGGGATATGGATCCTCGGAAAATAGGCGACATGTTTAGATAGAGGATCTGGATTGGCGCAGGCTTGAAGGGCCGAAGGGCCTGTTCCTTTGCCGTAATCTTCTTTGGTCTTTATTGTTTCTATTTGCCTCCTTCACTTCCTTTGGCAGCACATTCCAGGTACTGACTACCCTCTGTATGAAGCACTTGTCTCTCAGCTATCCTTTAAAATTTCCCCCTTTTACCTCTAATTTATGTCCCCTAGTAACTCTCATTTCGTCCCTGGGATAAAGACTCCGACTGTCCATTCTATCAATGCCTCCCCATAATTTTGCAAACTTCTATCAAGTGGCCTAGCATCCTTCAATGTTCAACTGAAAACAATCCAGCCTGTCCAATCTCTCCTCATAGCTAATGTCCTCTGAAAACTAATTAAAATTCTACACAGCTGCAATATGGCTTGTCGATTTTTATACTCTGTGCCCTGACTGATGAGGTCAAGTTTGCTAAACGGCTTCTTGGCTATTTATCTACTTGTGTTGCCACTTTCAGCGAACTGTGGGCCAATATGCCTTGACCTTTCTCTATAATCATGCTTCTAAGAGTTCCACCATCTTTTATAAACTTCGTTCCTGCATTAGATCTTCCAAAATCCGGTCTCATTTGTCCGGATTAGACATCATCTGCCATTTCTCCATCCAAGCCCCCAGCCTAGCCAAACCCTGCTATGTCCTCCTGACCAACCACACCTCCCGCAATCTATGTGTCATCCTCAGGTTTACTAATTAGGCCACCTATATTCTTCTCCAAATCATGTATATATGTTACAAACAACAGGGCCCCCAGCACTGGCCCCTGTGAGACACCACTTGTCATAGATTTCCTGACAGAAGAAACATCCTTCCTCTGCTACTTTCACTTCTTATGGCTAAGCCAGTTGTGTATTCATCTGTGATAATGGGAACTGCAGATGCTGGAGAAGCCAAGATAATAAAATGTGAGACAACAAAATGTGAGGCAGGATGAACACAGCAGGTCAAGCAGCATCTCAGGAGCACAAAAGCTGACATTTCGGGCCTAGACCCTTCATCAGAGAGGGGGATGGGGAGAGGGAACTGGAATAAATAGGGAGAGAGGGGGACGCGGACCGAAGATGGAGAGTAAAGAAGATAGGTGGAGAGAGTATAGGTGGGGAGGTAGGGAGGGGATAGGTCAGTCCAGGGAAGACGGACAGGTCAAGGAGGTGGGATGAGGTTAGTAGGTAGATGGGGGTGCAGCTTGGGGTGGGAGGAAGAGATGGGTGAGAGGAAGAACCGGTTAGGGAGGCAGAGACGGGTTGGACTGGTTTTGGGATGCAGTGGGTGGGGGGGAAGAGCTGGGCTGGTTGTGTGGTGCAGTGGGGGGAGGGGACAAACTGGGCTGGTTTAGGGAGGCAGTAGGGAAGTCCACATTGATACCATTAGGCTGCAGGGTTCCCAGGCGGAATATGAGTTGCTGTTCCTGCAACCTTCGGGTGGCATCATTGTGGCAGTGCAGGAGGCCTATGATGGACATGTCATCTAGAGAATGGGAGGGGGAGTGGAAATGGTTTGTGACTGGGAGGTGCATTTGTTTGTTGTGAACTGAGCGGAGGTGTTCTCCAAAGCGGTCTCCAAGCCTCCGCTTGGTTTCCCCAATGTAGAGGAAGCCGCACCGGGTACAGTGGATGCAGTATACCACATTGGCAGATGTGCAGGTGAACCTCTGCTTAATGTGGAATATCATCTTGGGGCCTGGGATAGGGGTGAGGGAGGAGGTGTGGGGGCAAGTGTAGCATTTCCTGCGGTTGCAGGGGAAGGTGCCGGGTGTGGTGGGGTTGGAGGGCAGTGTGGAGTGAACAAGGGAGTCACGGAGAGAGTGGTCTCTCCGGAAAGCAGACGGGGTGGGGATGGAAAAATGTCTTGGGTGGTGGGGTCGGATTGTAGATGGAGGAAGTGTCGGAGGATGATGCGTTGTATCCGGAGGTTGGTAGGGTGGTGTGTGAGAACGTGGGGGATCCTCTTAGGGCGGTTGTGGCGGGGGCGGGGTGTGAGGGATGTGTTGCAGGAAATACAGGAGACGTGGTCAAGGGCGTTCTCGATCACTGTGGGGGGAAAGTTGCGGTCCTTAAAGAACTTGGACATCTGGGATCTGCTCCTCAGAGGAGCTCGAACAGTTCATCCACTTCACCAAGACCTTCCACCCCAACCTTCAGTTCACCTGGGCCATCTCCAGCACATCCCTCACCTTCCTGGGCCTCTCAGTCTCCATCTCAGGCAACCAGCTTGTAAATGATGTCCATTTCAAGCCCACCAACTCCCACAGCTGCCTAGAATACACCTCCTCCCACTCACCATCCTGCAAAAATTCCATCCCCTATTCCCGATTCCTCCGCCTCCGCCGCATCTGCTCCCACGATAAGACATTCCACTCCCGCACATCCCAGATGTCCAAGTTCTTTAAGGACCGCAACTTTCCCCCCACAGTGATCGAGAACGCCCTTGACCGCGTCTCCCGTATTTCCCGCAACACATCCCTCACACCCCGCCCCCGCCACAACCGCCCTAAGAGGATCCCCCTCGTTCTCACACACCACCCTACCAACCTCCGGATACAACGTATCATCCTCCGACACTTTCGCCATTTACAATCCGACCCCACCACCCAAGACATTTTTCCATCCCCACCCCTGTCTGCTTTCCGGAGAGACCACTCTCTCCGTGACTCCCTTCTTCGCTCCACACTGCCCTCCAACCCCACCACACCCGGCACCTTCCCCTGCAACCGCAGGAAATGCTACACTTGCCCCCACACCTCCTCCCTCACCCCTATCCCAGGCCCCAAGATGACATTCCACATTAAGCAGAGGTTCACCTGCACATCTGCCAAGGTGGTATACTGCATCCACTGTACCCGGTGCGGCTTCCTCTACATTGGGGAAACCAAGCGGAGGCTTGGAGACCGCTTTGCAGAACACGTCCGCTCAGTTCTCAACAAACAACTGCACCTCCCAGTCGCAAACCATTTCCACTCCCCCTCCCATTCTCTAGATGACATGTCCATCATGGGCCTCCTGCACTGCCACAATGATGCCACCCGAAGGTTGCAGGAACAGCAACTCATATTCCGCCTGGGAACCCTGCAGCCTAATGGTATCAATGTGGACTTCACCAGTTTCAAAATCTCCCCTTCCCCTACTGCATCCCTAAACCAGCCCAGTTCGTCCCCTCCCCCCACTGCACCACACAACCAGCCCAGCTCTTCCCCCCCACCCACTGCATCCCAAAACCAGTCCAACCCGTCTCTGCCTCCCTAACCGGTTCTTCCTCACACCCATCCCTTCCTCCCACCCCAAGCCACACCCCCATCTACCTACTAACCTCATCCTACCTCCTTGACCTGTCCATCTTCCCTGGACTGACCTATCCCCTCCCTACCTCCCCACCTATACTCTCTCCACCTATCTTCTTTACTCTCCATCTTCGGTCCGCCTCCCCCTCTCTCCCTATTTATTCCAGAACCCTCTCCCCATCCCCCTCTCTGATGAAGGGTCTAGGCCCGAAACGTCAGCTTTTGTGCTCCTGAGATGCTGCTTGGCCTGCTGTGTTCATCCAGCCTCACATTTTGTTGTCTTGGATTCTCCAGCATCTGCAGTTCCCATTATCTATAATAAAATGTGAGGCTGGATGAACACAGCAGGCCCAGCAGCATCTCAGGAGCACAAAAGCTGACGTTTCGGGCCTAGACCCTTCATCAGAGAGGGGGATGGGGGGAGGGAACTGGAATAAATAGGGAGAGAGGGGGAGGCAGACCGAAGATGGAGTGAAAAGAAGATAGGTGGGGAGGAGAGCATAGGTGGGGAGGTAGGGAGGGGATAGGTCAGTCCAGGGAAGACCAGCTCTCCCCAGATCCCATGAGAGTGTATGTTTTGCATCAGCCTACCAAGAAGGACTAGTTAAAGGCCTTGCTAAGGCCCACATTGGCAACATCTATATCAGTAATCTTATCATTTCCTCAAAATACTTCATCAAATTTGTGAGACGTGACCTTCCTTGCACAAAGCCATGCCGCCTAATGCTGACAAGTCTATGTTTATCTAAATGCGGTAAATCCTACCTTAAGAATCTTCTCCAACAATTTCCCTCCCTCTGATATAAAGCTCACCGGCCTGCAATTTCCCAGATTATCCCTGCATCAAAGGAACAACGTTGACTATTCTCCAGTCCTTTGGCACCTCTCCTGTGATTAAAGATGATACAAAGATTTTGTACAAAGCCCCAGCAATTTACCAATCTGCCTTCCTCAAAATTCTGGGGTAAATCCCATCAGGTCCTGAGAACTTGCCCACTTTAAAGCACTCAAAACATCCAACACCTGTTTCTTTTTCATATTGACAAGCCCTAAAATATATACATACCCACCCCAACACTTACCATCCACCATGTCCTTCTGCTTTGTGAATACTGATACAAAGTATTTGTTAAGGACTTCACCCACTTCCCCTGGCTTCACACATAAATTCCTTCCTTTGCCTTTGAGTGGACTTATTCTTTCCCTAGCCATGCCTCGGTGATATACATATAAACACTTGCGATTTTCCTTAATCTAATTTGCCAATGACATTTCGCAGCCCTTTTTGGCTTTTATAATTCCTTGATTGACTTCTTTCCTTCCAACTTTGTGTTCTTAGATGGCTCTGTATGTCTTCGGTTTCCTACACTTTATGAATGCCTCCTTTTTCTTTTCACCTGAGCTCTCAATTTTTCTTGTCATCCTCTGTCTCCAAATCTTACTATCCGTATCCTTCATTTTCACAGGAGCACGTTGGTTCTGAAATCTAATCGACAGGCCATATTTGGATTTAACCTCAAACAGCAGTCCCCAAGTTCTTTAACAAAAGAACATAAGTTTACAATACAATAACAAAAAAAGGCTACATCTAAACAGCTAAACATTTTAACACAAACAGCAAAATGAATTTTCAAATCATTTCATAACACTATCTTTTATAGATATTCAATTCCAGAATATCAATAGTGTCATCTGAAATCTTTAACCTTTATTTACCTGGCACTTCCCAGTTTATTTTCCATGGGGTGTTGAGACAGTTTTTTTTGCCTCCTTTCTGAACTTGCTGGCATAAACCATTCTTTCAATTCTGATAGCCTAATTGTTTTCAGTTCTAATTATGTGAAGACTTCTATACAAACTCTCCTGGCTTGGAAGCTTCACAAACTCAAGATACATCGGCTAACTTGCTTGGTCAACCTACACTGAAAATATGATTTCCCTGATAGGTGAAAACTATTCACCATTTTGAACTGAACTGCTAGTTCACCTGAACTAAAAACTAAAGATAAAAGATAAAAGATAAAAACTAAAGTAATGCCTTTGATCTGTTAAAAACTCAGCAGCATAAGCATTTTATCCATTAACATGACAGATATCCTGACAGGCACTTGCCTCCTCTTAGGAAGTAAACTATTGCTTGACAATGCTTTCTGGTAAGTTCTTTAGCAAAAAACCTTCACAGAATTAATCAAAATTACACTGGCTCTTTTTCAAAATCCAAATTCCATTTTTTTTCCTTATTCATTCATGGGATGAGGGCATTGCTGGCCAGGCAGCATTTATTGTCCATCCCTAATTGCCCAGACGGCAGTCAAGAATCACCCACATTGCTGAGGATCTGGAGACACATGTAGGCCAGACCAGGTAAAGATGGCAGTTTCCTTGCCTAAAGAATATTAGTGAACAACATGGATTTTCCCCCAATAATTGGCAAAGAATTCATGGCCACTATTTGGCTCTTAATTCCAGATATTTTATGAATTCAAATTCCACCATCTGCCGTGGTGAGATTTGAACCCAGGTCCACAGAGCATGATCAAGTTTAACAAGCCAATGATGATGCCACTAGGCCATCACCTCCCCTATATGTGATAGCTATATAAAAGCAATCCAATTTTAATCACACATTCATGCTTCTGAAGATATGAGTTAATGATTTTTTAAAATTCATTTGTGGGATGTGAACGTTGCTGTTTGGCCAAGATTAATAGCTCATCCCTAGTTTCCCTTTGAGAAGGTATTGGTGAGCTGCCTTCTTGAACCGCACAGCCCACCTGCTGTAGATTGGCCCACAATGCTGTTAGGGAGGGAATTCCAGGATATTGACCCAAAAACAGTGAAGGAATGGAAATATACTTCCAAGTCAGGATGGTGAGTGACTTGGAGTGGCACCTGAGGATGATGGTGCTCCCATATATCTGCTCCCCTTGTCCTGGATGGAAAGTGTTATGGGTTTGAAAGGTGCTGTCTGAGGATCCTTGGTGAATTTCTGTAGTGCAACTTGTAGACAGTACACATGACTGCTACTGAGCATCGGTGTTGGGGGGAATGGATGCTTGTGGATGCAGTGCCAATCAAGTGGGCTACTTTGCCCTGGCTGTCGTCAGGCTTCTTAAGTGTTGTTGGAGCTGCCTTATCTAGGCAAGTGAGGAGTATTCCATTACACTCCTGACATGTGCCTTGTAGGTGATGGACAGGCTTTGAGGAGTCAGGGAATGAGTTACTCACTGCACCATTCCGAGCTTCTGACCTGGTCTTGTAGCTGCTGTGTTTATGTGGTGAGTCCTGTTGAGTTTCTGATCACAGTAGGTTGATAGCGAAGTTGCTGCCCAACAGGCTTGAGCACACCCATCTCAGCGTTAGATAGTGCTGAACTGTGCAATCTTTTGGATGAGAAATGAATCCTATGGCCCATCTGCCCTTTTGGGCGGGCATACAAAATCCCATTGAAATTTATTCAGGAAGAGCAAGTGAGTTTTTGCTGGAGTCGCGATGATATTTATCCCTCAGTTAACATCATTCAAAACAAAAATTACATCATCTGGTTATTATCACATTGTTGTTAGTAGAAATTTGCAGATCTCAAATTAACAGCCAAATATTCCACATGTTGGTTTCACTTCAGTTTCATTGTCTGTGAAGTGCTTGTGGCAAATGAGATTGTGAAAGATACAATATAGATACTTTCTCCATAAATATCTAACAGAAACAAGGTCTATTTTGCTGATGCTTATTCATAACCAGGGTTCTCCAGGTTTTTAGGGCAGAAATGATAATTGTAATGTTATGTTTATTGTGCTGAATCATAATAAGAATGTTTCGCCTTGAAAAACAGTAATTGTCCTGAACATATAAAGTACAGCAGCACTCCTAGAAATTAATGGGAAGGTGTAAACTTTGTTTTTAAACTGCTATTGGGAAAGGCTGAATAGGCTGGGGCTATTTTCCCTGGAATGGAGGCTGATAGGGTGACCTTATAATGGTTTATAAAATCATATTGGGCATGGGTAGAGTAAATAGACAAAATCTTCTCCCTTGTGTGGGGCGAGTCCAAAACTAGAAGGCATAGGTTTAAGGTGAGAAGGGAAAGATCTAAAAGGGACCTAAAGGCAACTTTTTCATGCGTAAGGTGGTGTATGTATGGAATGAGCCGTCAGACAAAGTAGTGGAGACTGGGACAATTACAACAGTTAAAAGGCATCTGGATGGGTATCTGAATAGGAAGGGTTTAAGGGGATATGGATTAAAGGCTGGCAAATGGAACTAGCTTTATTTAGGATACCTGGTCGGCATGGATGAGTTGGACCGAAGGGTCTGCTCTTGTTAACAAGGTGTAGAGCCAGATGAACACAGCAGGCCAAGCAGCATCTTAGGAGTAGAAAAGCTGACGTTTCGGGCCGAGATCCTTCATCAGAAATGTCTGTTCTTGTGCTGCACGTCTCTATGACTTCATGTATTGAGAAGGTGCAATGGAGAAACAGATTATACATCACATCCACATCAATCCTCCAAAGAGCATCTCATCCCTCAATCAAATCCCTGCATTTCCCATAACTAATCCACCTAGCTGACATATCCATAGGCTCTGTGGACAATTTAGCATGGCCAATCCACTTAACCTGCACGTCTTTGGGCTGTGAGACGAAACCAGAGCACCCAGAGGAAACCTGCAATGACACAGGGAGAATGTGCAAACTCCGCACAGACATTTGCCCAAGGGTGGAATCAAATCCGCATCTGGTGCTGTGAGGCAGCAGATCTAACCGCTGAGCCATTGTGCCAAATTGTTTATAATTGTAATAACGGCAGTTGTTTCAACATATTAATACAGGAGTGTGTTCTCCAAAACTTTGGAAAGCTCAAAGCTAGGCAACTACTTCAGAATATAGTCAGCAACAGTACTGCTGATCTTCTACCGAATGAAGCATGGAACATGAGATGCCCTCATGATTGTTGTATGTAACACTGGGATCTCAATAAAATCCACCTAACGGGTCATAGTACAGGCACATGAGAGGGGATAGCTAGTACTTGAGAAATGTACTAAAGACTAACACTGCCATATCAACCAAAGAGTTGGAGGGGCCACAGGATTTGCAGGTGGGCTGACAGCAAACAGTCCAATTTAACAGGGGATGAGGTTATAGTTCGAGTAGCATGCTGCACATTAACAGTGGCTTCCCAGGAGCAGGTATCCATGTGAGGTTGCTACCTGGACAGGCTTTGAGCATTGGTATCAAAGCTATCAAAGTAAGGCACCTACTCATGAATTGCAACACCTTCGACATAATGAATTGAGTTTGATTGCCTAACAATTCTAGTAGGTACGTTCAGATAGAAATAACTCTGTCAGGCTGAATGGCTTTTTCTATGCAACTGGGAGGGAATTGCTGGTCCTTGTGCAACACTAAGCTTTACCAGTGCAACTTATTCATACCAGATTTGATACTCTACTTCAACCGAAAAATGTTGCACACTTCAGAGCTACAGAATATAGCAGAGTTTAGTTTTTGAAGTTTGCAGCTTTGAATACCAACCAAGATTATTACCAGTATAGGAAGTAACCCAGAAAGTTACATTTAAATAAACTGCAGGAAGAGAAAAAGGGCACAAAATTCAAAATGGATTAGGATGCTTTGAAGACAGACTGTGGGAAATTCTTCTTTATGCAAAGAATATTGATTGTATTGTTCTGGACCAGTCCAGACCACTTCAAAATATTTCAAGAAAATAGCCGAGACCCTAACCTTTTCTCTAGTTTAAAGGTAGATGTGAAGTGCATGTTTCAGTCATGATGCAAATGGTCAAACTACTCAATGGTAAGAAAAATACAGTTTATTTAAACACAATCAATAAAATACAAACTAAAGAAAGCGGTATTTAGAATCGTAACTCTTAAAAACCTTAACTGAGTAATAGATACAGTAACTATTACGAATTAACTTCCAAAGTAGCAATATCCCATAAACACACCCCTTGGCAAAAAGGTAAATTCTGGCACAGATTCTAATATGCAGTTCTCTCATCCAGGAGGAAACAAAATCAAAAGTGATAGTGGGAACTGCAGATGCTGGAGAATCCAAGATAATAAAATGTGAGGCTGGATGAACACAGCAGGCCAAGCAGCATCTCAGGAGCACAAAAGCTGACGTTTCGGGCCTAGACCCTTCATCAGAGAGGGGGATGGGGAGAGGGTTCTGGAATAAATAGGGAGAGAGGGGGAGGCGGGCCGAAGATGGAGAGAAAAGAAGATAGGTGGAGAAGAGATTACAAGAGAGTTGCAGTGGGAGAGAGATTCCCTCTTTGTTTACGGAGGTAATCTTCAGTAGTTCAGTACCTCTGTCTTTACAAGCTCTCTTCAAACAAACCCAAGGTAAGGTAACCTTTTTAAAGTGACGGCATTGTCACAACATGAAATGAACCTTTAGACAGAATACTAGAGTCTTAAGTCCCAGAATCACTTAAGAATCGATGAAATAATGCAGAATCCCTATAGATGGATGAGTTCCCTGTTTGGGGAGTATTAACTACAAGGAGAGGTTGGAAAAACTTGGATTGCTTTTGTTAGAAAATCAGAGAGTTGACCAGATAGAAGTATGTAAGATGATGGGAGGCAAGGATACGGTGGATAATCAAACCAAGATGAGAATGTCAAATACGACGGGGGCAGAGGTTAAAGGTAAGAGGGTGAAGTTTAAGGAATATATGTGAGTAAAGTTTGTTGCACTTGGCACCTTGGCACGTTCTGCCAGGGAGGTGATAGAAGTAGATGCAATAGCAATAGTTAAGAGGCATTCAGACAGACACATGAACAGGCAGGAATAGAGGGATACGTATCCCTCTATTCCTGCCTGTTCATGTGCAGGCAGATGGAATTAGTTTGGAATGGTATCGAGGTCTGTACAGGCACAATGCAGAGGTGCTGGTGTTGGACTGGGGTGGGCAAGGTCAGAAATCACATGACACCAGGTCATAGGCCAACAGGTTTGTTTGAAAACGTGAGCTTTCAGAGCTTAGGGAAAACTGGGGAAAATTATTTAAATGT
Source organism: Stegostoma tigrinum (assembly GCF_030684315.1). Taxonomy (NCBI): domain Eukaryota; kingdom Metazoa; phylum Chordata; class Chondrichthyes; order Orectolobiformes; family Stegostomatidae; genus Stegostoma; species Stegostoma tigrinum. The sequence continues at coordinate 95,645,695 of NC_081360.1, forward strand.
ATGTTGTTAGTAGCAGAGAGAGCTAGAGAGAGGCAGCACATTTCTTCAACTTCAGTTGTAACAATATATTTTTAAAAATTGCAAAATTTTTTTGCTTTAATATGTGGAAGCAAATCATGATGATTTGTTACTTTTCTGCATTTAAGATCGTCCTTTTAATCTGAGTCTTTGAGTCATGTTTTCACCCAACTCTCCTAATATTTTGTCTCGTATTAAGTTTGGTGAATCACAAAATTGTGGTTTAGCTATGATACAAGGTGCTATATGAATGCAAATTATTGTACTTGAATGAAGCAATACGACTGATGATCTCCTGAGTCACTTGACACGTAGCAGATTACAAAGAAAACAAGCTACTTCAGTTGTTGGTTGGCTAAGTGCTATTCCCTGGATAATCACTGTCATATCAGGAGCAAATTTGATCACTACTGACCTGGTTTCTCCTGTGAGATTACAGATAAAACTGACACCAAAATCATTAAAATATTGACACACAGTTCCTAATGAGAATGGAAGGGCTTGTGCTTTCTGAATACAGCACATATTTTATCCCCTAAAAATTGATTGAGGAATTAGATTGTCCTTTTTTTTGGTAACAATTGTCACGTTTTTGCAGTCAGTACAATGGTCCCATGGGTGAATATAGACAATCTTGCTTCTGTCCTTTCATCAGATCCACAGAAGAGCTCAGGTCACATCTCTGTTTCCTGCCCATCTAGGTTTAGAAGGACAGGCCGAAGTTTTCATAAGGAATGAGGAAGAAAAAAAAACTGATGCCTGCAAGAGGGTCAAGCAGTGCATTCTGCAGCATTTCTTTGAAGAGCGCTCAGAGATAGTTCTCTTGCAAGAGATAAACCTCTGGGGATTGCAATGCTTTATTTCCAGCAAAGGACTCAACTGCATCAGAAGCAGTAGGATGTCATCCAAAACCTTTCATGGCATGGCTACGTTCACACCTGTGATCCAAGATTGTCCACTGTCATTTTGAACGAGAGAACCGGCATGAAATTGGCAGAACGGGAATCCTTTGCTTCAAAGTCTGTTGTAACTAATGACTGTTCTCCCTTGGAATAACTGCACTTTGAATGCTGCTTTCCAAAGGCATGGTTGTTTGCCATACATGCTGTTATGGAAATCCAAATATTTCATTCTTGGAAGATTTAGACACATCCTATATTTGAGAACGCCTTATGGGGAAGCCGATGAGTGAGTGGTAATATCACTGGATTGCTAATCCAGGCACAGTGGGCACTGTATTGTTAGGCTGAAAGTACCTAACTGGTCGTTAAGGTCTGAGCAATATGATTACAAGAAGTTACAGGGAGGTGATGGCCAAATGGTATTATTGCTGAACTGCTAATCCAGAGATCCAACAAATGTTCTGGCAACCCTGGCTTGAATCCCTCCACAGCAGATGGTAGAATTAAATCAAATAAAAACCTGAAATTAAGAAACCACTTGTTAATTGCCAGAAAAGCCCATCTGGTTTACTAATGCCCTTCAGGGAAGGAAACTGCCATCCTTACCCGATCTGGCCTACATGTGACTCCAGACACGCAGCCATGTGGTTGACTCTTAACTACTCTCTGGGCAACTAGGAATGGGACAATAAATGCTGGCCTAACCTGTGATGTCCTCATCCCATGAATGAATAAAAAAAATTCTGAAGATTATGGCCTTTGAGCAATATCAATCAATCCCAGAGCCCAGTTCTGAAAAAGAGTCATACTGGGCTCAAAACATTCACTCTGTTTCTCTTTCTACACGTGCCATCAGACCTGCTGAGCTTCTCCAGTATTCTTCATATTTGACCAGAATGCTTACTGCTTCTGGCAACTGTTTTTTTTATTAAACACATGTTCTGTAGCTGTAACACAATAATATTGCTGCAGCTAGGAGGATCTGTTTGCTATAGTTTGTGAAGATAAGAGCCCAATGCATTAGGATCTGCAGTTTCAGACTCATCCCTCTGTATGAAAAATGGTGTCAGAAGTACCTGAACTTAAATGGAATTTGAAGGCTGTTACGAGAGCCAGCTGTTGAAAGAAAGTGAGGAAGAGCTTGAGAAACAGGCTTAAAGGTCTAACTAAAGCAAAACTCCGTGGATGTTGGACACTTCAGTAACAACAATTAATGGTTTTCTTCTCCACAGATGCTGTTTGAGTTGCTGAGTTTCTCCTGCACTTTTGGCTTTTGATACTAGCAAAAGTTTACAACTGGAATTATTGGGTACGAAATTTCCAGTGCTGTGAAAATGAAAGGCAATGAGGGCAGGATTGGAATTTCTTCCAGTCTCAGTGGTAAAATTATGAAGTAGCTCCGGAGTGAATTTTTTAAAAAACCCTCTACTTGTAAGAGTAGTAAAGCTGATAAAGAGTGGTACACACTGTTATGGCTTAGACTTCACTGAGGAGCATAATACGCAGAACATAGAAACATTGCAGGTCTTGAAGACCTATTTTGAAGCCTTAGCAAACATTACTTATGAACAGTACATGTTCAACAACTGACTGGAAAGCAAGGAAGAGAGTGTAGTAGAGTCAGAGTCAATTAAAGCATTTAGTCAAGCATTGAGATAACAAGGTGTAGAGCTGGATGGACGCAGCAGGCCAAGCAGCATCTTAGGAGCAGGAAAACTGATGTTTCAGGTGTAGACCCTTCATCAGAAAAACACCTTGTTATCTCGGATTCTCCAGCATCTGCAGTTCCTATTATCTTTAATCAAACATTGAATTGGATTCTTACCTGAAAAGAAAGAATGTGCAAAGTTACAGGGAGAAGCTGGGGTATGCCACTAGATACATTGCTCATTTGAAAACCCACCATAGACACAATGGCCTCTTTGGTCTCCTTCCGTACTGTTACCATTCTGCCATAGTGAAGCAAATCGTTTATTTCAGTCGTGTGTAAAAAAAACAGGGTTTCAAACATGCCAGCATTGTCTGGACTCTCCAGGAGCCCTCTTTGTACACAGCCAGGAGAAACACAGGAGTAAAATCATTCAAACTTCGACAAAGAACTGAGTTCTGGTTTCAATTGTTTTGATCATTTTCACTTTAGTTGAAATCTTTTGGAGATAACAGCAAGGAGTGTTTCCTTTGAATGGAACAGGGCGGCCCGATGATGAAATTTCCAGAAGTGTGTCCGAGCAGGATTTGTAACCCAGCGTGGTGGGAATCTGGGGCTTACTGCTGTACGGGTAGCAGAGGCAGAAACCATCACATATTTAAGGAGTGTTTAGGTGTGTGCTCGCAATTCCCAGACACACAAGGCTATGGGCCAAGTGCTGGAAAATGGGATTAGCATGTTTCCAATGGGCTGAAGGGCTTTTCTTTTCTGTGCTGTAGATCTCTATGACTCTATGTAGATTGATAGCCTTCAGAACAACAACAGATGTTTTGAGATCTGGCAGGTTGATCATCTTTCAGAAAGACCAAAATGTTTCTTCCTGGGACATTAAAGGACAGTTTACCAATTAATCTCAACATAATCACTATGCAAATGAATACATACCATTATCAGTGAATTCATACTAATTGTCTGAGTGTTCCACAGTTAATTAGCCAACTGACATAAGACAATAATTATATGCCTAGTTGGTGAATACATTTGCTCAAACTTTAATTCTGTCTTCTAATTAATTCAAAAACTGACATTAAGCAGCTGCACTGACTATTAAAGTCTCCAGATTGCATTGGGATTTACATCCCATATCCCAAAGTTTGTAGTTCATATGTAGAAGCAAAAGTTGCAAGAAATTTATTTCAACCTTTATGGAATTATTTGAGCATGCTTCATGTTTATTTGTAGGGTATGTTGTACTGAGAATGGTGGAGTCATGTTCATTAAAAAGTGAACACCGAGGAACTTTGCTCAATCAACCTGTTCAGCAATGTTGTTACACACCTCTAGCATAGGTGGGCTTTGAAGCTAGGTGTCCTGGCTCAGCAACAGGCACGTTACCACTACCACAAGAACTCTGAAGAGCAATGGAGCCACAGAACACCTTCTGTTCACTTAATTATGCTCAGCGCTTTCAGGTTGTGTAAAGTATGAGCTAAAGATGTCAGTCATTGGTTACTGTTCACAGTGAACAGTCCTCTTCCCAACTCAGGTTGACGTTAGTCTCATAAAACCAGTCAAGATGTGGAATATTATCATCAACATGTCATGACCCATAGCACTCACCAAGACCAAAGCTGCTCCATAAGGGTAGCATGGTGGCACCGTGGTTAGCACTATTGCTTCACAGTGCCAGGGGCCTGGGTTTAATCCCAGCCTCAGATGACCGTCCATGTAGAGTTTGCATGTTCTCCCTGAGTCTGCATGGGTTTCTGCTGAATGCTCTGTCTTCCACTCACAGTGCAAAAAAATGTGGAGGTTCCAGTGTTGAACTGGGGTGGACAAAACCAGGATCCATACAACACTAGGTTATCGCCCAAAGAGATTATGAGAGAGTTGCAGTGGGAGAGAGATCCACTGAGGTCTATCCGGAGGGAGGAGGGTAACTTTATTGAGGTAGGGACCCTTAGAAGAGGCTTCGCAGTGGGGTTAAAATTGTTTCAGAGATAGTAGGAACTGCAGATGCTAGAGAATCTGAGATAACAAAGTCTAGAGCTGAATGAACACAGCAGGCCAAGCAGCATCAGAGGAGCAGAAAAGCTGACGTTTCAGGCCCATGCCCTTCTGATCCGAAACGTCAGCTTTCCTGCTCCTCTGATGCTGTGTGTTCATCCAGCTGTATGCCTTGTTATCCTAGGTTATAGGCCAACAGGTTTATTTGGAATCACAAGCTTTCAGAGCACTACTTCTCTGTCAGGTGAAGTGGAGGGGATACATACGCATAGGATATATGGGCAGAGAGATAATAGCCAGATAATTAAGGATTTCAATAGATAAATATAAATAGTGTGAGTGGAGTGCCAGTCAGCTGAATAACAAGCCTTTACAAGTGATCAGAAGTGTCAAATGCTATGAATAAATAGCTGAACAGCAAGTAAAGGAATAATCAATGAATTGATTAATGAAGACAGAAAGATAATTACAAAAATTAAAAAAAAGGATGGTGCTAGAGATAAACCAAGTGGCTGGAATAACATGGCAGGTAGCAGAGTCCAAAAATGTACAGGTTAGGTGGATTGGCCATGCTAAATTATCAGAAAGTCTAAGGATATACAGGCGAGGTGGATTATCGATCGGCAACACTGATAATCAGGCATGCATTTAAAAAAAATAGCCAAGCGCCCAATAACAGGGTGTTTTTTTCACAAGTATACGAATGCCATTCCCTTATTGTTGTTCAATAATTCTACAACACACTTGTTTAACTTGGGCTCTGCTTTGCTGTCACATCCAAACGCATTAAACTATAACCAATACACCACTGTACTCTCTGGAGAGAAGGAGGAAGAGAGGTGACCTGATCGAGGTGTACAAGGTAATGAGAGGCATGGGTAGAGTCGATAGCCAGAGACCTTTCCCCAGGACAGGATTGGCTGCCACGAGGGGTCATAGTTTTAAGGTGTTAGGAGGAAGGTATAGAGGAGATGTCAGAGGCAGGTTCTTCACCCAGAGAGTTGTGAGCGCACGGAATAGTTTACCAGTGGTAGTCGCGGAAGCGGAGTCATCAGTGACATTTAAGTGACTGCTGGACATGCATATGGACAGCAGTGAATTGAGGGAAATGTAGGTTAGGTTATTTTATTTTTGGATTAGGATTATTCCACGGCACAATATCGTGGGCCGAAGGGCCTGTACTGTGCTGTACTTTTCTATGTTCTATGTTCTATATCTTCTGTAGTCATTGTTGTAAAGCATTAGAAACATGACAGTCAGTGTGTAGATAGCATGGTCCCAGACAGCACTGAGAGATGTGGCCAGGGGTGTTGTTTTAGTGAATATTGGTTGCAGGGTAAACACTGACACTAGGGCCAGCTCACTAACATCTTCCAATTGACACAAGACAATATGCTTATTGGCCACAAAAGTGCGCTGATTACCTCAATAAGGACAAGTTTTCCTGTCGAAAGATGGGAGATAGAATCCACGAGTTGATAAAAGCATGCAAAATGAAGTAAAGAAAATTGAGTTTTCATGTTGGGGTGTGGGAGAAACTAAAAGATAATCTAAATGAGCTAAGGCCAGCACACGGGCCAAAATACTATAGAATCATATAAATGGTTACAGCGCAGAAAAGATCCCTTTGAGCGCACTGTGTCTGTGCTGGGCCCCTGAAGTAATAATTCAGCTAATACTCAGTCAATCACCACTCTCAGAGCTACCATATGGCCACTGTTAGAACTTAGAACATAGAACACAGAAAAGTACCGCACAGTACAGGCCCTTCGGCCCACGATGTTGTGCCGTGGAACATTCCCAATCCAAAATTAAAATAACCTAACCTGCATTCCCCTCAATTCACTGCTGTCCATGTGCATGTCCGGCAGTCACTTAAATGTCACTAATGACTCTGCTTCCACGACTACCACTGGTAAACTATTCTATGCGCTCACAACTCGCTGGGTGAAGACCCTCCCTCTGACGTCTCCTCTATACCTTCCTCCTAACACCTGAAAACGATGACCCCTTGTGGCAGTCAATCCTGCCCTGGGGAAAAGTCTCTGGCTATCGACTCTATCCATGCCTCTCATTACCTTGTACACCTCGATCAGCTCACCTCTCTTCCTCCTTCTCTCCAGAGAGAAAAGTCCGAACTCAGTCAACCTCTCCTCGTAAGACAAGCCTTCCAGTCCAGGCAGCATCCTGGAAAACCTCCTTTGCACCCTCTCCAAAGCCTCCACATCTTTCCTATAATAGGGTGACCTGTACTGGACACAATATTCCAAGTGTGGTCTCACCAGGGTTTTGTAGAGCTGCAGCATAACCTCGCGGCTCTTAAACTCGATCCCCCTGTTAATGAAAGCCAAAACACCATATGCTTTCTTAACAACCTTATCCACCTGGGTGGCAACTTTGAGGGAGCTATGCACTTGAACACCAAGATCCTGCTGTTCCTCCACACTGCCGAGAATCCTGCCTTTAATCCTATATTCAGCATTTAAGTTCCACCTTCCAAAATGCATCACTTCGTATTTATCCAGGTTGAACTCCATCTGCCATTTCTCAGCCCAGCTCTGCATTCTGTCAGTCTTGCTGAAGCCTGCAACAGCCCTTGATACTATCAACGACACCTCCAACCTTTGTGTCATCAGTAAACATACTAACCCACCCCTCAACCTCCTCATTCAAGTCATTTATAAAAACTACAAAGAGCAGAGGCCCAAGAACAGACCCCTGCGGGACACCATTCAACACTGACCTCCAGGCAGAATACTTACCATCTACAACCACTCTCTGCCTCCTGTCAGCCAACCAATTCTGAATCCAGACAACCAAATCACCCTGTATCCCAACTCTCCTGACTTTATGAATGCGCCTGCCATGGGGAACCTTATCAAATGCCTTGCTGAAGTCCATGTACATCACATCCACTGCTCGACCCTCATCAACCTGTCTCGTGACTTCCTCAAAGAACTCAATAAGATTTGTAAGGCATTACCTGCCCCTCACAAAGCCATGCTGACTCCCTTTAATCACACTATGCTTTTCCAAATAGTCATAAAACCTATCCCTCAGAATTCTTTCCAAAACCTTGCTGACCACAGACATAAGACTGGCTGGTCTGTAATTTCCAGGGATTTCCCTATTCCCTTTCTTGAAAAGAGGAACAACATTTGCCTCCCTCCAGTCTTCCGGTACCACTCCCGTGGAGAGTGAGGAAGCAAAGATCTTTGCCAGCGGCTTGGCAACCTGTTGACCTCTGTTTCCATCAGCACAAGGCTCAGAGCTGCCTTGGACCTCCAGCTACACTTCACCTCATTCCTCATTCAATGTTTTAGCATAATTCCTTTTAGGCATTAAGGAATGCAAGATGCAACAACTTAGAGATACCCACACCCCTTCGGGAACCTTCTTCCTCTCCTCTTCCCTCTGACTCCATCCCCACTTCTAACTCCACCTCCTGTTGCGTATTTAGTATCGCTTCGGACCTTCTGCTTTCTGACAGTGAATGTTCCTTACTCAGCAAATATCTTCGTTTTATCCCCCTAAGCACCCACTTCTGTGAATTTCTAGCACAACATGACATCAAACTCTTCTTCTTTCGTAAAGTCAGAAGCAAAAAGCTCATTTTGGGCTTCCCCTACCTCCTCAGACTTCACACACAAGTTCCCTATGCTATCCCTGATTGGCCCTACTCTTTCTTTGACCATTCTCTTATTCCTCACATAAGTGTAAAATGCCTTTGTGTTTTCCCTGATTCCTTCTGCCAAGCCTTTCTCGTGCCCCCTCCTGGCTCTCCTCAGACCATTTTTCAGCTCCTTCCTAGCCTGCGTGTAATCCTCTCTAGCTGAGCTTGACCCTAGCTTCCTCCACCTTATGTAAGCTACCTTCTTCCTTTTCACAAGAAGCTCCACCACTCTTGTCATCCAAGGTTCCTTTATCTTACCCCTTCTTGCCTGTCTCAGAGGGACATATTTACTCATCACTCGCAACAACTGTTCCTTAAACAGCCTCCACATGTCTATAGTGCCCTTACCATGGAACAATTGCTCCCAGCCCATGCTTCCTAACTCATGTCTAATCGCGTCATAGTTTCCTCTTCCCCAATTAAATATCCTCCCATTTTGCCTAATCCTCACCTTCTCCATAGCTATGTAGAATGTGAGGCAATTATGGTCACTATCACCAAAATGCTCTCCCACCACAAGATCTAATACCTGCCCCGGCTCGTTTCCGAGCACCAAGTCTAGAATGGCCTCTCCCCTCATCGGCCTGTCAATGTACTGAGTTAGGAAACCCTCCTGAGCACACCTTACAAAAACAGCTCCATTCAAATCTTCTGCTCGAAGGAGGTTCCAATCAATATTAGGAAAGTTAAAGTCACCCATTACAACAACCCTACTGCGTCCACACTTTTCCAAAATCCGTCAACCTATGCTTTCTTCAATCTCCCTGCTGCTATTGGGGAGCCTGTAGTAAACCCCTAACGAGGTGACTACTCCCTTGCTGTTCCTAATTTCCACCCATATTGACTCAGTAGGCAGATCTTCCAATGGAAGCTTCTGTAGCTGTGATACCCTCTCTGATTTACACAGAGAGTAGTTCGTATATAGAATGAACAGCCAGAGGAAGTGGTAGATGCAGGAACAGTTGGATAGGTACATGAATAGGAGAATTGAGGGATATGGGTCAAATGCAGACAAGGGGGACCTTGTTTAGTTTAGAAACATGGTCAGCGTGGACTACCTGAAACAAAATTTCTGTTTTCACTCTGTATGACTCTATGACTTTCTAAGGTTTTCCAGCAAATTGTATATTTCATTCAGATCTCCAGCATCGTGGTTCTTGGGTCATTTTTTGTTTAGTATTCACTTATTATCCTGCTGCCTGGCTTTTCCCACCTCACAGTACTTAATTCCTTTTCAGATAACGAGCTAATTACTATTTGAATATTGTGACTGTACCTGGTTCCACCATTATCTTAGCTTCGGTGAGTTCTGTGTTCAGGTGCTGCACCTCCCAGTCGCGACCCATTTTAACTCCCCCTCCCATTCCTCAGACAACATGTCCATCCTGGGCCTCCTGCAGTGCCATAATGATGCCACCCAAAGGTTGCAGGAACTGCAACTCACATTCCACTTGGGAACCCTGCAGCCCAATGGTATCAATGTGGATTTCACCAACTTCAAAATCTCCCCTCCCCCACTGCATCCCAAAACTAGCCCAGATCGTCCCCACCTCCCTAGCCTGTACTTCCTCTCACCTATCCCCTCCTACCCCCTCCATTGTCGGAAACACCCTCCCTACCTCCCCACCCATACTCTCCTCTCCACTTATCTTCTCCTCTATTCATCTTCAGTCTGCCTCCCCCTCTCTCCCTATTTATTCCAGTTCCCTCACCCTATCCCCCTCTCTGATGAAGAGTCTAGGCCTGAAATGCCAGCTTTTGTGCTCCTGAGATGCTGCTTGGCCTGCTGCGTTCATCCAGCTTCACATTTTGTTATCTCGGATTCTCCAGCATCTGCAGTTTCCATTATCTCAGGTCCATACCATTGTTTATGCTCTGCACAAGCAACCTCCTAACCCTCTTAATTCTGCATTTCCTTTTAATGATCTCTCTAAATGTTGATCTAGTTTCCATTTTAAGGCATCTGTACTGTCTACTTCAACATTATAGAGTTGATAGCCAGAGACTATTTCCCAGGGCAGAAATGGCTAGCACGAGGGGTCATAGTTTTAAGCTGGTTGGTGGAAAGTATACAGGGGATGTCAGAGGCAGGTTCTTTACACAGAGAGTTGTGAGAGCATGGAATGTGTTGCCAGCAGCAGTTGTGGAAGCAAGGTCATTGGGGTCATTTAAGAGACTGCTGGACATGCATATGGTCACAGAAATTTGAGGGTGCATACATGAGGATCAATGGTCGTCACAACATTGTGGGCTGAAGGGCCTGTTCTGTGCTGTACTGTTCTATGTTCTATTTCCTTGTAATAATGGGTTTCACATTCAAACCAGTCTGGGAAAAGGCACTACTGCTGGATTCCAGACTGGATTTATTAGTGACCATGTTGTATTTATTCATATTTGGTGTTGGTCTCGACGGAAACAGCTTTAGAATTACAGAATTGTTACAACGCAGGCAATTTTTAAATTCATTCACAGGATGAGGCCTTCACTGGCCTAGTTGGTATTTATTGTCCATCCTCCGTTGCTCGAGGGCAGTTCAGAGTCAATCACATTGCTGTTGGTTTGGAGTCACATGTTGGCCAGACCAGAGTGGCAGTGTCCTTCCTTAAAAGACGTTAGTGAACCTTCTGTGTGTTTCCAGCAATGGATAATGAATTCATGGTCACTATTAGACCCTTAATTCCAGCTTGTTTTTTTTAAATTCAAATTCCACCATGTACCACAGCGGGTTTCGAACTCAGGTCCCCAGAACGTTACCAAGCTCTGTGGATTAACAGGCCAGCATGGGCCTCTCCAAAAGAGGATTTTACTCAATGTTATTCACTTGCCTTTATTTCCATAACACTCTACCTTTTCCCCTCTAAAATCATTATCTCATTCCTTTTATCATGTCTTGAGTGAACCTGCCTTTACCACACTCTCAGATAACAAGGGGTAGAGCTGGCTGAACACAGCAGGCCAAGCAGCATCAGAGGAGCAGGAAAGCTGACATTTCAGGCCTGGGCCTTTACCGCTGTCTCGACCCTTTTAGATCTTCACCTTGCGGTGGGTGGAAAAATGTCTTTTGTCATGTTACCTTTGCTTCCTCTGTCAATTTCTTTAAATCTCTGCCCTTTTTATTTTTGATCATTTCATGAGTGGGAACAGTTTCTGTCTATCTACTGTGTCCAGTCATCTTACAATTTTGAAATTGACTCTGTCTTCTCCAGGGAAAACTGCTCCAATTTCCCCAATCTATCTCCATAAGTAAATTCGCTTATTCTTTGACCCATTTCCATGAATCTTTCTTTATCTCCATCTATAAAAAACTGTCATAATGACTCTTGAGAGGCTGACATCCCATCACCAATCACCCTTTATTTACAAATGAATTATCACTGCATCCAACAGAGTTAGGCAATGGCCTAGTGGTATTATCACTGGGCTGTTAATTCAAAGACCCAGATAATGTTCCGGGGACCAACATTCGAACCCTGCCCCAGCAGGTGGTGGAATTTTAATTCAATAAATATCTGGAATTACGAATCTAATGATGACCGTGAATCAATTGTCAATTGTCAGGGAAATACCCATCTGGTTTACTGATGTCCTTTAGGGAAGGAAACTGCCATCCGTAGCTGGTCTGGCCTACATGTGACTCCATGCCCCAAGCAATGTGGTTGACTCTTAACTGATCTTTGGGCAATTAGGGATGGGCAATAAATGCTGCCTGGCCAGTGATGCCCTCATCCTGTGAATGAATAAAGGGAAAAAAAGGCATCCAGGGACCCAATATCTCTGACATTCATCCTTTTATATCAACCAGGGCTCACTGATTAGACCAGATTAACAGTCCCATTCAGGGAATTTATATTCTATAATGTCCAGCTGGTTGACGTTGTTACAATCATCGGAAGAACTCTCTTCCTCAGAAAGCAGTGGAAGTGGGGTCTTGAAATCCTTTCAAGACGGAGATAGATAGACTCTTGTTAACAAGGCAGTCAAAGATGATCAGAATGATGGGTAAGTATATGGGTTGAGGCCACAATAAGATCTACTGTGCTCTTTTTGATGATAAAGCAGGCTTCAGTGGCTGATTGGCCGAATTGTTTTGTTTGTATGCGACCCTCCCTTTCAGCCCCAGCTTGCCCAGCTGCCTCTGACCATTTTATTCCTGAAGGGGTGGCACAGTTATTCAGTGGTTAGCACTGCAGCCTCACAGCAGCAGGGACCCGGGTTCGATTCCAGCCTTGGGTGACTGTCTGTGTGGAGTTTGCACATTCTCCCTGTGTCCGCGTGGGTTTCCTTCGGGTGCTCCGGTTTCCTCCCACAGTCCAAAGGTGTGCAGGTTAGGTGGGTTAGCCATGGGAAATGGAGAATGATGGGGTAGGGGTGGGTCTGGGAGGGTGCTGTTCAGAGGGTCAGTGTGGGCTCAATGAGCTGAGTGGTCTGTTTCCGCACTGTAGGGATTCTATGAGAGAGAAATGACCAGGAAGGGGAGATGGATATTGCAAAAAAGAGGATTGAGAAAGCAAGCATTTATTAAGTACCTAATTGAACTACTCAAAAACATTATTCAGTGCTCAAAATTTAATTATTTTTCTTTGAAACATTGTGGGTGATGTTCTGTTGGAGGCACAGAAGGCATTTTATAGATAGCAGCAACTCACCAACTTAAATGTGGGGAATATCCAGCCACTGGGTTTCAAAATACATGCTAAGATAAGAGGTCGTATTTTCCAGAGATGTTCAAAGAAGCATATTTTGAAAAATTGCAAAGCAGAGCCAGAGAAGAACATTTGAGAAAGATTTACCAATATCCATTCTCAAAGAGTTAAACAGAAAGGAGTCTTGAAGAAGAAATGAAGAACCAGAAAGGCAGAGGTAGTGTGTTCCAGACTGGCTAAGAACTTAAGAACTAGAAGCAGGAGTAGGCCATTCAGTCCACTGAGCCTGCTCTGCTATTTTACATGATCTGGTTGATCTCATTTTTGCTTCAACTCCACTTTCCTACCTGATCTCCATCACCCTTCAACCCAGCCCAAATTAAAAACCTGTACATCTACTTCTTGAATTCATTCAATGTCCCAGTATCCACACTCTGGGGTAGTAAATTCCAGACTCACAACCCAAATCACTAAAGTAATTTCCCCTCTTTTCTATTTTAAATCTGCCGCCCTTCAGCTGAAAAATATAACATTTCATTCTAGAATGCACCACTTGAAGAAACACCCTCTTTATGTACATTTTGTCAATCCTCTATAACATTTTATATACTTCAATTTGATCTGCTCTCATTCTTCTCTACTCCAGTGAGAATGGGTCTAGAATGCATGGGACTTAGATGGTTGGATATATAATCAACAATGATGGGAAGAATGGAAGACCAACTGACAATGAGCCAGTGCCTGAGGAACACAGAGTTTAGGAGCGGCCTGTGATAGGATGGAGCAGGCTACCGATAAGAGAGGTCATGGAAGGGATTTACATGCAAGGGTGCTAGTCAAGATCACAGACAGAATTTGCCTTGCAATCAATAGTGGCATGAGACCTTGAATATCTACGAAAGTTCATAAACACGGCCCATGAAAAATGCAACACTCCATCAGTCATTGTGCTGAAAACTGCTGTGTGGGTGTAACATTAGAGGTTTCTGCCCAAAAGTCAAGTTCGCTCTCAATCCAGGTCCAGTTTTCAGTTACATTTTCACTACTCTTGGCTGCATTAGCTAGGACGCAGTTGGCCAACGGCTTCTGGAATCATCTATCACACATTGTCCTGTTATATCCTGTGGATCCTGACCTCATTTACATACCAATAGATCCTGGGGTTATAGTAACATCATTGTAGTTTCTACTGCCAAACTAGGGACATTAGTTATGTGCTCAACAGCCTCTGGCTAACGCTTTTACTCAGTATGGGAAAACTGCAGAGAGCATTGCATCTTTTATCTGAGCTGAAGACTATATTTTTATCGCCATTTGTTGCAAACAGTGCATCTTTTCATGCTTATTTATTTGACTCATACACAGTTGAATTGTGCTGAATCTGTAGTGACTGATTACTCTCTGAATTACTTAGCACATCCTAGGAAGGAAATATCCAATCAGCCTTTAATCCAGAATGATTTATTATATCTGTACTTTTCTTCTGAGGGAAGTACCTCATTTTTTGCCTCTACAAATGCTAATAGGATCTAATCAAAACTTGAAAGATCTACCAAATTAGAATTACAAGTGGCCTGAGCACAGAGCATGACTCCTGTGGGATTAGACATCACCTAGTTAGGATTAAAGTGCTGAAGAGCAGTTTGGCTAGCGAGATAATGATTAAGGAAAGCCTATCAGCCAAGAAAATGCCCAAAGAATACTTAGTGTCAAGGAACAGAGTGTGTTTGAAAAGTACATCCAGAGATCCCAGATGCTGGCTGGGGGCTAGATAATGAAGGCATACAAGTATAAACAATGCTAGACTTCATTAGTCAAGCATTGGACATAAGAGTTAGGAGGTTTTGCTGGAACTGCTTAAAACTACAATGTGGAGGTGCCGGTGTTGGACTGGGGTGGAGAGTCAGAAGTCACAGAACAACAGGTTACAATCCAACAGGCTTATTTGAAATCACCAGCTTTCAGTGTGCAATACATTCACCAGATGCAGTGAGAAAGCAGTGCCTACAGGCACAAAATTTATAGGCAGAGAGAGACCTAGGGCAGAGAGATCAAAAGATCATACAACTGCTGTGACTGGAGTGTCAGATGATGTCTCTGCAGGTGGTCAGGAGCACTAGATGGTGAGCAAAGTGTTTATAAAGTCAACGTTAGCACTGTGGTCTCATGACAATTAGGCAGAGTCACAGGAATATACACAAGGTGACATCTCAGGTCAGACACTGAATTGTAGCTGTGAAGATTGGTTCAGAATCTGTTTCAGGGTTTTAAACCTGGAAACAGGCTGGTTTTATACTGAAAGCTGGGATTTATAAGGTGTCACATTGACTGGATGTGACAACAAATTGTGCATTTTTGAACAAAATAGAATGTATCTACAAATAAATAAACATCTTGGATGAAGTGATTCACTCCATAGGTGTGTGTGTGTGTGTGTGTGTGAATGTGTGTGTAAGAGGGGGAGTACATGTGTGTGTATATGTGCTTGAGAGAGAATGTGTGAGTATGAGAGAGTATTTGTGCGTGAGAGTGTGTGTCTGTGAGTGTGAGGGTCTGTGCGCATGTGTGTGTGGATTGTGTGAGAGACAGCATGTGTATATGTGTGTGTATGTGTGAAAGAGTGTGGGTGTGGGCAAAATAGTAATAAGTAACTCAAAACTGTACAAATTAATTAAGGTAGAGAGATTTTAACAACAGGGCAGTAAGGGAGATTTTACAGATGCAAAACAATGTGGTAGGGTCACCTGAAGCGTGACATAAACCCAAAATCAGGGTTGAGGCCATCCTCATGGATATGGAATTGGCCATCAGTCTCTGCTTGGCAATTCTGCGGTGTCCACCTTGGAAGGCATTTATCCGAAGATCAGAGGCTGAATGCCCTTGTTTGCTGAAGTGTTCCCCAAATGGGAGGGAACATCCCTGCCTGGCAATTGTTGTGCAGTGTCCATTCATTCGTTGTTGTAGAGTCTGCATGGTCTCACCATATACCATGCCTCAGCACACCCTTGCCTGCAGTGAATGAGATAGACAACATTGGCAGAGTCACATGAGTATCTACCCTGTATATTGTGGGTGGTGTTCCCATGTGCGATGGCAAAACGTCACCCCAAGCTCAATGCAATAGCATCCGTGCTCTCAAGACCCATCGTAATATTGTCATCAAACCAGCAGACAAAGGAGATGCTCATCATCAGGAGACTTCTCCTGCTTTCCAAAGATACACAAAGCCAACACACCTGGATGTCCCATCGTGTCAGGCAATGAGACCCTGCATGAGAACCTCTCTGGCTGTGTTGAGGGCATCTTCAAACCCAATGTACAGGGAAGCCCCAGTTTCTGTCACGACACTACAAGTTTGTTATCGAAACTCACCTCCCACAGAACCGTCAAACCAGGAACATTCCTAGCCACAGTGGACATTTTGGCACTCTACACCAACATCCCCCACAATGATGGCATCATTGCAACAGCTCCGGTACTTAATGCCAACAACTGCCAATTTGCAGATGCCATCCTACAACACATCCACTTCATTTTCAACCATAACGCCTTCACCTTTGACAAACAGCTCTTCATCCAGACACACAGAATGGCCATTGGGACCAAATTCACATGCCAATATGCCATCATTTTCATGCACAAGCTTGAGCAAGGCTTCTTTGCGGTGCAGGATCTCTGGCTAACACTATACACCAGATACATTGACAACATTTTCTTCCCTGGGACTCAGGGGTCAACCTAACCCGAAACATCAGCTTTCCTGCTCCTCTGATGCTGCTTGGCGTGCTGTATTCATCCAGCTCCACAACTTGTTATCTCAGGTTCTCCAGCATCGGCAGTTCCTACTATCTCTGACGTAGTGATACCAACAAGTTTCATCCCACCATCAGACTCACCATGGGCTGCACTTCAGAATCAATCTCACTCTTGGGCACATGTATCTCTATCAAGGACGGACACCACAGTACCTCATTCTCATGAATATCTTCACAATGCTGCACTCCTCTAGCTTCCATCCTAAACATATTAAAGAAGCCACCCCCTACAGGCAATTCCTGCGCATACATAGGATGTGCTCAGATGAGGAGGAACGCAATGGACACCTGAAATTTTGAATGATGCCCTCAAAAGAATGTGATATGATGTTCAACTCACCAATCACCAGTTCCAACATGCCACAGTAAAACCAGGAACAATGTTCTCAGGAAACAGGCATAGGATATGACCGATAGAGTACTTTTCATCATCCGGTACTTCCCCAGAGCAGAGAAACCACACCATGTTCTTCGCAGCCTTCAACATGTCATCGATGATGATGAGCATCTTGCCCAGATCTTCCCTATGCCTCCACTTCTCACCTTCAAACAACAGCCAAACCTTAAACAGGCCATTGTTTGAAGCAAACTACCCAGCCTTCAGGACAACACTGACCACAACACCACACAACATCACCATGCAACTCCTGCAAGACATATCAGACTTTGACCCTAACATCACACATGGGAACACCACTCACCACATGCACGGCAGATACTTGTGACTCGGCCAATGTTATCTATCTCATACACTGCAGGCAAGGATGCCCCAAAGCGTGGTATATTGGCAAGACCCACAGGCACTACAACAACGGATGAATGGACACCACATAACAGTTGCCAGAAGGAATGTTCCCTCCCAGTATGGGAAAGTTTCAGTGGTCAAGGGCATTCAGCCTCCGGTCTTCAGGTACATGCCCTCCAAGGTGAGCTCCGAGGTACCCAACAATGCAGAATCACCGAGCAGAGACTGATAGCCAAGTTCTGTACTGATAAAGACGGCCTCAACTGTGACCTTGGGTTTGTGTTGCAATACATGTGATCCCAACACACTGTTCAGTATCTGTAATATCTTCCTTACTGCCCAGTTTTGACAGCGTCACTTTGATAAATTGTTATGGTCTCTCTAATTAATTTTTACAGTTTTGAATTACTTATTACACTCTCTCACACACTGACACTCTCATACACACTCTCTCACATACAAACACACATGCACACACATGTGCACATACACACATGTATGCACACACATGCGCATGTACACACACATACACACACGTGCACGCACACTTACACACATATATGCACACACGTGAGCATACACATGTATGTACATACACACACACACACACACACACACACACACACACACACACACACACACACACAGTACTGCAAGTGAATCTGGACTGGAGAACAGTTGTTAATCATGATGCCAACATCTGATTTGTTTCATATCTGTGTTTGAATTTGGTGGCTGTAAATAAAAGCTCATCTTTGGAAATATTCGATTGCTTGCCTGCCTGTGATCATTCCCAACTGAGTCGTAGAGTTTCACATCATGGAAGCAGACCTTTTGGCCCATCAAGTCCACACTGACCCTGAGAAGAGCATCCCACCCAAACTCTCACCCCCCGACCCTATCCCTGTAACCCTGCATTTACCGTGGTCAATCCATCTAGCTTGCAAGGCTTTGGGATGTGGGACAAAACCAGAGCACCCAGAGGAAACCCCCACAGACACAGAGAGAATGTGCAAACTCCACACAGACAGTCACCTGAGAGTGGGATTGAACCCTAGCACTCCAACGCAGCAATGCTAACCACTGAGCCACAATGCTGCCTCAACTGTAAATTGAGAAGTTGCAGCTCTCAGGTGGACATTGGAAACAATGTAACAGTAACCTGGAGAGGACATTTAGGTGGGAATTAGCTAAGGGCCGGTAAACAGTGTGACCTGATGGTAAAACTGCAACTAGAGTGAAAGCAGGTGAGTGTACATGCAAGGGACTATCAAACAGGCCTGTGATATGCCATGAGTAAGCCAGTGTAGAGAGTTTCATTAGGCTGGTACTGGAATGGTCTCCTTTTCTGAGCAAGGATGGTCAAGGGATTGCAGTGAAGGTTTACCAGGCTGATTCCAGGGTTGGTGAGTCTAACGTACAAGGAGAGATTGACTAGGTTAGGATTGTTTTCGCTGGAGTTCAGATGAATGAGAGAGATCTTAGAGAAACTTATAAAATTCTAACAGGGTTAGACAGGATCGATGGAGGGAGGATGTTGCCCATGGTGGGTGTGTCCAGAACTACGGGTCACAGTGTGAAGATTCAGGGTAGGCCATTTAGGACAGGGATGAGGAGATATTTCTTCATCCAAAGAGTGGTGAGCCTGTGGAATTCATTACCATGGGAAGTAGTTGATGCAAAAATATTGACTTGTATTCAAGAGGCGACTAGAGAGAACACTTGGAGTGAATGGGATCAAAGGTTATGGGATTACGCTATTGAGTTGAATGATCAGCCAACCAATGTCAGTTTTTGTTCGGAGTAATGTGCTGCGCTGGGAACATCATGTAACAAGTTGTGGTTAGAATTGGCTGAGAGGGCTGCTCTTGGAGCCCAGAAGGTAGTTAATGAAATGGGTTTGGCGATGCATGGTGCAAAATCTTACTTGGTCTCAATACAAAAACCCCTTCAAAAAAACTTTAGAAGCAGCTGGCGCTTACAGACAAAAAAAAAACATAAGTTTCAGCTAACCATGAGTTTCTATTATTCTTTGATTCTACTGGATGTTTTTTATTTTCCCCTGGCTTGAGTAGAGCTACATTTGTGGTTAACTGTGTAGTACCACACAGCTGAACAGTACTTTGCAATGATTTGCACAGCTTGTCATGAGCACCATTCCAATGAGGAACACTTATCAGAGAGTGCTTGGGAACAAAACCAACTCTAACTGGTAACCCACTCTTTATGTCAAGATGGGGCTGGTGTAAATAAATACAGGAATCCCCGCATTCATAAAACATCTCCAACTGGAAGTGTAGTACATTGTTTTGAACTTAATGCTCAAGGAAGGGTAGTTCTGTGTCACGAAAACTTGATAAATACCTGAATTAAAGAGGATAGAGGCCCTTTGAACAGGATTAGGCTATTGAGTTGGACATTCAGCCATGATTGTGAAGAATGGCAGCACAGGTTTGAAGGGCCGAATAGCCTCCTCCTGCTCCTATCTTCTATGTTTCTATGCTCCTAGGTTTCAATGGTGGGACTGTCCTAAAGGGAGAGATTGGTTCAGCTGGACCAGTACTTACTCGAAGGATGACAGGGGATCTGATTGAAATGTATCCAATTATAACAGAGCTGGGCCACTGGGATGTAAGAAGGATATTTTACCTGGTTGTAGAGTCTAGAACCTGGGGCACAGTTTCATGACAAGTGGTACAGCATTTAGGACTGAGTTAAGGAAATATCTCTTCACTCCAAGTGTAATGGATCTGTGGAATTCTCCGCCACAGCAGGCTGTAGAGGACAAGTCACTGAATATATTAGTGCAAGAGATAGGTATATTTCTAGATTTCAAATGCATCGAGGGATATCACAGAAAAGCAGGAAAGTCACTTTGAAATACAGGATCAGCCATGAGAATATTGAATGGTGTAAAGAGGAAACATAGAAACATTAAAAAAAGGAGCTGGAGTAGACATCTTGGCCCTTTGAGTCTGCACTACCATTCAGTATAATCATGACTAGTCGTCCAACTCAGTATCCTGGTACTGCTTTCTCCCTTTACCCCTTGAATTCTTTAGCCCCAGGAACTATACTAGCTTAGAACCACATAGTCATAGAGTTACACAGCATAGAAACAGACCTTTCGCCAACTCATCCATGCTGACCAGATATCCTATAGTAATCTAGCTCCATTTGCCAGCATTTGGCCCATATCTCTCTAACCCCTTCCTATTCACACACCCATGCAGATGCCTTTTAAATGTTGTAATTGAACCAGACTCCACCACCTCCTCTGGCAGTCCATTCCATACAGGCACCACCCTCTGTGTTGCCCCTCAGATCCCTTTTAAATCTTTTCCTTCTCACCTTAAATCTATGCGGTCTAGTTTTTGACTCTCCTACGATGGGAAAAAGACTTTAGCCATTTTAGCCATTCACCATACCAATGCCCCCCCCACAACTTCCATTTTATAATCTCTTTAAGGTCACCCCCTCAGCCTTCAATGCTCCAGGGAAACTTATTTTTGAAATCAGCCAATGTATTGGTCTCATCCATCTTCTGTAAAAGTGAATTCCACAGGGTCACCGTTCTCTGGGTGAAGAAATTTCTCCTCATCACAGTCTTAAATTGTCAGACGCATATACTTATAATGCGACTCGGGTTCTGAGCTTTCCAATCATTGGGAACATCCTTTCTGTGCTTACTATGTGTTAGAAATTTATAGGTTTCTCTGATATCCTTCCTCATTGCTCTCAAAACTCCAATGCATATAGTTCTGACTGATCCAAATACTCTTCATATATCTGATGTGCCGACCAGGCTGATAAATCTTTATTGCACTTTTTCCATTGTAGGAACATCCTTCCTCAGGTAAGGAGACCATTTTTTTAAAAAAATTCATTCATGGGATGAAGACATCACTGGCCATCTAGCATTTATTGTCCATCCCTAGTTGCCCAGAGGGCAATTAAGAGTCAACCACTTTCAGGTGACTGTGATCTACCAGAGTTAGATTTTGTTTGAAATAAAAGCATCCTCACCACAGAAACAATTACCATCTACGCCTCTAAATTGCAAATACTGGGGCCAAAGTAAAGTTGCAAGAGCAAAGAAATCTGTGAACACGAGAATGCATTTGGATCATTTTAAACTAACTTCTTTCTATGTTAATCTCAAGGGAACCTGCCCAGTTGGTTCTTTTATCACCGCATCATATAAGCAATTAAGTACCCATAAATTGGCAAGTGTTTTTTTAAGTAAATGCCAGCAAAATAAAAGAGCCGGTCATTGACTTCAGAAAGCCAAAAGGAGGGCACAGCCCTGTCTATATCAGGGGTGCTGAGGTGGAGATAGAATCCCTACAGTGTGAAAGCAGGCCATTCAGCCCACTGAGTGCCCACCACCCCTCCACATCTGTAGATTGTGGAGGAAACCCATGCAGACACAGGGAGAATGTACAAACTCCACAAGGACAGTTGCCCGAGGCTGGAATTGAACCCAGGTTGCTGGCACTATGAGGCTGCAGTATTAACCACTGAGCCACCGTACCACCCCCAGGGTCAATGGCCGACAGAAACAAGTTCCGCAAAGTGATAATCATGAAAAATCTGAGCTAGTCCACCTGCACTGACCACTACTGTCAAGAAAGCACAACAATGCCTCTACTTCCTTGGGAGGCTAAGGAAATTCAGCATGTCCACAAATGCTCTCAGAAATTTTTATAGATGCACCACAAAAAACGTCCTGTTTGAATACATCACAGCATGTTTTGGCAACTGCTTTTGCCAAGGCTGAAAGAAACCACAGACAGTCATGAATATAGTCCCATCCATCACGCAAATCAGCCTTCCATCCTGTGATTCCATCTACACTTTCCTCTGACTCAGGAAAGCCCCGCCGTAGTCAAAGATTACTCCCATCCCAGTGAGACTCTCTTCCATCCTCTTTCATCAGGCAGAACACATATAGGTTTGTATGTACATATGAACAAAGTCAAGAACAGCTTCTTCCCCACTCCTATCAGACTTTTGAATGGGCATCTTCAATGTTGATGGTGATCTCTCTCTGCACCTTTACAGCGGCTATAACAGTGTATCCTGAACACTGTTCTGTTACTCTGATGCACTTGTATGGTACAATCTGCCTGTAAAGCATGTAAGACAACATTTTTCATTGTGTCTTGGTACGGGTGACAGTAATAAATCAAATCAAAAGTCCTGATGTAATTAAACAGAGAGAGAAAAGGGAGTCATTTGACTCTGACTCACTTGACTGTAATGCTTGCTTTCTAGGGGAGCAGTGAACGTTAACTTGGTTGATATCTGGGATGAGAGGATGTTCCTGTGCGCAGAAAGAGCTTACACAGGGTCCTTGATGTACAAAAATCCAACTTATGTATATGCCTACTTACAAATGCAATCTCGTACAGGAGTGTAAGTTTAAAGGTCCAACATACAAACATTGCCTGAACTTATGAACAATTCCTTCATATTGTCCTACATTGTATTCCAACATGCATACAAATTAACCTGCATCAGACTCAAGAAGAGAACCAGTTCGCACTCCAGCGGCTTCCTTTATTCTCTGTGGTGTTTACAAGAATGAGAGAAGATCTCATTGAAACGTAAACTTCTGAGAGGGCTTGTCAAACTAAATGCTCAAAGGTCTTTTCTTTTCTCTTGGCTGGAGAACGGACAACTGCAGCTCAGAGCAGAACTTTATTAAGACTGACGGGGACAGGTTTGGAAGTGAGCAAGGAGAAATTGGGTGGCACCCTGGTGCAGTAGTTAGCACTGCTGCCTCACAGTGCAAAGGACCTGGGTTTGATCTCAACGTTGGGCAACTGTCTGTGTGGGATTTGCATATTCTCCCATATCTGTGCGGGTTCTCTCTGGGTGCTCTGGTTTCATCCTACAGTCCAAAGATGCGCAAGTGAGGTGGATTGGCCATGCAAAATTGCCCATACTGTCCAGGGATGTGTAGGTTAGGTGCATTAGCAACAGAAAATTCAGGGTTAAAAGGGAAGGAGTATGGGTCTGGGTGAGATAATAAAGTGTGAAGCTGGATAAACATAGCAGGCCAAGCAGCATCTCAGGAGCACAAAAGCTAACGTTTCGGGCCTAGACCGTTCATCAGAGAGGGGGATGGGGTGAGGGTTCTGGAATAAATAGGGAGAGAGCGGGAGGCGGACCGAAGATGGAGAGAAAAGAAGATAGGTGGAGAGAGAGTATAGGCGGGGAGGTGGGGAGGGGATAGGTCAGTCCAGGGAAGATGGACAGGTCAAGGAGGTGGGATAAGGTTGGTAGGTAGGAAATGGAGGTGCGGTTTGGGGTGGGAGGAAGGGATGGGTGAGAGGAAGAACAGGTTAGGGAGGCAGAGACAGGCTGGGCTGGTTTTGGGATGCAGTGGGTGGAGGGGAAGACCTGGGCTGGTTGCGTGTTGCAGTGGGAGGAGGGGATGAACTGGGCTGGTTTTGGGATGCGGTGGGGGAAGGGGAGACTTTGAAGCTGGTGAAGTCCACATTGATACCATTGGGCTGCAGGGTTCCCAAGCGAAATATGAGTTGCTGTTCCTGCAACCTTCGGGTGGCATCATTGTGGCACTGCAGGAGGCCCATGATGGACATATCATCTAAAGAATGGGAGGGGGAGTGGAAATGGTTCACGACTGCAAGGTGCAGTTTATTGCGAACCGAGCGGAGGTGTTCTGCAAAGCGGTCCCCAAGCCTCCGCTTGGTTTCCCCAATGTAGAGGAAGCCACACCGGGTACAATGGATACAGTATAACACATTAGCAGATGTGCAGGTGAACCTCTGCTTAATATGGAAAGTCATCTTGGGGCCTGGGATGGGGTGAGGGAGGAGGTGTGGGGGCAAGTGTAGCACTTCCTGCAGTTGCAGGGGAAGGTGCCGGGTGTGGTGGGGTTGGAGGGCGGTGTGGAGCGAACAAGGGAGTCACTGAGAGAGTGGTCTCTCCGGAAAGCAGACAAGGGTGGGGATGGAAAAATGTCTTGGGTGGTGGGGTCGGATTGTAGAAGGTGGAAGTGTCGGAGGATGATGCGTTGTATCCGGAGGTTGGTGGGGTGGTGTGTGAGAACGAGGGGGATCTTCTTTGGGCAGTTGTGGGGGGGCGGGGTGTGAGGGATGTGTTGCAGGAAATGCGGGAGACGCGATCAAGGGCATCCTCGACCACTTTGGGGGGGAAAGTTGCAGTCCTTGAAGAACTTGGACATCTGGGATGTGCAGGAGTGGAATGCCTCATCGTGGGAGCAGATTGGGCGGAGGCGGAGGAATTGGGAATAGGGGATGGAATTTTTGCAGGAGGGTCAGTGGGAGGAGGTATATTCTAGGTAGCTGTGGGAGTCGGTGGGCTTGAAATGGACAGCAGTTACAAGCTGGTTGCCTGAGATGGAGACTGAGAGGCCCAGGAAGGTAAAGGATGTGTTGGAGATGGCCCAGGTGAACTTAAGGGTGGGGTGGAAGGTGTTGGTGAAGTGGATGAACTGTTTGAGCTCCTCTGGGGAGCAAGAGGCGGTGGCGATACAGTCATCAATGTAACGGAGGAGGAGGTGGGGTTTGGGGCCTGTGTAGGTGCAGAAGAGGGACTGTTCCACGTAACCTACAAAGAGGCAGGCGTAGCTGGGGCCCATGCGGGTGCCCATGACACCCCCTTTGTCTGTAGGAAGTGGGAGGAATCGAAAGAGAAGTTGTTGAGGGTGAAGACAGGTTCGGCTAGGCGAATGAGGGTTTCGGTGGAGGGGGACTGGTCGGGCCTGCGGGACAGGAAGAAGTGGAAGGCTTTGAGGCCATCTCCATGTGGAATACAGGCGTATAGGGGCCAGACATCCATGGTGAAAATGAGGTGTTGGGGGCCAGGGAATTGGAAGTTCTGGAGGAGGTGGAGGGCGTGGGTGGCATCCCGGACGTAGGTAGGGAGTTCCTGGACCAAAGGGGAGAAAATGGAGTCCAGATAGGTGGAGATGAGTTTGGTGGGGCAGGAGCAGGCTGAGACGATGGGTCGACCAGGGCAGGCAGGTTTGTGGATTTTGGGAAGGAGATAGAAACGGGCTGTGCAGGTTTGGGGAATAATAAGGTTGGAGGCTGTGGTGATGAGGTCATGAATGGTGTTGGAGATGATGGTTTGGTGCTCGGGGGTGGGGTCATGATCAAGGGGGCGGTAGGAGATGGTATCGGAGAGTTGGTGTTTGGCCTCGGCGATGTAGAGGTCAGTGCGCCTTACTACCACTGCACCAGCCTTGTCTGCGGGTTTGATGGTGAGGTTGGGGTTGGAGCGGGTGAGATGCTCTTTGGAAGGTTGGTGTGGACTTGTTGGGCCAAATGGCCTGTTTCCACACTGCAGGGATTGTATGAAACATAGCACTGCCGATTGACACCTCAACAAATTCCCACGTCTGGGTTTTCTTGTTGGAGGCAGGATCAACAGTACAGGTGTTGTCCATCCCAGCATTGAAAGCAACAAGTTTAAGGGACCTAGTGAGGGTGTGTTTTTGATGGAATTGAGATGCTCCCAATGCTGGATGAGACACCCACTGAGACAGCAGCCTGTCAGGGAGCTAAAGGCACTGACGTGCCATCAATTCCTCTGTTCAAACCCCCATTACAGAACTACTCATGTGAGGGTCAATAGTTTAATTACTCTGTGTTCAATAATGTGAGTCTATCCACGATTGATACTCACTGTGATTGATTATTTAAGCCTGGCTGTTTATTTAGCAACAAGAAAACAAATCATAAATGTTACTAGAAAGAGCAGGAGGGTATGACGCTGTAAATCCCTTTGAATAATACCAGTTGCACATATAGTAGCTAGTGTTGCCTCTGCCTTGCTGCGAGGCTAATCAAATATGCATCAAATGAGATAAAATCCCTACAGTGCGGAAGTAGGCCATTCAGTCCACACTAACCTTTCAAATAGCATCCCACACAGACTCACCACCTTACCCTGTAGTTCCATTGGCTAATCCAAGCCTGCACATCCCTGCACACTATGGGCAATTGAGCATGGCCAATCTACCGAATCTGCACACCTTTGGACTGTGGGGGGAAGCCCATGAGACGCAGGGAGAATGTATAAATTCCGCACAGGCAGTCATCAAGGGTTGAATTGAACTCAGGACCCTCCCACTGCTAGGCAGTAGTGCTAAGCACTGAGCCACCCATAAATGGTCACAATCATTGCCTTCCTCAACCACATCTCCTTGCGAACAGTTAATAATGAGTACTTTTACTGTCTCCATCTCTGCCATGAATGCCTCTCATTTTATCAAACAGAAAAGATTCATAACCCAAAGGCTAAACATGAACAGCGAAGCTCTGTTTGTCAGCAGATTTTCTACAGTGAATGTAAAAATGTTACTTCTATCAAAGAAACACTTTATTAGTTAACTCTAACCCTTTCTTGCAAATAACATTAGAAATAAAGGTCTCTCAGCCTGCATGGCCTATTTGATCTTCCCAAGTCTAGGGATTCTTATTAAAAGTTTGGATTCATATAGCAGATGGCTCAGTCATATAACTTAATTAGGCAGAGAAAGGGCTGATGGATTTCTGGTCAATGGTGTTCGGTGATTTCCTTATAAATTATCCTTACTCTTTGCACAAACCATTTATGTGAGGTCCTATTTCAGGTTGAGAATTGCTTGACATGAGGAATGGATTTGATGATCTTAATCCTTCTCCTGCAATGAAAGGTAGTTTTGACTTAAAGTACAGAAACTGGCCAGTCAGCCCACCAGCTCTGTGCTGTTGCTTATGCTCCATGAGTTTCATCTCACACTTCTTCATCTCAACCCATCAATTTATCTTTATGTTCCTTTCAACTTCATGCATTTCTTTAATCACTTCTTTAAATATATTATGAGTATTGTTCATCTCAATTACTTCTTGTAGTTAAAGAGTTTCACAAGGCCCTAAAGCCATAGGAAATAGAAGCTGGAGCAAGCTGTTCAGTCTCTGAAGCTTGCTCCTCCATTCAATAGGATCATGGCCACTTTCCTGTTCTTTCCAGTAACATTTGATTCCCTGACAGATCAAAAATCTAACCATTTCAAACTTAAATATGCACAAGGACTCTGTCTCCCCACCCCATCATTGCTCTCCATACTCACAACCATCTGAGAGAAGAAGTTCCTCCAAGCAGTTTCTGTCTATAGACGCATTCTGCTGAAGTTCCATGTATGGTCGGCAGCGATAGTCTCACACACAAGTGTCAAAATCTTCTCAACACACAACTGATTTGACTCTTATATCATCTTAATGACAGCCATCAGGCTTTCATGGGAAAAAGCAAACTCACTCTGTTTAGTCTTTCCTGATGAGTGTGCTATCTCAGTTTCCTAAGACAAATGTGACAGTGCAGGAACGAAAACAGAACAAAGAAAATTACAGCACAGGAACAAGCCCTTTGGCCCTTCAAGCCTGCACCAATCCAGATCCTCTATCTAAACCTGTTGCCTATTTTGCAAGAATCTGTATCCCTCTGCTCCCTGCCCATTCATGTATCTGTCCAGATACATCTTAAATGACGCTATCGTGCCTGCCTCTGCTACCTCCACTGGCAACGCGTTCCAGGCACCCACCACCCTCTGCGTAAAGAACTTTCCACACATATCTCCCTTAAACTTTCCCCCGCTCACCTTGAAATCGTGATCCCTAGTAATTGAGTCCCCAACTCTGGGAAAAAGCTTCTTGCTATCAACCCTATCTACACCTCTCATGATTTTGTAGACCTCAATCAGGTCCCCTCTTAACCTCTTTCTAATGTCTTTCTAATGTACATAATCCTAATCTACTCAACCTCTCTTCATAGCTAGCACCCTCCATATCAGGCAACATCCTGGTGAACCTCCTCTGCACCCTCTCCAAAGCTTCCATATCCTTTTGGTAATGTGGCAACCAGAATTGTACGCAGTACTCCAAACGTGGCCGAACCAAAGTCCTATACAGCTGTAAGATGATCTGCCAACTCTTGTACCCAATACCCCATCCGATGAATGAAAACATGCCATATGCATCCTGGGCCACTATCTACTGCATTGCCACCTTCAGGATACAATGGACCTGAACACCCAGACCTCTCTGAACATCAATTTTCCCCAGGGCTTTTCCATTTACTGTATAGTTCGCTCTTGAATTGGATCTTCCAAAATGCATCACCTCGCATTTGACTGGATTGAACTCCATCTGCCATTTTTCCAATCTATCTATATTCTACTGCATTCTCCGACAGTCCCCTTCACTATCTGCTACTCCACCAATCTTAGTGTCATCTGCAAACTTGATATTCAGACCATCTATACCTTCCTCCAGATCATTTATGTATATCACAAACAACAGTGGTCCCAACATGAATCCCTGTGGAACACTCCCTTCCACAACCCTTTGTCTCCTGATGCCCAGCCAGTTCACCATCCATCTAGCTAGTACACCCTGGACCCCATGCGACTTCACTTTCTCCGTCAGTCTACAGTGGGGAACCTTATCAAATGCCTTACTGAAGTCCATGTATATGACAACTGCAGCCCTTCCCCCATCTATCAACTTTGTCACTTTCTCAAAGAATTCTATCAAGTTGGTATGACATGACCTTCCCTGCACAAAGCCATGTTGTCTATCACTAACAAGCCCATTTTCTTCCAAATATAAATAGATCTTATCCCTCAGTGTCTTCTCCAGAAGTTTCCCCACCACTGATATCAGGCTCACCGGTCTGTAATTTCCTGGAATATCCTTGCTACTCTCCTTAACCAAGGGAACAACATTAGCAATTGTCCAGTCCTCCAGGACCTCACCCACACTCAAGGATGCTGCAAAGACATCTGTTCAGGCCCCAGCTATTTCCTCTCTTGCTCCCCTCAGTAACCTGGGATAGATCCCAACCAGACCAGGGGACTTGTCCACCCTAATGCTTTTTAGAATACCCAACACTTGCCCCCTCCTTATGCAGGCCTGACCTAGAGTAATCAAACATCTACCCCTAACCTCAACATCCATCATGTCCCTCTCCTCAGTGAGTACTGACACAAAGTGTTCATTCAGAATCTGAATTTTCTCCTCGCATAACTTCACTCCTTTGTCCTAGAGTGGGCCAACCCTTTCTCTAGTTACCCTCTTGCTCCTTATGAATGAATAAAAGGCTTTGGGATTTTCCTTAACCCTGTTTGCTAAAGATATTTCATGACCCCTTTTAGCTCTCTTAATTCCTCATTTCAGATTAGTCCTACTTTACAGATATTTTTTCAAAGTTTCATCTGTTTTCAGTCGCCTAGACCTTATGTATGCTTCTTTTTCCTTCTTTGCTAGTCTCACAATTTCACCTGCCATCCATAGTTCCCTAATCTTGCCCTTTCTATCCCTCATTTGCACAGGAACATGTCTGTCCTGCAGTCTAATCAACCTCTCTTTAAAACCCTCCCACATATCAAATGTGGATTTACCTTCAAACAGCTGCTCCCAATCCACATTCACCAGCTCTTGTCGAATTTTTCTGTATTTGGCCTCCCCCAATTCAGCACACTTCCTTTAGGACCACTCTTGTCTTTGTCCATCAGTATTCTAAAACTTACGGAATTGCGATCACTATTCCCAAAGTAATCCCTACTGAAACTTAAACCACCTGGCCGGGCTCATTCCCCAACACCAGATCCAGTATGGCCTCTTCCTGAGTTGGACTGTTTACATACTGCTCTAGAAAACCTTCCTGGATGCTCCTTACAAATTCTGCTCCATCTAAACCCCTAACACTCAGTGAATCAAGGTCAATGTTGGGAAAATTAAAATCTCTCATCACCACCAACCCGTTGCTCTTACATTTACATCTTTCCATAATCTGTCAACGTATTTGTGCCTCTATCTCACACTCACTGTTGGGAGGCCTGTAGTACAGCCCCAACATTGTTACCACACCCTTCCTATTTCTGAGCTCTGCCCATATTGCCTCATTGCTTGAGTCGTCCTTAGTGCCTTCCTTCAGCACAGTTGTGATATCCTCTTTCCCCAGTATTGTAACTCCTTCACCACCTCTACCCTCCCTCTCTTTCCCGCCTGAAGCACCTATATCCTGGGATATTTAGTTACTAATCTTGCCCTTCTCTCAACCAAGTCTCAGTAATAGCAATAACATCATACTCCCAGGTACTAATCCAAACCCTAAGCTCATCTGCCTTACCTACTACACTTCTCGCATTAAAACAAATGCACCTCAGACCACCTGTCCCTTTGCATTCATCATCTGCTCTTTGCCTACTCTTCCCCTTAGTCACACTGACTTCATTATCTAGTTCCTTACAGGCTTCAGTTACTACCTCCTTACTGTCCACTAACTTCCTCATTTGGTTCCCATCCCTCTGCAACATCAGTTTAAATCCTCCCCAACAACATTTGCAAAAGCAACCCCTAGGACATTGGTTCCTGTCCTGCCCAGATGTAGACCGTCCAATTTGTAATGGTCCCACCTTCGTCCAGAACCGGTCCCAATGTCCCAAAAATCTGAATCCCTCCCTCCCTCCTGCACCATCTCTCAAGCCACTCATTTATCCTGCCTATTCTTTCATTTCTACTCTGACTAGCACGTGGCACTGGTAGAAATCCTGAGATTACTACCTCCGAGGTCCTACTTTATAACTTGGCTCCTAATGCCCTAAATTCTGCTTAATTCTGTTTGACAGAAGTTGTTGGAAGCTCAGCAGGTCTGGCAGCATCTGTAAAGAAAAAAATCAGAGTTAACATTTCAGGTCCAGTGACCCTTCCTCACATCTTCACGGATGCTGCCAGACTCGCTGAGCTTCCAGCAACTTCAGTTTTTGTTCCTGATTTATAGCATCTGCAGTTCTTTTAGCTTTTATGTGACAACATAGTGCCTGTTATGTTATGCCTCACAGTTCGTCTGTGATGTACGTTTAAGACATGAGCTCACGATATCATCACCGTATCATAGTATGTGGCCGAAGGGTGTAAACGTCTCATATTTCATCTTCCCCCAAGCTTATTTGAAGCATGACACATTAATGGAAGTGTACTACTCTTTGTAACTGAATAGTTTAACATTAGCATATGTATTGAAGTGCCTACAATATAATATTAGCATATGCCAGGAGCTGTAATAAATTTTTCTTGAATTTTTCAGGGCCACGGCCAATTCTTATGTTACAGGAGCTAACATAAGCCTTCCTCTATCAGGTACAAAAGCGTCAATGGAAGCCATGTCCGCATCATTGGGATAGATAATTTCACATGATGGATTCATGATTAGATGTGATACTGTACCATGAAGGTCAAATGAGGTCAACTGTGAGTCAACACTGACTGGCCACACATTGGCAACTCCAATGGAATGCTTACCATGCAGCCAGCTGCGGGCATTCAGTGACCGCATGAGCATAATTGAGTGTGCGGCAATGAAGAACGAAATTACAGAAAACTACTTGTTAGTAATGGCAGCATTCTCGTTGCTCAGTTGTCTCATTTCATACATGACACTTAGACCTAAATCTTGTAACAATGCTGATATTTCAATTTATCCTTGGTAATATCTAGTTCAACTGACATTAACTTCAGTGACAGCTTATCCCAACCTCCAAGATTATCCTGGGAACTCCAGGGCATGTGCCTAAAGGGAGGCTGTCACTATGGAAACAGACACTGACAGTAGGTCGAATGTGGAAGGGGAAGATGAACTGGGAACAGGAGGGCTAAAGATTATTTTAGAGCTCCTGCTCCTCCTGACTCATGGGGAAATCTTCAGAAGTGTACCTGGACCCCTTTCTCTGTATCCTACTTGTGCAAGCTTCCCTAGGCATGAGTCAAACATCTAGCAGTTAGAATGAAGTCAGACTTTGAATAGTACACTCTCTTGGAGGTCCAGCCTGCCTGGTGTAAGACCCTGGTATGCTGCCCAAATCTCATTTGATGGAGGAGAGACTTCAGTGCAAGCAATTTGTAAATGTGCTCACCATGTGCCCTGCGCCCCATTTCTCAACTTACTAAAACATTGAGAAAAGTGCTTTCCAAACATAATTTGACACCATTGATGTGATTGTTTGCCATACTAATGGGAACAGCAGAAACATAGAAAATAGGCTATTTCAGCCTACTGTGCCATTCAACATGATCATGGCTGATCATCAAACTTGGTGCCCTATTTTCTCTTTAAACTCTTTAGTCTTAAGAACTACTTCAAACTCCTTGACAAAGCGTGGCTCTTAAATTATGATGGTTCCCGTCTGTTTCTAGCACTCAAGATTATCATGACTTTGAGCAGCTTCAGTACAGAATTAGTCTGTCTCTCTTCCAATGTCCTCATTGTGCAAATGTTAAATGGAAATGCAGGTTAACAAAGTAACACTGTCTTTCTTGTTAACTGGCACCACTTGAATGGTAGTGGCTCAAACTGCCACAGATGTTCTTTATACTGCAATCCTCCACGGGCTGGGCTGTTAATAGCCTACACTTCACAAAATGCCTTGACACAGTAAAGAGCTTTTATTTGGTTTGTGGCATTATAAGGAATGAATAATGGCTGCCTCCATCAAAGACGCTCAGTGACTGTACTTACTACTCTCTGTGTTGGATTTAATGCTGTGTCTGTATTATCGCGTCCCATTAGTTGGCGATCCTGGCAGTGTTACAGCAGAGATAAAGTGATGCCAACATCTCTGCAGGCCCAGATCATTCCACGTGGGTTTTACCTTCCATAGTGAAAGAGGCATGATGCTGGTAAACAGAGAGAGGCAATATTTATTGTTTGAAATTTAACTGGATTGAGCTCTCACCCCATCAATACAATTTACATCATCAGGGGCTAAATGGGGGGAGGTGATGACAAAGAGATGTTATCACTGGACTATTAATCCAGAGACTCAGGTAATCTTCTGGGGACCTGAGTTTGAATCCCACCAAGGCAGGTGGTGCGATCTGAATTCAATAAAAATCTGGAGTTTAGAGTCTAATAATGACCATGAATCCATTGTCAGTAGTCAGAAAAATGCACCTCATTCATTAATATGCTTCAGGGAAGGCAACAGTCACCCTGACTTGGTCTGGCTTACATGTGACTCCAGGCCCAAATCAATGTAGTTGCCTCTTAACAGAGCCTAGCCAGTGGCACCCCTATCCTGTGAATGAATAAAACAAAACTTCATTGTCAAGAAATCAAAGCCCTATCAGTTTGTAATAGTATCGCAGTTTGGTAGTCCTTAAATCCAAATTCTCAGGATGTTCCCAGCACTGGTTAACTTATCTCGAGGAGGAGGCAGTGGCGTGCCCCTTCTTCCTCCATGGCTTTCCATGTAATGAATGTGCTCCTCAGGTCTTGGGGTGGGGAATTCGACAATTTTGATCCTGCTCCACTTTATTGATTGCTAGAAAGTGGGATTAGCTGGATGGGTCAGAACGGATTTAATGGGCCAAAAGGTCTCTTCCATGCTGTACGAAGATATGATTTATCAACAGCAGTGTTTTTGTTTAACATCCACTTCCTAAGTAAATTAAAATCTATAAAATGATTAGAAATGTCCTGAGGCTTTGGAACACTTTCCTATTTCTAAGCTTAAATGGTAATAAATGAAGAAAGGAAAATCTTGCATTGATGTAGTTCCTGTCACAACTGCGTGATGGCTCATTGCAGGCTGCGATTTAGTGCTCCCTGCACTTGGTGTGCTTGTGGGCAGCTTCAGGAGTGACTTAACCACCAGCCAGATGTAACACCCACTGAATCAAACACCAGTCAGCAGCTTAAGAGTAGGCCAGTAGGCTTCTTGGTCTCTCAGGTGCCTCAACACTGAAGTCCCACATACCACCCAGGAGCTGCTGACCAGAATCCAACAGGCACCAGAAGCTGGAGGTCTTTCCTGAAGATCCAGGCTGTACGACTACAGAGGAAGCAGGTTCAGGTGTTGAGGTGGTGGTTTGGGGGAGGGTGGGGTGTGGAACCGCAAGGTGGTGTTGGCTGGGGCGGTGTCACAGAGTCTGAGGATCGGCGATGAGGACATGGGGTAGCGTACGAAGGCCATCTCTTGCCTACCATCTGTGGCCTCAGCTGGTGCGAATGTACCTATGTCAGCCTGGCAGGCAGGCCGCCAGACCGTCTCTGTTGGGAAAGCCACCACTTTCAGTGCCTAATGAAGAGGCAAAAATTCATGTGGTGGTAGTTTGAGCTCTCAAGTGGAAGTGAGTTGACCACTCAAGAACATCGTATAGTGCTGTGGTTGGGAAGGTCAACCATGGGCTTCCTACTTAGAACATAATTCCTGAGTTGGCAAGAAAGGGGGCAAGTTTGCCTTCGCCACGAACTCTGGAGGGGTAAGTTCCACCCCTAAACACTATTTTAATGTAGTAAAATGCATAAATTCTTTGAGATCCTTCAGGTAGTGGTGGTTTAGTGCATCTGCTATGTTTAGAACATTCTCTCTCTCGTTATATTTCTCCTCTTCTCTTCAAATTGGAGCCTTTTCCCTGTATCCATTGAGATTAGATTAGATTTGATTATCTACAGCGTGGAAACAGGCCCTTCAGCCCAACAAGTCCACACCGCCCTTCAGAGCATCCCACCCAGACCCATCCTCCTATCACCCACACACCCCTGAACACTACAGGCAATTTAGCAAGGCCGATCCACCTAGCCTGCACATCTTTGGACTGTGGGAGGAAACTGGAGCACCCGGAAGAAACCCACGCAGACACGGGGAGAATGTGCAAACTCTGCGCAGACAGTTGCCCGAGGCTGGAATCCTCATACGTGCCCTCCGTCATTCCCAGTTGCACAAACTCACTCGTACTCCTTTGACAATAGATGACAATCTAACAAATATGCTCAAGATGAGTAAAGAAGGGTTTGCTAGAGTAGGTGAATCAAAACTATTTCCTCTGGGGTCAAGAATCCTGAAAAAGAGGTGTATGACCAAAATTATAACTAGGCCTGTCAGGAACTGCCTTCCCTCCACCCACAAAAAGTTGAAAGTTTCAAATTTGAGATAGTTGAGTTTTTGCTTTGTTAGGCGAGGGATATTAAGGGTTACAGACCAAAGGTGGGTCGATGGAGTAAAGACACAGATGAGTCAAGATGGAAATAAATGGCGTTGTAGACTTAGTGACTCAAATAACTTCTTCCCACTCTTGTAGTTGTTACCTGGCCAGCCTCTCTTGCACTGAAGTCCCCAGATTTTACAGTCTCAACAATTTCTGAGCATATACTGAAACCAGACGGTGAGCATAAACAATTAGATGCTGATGGACATCAGCAAGGCTGTCATCAGATGGAGGAATTATATGCATAAAATGCTAGCTTGGCAAACATACAGTAATTTTTATGCAAATTACAGCAATTGTCCTGTTGGACAGCTGGAAAGCATTGTCCTGTGACACAAAATATCCTGGATCATTGGATCCATCTTCAATTCATGCCAACTAAAGAAATGTTCCATGCTGCATTCTAAAATCTGAGTACAGTGTTTATTACTGTATGTCACATTTCATAGTCATGCATTTAGTCAACTTCCACTGCAGTCATTCGTTCTGAAGGATTTGTTTTGTAGCTTAATCATGAGCTGCTTTTTGCTGGAGATGCTCATTGCCTGCCACTTGTAATGGTGAGGGTGTCTCTTGCCAGTCATCAGCACAAGACTGGACGTTGTCCAGGTCGGGATACATGTGGGCAAAGAGCGCCTGTGGAGGTGCAAATGGAACTGAAAGATGTGCAGTCACCAGCAAACACACCCACTTCTGACCTTGCATTAAAGAGAAGGTAATCGAGGAAGCAGATACGGTCAGTGATGTCGAACACACAGAACTCTCAAAAGTGTTGACAAACTGTTCAACCACGGGAAGTATTTTAAGCTTTGTTTTTGTACAGCCTGATCTACTTGATTACTTAGTTTTACACTGGTATGACACTATTAACATAATGTTGTTTATTATGATTGAAACACATCATACATACATATATATGTGTATAGCGATAATAGAAACTGCAGATGCTGCAGAATCCGAGATAACAAGCTGTAGAGTTGGATGAACACAGCAAGCCAAGCAGCATCATAGGAGCAGGAAAGCTGACGTTTTGGGCCTGGGACCTTCATCAAAAATGAAGGGCCATCTGATAAAGAGTCTAGGCCTGAAACATCAGCCTTCCTGCTCCTATGATGCTGCTTGGCCTGCTGCGTTCATCCAGCACTACACCACACGCAGAAATATAAAATAAACAACTCTACAAAACCTTTCTTTTTTTCTAATATCCAGAAAAACCTTATGTCTCTTAAATGCCTATGCCCACACACTAGTTTAAAGCCTGCTTTGGGAGTGCCGGATATTAAAAATTGTACACTACCATGATTACATTCAGTTGAACTGAAATTGAGGCTGTTCTTCCTACTCCCAAGGTTCCTGCTACCTGATCCTGATGTTTTCTGGAGTGTGCGTGAGCCCCCTCTAATTTGAATGGCTTTTTAAAACTAGTATCCAGGCCATTCCCAAGGACACAGGCTGAGCAGTAGTTTGATATAACTGAGTAATTAGCATGAATTAAACTGAGTTTCATAGAACAAAGAACCATACAGCACAGTAGCAGGCAGGGAAAATGCGGTTGACTGAGACTGACTTGGCTGTCAAGAAAGGTTGAATGACTAGTTAAGAGGAAGAAGGGTGCCTAGGTTTAGGAAACAAGACAAGGAATAGGCTCTAGAGGAATACAAGTTAGCTTGGAAGGAGCTGAAGAAAGGGCTTAGGAGAGCTATAAGGGGGTATGAGAAAACATTGGCAGATAGGATAAAGGAAAACCCCAAAGCTCTTTATATGTATGTGAGGAATAAGAGGATGACCAGACAAAAGGAGGGGCCAATCAAGGATTGTAAAGGGAATTTGTGCACGAAGCCTAAAGAGATGGGAGAGGTCCTTAATGAATACTTACCTTTGGTATTCACAAATGAGAGGGACCTAGTTGTAGAGGAAGGCAGTGTGAAACAGGCAGGTAGGCTCGAGGAGGTGGATGTTAGTAAGGAATTTTGAGGAACTTGAAGGTAGAAAAGTCTTTGGGCCTGATGGGATTTATCCAATGATTCTATGGGAAGCGAGGGAAGAGATTGGAGGGCCTTTGGCAATGATCTTTTCGTCCTCCCTGGCAGCAGGTATAGTGCCAGAAGATTGGAGAGAGGCACGTGTCATTCCCTTGTTCAAAAAATGGAACAGGGATAACCCCGGAAATTACAGGCCAGTTAGTCTTATATTAGTGGTGGGCAAATAATTGGAAAGGGCTCTGAGAGACAGGATTTATGATCACTTGGAAAGACACAGTTTGATTCGTGACAGTTAGCACAGATTTGTGAGAGGTAGATCATGCCTCACAAACCTTACTGAATAATTTGACAAGGTGTCCAAACAAGTGGATGAAGGCCGATCAGTGGATGTGGTATACATGGGTTTAAGTGGGGCGTTTGATTAGGTTCCCCATGGTCGGCTCATTCAGAAAGTAAAGGGACATGGGATAGAGGGAAATGTGGCAGACAGGATTCAGAATTGGCTGACCCTTAGAAGACAAAGGGTGGTAGTGGATGGAAAATATTCAACATGGTACTCAGATACGAGTGGTGTACCACAAGGATCTGTTCTGAGTCCTCTTCTATTTGTGATTTTTATAAATGGTTTGGATGTGGGAGTGGAAGGGTGGATTAGTAAGTTCGTGGACGATACTAAGGTAGGTCGAGTTGTGGATAGTGCTGAGGGCTGTTCTAGGTTACAAAGAAACAGTAATAGGATGCAGAGCTGGGCTGAGAAGTGGCAGGTGGAGTTTAACCCTGAAAAGTGTGAGGTGATTCATTTTGGAAGGGCAAACTTGAAAGCAGAATACAGGGTTAACAGAAAGACTCTTGGCAGTGTGGAAGAGCAGAGGGATCTTGGGGTTCATGTTCACAGTTCCCTGAAAGCTGCCACCCAGGTGGATAGAGTTGTTGATAAAGCGCCCGGTGTGTTAGCTTTCTTCCTCAGAAAGGGTGTTCTGAACGATAGTATTGGATACTGTAATTTCAGCTATTGAATAAGCCGACCCTAAGAGCCAAGCCGTCTCAAAAGAAGTTCTACTGACACTCAGATCTAGTGTTCCACCAAAATCTTGCAGCATTATCCCATCAACAACCCTTTCATTAGTCAATCAAGGCTTGCGTATCTGTCTGGCTTGATTCAATTTGACAGTCAATGCTGCAAGCTTCCTGCTAATATCTCAGTTCCCCCGTCTCATTAGCACCTATGGAATGTTATCATCAAGGTAATCTGTTTGCATACGTATCTGCCTGGCCTGATCCAATTCCGAGCACATTGTTCAGTTGGCCACTTTTCCCAACATGCCTTTCAGTTGGCCAACACCGCTTTCTATGTCCCAAAAGAGCTGTTATTTTATTTGAAAGGGGCATTCCACTGCCTACAGCTCCTGATCCAAGCCTGATGTGTTCTCAAACAAAACCAGAAAGTGCTGGAGAAACACAACAGATCTGGCGGCATCTGTTGAAACTCTCTCTTATCTCCAACATCACATATCCTATTCACTCCCCACCACATACCCTTCCCCAATCCATTATCAGCATGAATACCACTCTTTCCAGCTATTGTCATTTCTGATGGAGGGTCACTGGACTCTACACTTTATCTCGATGTTTTGTTGCCACAGATGTGCCAACCTGCCAAGTTTCTCCAGTAATTTCTGTTTTGATCCCATGGTTTGACAGTAATGAGTGGGGGATATACCAGGCCATGACGCTGCAGACCATGTAGCAGTGCAGTTCTGCTGCTGCTGACGGCCCACAGTGCCTCACAGGTGCATAGTCTTGAGTTGCTAACTCCTCTCGAAATCTATCCCATTCAGCACGGAACTGATGTTTTCCCCAAGAAAGGAGGATATCCTCAATATATACATCGGACTTTATTTTGGGGCACTCCTACAGATTTCATTAGATGTGGGAGCAAAAGTAATCCATTCAGTGAACCAATTTCTGCTCCTGCAGCTGGCCAAGTTGGCTATTAACAGGTCAAGGTGACGAGCTCTGGAGGGGGTCATAGCTGGCCACATGTACACTTGTGCCTTTGGAGATAGAGCACCATACTCGTGATGCCTGTAGAGAGAGGTGAGCTCTGCAGGGGTACTGTGATTTATCTTCACCCCCATTTCCATTTCTATTTAGACCCTTCCCCTCTCCCTACCTTTCCCTCATCTCCAGTGGTCTGTATTGCCCTTAATGGGCTGTGCATATGAGTCAATCAGTTGGAAAACATGGGCGATTTACTGTCAGAGGTTAGTAACTGCAAAAAATACCTCGGTGATTTGGAGATTTAAGGCAAAAAAGCATTCAGTTGTATGTAAGAGCACTTTTGAATATAACAAAAAAGGCATTTGGGCAGGTAAATGAATAAGAAAGGTTTAGAGGGATATGACCTGAACACAGGCAAATGGGTTTGGTTCAGTTTAAGATACCTTGTTGTTATAGATAATTTGGGCTGAAGAGTCTGTTTCCATGCTGCATGACTCCATGAATGTGTCATCAGGAGAACAGTTAGCTCAGTTGGCTGAATGGCTAGTTAGCAACATAGTTTGACTCCACCAGTCCACGTTCAATTCCTGTACCATCTGAGGTTTTCATGAAGGACACTCCGCCTCAACATCTGAACCTGAGGTGTGGTTGCCCTCAGGTTAAACTGCCATCAGGCATCTCTCCCGAGTAAGTGAGCAGCCAACAACTTTACATTTATTAATCAGCAGGAGGTTTCCTTACCCATGTTTAACCTGATGCCATAAAGCTTAATTTGGTCCCAAGTCAATGCTGAGGGCAAACCCGTCTTTACTGTCAATCCCCCTGCTGGTGGGGCATGTCCAGGGATGGAAATGCGAGTGGCTGGGACATTGTCTCTAAGGTGTGATTCTGTGAATATGACCAGATTGTGCTGTTGCTTGTCTAGTCTCTGGGAAAGCTCTCCCAATTTTGGAGCAGGGCCCTAGATGTTAGGAAAGATGATTTCCCAGGGTCTACGGGGGCTGGGCATGCCATTTTTATTTCTGGTCAATACAGGATGGGCCATCTATCATAGAATCCCTACAGTGTGGAAACAGGCCCTTTGGCCCAACAAGTCCACACCAACCCTTTGAGCATCCCACCTAGACCCATCCCCTTATCACCCACCTAATCTACACATCGCTGAACACTACGGGCAATTTAGCATGGCCATTCCACCGAACCTGCACATCTTTGCACTGTGGAAGGAAATCAGAGTACCCGGAGAAAACTTATGCAGACTTAGGGAGATTGTGCAAACTCCATGCAGACAGTGACCCGAGGATGGAATTGAACCCAGGTTTCTGTTGCTGCAAGACAGCAGTGCTAACCACTAAGCCACTATGCTATTCCATTTTCATTCTTTGACTTTGTTGCAGTTTCATATGACAGACTGGCTTCCTTGGCCATTAAGTCAACTAAATTGCTGTGAGCTTGGAGCCACGTGTAGATCAGATCAGGAATGCATGGCAAATAGAACTCAGTGAATCAGATGGGCTTTTACAACAGCAACCAAGAAAGAGAAACCAGACAAATCACCAAATGAGACATTGCAGTCTGACTTATCTTGTATACTACAGAATGGAGCTCCTGTCGGTTCACTTCTAGGCTTTCCTGCTTTTCTTTCCCTTCTGGATGGTTTCAGACCTGGTTTTCATTCCACATTTTTTCATGGGTTTTAAATGCCACCAGGCTGCTGTGATGGTTTTGGGATTTGAACCAGTTGGACTGGGTATCAGGCAAAGCAACTTTGTCTCATAGCATCAGAGATAATGGGAACTGTGCAACAAACAACTGCACCTCCCAGTCGCAAACCATTTCCACTCCCCCTCCCATTCTTTAGATGACATGTCCATCATGGGCCTCCTGCACTGCCACAATGATGCCACCCGAAGGTTGCAGGAACAGCAACTCATATTCTGCCTGGGAACCCTGCAGCCATATGGTATCAATGTGGACTTCACCAGTTTCAAAATCTCCCCTTCCCCTACTGCATCCCTAAACCAGCCCAGCTCGTCCCCTCCCCCACTGCACCACACAACCAGCCCAGCTCTTCCCCCCCACCCACTGCATCCCAAAACCAGCCCAACCCGTCTCTGCCTCCCTAACCGGTTCTTCCTCTCACCCATCCCTTCCTCCCACCCCAAGCCGCACCCCCATCTACCTACTAACCTCATCCCACCTCCTTGACCTGTCCATCTTCCCTGGACCGACCTATCCCCTCCCTACCTCCCCACCTACACTCTCTCCACCTATCTTCTTTACTCTCCATCTTCGGTCCGCCTCCCCCTCTCTCCCTATTTATTCCAGTTCCCTCTCCCCATCCCCCTCTCTGATGAAGGGTCTAGGCCCGAAACGTCAGCTTTTGTGCTCCTGAGATGCTGCTTGGCCTGCTGTGTTCATCCAGCCTCACATTTTATTATCTTTGTCTCATAGCCTCCACTTTTAATCGAGGAGCATTGAAACTATAGCACCTATTAAATTACCATGCCAGAAGGATTTTTCCATGCATTGAAAAGAAATATGAGACAATACCAAAACTGGCAGCAGGGGCTGTGTAAATATTAACTCAAGCATTCGCCTAATTTGCTGCATTTATTTAACTGGGGGCTAAAACTGAACTTCAGTAGCTCTCTCAAAGAGTTAGTCCATTACCATCCTTTCAAACAAGGAAAACACTGTTCTTTCACGTAGGCACTACATAAATCATTCAAAATTAAAAAGTAAAGACTCTATGTCAAAAGGAAATAAATTATCTTCCATTTGTTAACATTTCACAAATAATCACATTGTTCATTATCTTCCCACCCAAACTGCCAAACCATTCTGGCCCCAGATGCCCTTAAATTCCCAATGTGTAATGAAAAATAATTTGCCAATGGGTTTAAAGGAAAGAACGTTAAGTTTTTAAGAACTCATTCATGGGATGTGGGCTGGCAAGAGCAACATATGATCAAGGACTAAGAGTAGGCCATTCAGCCCTTTTCAGCTGCTCAACCATTTAATATGACCTGATTTTACATTCCTGTATATTCCCAATAATCTTTTATCCCCTTGGCCATCAAGAATCAAATTACTTCCACCTTAAAACTATTTCAAGATTCTGGATCCATTGTTCTAAACGCTCCACGATTTACCTGATATCTGTACCATCTTGCATCCTCACACTCGAATCACCTGATACTCTACCAGCAACCTGTCACCCAAACCTAACACCCTCCTGATTTCACAAATCTGACAGAGTGGCTGTCTGTGCTACTTGACATTTCAATCAAAAGACACAGAGACCGAGGCCTGGTTTGACCTTCCCTTACTAACAAGCAACAAATTCAGATTTGAGGTACACTCTGTATTTTAGAAGAATCCTCGATCAGAAGCTCCTGTCAGAAATACAAAGTTCTTTATTAATCTGAGGTAACAAGATGTGCAGCTGGAAGAACACAACAAGCCAAGCAGCATCATAGGAGAAGGAAAGTTGTCATTTCGGGCCTAGACCGCTTGGCCTGCTGTGCTCATCCAGCCCTACACCTTGTTATCTCAGATTCTCCAGCATCTGCAGTTCCTGCTATCTCTTTATTAAGCTAAACTGGCACAAGAAAAATCCGGAACTAAAACAAAGTGGCTGGAAAAGCTCAGCAGGTCTGGCAGCATCTGAGAAGTAGAAAACAGAGTTAACGTTTTGGGTCTGGTGACCCTTCCTCAGAACTCCATTTAACAGTTATTTATCAATTTGTCCATTTGTCAGTACTGAGGAAGGGTCACCGGACCAGAAACGTTAACTCTGTTTTTTCCTTCACAGATGCTGCCAGATTTGTTGATCTTTTCCAGCAACTTTGTTTTTGTTCCTGATTTACAGCATCCGCAGTTCTTTAGGCTTTTACAAGAAAAATCTGGCCCATTCTGTCCACCACTTTCTACAGTATGATAAATTGGTTACCACATTAATGCTTTGGGTAAGGAATGCTCTCCAAGGATTTTTTTCAAAGTTTCTGGCATTTTATTCTCCCCTAAACCCAGCCCCAGTCAAAACTAAAAATCTACATGGTCTTGATACAGTAGCACAGCCTAATAATTTAAAGTGTCATCACAGAGTGGACAGCTTCCACATGAAGCTTCTCTCGTCTTCCATACAATCTAATGAATTCCTCTATGTACTCTTCCTTGGAACTAACAATACTGTTTCTGCAATTGTCAGCAAAGCATTAAGCCATTATTAAATCATGTATTTGTTAAGTTTTTTCGACTTAAGTTCATAATTTGCCCAAACCTTTATTCATGTCCGTATGATCAGGCCGCAATTCTGAAAAAAATCTTTGCTAATTACCTTGACATTTTGTAACAGTGAAATGTTGAAGCCATTCCTTGTTTCTTCTTTGATAAAATCTAGGTCCATCCAAATGGTGACTTTATTCTTCTACAGGTCATATAGTTTACATTTCACACGTAGGTCATTACATTGTATATGTTGAACAAAAACTGGAAGTGCCGGATAAACTCAGCAAGTCAGGCAGCACCTGTGCAGAGAAAGCAATGTTAACATTTCGAGCCCATCTGACCCTTCCTCAAAATCGATAGAAGCTAGGGAAAAAAGTGGTATTTATTGCTGATGACTGAGTGTGAGAGGGAACGGAGTGAAGGGGAAGGTGGAGACAGAGCCCCAGAGAGAAAAAGAATGTGGAGTTGGAGGAACACAAGAGGCCAAGCAGCATCAGAGGAGCAGGAAAGTTGACGGTTCGGGTTGGGGCCCTTCTTCAGAATTTTCTGCCAATCTTCAGCAAATTTTCTGAAGAGGGGTCCGAACCCAAAACGTCAACTTTCCTGCTCCTCTGATGTTGCCCAGTCTGCTGTGTTCCTCCAGCTCCACACTGTGTTATCTCTGATTCCAGCACTTACTATCCTTTATGCAGATAAAGGAATAGTTCAATGCAAGCTAGAGAAGAAGAAAAGCTGATAATAGAGACTATGAGTAGTTGAAAATGGGTTGGTTGTGCTTTGAGTACCCAATGTTGTGACAGGAGCTGAGTTTTTGGGGTACATAAAGAAAGTGAAAGTTGGTGTCCAAGCTCTGAAATTATTGCTTAAATTTAGATTCAGCTATATTTCTGAAGTTATCTCCAAATCACTCTTTGGTTATAATTATGCTTAGTCTGCGATCTTTGACCTACAAGCAGCAGGCCAGTTTCTCATGTCAATGCTGAGACCAGAGTCTCAATGATCATTGGACAGAACCCAGTTAAAGTTTTATTTTTAGTCACACTCCACAAACTCCAAGGACAGATTACTTGGTCCCCTAAGTATGAACATTTTCCTAATCAACCTTTTCACAGCCTATAGCTATACAGCAGGCAGAACCTGAACCCAGGACTTTGGCTCAGAGGTAAGGAGACTACCACGCTAT
This sequence comes from Stegostoma tigrinum, assembly GCF_030684315.1. Taxonomy (NCBI): domain Eukaryota; kingdom Metazoa; phylum Chordata; class Chondrichthyes; order Orectolobiformes; family Stegostomatidae; genus Stegostoma; species Stegostoma tigrinum. The sequence continues at coordinate 95,690,571 of NC_081360.1, forward strand.
CACAGATGTCCAAAGCCTGGGATTGAACTAGGAACCATTAGATCTGCAGTCTAGTGATCTCCCAGTTGCAGGTTGGGAAAGATAAATTCTTTCCTAATGTGATTCTAGAACAAGGGGGCAGAGTCTAAGAATGGCGGCCAGACCTTTCAGGAGAAATGTTAGGATGTTCTTCTTCACACAAAGTTTGGTAGAGGTTTGGAACTCTCTTCCACAAATTGCAGTTGATGCTAGATCAGTTGTTAGTTTAGAGTTGGCAGAGATAACACTTTGTTAAGCAAACTTATAAAAGGACATAGGCCGAAAGCAGGTATTAAGCCACAGATCAGCCATGATCTCATTGAATGGTAGAATAGACCCATGGGGCTGAGTGGCCTACAGCTGCTCCTATGTTACTTTCTTCCTGCGATCCTAAATAACTACCACTTGGTCCCTAATACTGTTGATCTCAGGCATACCTGCCAGTCCCCACGAGATGACAAAATTACCTCAGCAATCCCTATACTTCAAAATACATAAAAATAGAAGATTAGAAATAGGAGCAGGAGTGGGCCATTCAGCCCATCAAGTCAACACTAACTTCTAACAAGATCTGTTTGTGTTATCCACTATAAAATCTGCTCTTCAGATCCAATTCAAAGTTTCAGAACTGAGATTAAAAGATTTTTGTTTGGCTAGAATATTAAGGGCTATGGAACCAAGGTGCGTAGATGTTGTTATGATACAAATCAGCCATGATCAATTTGTACATCAGAACGGGTTTGAGAGGCTAAAAGGATCCAATGAAGATTCACAAGAACAATCTGGTGATGGAGGGCTTGTCATATGAGGAGCAGTTGAGGACTCTCGGTCTGTACTCAGTGGAATTAAGAAGGGTTCTTGGCAGGTATCTAATTGAAACCTACAGAATACTGAGAGTCCTGGATAAAATAGATATGGAGAAAATGTTTCTACCAGCTTCTTAGAACTGAGATGAGGGGATATGTCTCCAGCCAGAGGCTGGTTAATCTGTGGAATTCATTGCCTCAGAAAGCTGAGGAGGCCAAGTCATCGAATGGACTTAAGACTGAGATGGATGGGGTTCAAATTAGTAAGAGGATTATGGGTTGGGGATAGGCAGGATGATGGAGCTCAGAAATATACTCTGCTCCTATTTCTTATAGTCTTATGGTTGATTCATTTTCCTGTGTTTCTGCCCAAAAACATAGGATGATTATTTGCATGTATACGCTTGCAGAAGTGGTTTACACCTTAATTTATCAAATCTGCTCAATTATGTGTTAAGATCCTGAGTTACCATAAAGTATTCGCAGAAAAAAAATCCCTGGTCTTCACATGAAACATTGAACATCAAAGATAACAATGAACCCCTCCCTCACTCACTTAGGAGAAGATAATGCAGTCTGCCAACCACTCCTCCCCCACTATTGTTGCCCTGGCCAATGCTCCCCCCTCAGCCTAAATCGGGAATGGCTCATTTAGCAGACCTGTCATTTCTGGGACAGGAAGGCTGTGATGCAAATCTTATCCTAGGGACTCAAGCACAAGACCAAAGTGGACAGTGGAGTTTGAAGAAAGTTCTGCATTGATTTTTGCCTGTGACATTCAAACAAGACCCTTGCCTTTCCTTTCGGGTGGCTATAAAAATCCCACAGTATGATTTTGAAGGAGAGCAAAGCAGTAATATCCCCCTAGCCCAGATAAAAGCGGCGACAAATTTAGGATTGAGGTGAGGAAGAATTTCTTCTCTCAGAAGGTTGTAAGTCTTTGGAACTCCTTGCCACAGAGAGCTGTGGGAGCAGAGTCCTTGTGCATATTTAAGGCTCAGAGAGATAGTTTCTTGATCATTGTGAAGATCAAGGGTTAAGGCGAAAAGGGTAGGAAAGTGGACATGTCGAATCGGCCGTGATCCTAATAAATGGTGGAGCAAGATTGAGGGGCCAGATGGCCTGCAGCTGTTCTGATTTCTTATGGTTTTATTCTCTTCCATGATAGTCAATATTTACCTTTCAAAAAATTGCTGAATATATGATCTGGTCATTATCACTTTGTTGTTAGTAGAAACCTATAAAGAGGCAATAAAATACTAGTAATATCACTGGAAGAGACAATCCAAAGATCCTTATTATTGCTCTGGGTACATCAGTCCAAACCTCACCACAGTAATCAATGGAATGTAAACTCAATCAATTGAAAATCTGGAATATAAGACCATTCATCAGTATTGGTGATCATGATACCTTTGTTCATTGTGGTCAAAAGACAATTTAGTTCACTGATGTCCTTTAGCGAAAGAAATCTGCTATCCATTCCCAGTATTCCAGAATGTTCTGTTTTCTGATTTTCAGATTCCCTATAGTATCCTGCTTTTCAAAAACATCTTTCAAATCCTCTGATTGCAAATTCCATATGTGAAAGCTGATGTTTCACATTCTGAATGGCAACGATAGCTCATTGAAGACAAGACCACCTTCGGCAAGACAGAATCTAACAATGGGCCTTTTGCAATCAAAGGTGTTACCATCACGGACACCACCATTATCAAGATCCTGGAGGTAATTATTGGGCAAAAACAAAACCAGATTAGCCTTTGAAATACTGTAGCTGCAATATAGGTTTGAAGTTGGGAATTTTGCAGTGAGTTACTCAAAACCTAACTTCCCAATGCCTGTCTACCAACAACAAAAGACAAGGCAGGAGAGTTATGCATATTTGCCTGGATGAGTAAAAAACTAAAAACACTCAAGAAGCTTGATTCTATCCAGGACAATGCATCCCATTTGATTGACATTATGTTCACAAGCATCCAATCCCTCCACCACCGACATTCAGAAGCAGCAATGTGGACTACCTACAAGATGCGCTGTAGATTTTCACCAAGGGTCCTCAGAAAGCACCTCCCAAACCCACAACCACTTCCATCTAGAAGGACAAGGGCAATAGGCACATGGGAAGACCACCACTTGCAAGGTCCCCTCCAAGCCACTCACCATTCTGCTCCTTCGGTGTCACTGGGTCAAACTCTTGGAACAGTGTTATGGTTCTTCTACTGCACAGGGATTGCAGCAGTTCAGGAATACAGCTCATTATCACCTTCGCAAGGGTAACTAGGAATGGGCAAAAACTTTGGCCCAGCCAGCAATGTCCGTGTCCCATGAATTAATTTTTAAAGAAACATATTCTCAGGTGAGTGAACATCCTAGGCGTCTTAGTGTAACAAGAACACTCCTAATAAAGCCTGGAGATAACAAGGTGTAGAGTTGAATGAACACAGCAGGCTAAGCAGCATCAGAGGAGCAGGAAGGCTGACATTTCAGGTCTGGACCATTCTTCAGAAATGGGAGAGGGGAAGGAGGTTCTGAAATAAATGCAGAGACGGGGGGAGGAGGATAGAAGATGGATGGAGGAGAAGATAGATGGAGAGGAGACAGACTGGTTAAAGAAATGGGGATGAAGCCAGTAAAGGTGAGTGTAAGTGGGAGGTAGGGAGGGGGTAGGTCAGTCCAGGGAGGACTGACAGGTCAAGGGGCAAGATGAGATTAGTAGATAGGAGATTGGGGTGGGGCTTGAGATGGGGGGAGGGGAGAGGTGGAAGGTCAGGTTAGTGAGGCAGGGACGAGCTGGGCTGGTTTTGGGATGCAGTAGGGGGAGGGGAGATTTTGAATTGAGGTGGATCCACAATGTGAGGCATTCAATCCAAACATTTCTTTGTCAATAGCTCTTTTTTTCGTGATTCCATTCCGACAAATAAGCCTCCTGGGCTTAATTTAACTCATTTTCTCAATGTCCTGACTGTGTTTCCATTACCAAGTGTCAGGCTATAGTATTTTCGTCTGTATAATATAGTTTTGTGGTTACCTGGGGATCTCATTCTTTTTGTATTTTGACAGTGAAAAGGGTTAACACAAGCATCCAATAAAAGAAACAGAAACTTTGAGCAGCTGTACAATCGTCAGCATTCACTTGGGGGGGGGGGGTGGCAAGGATCCAAAGGGGAGTGACCTTGAGGAGTTTTTAGTTGGATGCCTCACGCAAAGCAAGAATTCATATCTATTCCTTTTGATCTTGCAGAAAGGCTCATATTGAGAAACTCCTGCATCAAAACTCCTAATCAAATACCAAAAATTTAGGGCATCGTCAACCAGCAAAAGAAAGGCAAGGTTCTACGAGGGGATACTCCCTACCGCATATTACAGGGACGTAAGAGGTGGCTGTGACAGATGGATGAGCCTGAAACACTGGTGTAGCCTATGCCTGTGAAAGGTTTTGAAGCAGGAGTTTAGAAGAGCCCTCTGGCAACTTGTTAAAACAGTAGGCTGTCACTGAAAATGCCGGCTAGCACTCATTAGGGAATCTATCTTTTGGTAGCTGCTTCACCAGCTAATATCCTCTCTTCACAGCAAGCAGCTGTTCAGGACAAAACACAGTGATGATGTTGATTTTGAATGTTTAAAGCTACATTTGCCACTTAAAGCGATAGTTACCATTTAGCGGAACCTGTGCAAATGAGATGGGCTTTTAAGGGCAACGTGATAGTCTCACAGTCATCAATACTAATGGTGGACAGAGGAAGAGCGTCAGTGATGCCCTCAAGGCCTCACACGTGAAGTGCGGCATTCCCACAGACACCCTGGGAATCACTAGTCCAAGGCTGCCCAAAGTAAAGAAGAAGCATCCAGGGAGGAATTGAGAACCTTGAGACTTGCCGTTGGGAAAAAGTGAATGCCAGGTGAAAACAGCGTAAGGAATACGTTGCCACACTAACACCTCACCCACCCCTTCCCGTGACTAATTTCTGCTCCAAGTGTAACTGAGCTTGCGGAAGCTGCATCAGTCTGTACAGCCATCTATGGACTCACCCTGAGAATGGAAGAGGTTCATCCTCCTCTGCGAGGCACCACCAATGAATGAATGACACTCATGTCAACCTTTTGTTTCAGGGACCAGATTTATTCATTGATCCAAAGTTGACTTTCCCAGCTTCTGCAGTGGGTTTTGTACCTGTGCGTCAAAGTGGAAGATCTGCCATACTTACCCTGTCTGGCGTATTTGTGACTCCTGACTCACAGCAATGTTCTAAGTGTCTTAAACGTTGTCAGTAGTAGCTTTGCAAACCACTCTATTCAAGATGAATTATGGATCAGCAACAAATTCTGGCCTTTCCAGTGACATTCACATTTCAAGAAAGAATACAGAATCATTAGCCCAGTAACATACCCATTATATAACCATGCACACCAAACTTAGTTTGCAACCAGCGTGTCTTATTAGCATTACATCTATTTGGCATCTAGAGAATTGCATATAGATTTTTGCCACCTTGCTTATGGGAGGGAAATATTTGCATTGAACGCAATTCAGAAAGGAATCACCCTGCAGATTCCTGGGATCAGAGCTTTGTCTTATGTGGAAAGGTTGAGCAGATCGGCCAACTCTTGTTGGAGTTTCGAAGAATGAGAGAGGCCTGACTGAAACATCGAAAATTCTGAGGTAGGCTTAACAAGACAAAAACTGAGAGAATGTTTCCCTTATTGGGGAATCTAAAACTTATTTTAAAAATGGTTTAAGAGACATTTCATCAGGCAGAGAATGGAGGGATACAGAGCGTGTGCAGGCAAACAGGATTAGTTTAGTATAGCACAATGGTAAGCCAATAACTGGTGGGCCGAAGGACCTGTTCCTGTTTGGCACTGTCTTACTTTTTTTGTTTTCTAATGTGCACAGTTTCAAAATGAGGGTTCTCCCATTTAAGACAGAGATGAAAAGGTTTTTTTTTTTCTGTCAGAGGGTCAGTCCGATTTGACCATTATTTCATTCGGAGCAGAAGTAGGTCATTTGGCCCATCAAGTCACGTAGATCATAGAATAGAATAGAATCACATTTTGTGGAATTGTGCTTGAAATTCCCATCTACAGACGGTAGTGGATGCTGGGCCATTGAATATATCAAAGGCTGGGTAAGACAGATGTTTGAATGATAGAGGAGTAAAGAGATATATGTAGCTGGCAGAAAAGTGGAATTAAGGACTACTATCAGATAAGCCATTGTAAAGCAGGTTTGAATGGCCTGCTATAGTTCCTTGCACTTATTATAGAATGGCTACAGTGTGGAAGTAGGTCACACTGACACTCTGAGGAGCATTCGACCCAGACCCACAACCCTACCCTATCCCTATAACGCTGCATTTACCATGGCCAATCCGCCTCACCTGAACATTTTTGGATATGGCAGAAAGCGAGAGCACCCAGAGAAAACCTACGCTAGCACAGGGAGAATTTGCAAACTCCACAGAGAGTCGCCTAAGGCTGAATCAAACTTGGATTCCTAGCACTGTGAGGCAGTAATGCTAACCACTGAGCCACCATGCCACCTAAAATGTTTCTGCTCTTTCTTCGCCCTTCCCTCCCTTTTCAAGTTATACTTGTTATGAATGAACTTGACCTGACTTTATCTCAACTCTCTTTCAGGCTTGTTAAGTATATCCAACATCTTCTGTTTTCATCTCCGATATCCAACATTTCTGGCTTTCATGTCTTAGCCCTGTTAACCAAGTGCCTGCTTGAGAAATGCTTTCTTCACCTCACAGAGATATTGAACAACTGATGAACAATTAATTCCTCAAGATCATTTACTCTGTAAATTATGTCCTTTCACAAGTTATTGGCAGATGTGTTATAAGCGTGCTCTTTGTACTGCCTGGCAATGTTTGGCAATATTTAACAATGATCAACAAAAACAGTCAATAGCAAAGCCAAACTTACAAAGCAAAGCTGCACTCATGCAAGTAACATGATTCATTGGTCATGCCAGAATAACATGTGTAGAAGCAATAATTCAACCCACAATGAGATTGTGCCCAATCTGTAGCACAACTACAACCATTAAATTACCTCAATAATCATCCAGAATTATTTGATTAGTTCATTTATGAATCATTGATTGGACCCCAAGTGTTGTATTGTCCCCAATTCGTCATAGCAAACATTAGGAAGAAAGGTAAGGTTTTAGAAAGTGTCCAGAGGAGGTTCACTAAAACAACTGCAGACTTGAAAGTGACAGTAAGAGCTGCCGGTGCTGGAGTCTGAGATAACACAGTGTGGAGCTGGAGGAGCACAGCTGGCCAGGCAGCAGCAGAAGGGCAGGAAAGTTGACATTTCGGGTCGGGACCCCTTCAGAAATGTGGGAGGGGGAAAGGAGCTCAGAAAACTCCTCTCCTGACTTCTAAGGAAGGATCCTGACCCAAAATGTCAGCTTTCCTGCTCCTCTGATGCTGCCTGGCCTGCTGTGCTCATCCAACTCCACACTGTGTTATTTATAGCAGACTTGAAAGGTTTTAGTAACATAGAGAGAGTAGAGAAACTCTGGTCTCTTTCCTTAGAGCAGACATTAGTCAAGTTGAGTTTTAATACACAAGTTGAAAAATGTGAACAATTTTGACTGAGGCTAGGGAGAAATCAGGGGCTGTTTAGTCTTGGATGGTGTCGAGTTTACTGAATGCTGCCGAAACTGCACTCATCCATTCAACATGTGTGTTTCCACATGGTAGGCACATTTTGGGGAAACAGGAGGTGAGTCAGTCTTCTCAAAATTTCCATGGTCTGACCTGCTTTTGCAGCCGAACTCCTTATGTCGAGTCATAGTGGTCTGCAGTTCAGATAAAGGCCCTTCGGCCTATCAAGTCTGATCCAGTCCAAAGCAGTCATCTATTCTAACCCCATTTTCCAGCACTTGGCCCATCAATATATATAGCTTTGCATCACAAGCACGCATCTAATATTTCTTAAATATTATTAGGGCCTCTGCCTCCATCACCATTACAGGCAATGAGTTCCACATTCCCATCACCCTTTGGGTGAAAACAAAATCCTCACATCTCCTCATTATTCTATAAATTTTGATCACGCTACCAGCCTCCAGTTTCCTCTGCTCCAAGGAAAACAACGTCAGACTATCCCATTTCTGTTCATAACTGAGACTCTCCAGACCCTGCACCATTCTGGTAAATCTCCTCTGCACCATCTCCAATGCCATCTCTTCCCTCCAATAGTGTAGTTTCCAAAACTGCACACAATACTGTACCTGTAGCCTAAGTAAATTTTTATACAGTTCCAGCACATCCTTCCTGCTCTTAAAATCTATGGCCAACAAATACCTACAGTGTGGAAACGGGCCCTTTGGCCCAACAAGTCCATACCAACCCTCAGAGCATCCCACCCAGACCTAAATCCCTATAACCTCCCTAATCTACACATCCCTGAACACGATAGGCAATTTAGCATGGCCAATCCACCCAGCCTTCACATCTTTGGACCTTGGGAGGAAACCCAAGCAGACACGGGGGGAATGTGCAAACTCCACACAGACAGTCGCCCGAAGGTGGAATCGAAGCTGGCTCCCTGGTGCTGTGAGGCAGCAGCGCTAACCACTGAGCCATTGTGCCACCCATATGACAAATCCAGTTAATTGAACCGGACAAAAAGTGCAGCTATGAGAAATAAGTCTGTAACATATTGGGTAAGATAGAAAGAAACAGATAAAAAGCTGAGTTGTTCTGAACTAAGCCAACCATTTGCCTGTGGTGCCATTGCTAGCACTGAATGGACTGGCATCTTTTCAGGAGGGGCAGTATGCAGATGGCAGAGGGTTTGAACAGCTGGCTGTGCTTGTATGTTGTTCAATATGGTGCCAACGAATTGTGGAAGACTGCTTGAAGCCCACCTTTGTATGATTTATCCGAAAGAATTAACTGCAAAATTACTTATGACCAGGAAAGGTAGATGGAATGAAGAGCCTTGTTCTTTGCTGTAAAAATGCTGAGACTCTAAGATTAGAGGCAATGGTGGCAGAAACAGAAATTGCAGCCTCCAAGGATGAATAGATTCCCTGATTCAGATTGTAACAGTCCTTCCTCTTTTACCTCTTTCTCTCTCTCACCTGAAGACTCTGTACCCTGGACACATCTGGCCCTCCTTCAACCATGTCTCTACGTGTATCTTTAGAACTGGCCCTTCCTTTTCCTGTCCTATTACAGCGAGCTGGGATCTCAATCTGTTTCCCTTCAGGAGCTCATAACGAGTTGAGGAGTGAAAATAACATGGCATTGTCATTCTTCAATACCTCTATCGGATGCACTGCAATGTTGGCCTGACTGTATGTTGCAGAATCCTCACGGATTGTTATTTTGGAATAGAAAGTGGGCAGGGAACATTGTTCCGTACAGCCTGGGCTGGAAGGGGAGCCAGATTAATCAGGGAGTTTTAAAACAAATCACATCTTTGATCATGAGAAGTGTGAGTTTCAAAAAATGAGATTTAAACAGTGTGATGTTACAATCACTGGTAAGTGAGCAAGAGAGAGAGAAAATCTTGAAAATGTTTGCCAACTGGGAAATGTCAAGATTATTCATTGCAGATTGTGTTCCAATTTTGTCTGGATTTCAAAATAAAAACTCACAATTTGAGAGCCAGGCAGATAGAACACAACCTCATTCTCATAACAATTTGTTTTAGCCTGTGCTCTGGGAGCAAAGGCTGTAGTAATTGGGTTCGAAGAACTATTTTCGAATTAAAATGCAATCACATACAAACGTCTGTTCCACATACAAATTCTGCAGTCACACGACCTCCACCATGAGTTAGTCACTCTGTGGATTAACACCTTAAGCTTCACTTCAATAAAATCCTGTTTTGAACACAATGCTATTAAGTATGCTGAAAATAGACTGAGTGATTGCAATCTACCCAATAATTGAACTAAAAGTTACTTAGAAAGAAACTATTCAATATTTATACTGTGCCTTTCACAACCTCAGGAGATGCTCTGGGACCAGGAAAATATTTTTGAGATAGTAAGAACTGAAGATGCTGGAGAATCTGAGGCAGCAAAGTATAGAGCCGGATGACCTAGACCCCGAAATGTCGGCCTTCCTGCTCCTCTGGTGCCACTTGGCCAGCTGTGTTCATCCAGCTCTACAAAATATTTTTGATGCCATGTAAGAAACATGATTGTCGTTTGTTATTTTCCTTTACATTATGAGAATGGGAACACGTTGGGACGAATCTCTTTGAACTCAGGGAAGATGTTCTTGATCGTAATAAATCATAATCCAAATGGATAAAGTCAAGCAACTGAAGCATTAATTATGTTGTTGAGGGAGATGCAATAAATGGACTCACAAAACATGTGATCTCTTAAAATGGATCTCAGATTACCAATGAAGAGTTCATGCCATCAAATGTATTTCTCTATGGTATCAGTTCACCAACATACAGTCAGGACAATCTTGCAGTGCATCCGATAGAGGTATTGAAGAATGACAATGCCATGTTATTTTCACTCCTCAACTGGTTATGAGCTCCTGAAGGGAAAAAGACTGAGATCCCAGCTCACTGTAAAAGGTCAAGAAAAGGAAGGGCCGGTTCTAAAGATACACGTAGAGACATGGTTGATGGAGGGCCAGATGTGTCAGCTCAATATTCCAGGGACAAGAGTCTTCAGGTGAGAGAGAGAGAAAGAGGTAAAAGAGGAAGGACTGTTACAATCTTGATCAGGGAATCTATTCATCCTGGCAGGCTGCAATTTCTGTTTCTGCCATTGCTCCTAATCTTAGAGTCTCAGAATTTTTACGACATAGAAAGAGGCTCTTCGTTCCATCTCCCTGTTCTGGTCATAAGCACCCATCTCTTCTAATCCCATTTTCCAGCACTTCCCCACAGCCTTAAATTCTATGGTGTTTTAAGTGTTCATCCAAATAGTTCTTAAATACTTTGAAGGTTCCCATCTCTACCACCCATCTGGGCAACGAAGGCCAGATTCCCATGATGTTTCTTTTTTCCTCAAATTCATACCAAACCTCCTGTTGCTTACTTTAAAATAGTGCCCCGTGGTTGTTGACATCAAATAAGGGGAAGGGCCTCTCCCTATCTATCCTGGCTATGCTCCTCAGAACTTTGTACACCTTGCCATCCTTACATGTGACTCCAGACCCACAGCAATGTGGTTGACTCTAAACTGCCCTCTGGGCAATTAGGGATGGGCAATAAATGCTGCCTGGTCAGTGATGCCCTCATCCCGTGAATATTTGATAGGAATGAGTTAGACACAAAGTCTGTCACTGGGAAATGACCTATTTGGTAGAGATGAGCTTCAGATTCTCCTGGAGGGGGACAAACTCCAGGGAACAGTTATCCCAGAGGTGTAAGAGGTTGATGGGTGACTGTAGTGATGGTAACAAGGTTAGCCAGGTGGACCTCATAGAATATGAATTCCTTGGTTGGGACTGTTAATCTGTTCCATCAGGGAGCCCTGGCTGAAAAGTAAAAACAGGAATGTCAGAGGCTCTATTCACACCAAGAGCTGGCTCTGAGGGAGCTGGTCCAGCAATGCAGTTGACTCTAAACTGCCCTCTGAGCAGTTAGGGATGGGCAATAAATGTTGCCTGGTCAGTGATGCCCTTATCCCGTGAATGAATAAAAAAAACAGATCTGCTTCAAAGTTGTTTTAATTCCGCAGCATCTCAACACAATGTAGAATCTGTTATTTTTAAGCTTGTATTGTTAATTTTAATTGTATTAAAGCCTTTAGATTTGAGTCTCTATATAGACTGAAGTCTGTACTATGGCAAAAATTAAATGACATCTTCCTATTAAACTTTAAATTGTGTAAACTAACAATACTGTAATTCTCCCACAGTTTTAAACACTGCAAAGTAGTGGCAAGTGGAGCACATGAGTTACAGAGTATTCTAATGGAAGGGGACACCCTCGCCTGGCCGACTGAGCTTAAAGAACACCACCTGAGTGAAGGCAGTTGCATAGCCTCACTCAGGACATATCCCAAACAGAGAAACTTTAGGTCAGCCCACAGCAAAACCGCAAAGAAAAGCCAAATCTCGGCCAAATGTTTAACACTTCCTTCAGGATATGGGCTGGCAATTGTGGTTAGTTACTGCTGATATGCAGACTTGAGGCAGTAAAAAAGTCCCAATAGATGGAAACGGAGTAAGGGAGCTCATAGGTCAGTATTCAGGAGAGAGAACACCTTGGGAAGTCCACCTACATTGGTTTGGAACAGTTAAATTGCTTAGCAGCACCCAAATCAGAACCGATAAACATCTGGTTAAATGGTCATGCTCTGAGGAAGGGTCACCGGACCCAAAATGTTAAGTCTGCTTTTTCTTTCCAGATGCTGCCAGACCTGCTGAGCTTTTCCAGCAACTTCTGTTTTTGTTTCTGGTTAAATGGTCACCTGGTTCTCTTGGATGTCGATACCAGTGCGGCTGTTTCAGTGATCGCAGAACTAGTCTTTAACAAACTTCACTCTGGATTCCAATGCCTAAAGTTTGTATAAGACCTTGGACAGACTGAGAACTTATTCTGAGGGAGCCTCTATGGATTAAGGGGTATAGCTTCACTCTGGTCTCTTATGAGAAGCAGCTGGCTCAGTTACCAATGATTGTAGTAAAAGGCTCAGTGTCCAAACTTAATGGAGCAAAACTGCTCGAGAAAAATTACATAGAACATATTCACAGAGAAGAGCTCAACATTTTTCAATTAAAGTCTTAAAGTTATCGAGATGTACAGCATAGAAACAGTACCTTCAGCTCAATTCGTCCATACCGACCAGCTGAGTGAACGAAGTCCCAATTGAATACTTGGAAGTTTTTCAGAAAGGCCTAGAGGCTGTTAAAAGAGCCAAGACCACCTTGCACATTAACCAGGAAGCAACTCCATGATTCTGCCTGGCCTGCCCTGTGCTATTTCCCTTGCAGGCAAAAGTACCGGCAAAAGCCAGAAGGCTGGAAAGTGAAGGGATGACTAAACCAGATTTTCCAGCATCTGCAGTTCCGACTATCTCCGAATGACTAAACCAGTGCAGTTTGCTCAAGGGGCAGCACTAGTCACAGCGATTGTGGGTCGATTCGCCTTTGCAGGGATTTTAAACAATCAGTGCACCACTTTTCACAGCTGGATAAACACCCAATCCCTCACTTGGAGGATTTATACACAAAGCCAGCAGGAGAGCTGCCACGAAGTGGGAAATGAACCATGTGTACTTACAATTGTAGTCAGATGAGGGTTTTCAGAAACATCCTACAATTAATGCCCATGAGACAGTCACTTAGGGCCTTGTCATCCTGTGCCATTTTTCAATGGACAATGGAGAACATTTTATAAGGTCTACCCCAGGTCGCCATTTATCTAGATGATGCGTTAATACCGGGGAGGGGGGAGGGGGTGGTGGTGGCGGGGGGGCGACCAAAACAGAGCAGTAGAGAGTTTGGACATAGTCCTTAGGCATTTCCCCCAGGCATACATTTCCCCTTAGAGAGGGAAAGTATGTAGTCTAGGTGCCCCCAAGCGACCAACTTGGGCTACAGATGATATAACTGGGTTCCACACATTGGAGGATAAAATGAAGGCAATCAAGTGTGCCTCAGCTCCCTCATCTGTACCAGAGCTTGGATTTATTCATTGAGCTGGTAAACCACTACAAAAAGGTTATACATAACATGGCCTCCATTCTGGCACCTTTGCATCAACTCGTAGAGAAGGGGTAACCTTAGAAATGATTACATAGCCAAGCCATAGCCTTCGGGGAAGTGAAGAAACAGCTATCATCCTCTAAGGTGTTGGCACATATGATCTCATGGACGGCAGTACAAGTATGGAATGAGCTGCCAGAGGAAGTGGTAGAGGTGGTTTTAATGACAACATTTCAAAGATATTTGTTATAGGAATGGTTCAGAGGGATATGGGTCAAACTAGGAAAACGCAGCTAGTTTAGTTTGGGAAACCTGGTCGGCATGGATGAGTTGGGCCAAAGGGTCTTGTTTCTGTGCTGTATGAACCTATAACTGAAATGGAACAGCAATAGAAGGATCTGCTTGTAGATTAGTCCCAATAAAAACTGTGGAGAAATTAAACTTAGATAGCTGTCAGAGATCATAGGACTGAAATCTGGAGCACCACAGTGACGTAGATCACTTTGAACAAAATCATAAGACAGAAAAATATTTGGGAATGAGTCTCGTCCCACTGTGTGGTGTGTTTAATGGGATTGTCCTGTTCTTTGTCAGTCTGTTAAAGCCAGTCATTAACCCTCTGTGGCTGTCTGTTTGAAAGCTTTTGAGTGCTTAATGTGTGTGAAACAGCTCAGCACAAAATTGTTGAAAAATTGGCTGTAGAATAATTCATGATAAAATGCAAGTTCCATTGTTCAAAAGCGGAACACGTTCAACTCTGTGGGAATTGAATTTCTCGCAGGATTCCTTTGGGATAGAGTTCATAAAACCCAATGCTCAGGAGGTAGAACAATACAAGCTCCATCAAAGAAAAGTTGAAGACTTTTTTTTTCTCCTTCTTATGTCTGCAAAAGTTAGAAGGTGGAAAAAACTGTCATTGAAGCAGAAATGTTGCTAAATTGAACAAGTGGTGTGGAGATTGTGTGTAAGTGTGAGGAGCCTTCAAGCATTGAAATTATAGTTGTGATTAAGCATGCCCAATGCAGTTTAAAAATATGGAAAGTTAAGTCACTGATCTACGATACTTTTTTATGGAAGATTACAACACCTGTTTAATTGGGCTAAATAGGTGAAGCTTCTCCTTGGAAATTAGTGTACCGCATTTCAGGAGTTTCCAGAAGAGTTGACTAGCAATGAAACATGTGGGAAGTGTAAAAAAGGAAATCTTTAAAAGAACAAACCCTGGAATTAAGTTTACTGTCCAGAAGCATGTGGGGACTTTTAAGCTGCATGCACACATTTTCAGAATGTTTCTCTTTACTGTTTGATTGTGGAAATTGGGATGTTCAGAGTGATTATGAATAATCCTAAATTGAAATGGCCCTGGGTTAGAAATCTTACAAAGGTAAATCATTTGAAGATTTTGTCCCTGGTACAATTTGAAGACCGTTATTACTCCTTAGCCAGGCCTATCAGGTGTACGCTGAATATCAGTAATCCAAGGCAGTCCTAACAATGAGATGCACCCAATTATTCTTTATTGAAGCAAAATGCACCACAAGGTAATGCAAAAGTAATAACACAGGGAGAGTCTGAATGAAATTTTTTTTTGCCTGGATTGTGGGAGGTTGAGGGATGACCTAATAGAGGTTTACAAAATCATGAAGGGCATGGATAAGGTGTGGAGTCTATGTCTTTTCCCCAGGATAAGGGAGTTCAAAACTAGAGGGTATTGGTTTAAGGTGAAAGGGGCAAGATTTGAAAGCGACCTGAGGGGCAACTTTTTCACACTGAAGGTGGTGCATGTATGGAATGAACTGCTAGTGGAAGTGGTAGACGCAGATACAATTACAACACTTAAAAGACATTTGCAAAGGTACGTGGATAGGAAAGGTTTAGAGGGATATGGGCCAAATGAGACTAGTTTAGCTTGGGAAGCCTGGTTAGCATGGATGAGTTGGACTGTAGGGTCTGTTTCTGTGCTTAATGATTCGATGCATCACAAACTGACCCGAGCAATGTTTACATGAATCGGACTGAAATACGGGATCAGCATGTTCTATCTCAACCTCCAGGCACTGATCATTTACTCCTATTCTAAAGCGAGACAGCAATCGCTCTGAGGCATGCTTTTTCTTGTAACCTGTCGAGCTTTCAGCAATTGAATTTTGACTTCTTGCAAATTTCGGAAATGTATGGTTTACATTAATTGGTTAATCGTAATGACGACTGCTTGTTTTCTCTGGGAATACGCTTATCTATCAGTTTTAATACACCTTGACTTCAGGCCAACTTGCTGAGGCTGCTAAAATTAAACCTATTCTCTTGTAGGTTTTGTGTCACCCAATCAACCATATGAATTTAACACTGCACATGCCTGTGACCACAAATGGTCAGAAATCACATCACATACACTGCATTTGTTTTAAATCAGAATTGCAGCCAGACTCACAGAGCCACCAGTTCAGTTTACCTACAAACTTATAAAATCTATCACAAGCAGAATGGATCTTTTATTATGTTTGAAAAAGATTGTTAGCAACTTTGAGAATTATGAGTTATTTCACTAAATAAAACTCGTTTGATTTTAAATAATTTTTTTACCAGAACAAGTGACAGACACGCACAGCTTGATGGTTTCAGTGGATATGGAAATTTTTAAAAATTATGTTCCTTTTGAAGAAAAGAAAAATTGGACAGAAACAAAACCTGTCAGTGCGATAACTGTTATGTGGATAATTGGGCAAGTTATATTCAGAAAATGCAAAGGTAAAACAAAAACCAAGTAAAATGTGCTGATGCCTGGGACCGCATGGGAATGTTTGGTTTCCTGTTTTGAAGATATTATGAAATCATAGAATCCCTACGATGTGGGAAAGGGCCATTTAGCCCCATTCCAACCCTCCAAAGAGAATCCCACCTAGCCCCAATCTCACACCCTATCTCTTTACACCCATACATTATCATGGCTAATTCAGCCCAAGGACACCACAGACAATTTAGCATGGCCAATCCACCTAGCATGCACATCCCTGGTCACTACGGGCAATTTAGCATGGCCAATTCACCCTAACCTGTACACCTTTGAACTGTGGGAGCAAACCTGAGCACCCGAAGGAAACCACAAAGGGGCAACATGCAAACTTCACACAGATTGTCACCCGAGGCTTGAATTGACCCCAGGTCCTTGGAGTTGTGAGGCAGCAATGCTAACCACTGAGGGGCCATGCCACCACTTCAGGCAGCAAATTTTCTCTAGATCTTCTGCATGAGATAAAATGTTAGTTAACACATGCCACACTTAGAACAAGAGGTGTGGTTTAATTAAGTATATGAGCTCAGTGTTGATGTATGTTCCATTGAAAGTGTAGGTCATTTGACCTAGTCAGACTTTGAAATAAGACCAAGAAAACTTTGCAAGCGTTGTTCACTGAATGAGCATAGCAGAATGGAGAGCTGGAGGATCTTTTAAGTCCATGCATAATGTTATTTTTATTGTATTGAGCGAGATGGTCTGTTAATGGGATGGTCTATGAATGGGAAGCTTAGAAAAGACCACCTCACTAACTGGCTACAGAGGAAAGCTGTGATGAAGAATTACCAAGAGTCAAGAGCAGGGAAAGTTAGAAATGGCATAGATCAGATGCCACAATAAGATTGCAAGGGGAGTCTGGAGGCTGTAAGCGTGGTAGTGTCAACAAAGCTGCTCACATTACCACCTACCACACCTATGTAAGCAGCAACTTTCTAGGAGTTTTATTTTCATTCACGGGATGAGGGCATCACTGGCCAGGCCAGCATTTGTTGCCATTCCTAATTGCCCAGAGGTCTATTGAGAGTCAACCACATCCATGTGGGTCTGGAGTCACATATAGGCCAGACCAGGTAAGGATGGCAGTTTCCTTCCCTGGAGGGCATTAGTGAGCCAGATGGATTCTTTTCTCCTCAACAATCAACAAAGGATTCAGAGTCATCATTAGGCTGTGGATTCCAGATATTTATTGACTCCAAATTCCACCAACTGCCATAGCAGGATTCAAAACCTGGTTCCTGGATCATTACTGGGTTAATAATTTTGTGCTAATACTGCTAGGCCATTGCCTCCTCACAATGTACAGGGTAAGGAGAGTCAGGCTGTGGAATATCCCAAACACGTGCCTGGCCAAATGAGTGACTGGTATTGGCACCCACTGGGAAAATATTGAATCATAATTTTATTTTGTTGTTTATTAATTTGTGGGATGTGGGCATTTCTGGCTGGCCAGCATTCATCGTTCATTCTTAGTTACCTTTCAGAAGGTGATGGTGAGCTGTCTTTTGAACTGCTGCAGCCCACCTGCTGTAGCACAATAAGGTAGGACTAACGCTGAACACAGGCAAAATCATCAGAGACCTACAGGACCCTAGGCCTGCTCTCTCATTGGAGAGAGAAAACTGGTGGTGATTTAACCTGAGGGTCACTATGTCTCAGGAAAAGGGAAGAGGTTAAGAAGGACAGTCCTTCATGGTAACCTCAGCCAGTACAAGAATTGAACCAATACTATCACTCTGCATTGCTAGATGGCTATTCAGCCAACTGAGCTAGCCAACGCCCAGTGTTGAGCAGTATGGCATGGAATTAGTAGGTTGATGTGGTCAAAGGACAATGCATCTGTTTGAGCAGTCATTGAGACAAGTGCTGGATCAAGACACTGTCTTGGAGATGGGGATGGTTTGTTGGAAACATGATGATGATTCTGTAATGGAATTAAATTAAAGACAAACAATGAAACAGCCACAACATTTAACATTGGTACTTTGCAAGTGACTAATTTTGATTTTGCTTCTCTGGGAAGTAAAGATGCTAAACCTAAAATGGAAAATGAAGGGTATTTTCACTAGAGAAAATATCACCCAGGACCCTTTGCTGAAAGAGGGCCAGATTATGACAGTCCACCTCAGGGCGGTGATGATATGGTGATATTATTGATTGATTAGTAATCCAGAGGGTCAGGTAATGCTCAGGCTTGAATCTAGTCTTGATTGTGAAATTGAATTCAATTTTATAAAAATCTGGATTAAAGTTTAACAATGGTCATCAAGAGCCCATCTGAAGATAAACCACTGTCTTTGTCTGGTCTGGCCTACATGCGACATCAGACCCACAGCAATGTGAATGATTCTTAACTGTGTCCTGGGGCCAATCATCTTAAGCTGCTTCATCAATGACTTTCATATAGTCAGAAGTGAGGATGTCCATGGATGATTGCACAATTTTCAGCACATTCACATCTCAGGTACTGAAGCAGTTCATTCTCAAATGCCGCAATACCTGAATAATGTCCAGGTTTCGGTGGGCAAGTGGCAAGAAACATTCATGCCAAACAAGTGCCAGGAATTGACAATGTCCAACAAAAAAATTGTAACCATTGCCCTCGACATTTAATGGCATTACCATTGCTGAATACCCCACTATCAACTTCCTGGGAGTTGGCATTGAACAACCACTGAACTGGACTACTATATAAATAGTGTGGCCACAAGAATAGATCAGCTGCTAGGAAACTTACAGTGAATAATTCACCTCTTAACTGTCTATACCCTGCCCACCAACTACAAGACACAAGACAGGATCCCACACCCTCCTCCCCTATGGTCACTGTCACCTCTTCCTCAGCCTGTATGAGGAGCCTGAGTTGGCCAGATCTCTTCTTGACCATCACCATTTGCAAATGCGATGGAAGGAAAAACGCTCCTCTTCTCAAGGGAGGAGTTAGGATCTGGAATGTACTGCCTGAGGCTTTGATGGAAGCCAGTCCAACTGAGGCATTTAAGAGGACGATAGATGATTATTTGGATAGGCATAATGTACAAGGGTTTGGGGAACAGAATATGGAGTTGGATAATCAGCCAGGATCATAGTCAACTGTGGAGCTGATTCAAATGGAAATGAAAGCAAAATACTGCAGATGCTGGAAATCTGAAACACACATAGCGAATGCTGCAGAAACTCAGCAAGTTCTGGCCAAGAGAGAAACTTCAGTTTGAGTTTCAGATCTTCGGCATCTGCAATTCCTTGCTTTATAATAACATACCCTTTCATGGGTTCAGTATCCTATTTTGTTTTATTATGCTCGTGTGAAACTGAGGAAAATATGTCATTACGTTAAAGGCACTACATAAATGCAAGGCACTGTTCATTGTGTTGTGTTTGTGATGTGCCTGTTACTGTCTCAGGTCCTCTGTAGAAAAGTATTCCCCTGTGAAACCTAATGAACTTTCTCTGGTTGGAAGCATTACCCAAATAAATGAATTGAAGTAGGGGCCAGTATTCTGTCTCTTTCCAGTGCCAATTTTGATATCAAATTGTTAAATTTCTAATAAACCAGATAGTGAATTTAGCCTTTTTTCCCATAAAGTTCCTAATTTTTTTGATACATCGGGAGATGCAGTTTCAATAAATTCTGTGCCCATTTCAGTAAATTGCACATTAAAGGAGGTGAAATTACTTTTAGTGTGTAGGAAGTACATTAAACTGCAGTTAAAAAAAATTGATTGAATAAAAATTTTATTCAGTTTTTTTTAATATATTCACAAGGATGACTATCTGTACAGTGTTCATCTCTGAGAGCTCAGGGTTGGTAGAATTAAGGGACAACTGACTGGCCAATTAAAAATACAACCACTGACCCCATCAAGAACTGCAGATGTTGGAATCGGAGATAACGCAGTGTGGAACTGGATGAACACAGCTGGCCAGGCAGCACAGGAGGAGCAGGAAAGTTGACATTTCAGGTCGGACCCTTCTTCAGAAATGGGGGAGGTGGAAGGGAGCTGGGAAATATGTGGAGAGAGGTGGGGAGGGGCTGGGGAACGTAGATGAGATAGTGATAGGTGAGTGCAGTATGGAGCAGTGGGGATTGGTCAGTGAAGTGGGAACAACGGATAGGTGGGAGAGAACAGGTTGTTGTCAGGTTGTGTCACGTCAAGGAGGTGGGGATGAGAGGGAAGCTTGGACATGGGGTGAGGCCAGGGGTGGGGAGATTTTAAAACTGATGAATTCCATATTTAGGCCATTGGACTGTAGGCTCCCGAGGCGAAATATGAGGTGCTGCTCCTCCAGTTTACGGGTGGTATCATTGTGACACCGGAGGAGGCCCAGGATGGACACATCACCCAGGGATTGGGAGGGGGAGTTGAAATAGTTTGTGACTGAAAGGTGTTGTCGTTTGTCACGAACAGAGTGCAGATGCTCTGCAAAACAGTCTGCAAGCCTCTGCTTGCTCTCACTGATGATGAGGAGGCCACATCGGGAGCAGCAGATATAGTCGACCAGGTTGACGGATGTGCTGGTGAACCCCTGTCTGATGTGGAAGGTTTCTTTTGTGCCTTGAATGGAGGTGAGGGGGGAGGCGTAGGGGGGTGAGTGAGATATCTATTTCAAATGCACCCACTCCCACAGCAACCTGGATTACACCTCCTCTCACCCACCTCCCTGCAAGAATGCAACCTCCTAATTCCAACTCCTCCGCCTCCACTGCATCTGCTCCCAAGATGGAGCGTTCCACTCCCAAACATCCCAGATGTCCTCTTATTTCAAGGACCGTAACTTCCCCCCTCGGTGGTCGAAAATGCCCTCAACTGCACCTTGTTCATTTCCAGCACTTCTGCCCTCACATTCCCTCCCCCCCAACGTAAAAAATACATAATCGCCCTTCCATCCTCACACATCACGCCATCAACCTCCACATCCAACATATCATTCTCCACACCTTCCACCTACAATTAACTTATCTCTTTTAAAACAGAAAAAAACCTTGTCTTATTAATAATGCTTGTGAAACTCCTGAATTGTTGTAAAATTTGCTTCCCTGTACAGAAGGAAATCAGCTACCCTTACCCAGTCAGGCCTATTGTATGAATTCAGATTTGGGGAGGTGATGCTCATGATATTTTCGCTGGACTGTCAATCCAGAGAGCCAGGTAATGTTCTGAGGACGCAGAATTGAATTCTGCAGACAGTGGAATTTGGATTCAATAAAACCAGGAGTTAAGAGTCTAATGATGACAATGAAACCATTGCCAATTGTTGGAGAAAAAATCCCATCTGATTCACAAACGTCCTTTAGGGAAGGAAACTGCCATCCTTGCCTGGTCTGGCCTACATGTGACTCCAGTCCCACAGCAATGTGGTTGACTCTCAACTGTCTTCTGGGCAATTAAGGATGGACAATAAATGCTGCCTAGCCATTGACACCCTCATCCTCTGAATGAATAAAAGACACATATCAACGCAGTTGGCCCTTAACTGCCCTCTGAGATGACCAAAGCAATCTCTGAGTTGGATCAAACCTCAGCAGTAAAAGGTATCGCAGATGTATGTGTACAGTGAGGGCCGTATGCTTCAAAAAGGCAGTCCGCCACCTGCTCAAGGACAATGAGCAATGGACAACAGATTTTGGTCTTCCCAGCTAGGCTCACAACCCAAGAGTAAATAAAATAGCAATAGTCACAGAAACTGTGGCACACAAGCAAAACGTACTCACCTTCTAAGTAATTCATTTACTTACTCCAAAGGGTATAAAAGGAGGGAGATTGCCCGAAAAAATTTCAAGGCATTAGTGAGGCCACAGCTGGAATATTCTGAATAGTTTTGGCCCCCTCATTGAGGGAATATATACTACCATTGGAAGCAGTCCAGAGAAGATTCACTAGGCGATTACCCAGTGTGAGGAGCTATCTTATGAAGAGATATTGATTGGATTGGGCGTGTAGTCATTGGAATTAGATGAATCAGAGACAACCTCATTTAAACATTCAAGATTCTTAGGTGATTTGATAGGGAGGAGTGCGCAGTCAAGAACACTGTCCTGGTTCATTGCTTTCCTTGGGTTGGCTTTCAGCAAGACTGATCTGACGTTTGAGGCGGTGACAAAGGGAATAGATGTGTCTGGGGCTGTCAGGGCAGGTGTCACCAGGCCGGTATTATTCTGCTCAAACCGAGCACAGAAAACATTTCATGAGAGGGGAGATTCCACAATATTGCCTAGAATGGAGTGCTTCAGTCCTGAAGAGAGAGATAGAGATGGCCTGGAATTGTTCTTTTTAGAGCAGTATGGCTGAAATGGGGCCAGAGGAGTAAAATTGGGGTGTTCAAGGGTACGGTGAGCACAAACAGGCAGATAAGAAGAGATTTTTCTCTTTAGTACAGAAATTAATAACCAGGGGCCACAGTTTTAAGGTAAATGGGGAAAGGCTTGAAGGGAATTTGAGGAAGAATGTTTTCACCGGTGTTGAGGCAACAGGGGATCTGGAACTCACTTCCTGAAAGCATAGTACATGTAGGAACTATCACAATATTTAAACATTGTCTAGAAAAGCAGTTGAAACACTATCATTTACGGGGCCACTACTAAATGCTGGAAAATAGGAATAGAATAGATAGATTCTCGATGACTAGCATGGACTTGATGGGCTAAAGGGCCTCACATTTTTTTCCTAGATCTATCCAGCTTTCTATTTGTCTCTCTCCTTTGAGATACTCACAAAAGCTGACCAGTATGACAAGGTTTTCAATCAAATATCTCAATGGGATAAGGGTTTGGGGGTTGGGGGGAGATGGATAGTTTGCTAGCCTTGAATCTTAATTGCTAGTCTCCTGAGAAGTACAGCAGCCTGGCTAATGTTCTTCCCGAAATAAATAGTCATCACACCCAAAGTCGATGAGCTACAAGCCTTCATTCACTGAGATTACTTTTATACAATGTGAGAACTCAATATTCTCAGAACTCTCACTTTATCCTTTCAGCCACTATTTTTAAATCCCATTATTTTCTGCAAGAGCTGAGTCTCGGAGCAGCATGCTGTTAATTTACACGCGATATAGTAGGAAAATAAGGCATAAGGCCAGAAATAGGTCTTCTTGCCCTGGAGCCTGCTGTCTTTCATTCAGTAAGAAGTTGGCTGATCTACTCATACCAGCTCCATTTTCCACCTGGGACTATAGTCACCCACTGACCAAAGGGCCTATCTATCTCCGTCTTGAACACAATTAACTGCTGAGCAGTGGCCCTCAGGGGTTAAAAATTCTAAAGTTTCACAGCCCTCTGAATGGAGAGACGTCTCAAATCAGTCCTAAAAAGAATGTGAAATGCAGACTCCACGGGAAAATAGAAAGTGATCTTGATACAGCGATGCCAGTTGCATGGATTTGAGGAATGGAACGTTGAAACAGCCTTGGATGGATTCAAAGAAATAAATACAAGTTTAAAAAGTGCATTGATACAGCACCTTTCATGATTTAATGGAAATTGACAGAAAGATGAACATTTAAAAAAGTAGGTAATTCGGCCCTTCAAGCCTGCTCCACTATTCTTGGATAACAAGGTATAGAGCTGGATGAAAGCAGCAGGCCAAGCAGCATCAGAAGAGCAGGAAAGCTGACAGTTTGGGCCTAGACCCTTCTTCAGAAAAATCACCATTCTTGGAATTGGCTTTTTTTGTCACTCACACAAGTATAGTGAAAGTTTTACGTGTCACCACTTACGGTACCACCTTAGGTCCCAATGTAAGAGATAACAAGGTGTAGAGCTGGATGAACACAGCAGGCCAAGCGGCATCAGAGGAGCTGGAATGCTGACGTTTTGGGCCGAGACTCTTCATTAGAAATGATGATGAAGAGTCTAGGCCCGAAACGTCAGCCTTCCTGATCCTATGATGCTGCTTGGCCTGCTGCGCTCATCCAGCTCTACACCTTGTTATCTCGGATTCTTCAGCATCTGCAGTTCTTACTATCTCTTAGGCACCAATGTATTTAGGTACAGATTCTAGAATGGTACCATACCTACCTCAAAAGTACTACTACCAAAGTACCCATACCTTGGTGTCATTCAGTGTGACCCAATTCGCTTCCTCCTTTCTTTCATGTCCCTTGATTACTTTAACACAAAAAACTATACCCAATAGACAAAGTAGTACTTCTGAGGTGTATTCATTCATGCCACACAGAAATACAAATAACAATTAATGTTGCTCCTGCCACTGTGACATCGTGATTTTTTAAAAAAAACTAAGTTGCTAACAGCAACAAAAACAGGAATTGCTGGAAAAGCTCAGCATCCACGAAGAGAAGTTATAATTAACACTTCCGGTCCAGTGACCCTTCCTCAGAACTGATCGTGACAAGGAAAATGTTGATTTGTGTGCAGAACCTAGGGTGGAGAAGGGTGATAAGGAGTAAACAATTGGTGGGGATAGAACTCAAAGAGAGAGAAGAGCAGTTGTATAGACATAGGAGTGGATAACAATCTGGCTAGGAGGGTGAATAGCTGTTAATAAAGATGGTTAATGGCTAATAGTTCGCTGTGTGCGATAGCAGACTATGTGATAATTCGGCCTGGTGTGTGAGGTAGGGCGCTATGACATGGGAGAGTTCAAGCCCTAAAGTTATTAATCTCAAAAATTGAGTCCAGAGGGCTGCAGGGTCCCCATGAGGTGTTGTTCTTCCAGCTTCACTGGAGCACTGCAGCAGACCTCAGACAGAGATATAGGCCAGGGGACAGGGTGATGTGTTGAAGTGGCGGGCAATTGGTAGTTCAGGGTCATTTTTTCAGAGCAGAACATAAGTGTTTGCAAAGCTATTGCCCAGTCGTTTACCTCCTCCCTCCCCACTATCCAAAGTCTCAAACATAACCACCAGGTGAAGCAACCCTTCACCTGCACTTCCCAGAATCTAGTCTACTGCATTCGCTGCTCACAATGTGGTCTCCTCTGCAGTGGGGAAATGTAGCATAGGCTGGGGGGCAGCTTCGTAGAACATCTATGTTCTGCCTGCAAAAAGATCCTGACCTTCTAGTTGCCTCCCACTTTGACACACCGCCCTGTTCCCTGTCAATACCTCTGTCTTAGGGCTGCTGCTATGCTCCAGTGAAGCTCAACATTAAGACAAGATAACAAAGTGTAGTGCTGGATGGACACAGCAGGCCAAGCAGCATCTTAGGAGCAGGAAGGCTGACGTTTCGGGCCTAGACCCTTCATCAGAAAATGTGGAAGGGGAAGGGTTCTGAAATAAATAGGGAGAGAGGGGGAGGCGGATCTAGGATGGATAGAGGAGAAGATAGGTGGAGAGGAGACAGACAGGTCAAAGGAGCGGGGATGGAGCCAGTAAAGGTGAGTGCAGGTAGGGAGGTAGGGAGGGGATAGGTCAGTCCAGGGAGGACGGGAAGGCCAAGAAAATCTGCTTTTCTAATGTAGGTAGAGCGATAAATATCAACTGGACAGTAGGGAAAATTCCACTGCTTTTTTCTTCAAAATGGCATATCTTTCACACTTAGCTGAAAGAGCTGACTGGAGTATTGCTTTAACCCCCTCATTGGAAAGACAACACGCACAACACTACAACACTCCTTCAATACTGCACTAGAGTTTTATCGTGGATGGAGCGCGTCTTAAACCACTGAACTTCTTTTCCCACAAAATTATTCACACTTCTTGAAAAGACAGACACTGTAATTTTGTTTTAAAACAAGGAGATAGAGAGTGAAGGAACTGGGGAAAAGGAAAGTTACTATTTTAAAAACACAATAAAATGTCAAAATTCGTTCACATAAAGGATACAAATACTTCACATGATCATATTCCTGTGTCATAATGTCATAGACTCAGAGAGATGTACAGCACAGAAATGGACCCTTAGGTCCAACTCATCCATGCCGACCAGGTATCCTAAATTAATGTTGTCCTATTTGCCAGCATTTTACCCATGTCCCCCTGAACCGTTCCTGTTTGTGTACCTACCCAGATGCCTTTTAAATGTTGCGATTGTAACAGTCTCCACCACTGCTTCTGGCAGCTCATTCTCTGCATGGAAATGTTGGCCCCTTAGGTCCCTTTTAAACCTTTCCCCTCTCACCTTAAACCTATACCCTCTAGTTTTGGACTTCCCTACCCTACGGAAAAGACCTGTTCACCATGTACCTTCTGGTTTGATAAACTTCTGTAAGGTCACCTCTCACCCTCCAACACTCCAGGGAAAATAGCCCCAGCCTATTCCGCCTCTCCCTAGAGCTCAAACCCTCCAACCCTGGCAGCATCCTCATAAATCTTTTCTGAACTCTTTCAAGTTGAACAACATCACTCCTATAGCAGGGAGACCAGAATTGAACACTGTATTCCAAAAGTGGCCTCTAATGGTGTTCTTAAGCAAGTTAATGTATTGGGTTAATGCCAAAAAAAATGTCATATTATAGCACTGAGTAGTTAGAAACTGATCTTTGGATAGCAGGGTTGAGAGGGGAGACTGAGCCAAGGTATGGATCAATACAATGCAGCAGTCATTGATTGAAAAAAAAGGATTGAAAACTAGCTGCTCAAACTGGAAATGTTCACAGTTGTGTTATAAATTGTTAATTTTTTTTTCATTTAGCATCGCTACAAGTGAGACTTGATCACTGATGTTTAAACTCCAGTCAGAGTAATTTGATGGCATCGATTATGCTACATTTCTTCCTCATTTCAGATGATTCCTTCATGAAGCTAACTGGTGGACATGCGAATGAAGCCATCCATTCTTTACTCTCTCAGCCAGTCTTGACAAAGGTCCCAATGGAAATAGCTCACTGTTGCCTTTCAACGTATATTAAATGGTCAGCCACCATCACTCGTGACTGTAGCTTCTTGTGTTTTCCTATAATCTCTTCATAGATCAAAATATTCATCTTCTCAAAAATAACTACATGTTGATTTTGACAATCAATGATATAATTAAAATTAGTCAGGTAATCATTTAAGCGCCTCACTGAGGCTCAATCTCCACCTCTTCTTTCAACT
Source organism: Stegostoma tigrinum (assembly GCF_030684315.1). Classification (NCBI taxonomy): domain Eukaryota; kingdom Metazoa; phylum Chordata; class Chondrichthyes; order Orectolobiformes; family Stegostomatidae; genus Stegostoma; species Stegostoma tigrinum. Next base: position 95,717,836 of record NC_081360.1, read on the forward strand.
ATGCCCCCCTCCCCTCTCCCACCCTGTCCAGAGTCATTAATTGAACTTACACATCAAAGTCTTCGTACAATAGCTCAAGAGCAGTAGTCCCCAAGGAGAGTGGATCCAATATTACTCTTTGAATATCAAAGAGTGCTGTCATGCCTATCTTTCACACATCTTTCCTTTTCTGTGACCAATCTCTAATTTAATTCTACGTTTCCCATCCCGTTGATTAAAACAAAATTGGTGCGATAATTGCTCAGTAAACCTGATACAGGTGATTTTTTTTTGGATATTCAACACTGTTAGGCATGTTTGTCCTTTGACAAAGATAATTAAGAATGGAGTCCTAGAATCAACAGGACGCACCAGCTGAAATTTTCAATGAAAAGTCTCTTGCTCCAACTGATGTTACCTGGGTGGCTCCAACTGGCCCAGAATTCCAATCGAAGTTCCCAGTTTTGCAAAGTTTTTTCTATCTGGCCCCAACAAAGTCCGATTCAAAATAAGTGGAACCTGTTGGCTTGCTGGTTACTTCAAATGTGATCATTTGCCAATTGGAATACTTTGAATGAAAACAGTCGAAATCAACAAGTTCAACTTTTAAATTTGAAGTCATGCCAGGAACACCAATTTCTGGCCTGATCTGTCAACTTCATTAAAGACAGCAGTATACCAGTGAAATCCAATTCTGAAACTCTCTCTCTCTCTCTCTCTCTCTCCCCCTCTTTCTCTCTCTCTCTCTCTCTCTCTCTGGAATTTTGAAGATTGAAAGTTGATCTGATTGAAACTTTTAAGACTAAAGAACTGCTAAGACTTTGAGGGCTGAACACGCTGAGAAATCATTACATTTGGCTGAAGAGTGTAGAATGAGGGAGCATGGTCTCAAAACCCTGATGGGTGGAATAGATGAGGGGACAGGCAAACTGAGGTGACCAATGTCATATTGACAGTTCATGATGATCAGGTCGAGTGCAGGCAAACTACCAGACGGAGGGGTCCAGGTGGATGGACAGTGTTAAAGATGGGTGAAGAGGTCTGTGGGATATGGAGAAGACTCCAATTCTGCTTACCCCAGCCCCCACGTGCCAGGCCTTGTTATCTCATGGTCTGCTATTACATACTACCCTTTGTTAGCCACTATTAGTCCCCATTAATAGCTATTTATTCTCCTGGGTTAAGCTTATACACTCCTTTGTCCAACTGTTCTTCTCTATCTTTGGGCTCTATCTCCACCTTTTCTTTACTCCTAATCTCCGCCCTCAACCCCTATCTTCTGCATTAAAACCAATTAAAACCTAGCTATCATCTGTTCTAAACAAGTGTCTGGGCCCAAAATATTAACTGATTTCTCTCCACAGACGCTGCCAGACCTGCTGAGCTTCTACAGCAATTTCTAATTATGTTCCAGGAAATGACAGAGTCAGTTTGGATATTCAAGAACTAGTGGAAAACATCTAAAGCTTAGGGCCAGAACATTCTGGAAAGATGTTAGGAAGCTCTTCTACACACAAATGGTGGGAGTTGTTTGGAACAATAGGTAGTTCATGTTGGATCAGTTGTTAATTTTAAATTTGAGGTCCATAATAAGCAAAAGTATGGAAGGAAATGGGCCAAAGGCAACAATATGGGGTTAGGCCACAGGTCAGCCATGACCTCACTGGATGGCAAAACAAACTCGAGGGGCTAAACAGCTTATTCCTGTTCCAACATTCTTATATGGTCTTATGTCAGCCATTTAGGACTAGAAGAAATGAAAATTTCTTTCAGTCGGTTGACAATCATTGTAGTTTTCCAACTGGGGGACCATGGATGCTCACTGGTGGATTCTATTCAAGACTAAGTTAAATTAGCTTTTGGACTAAGGAGGAATTAGCTGATAGAAGATGTGTAAGTGGGTATGAAGTTAAGACCAATCAGAATTTTAATGAAGATAACAAAGTGTGGAGCTGGATGAACACAACAGGCCAATTAGCACCTCAGGAGCACAAAAGCTGATGCTTCAGGCCCAGACCCTTCGTCAGAGAGGGGGATGGGGAGAGGGAGCTAGAATAAATAGGGAGAGAGGGGAGGCGGACCGAAGATGGAGAGAAAAGAAGATAGGTAGAGAGGAGAATATAGGTGAGGAGGTAAGGAGGGGGTGGGTCAGTCCAGGGAAGACGGACAGGTCAAGGAGGTGGGATGAGGTGATAGGTAGGAAATGGACGTGCGGCTTGAGGTGGGAGGAAGGGATGGGTGAGAGGAAGAACAGGTTAGGGAAGCAGAGACAGGTTGAGCTGGTTTTGGGATGCAGTCGGGGGACGGGAAGAACTGGGTTGGTTTTGGGATGCGGTGGGGGAAGGGGAGACTTTGAAGCTTGTGAAGTCCGCATTGACACCATTGGGCTGCAGGGTTCCCAAGCGGAATATGAGTTGCTTTTCTTGCAACCTTCGGGTGGCAGCATTATGGCACTGCAGGAGGCCCATGATGGACATGTCATCTGAGGAATGGGAGGGGGAGTTAAAATCGTTCGTGACTGGGAGGTGCAGTTGTTTGTTGCGAACCGAGCGAAGGTGTTCTGCAAAGCGATCCCCAAGCCAAGTTGCAAGAACTGCAACTCATATTTCGCTTGGGATGATTCCACCCGCAGGTTGCAGGAACAGCAACTCATATTCCGCTTGGGAACCCTGCAGCCCAATGGTATCAATGTGGATTCACAAGCTTCAAAATCTCCCCTTCCCCGACTGCATCCCAAAACCAACCCATTTCTTACCCTCCCCCAACTGCATCCCAAAACCAGCCCAGCCTGTCTCCGCTTCCCTAACCTGTTCTTCCTCTCACCCATCCCTTCCTCCCACCTCAAGCCGCACTTCCATTTCCTACCTACTAACCTCATCCCGACTCCTTGACCTGTCCATCTTCCCTGGACTGACCTATCCCCTTCCTACCTCCTCACCTATACTCTCCTCTCCACCTATCTTCTTTTCTCTCCATCATCGGTCCACCTCCCCCCTCTCCCTATTTATTCCAGTTCCCTCTCCCCATCCCCCTCTCTGATGAAGGGTCTAGGCCCGAAATGTCAGCTTTTGTGCTCCTGAGGTGCTGCTTGGCCTGCTGTGTTCATCCAGCTCCACATTTTGTTATCTTGGATTCTCCAGCATCTGCAGTTCCCATTATCATTGATAAGCCTGGCAACACTTTAACTGCAATTTTGCAAATTGAATGGAATTTCTTTTGGATAACTGAGACTTCATGGGACTCCACCCTCATCCCCTTCTCACCACTGAGAAAAAACTATGCACAGAGGAAAGGAGGTTTTTAAAAGTTGTCTCATAGACAGGAAGAATGTCACTGAACAATTCTAATTGCCCCTTAACCGAAAGGCTTATTCAGTCATCTCTGAGGGTGGTGCTGAGTCTGGATTGACCAGACCAGTAGGAAATGGCAGATACATTCCTTGAGTGAACTCCTCAAGAAGGAGTTAGATACAGTTTTTAAGGCTAAATGGAACTAAGGGTACGAGGAGAAAGCAGCAGCAGAGGACTGAGCTGGATGATCAGCAATGATTGCATTGATTAGCAGAACAGGCTTGAGGGGCTGAATGGCCTCTTCCTGACCCTATATCCTTTTATATTTCTATGTCAGCCATTTAGGACTCAAACAAAGGGAAATTTCTTTATTCTGGGGCCTTGAAAGGCTGAATCTCTGATCCTCATTTTCACTATTTCTAGATGCAGCGTCCAGCTCCAGTCGCCCAGTTGTAGAAAAGATATCATTAGGCTGGAGACGGTTCAGAAGAGATTTACTGGATGCTGCCAGATGTGGAAGCTTTGAGTTATAAAGAGAGGCTGGATAGGCTGGGACTTTTTCACAGAAAAGTGGGAGGTTAAGAGGGGACCTTATAGAAGTTTATGACATAAAGACGGGTATAGGTAGGTTTAATGTCAATTGTCTTTTCCCTAAAATGGGATATTACAAGATTACAGGGCACATTTTTAAGATGAGAGGAGAGAAATTTAATAGAAAAAATGAGGGGCAATTTTTTTATACAGAGAGTGGTTCAAGTGTGGAATGAACTCCCCAAGGAAGTTGTGAATGTGGGTGCAATCACAGCATTTAAAAGACAGTTGGATAAGTACAGGAATCGGAAGGGTTTGAAGAGATATGGGTCAGGAGCAGGCAGGTGGAACTAGTTTAGTTTGGGATGACGTTCGGCATGGCCAGTTTGGACCCAAGTGCTGTATGACTCGATGACTGCGTTATCATTGTCACTATTATTGAGACTAGTTTGCAACTCCAGATATTAAGCAAGTTTAGATTTCGTCAGCTGCCAGGTAACTGCGATATCCCCAGATCATTAACCAGGGCTCTCTGGATTGGCATTGCCGCTACATTATCATGTCCCCATGAGAGGAGAAATTGGTCTGTTCTCTGCACATCTGACTTTATGGGAGAGAAGAGAGGCATTGTAATGGCAATGGCTTTGAATCAACACAGGAAATGTAGAGCACAGGCTGTGACCCAACCCAATAACTCTCTAAAGCTTCCAATCATCTGAGTAATAACTGGAATTCTGGAGGACAAATAACCGGGATAATGACCATTAAGGTGTGCATTAATTTTAGCACCGCTGAGCTTTCAGGGATGAACACAGTAATGTTTGACATTCTTGTGAATACATTAAAACACTGAATAAAATTTTTATTGAATCAATTTTAACTGCTGTTTAATGCACTTCCTGTACATTAAAAGTAATTTCGCCTCCTTTACTCAGTAGTTTACAGATATGGCAGTGAATTTATTGAAACAGGATCTCCCATTGCAGTAGAGAAATAAAAGTGTCGAGGAGAAAGAAATGCTCAATTCACCAGTTAACAATCTATTCAAAAACTAACAATGAATTAACTCGCCTTTATGTGATGCCTCAGAACATCCTAAAGTGCTTTATAATCCAAAGAGCTGCTTTTGCAATAGGTCACTCTTGCAACATAGGTTACAAATTTGGACAGAGCAATATCATACAGAGATCAGTCTGATAATCCTTTAACGCTAATTTTTGAGGGATAAATACTGATCGTAATGAGAAGGAGACTCTCCCAGCCTTTTTTGAGAGCAGTGCCATGGGAATCTTTATCCTGAGAGGGGAAGTGATGTTCTGGTTTGATATTTCACTCAAAGGACAGAGCAGCCAGTGTGTGTTCCTTGTGTTTTATGTCACTGTGCAGTTAAGAGGTACACTCTTGATAACATCACTCTGTCACAGTATATGTCTCAAGGATATAAAAGACTCATTCTCCATCTTAACTCAGATCACTTGAAGCAATAGGATGGCATGGTCACACAGTGGTTAGCACTGCTGCCTCACAGGGTCAAGGACTCAGGTTCAATTCTAGTCTCAGGCAACTGTCTGTGTGGAGTTTGCATGTTCTCCCTGCATGGGTTTCCTCCAGGTGTCCTGGTTTCCTCTGGGTGCTCTGGTTTCCTCCCACAGTCAAAAGATATGTGTCTTAGGTGGATTGCTAAGTTGCCCTGTTGTGTCCAGAGATATGCAGGCTAGGTGCATTAGCCATTGGAAATGCAGGGTTAGTGGGATAGGGAAGTGGTTCTGGATGTGATGCTCTTCAGAGGGTCAGTGTGGGCTTGATGGGTTGAATGGCCGGCTCCCACACAGTAGGCATTCTGTGAAACTCTACTGGAAGCGTGCTGCTGAGTATTGCTCCATTGTAACAGAACATAGAACATAGAACAATACAGCGCAGAACAGGCCCTTCAGCCCTTGATGTTGCGCTGACCTGTGAACAAATCTAAGCCCCTCCCCCTACACTATCCCATCATTATCGATTTGCTTATCCAAGGACTGTTTAAATACCCCTAAATGCAGCTGAGTTAACTACATTGGCAGGCAGGGCATTCCATGCCCTTACCACTCTCTGAGTAAAGAACCTGCCTCTGACATCTGTCTTAAATCTACCACCCCTCAATTTGTAGCTTTGCCCTCTTGTATAAGCTGAAGTCATCATCCTTGGAAAAAGACTCTCACTGTCCACCCTATCTAATCCTCTGGCCATCTTGCATGTCTCCATTAAATCCCCTCTTAGCCTCCTTTTCTCCAGTGAGAGCAGACCCAAGTCCCTCAGCCTTTCTTCATAGGGCCTGCGCTCCAGATCAGGCAACATCCTGGTAAATCTTCTCTGCACATTTTCCAACACTTCCACACCCTTCCTGTCATGGGGCAACCAGAACTACACACAAAATTCCAAATGAGGCCACACTAGCATTTTGTACAGTTGCAGCATGACATCACGGCTCCGGAACTCAATCCCTCTACCAATAAAACCTAACACACTGTAAGCCTTCTTAACAGCACTATCAACCTGGGTGGCAACTTTCAGGGATTTTCCAGTTTGTCAGGGTATGCCCGGTTTCCAGGTGCAGGCTTTTAGCCCACAATATCTGTCTGAATGTAGATGTGTGTCCTATAGACTAGACGCTCTTGTACGTATTCTAGCATTTGTTTTGCTACTGCAGAAAAGGCATTGAGCTGCTCCAGAGATAATGGGAACTGCAGATGCTGGAGAATCCAAGGTGACAAAGTGTGGGGCTGGATGAACACAGCAGGCCAAGCAGCTTTTGTGCTCCTAAGATGCTGCTTGGCCTGCTGTGTTCATCCAGCCCCACACTTTGTTACATTGAGCTGCTCCGCATTGTTCTGCATGGGATCCTCCAACATCTCACTTTCCAGAATTCCGCACAGCTCCGACAAGGTCTCCAGGTGGTTGACGTGGATGATGAGTGGTTGAAACACATCATACCATGACAGGCACAGCTGCTCCAGCAGCTCATCTAGTCTGGGAGGTGGCTTCATAAAAAACTCATTGTATAGCCGATATTCATCTTGACGAACATGAACCAGAAAAGCACAACCACTTCGAACCAGAGCACAGTGATCCTTGTTATTTTGGCTGGTCAGGTCAGCAATAGTGGAGGCGATGCTTGGACCTAGAGGAAGTTCCCTTTGACCTAAGTAGCACTAATGGATCTCGCTGAGTAGCTGTTGATACTCAGAGCTTTTTTCAGCCCTTTGTTCTATCTGTTCAATTAGAGACCGCACTTTTGGAGCTGCTGCTCTGAACTTCACATAGAACAATGTAAAGGCATTATCGGTGATAGACATAACTGTGGGGTCCCTTTTTGTAAACTGAGTGGAGAGGTTCTGAAGCGTATTCACAGTGTAAGTCTTCATTAGGTGCATAGCTTTGGATAGGCATTGTTTAAACTTTGCTAAATAAACAGGATAATCTCTAAAGCCAGGATGCGACGATACATAGGTTATACAGTCATCTAACTTGGCCAGTGTAGATATAAATCCTTCACTATTCTCAGATGACGTGGGTGAATTCAATTTTGTATTTATATTTTCTAATTCATTGAAATACGAAAGCTTCTGCTGAATACTATCTGAGAGATCAACCAGCTCCGACTGTTCCTGCAGGAGCTGCTCACAAGCCTCATGCAGTGTTCCTGTCTTGGTGGACACAAAAGGTACTGTTTCTGCAAAGACTCCAAGTGTAGCAAGGCTCTGTTGACATAATTCAAGATTACATCACATTGCTCCTGAAAGCCATATAGATAATCCCTCATTTCTCTGTATTTTGCTCCTTTGTCTTGATCCATCCGTGCCTGTATCTTAGAGAATCAGGTGTGGAACTGCTGAGCAGTTTCAACTTTCTCAAATCATCATATAGCTAAGTGTTGACCGACACTTAAATGCAGTATTTGCACATTATAGTGACTTGTAAAATATGGGATACTTCAATACCACAATATCCACTCCCATTTTTTTCTGTTACAAGGAATAACATACATTTTGCTGCATCAGGTAAAACAATTCGTTAGCGGAAAAAGTCACGTCACAATGATATATGTATATATTATATATATGTATACTCAGTCCTGTACTGAATTTATATATTATATATATGTATACTCAGTCCTGTACTGAATTTATCATATTATCCTATGCCATGTGGTCAAGCCTCTGGTCTGGACCCTTCCTCACAGTTAAGAGGATTGGTTTCACAAGCAAGTCACAAATGTAATCTCTGCCATTTCTGAAGAAGGGCCCTGACCCAAAACATTAACTCTCCCGCTTCTCTGAAGCTGCCTGGCCTGCTGTGTTCCTTCAGCTCCGCACTGTTACCTCTGCCTCCAGCATCAGCAGTTATTATTTTCTCTGCAAATGAGCCTTGTTTTATTTTGCATCTTTTAATCAAGCTAAGTTCATTAAGGCTATGAAACACTGTCTTATTATAGAGGTATTACAAGCGTATCATTGCACATCACAAATGCATGTGCACCAGCCTTCAGCAGAAAAGAAACTTTCCAGGTACATGCTATTAAAGGTTTATAGTGGCCATTGTGAATTCTGGCTTGATGCCATTGTTACCTCTGCTATGCCAATGCATGTGGGCTGGAGTCCCACATTTTGCCCTCTGTAGCAAACTATTGTTTTATAATAAAAGTACATCAAATAGGGTTCTGAAAAAGAGCTATACTGCACTCAAAATCATTAACTCTATTTCTCTCCACAGATGCTTGCTGAGTTTCTCCAGCATTCCCTGTTTGTTGTTATTTCATAAGCCTCCTCGCATGTGTTTTAAGATGTTTTACTACATTAGAAATGCAAAATAACTGCAAATTGCGACTGAAAATAGGAAAGTGTAAATTTAAGGCCATCAAAATCTATGGCTATGCCCTAATTTAGACTAACTGCTTTACTTGCAAACTGATAGTTTTCAATTCAGGCCTCAACTTGTAAACTACTAGTAAATAGCTTTTATTGCATATTATTTAATAGTTAGTTATAACACATCTGAAATACAAGATTATTTGGCTCAATTGAAGAGTAAGTATGCATTACTCCAATACTCGCAAGCTGTGAGCACTAAGAAGAAACAGTGAAATATTGTACACTCCCTAGTGAAAACATATTGAATTAGGAGAAAATATAGAGAACAATGATTGGGTCCCTACCAGGACTATTGTTGATATTTTCTAACCAACCTGTTCTGTGACGTTTATAGAATCAGACAGTACAGAAACGACCCTTCAGCCCCTCAAGTCTGTACCACCAAATATATGATAAATCTACACGAGAGGGATATCAGCCAAGTGCAGACTGGTAGGACTATTTTAGTTTGGGATTATGATCAGTATGGACTGGTTGGATTGAGGGGTCCCGTTCCATGCTGTATGACTCTGGTCCCACTTTCCCACTCCAGCTGTTGCTCTCTCCCACTGCAACGCCCTGGTGATCTCTTCCAACCTAAGGCTCCTCGACCACATCCTGAAACAAACCCATTACTACAGCCACATCTCCCTTCTGTACGCTCCAATGAACACCACCTTCTGGTTGCCAGTCATTTCAACTACCCTGCCCACTCCCTTGGCAATATGTCCATCCTGAGCCTCCTCCAATGTCACGATGAGGCCACATGGAAACTAGAGGAACAGCACCTTATATTACACCTCAGGAGCTTACAGCCCAATGGCCTCAAAGTAGAATTCACCAGCTTCAAAATCTCCCCAGTACTGGCCACATCCCATATCCAATCCTCCCTCTCATCCTTGCCTCTTGACCTGACACAACATGCCCACCTTCCTTCTCACTTATCTGCCCACCCTTCCCACTGACCAATCTCCACAACCTCCTTCCTGCATCTACCTATCATCACCCCATCTACCTTTCCCCAGACCCACCTCTCCATTTATTTCTGAACTCAGTCCCCCTCCCCCGTCCTGATGAGGGGTCCCGAACTGAAACGTCGACTTTCCTGCTCCATTAATGCTGCTTGATGGCTGCGTTCTCCCGGCACCACACTGTGTTGATGGATCCATAGCCTGAATATTATAAAAAAACCAAAAGAACTGCGGATGCTGTAAATCAGGAACAAAAACAAAGTTGCTGGAAAAGCTCAGCAGGCCTGGCAGCATCTGTGAAGGAGAAAACAGTTAACGTTTCAGGTTCTTCTGAGGAAGGGTCAACGGACCTGTAACATTAACGCTGTTTTCTCCTTCCCAGATGCTGCCAGACCTGCTGAGCTTTTCCTGGAACTTTGTTTTTGAGCTTGAATGTAATGTCAATTCAGAGGACTCATCCAAATACAGCAAGCATTTTATCAACCGGCACCTATGGGACCTGGGGAGCGCTAATTGACCAACATTCTGGATAATCAAGAGATATCCGTAACGGCTCTAAATGCCGAGGCATCAACATCCCTAAAATTAAATCCATGTAAAAACATTAACATGCCACCTAAAATCAATGTAAAAGCACACAGTAAGTAAGAGGAACGTAATGAAGAGGGCACACACGTCACTGTCATGCTTTATTTACAGCATAAATATTTGGACATCGCAGTACATCGCGGCATCTGAGGTACATATTGTTGCCGGCTTATCAAGTGTCCTTGTGACTGGAAGGGTGCCAGTTAATACAAAGTTTATGCACTATTAAAAGGTTGCAAGGTTTCCTGCCTCAACTACCCTTCCGATGTATTCCAGACCCCTAACACCCTCTGGGTGAAAGGAATTTTCCTCAAGTCCCCTCTAAATCTCCTGCTTTTCACCTTAAAATTTATTGACCCTTTAACTAAGAGGAACGACTGCTTTCTATGTACCCTCATAATTATATATACCACCATCCGGACACCCCTCAAACCATCCAAACTTATCCAGCCTATTTTCATAGATAAGATGCTCCATGCCAAGCAATATTCTGGTGTATCTCCTTTGCAATCATTTCCTTCCTGAAGTGAGTGACCAGAAATCAAAGGTAGAGCTTTGTTGATGAACTTTAAAGCTCAGTTTCATAAGTGGATATAAAAAAGGCTTTGAGTTCAACGAAAAAACCAGCTCGTCATTTGTATTTGTGATATACCAAGCTAGTTCTGAATGATATTATTACGTAAGGATTTAAGAGCATTGATATCTTGCGGAGTTAATAGGAACTGCAGATGTTGGAGAACCTGAGTTTAAGAAGGTGTAGAATTGGATGAACACAGCAGGACAAGCAACATCAGAGGAGCAGGAAAGTTGACATTTCGGGCCTAGACTCTGCTTCAGAAAATTTTCCTGCCCGTCTGACGGTGCTTGGCCTGCTGTATTCATCCAGCTCTACACCTTGTCATCATTGATATCTTGCAGTTTTTTTTCTATTCACTTGTGGGATGTGGGCATCACTGGCTGGCCTGCAGTTCTTATCCACCCCTAGCTGCCCCTTGAGAAGGTCATGATGAGCTGTTTTCTTGAACTGCTGTAGCCCTCCTGCTGTAGGTTGACCCACAATGTCATTAGGGAGGGAATTCCAGGATTTTGACCCAGTGACAGTGAAGGAACAGTGATATATTTCCAAATCAGGATGGTGGGTGACTTGGAGGGGAACTTGGAGGTGGTGGTGTTCCTTTATGTTTGATGCCCTTGTCATTCTAGATAGAAGTGGGTTTGGAAGGTGCGGTCTGAGGATTTTTGGTGAATTTCTGCAGTACATCTTGTAGATAGTCCACACTGTTGCTACTTAGGGGTGGCACGGTGGCTCACTGGTTAGTACTGCTGCCTCACAGTGCCAAGGAACCAGGTTCAGCACCCCCCTCAGGTGACTGTCTGTGGAATTTGCACATTCTCCCTGTGTCTGTATGGGGTTCCTCCAGGTGCTCCGGTTTTCTCCCACAGTCCAAAGATGTGCAGATTAGGTGGACTGGCCATGCTAAATTGCCATAGTGTTCGGGGATATGTAGCTTAGGGGGATGGGTCTGTGTGGGATGCTCTGAGGATCAGTGTGGATTTGTTGGGCCAAAGAGCCTAAGAGACTAGAAAGGTTGATGAGGGTCGAGCTGTGGATGTGGTGTATATGGACTTCAGTAAGGCATTTGATAAGGTTCCCCATGGTAGGCTCATTCAGAAGGTCAGGAGGAATGGGATACAGGGGAACTTAGCTGCTTGGATACAGAATTGGCTGGCCAACAGAAGACAGCGAGTGGTAGTAGAAGGAAAATATTCTGCCTGGAAGTCAGTGGTGAGTGGAGTTCCACAGGGCTCTGTCCTTGGGCCTCTACTGTTTGTAATTTTTATTAATGACTTGGACGAGGGAATTGAAGGATGGGTCAGCAAGTTTGCAGACGACACAAAGGTCAGAGGTGTCGTTGACAGTGTAGAGGGCTGTTGTAGGCTGCAGCGGGACATTGACAGGATGCAGAGATGGGCTGAGAGGTGGCAGATGGAGTTCAACCTGGATAAATGCGAGGTGATGCATTTTGGAAGGTCGAATTTGAAAGTTGAGTACAGGATTAAGGATAGGATTCTTGGCAGCGTGGAGGAACAGAGGGATCTTGGTGTGCAGATACATAGATCCCTTAAAATGGCCACCCAAGTGGACAGGGTTGTTAAGAAAGCATATGGTGTTTTGGCTTTCATTAACAGGGGGATTGAGTTTAAGAGTCGTGAGATCTTGTTGCAGCTCTATAAAACTTTGGTTAGGCCGCACTTGGAATACTGCGTCCAGTTCTGGGCGCCCTATTATAGGAAAGATGTGGATGCTTTGGAGAGGGTTCAGAGGAGGTTTACCAGGATGCTGCCTGGACTGGAGGGCTTATCTTATGAAGAGAGGTTGACTGAGCTCGGTCTCTTTTCATTGGAGAAAAGGAGGAGGAGAGGGGACCTAATTGAGGTATACAAGATAATGAGAGGCATAGATAGAGTTGATAGCCAGAGACTATTTCCCAGGGCAGAAATGGCTAGCACGAGGGGTCATAGTTTTAAGCTGGTTGGTGGAAAGTATAGAGGGGATGTCAGAGGCAGGTTCTTTACGCAGAGAGTTGTGAGAGCATGGAATGCGTTGCCAGCAGCAGTTGTGGAAGCAAGGTCATTGGGGTCATTTAAGAGACTGCTGGACATGTATATGGTCACAGAAATTTGAGGGTGCATACATGAGGATCAATGGTCGGCACAACATTGTGGGCTGAAGGGCCTGTTCTGTGCTGTACTGTTCTATGTTCTATGTTCTATGTTCTAATTCCACACTGTCGGGTTTCTTTGTTCTATGGTGGAGGGAGAGGATGCTTGTGGATGTAGTGCCAGTCAAGCCGCCTGTTTTGTCCTGGATGGTGTCAAGCTTCTTGAGTGTTGTTGGGGCTGCACTCATCCAGGCAAGTGGGGAGTATTCCGGCACACTCCTGACTTGTGCCTTGTCGATGGTGGACAGGCTTTGAGGAGTCAGGAGGTGAGTTACTTGCTGCGGTGTTCCTAGCTTCTGGCCTGCTCTTGCAGCCACTATGTTGATGTGGTGAGTCCAGTTGAGTCAATGATAACCCCCAGGACATCGATAGCGGTAACATCATTGAATGTCAAGGGAAGTTGGTTAGATTGTCTCTTACTGGTGATGGTCATGTGCCTGGCATGTGTGTGGCACCAATGTCATTGTTCAGTTAGTTCAAAAGAAACACAGACCATATATTGTCATTTTATACTTTTAAACTTGGTCATAATAGGTATAAAAATATCCCTAAGAAGAAACACCAGATGAAGATGGTTACATTAGTGAGAAAGATCCTGTGGTGTTTAGTGTAGTTGCTGTTAAGGAAGTATGCAACTGAGATTACTTTTCACTTTAACCTGCAGGCTATAAAAGGGGAAATAATTGATCTGTAATCATTGAAAAAGGTGAAGGATAGATCAGAGCACAGAAACCAGAGGGGAAAGGTTGACTCAGTTAGGCCCCTGACATTGAGAAGTCTCACATAAGTGAGGGAGAGACTTGGTTGAGAGATCTACAGGACTGGCTGCTCAATATTTCGGAGTTTGGTCGTTGACTTGCTCACTGAGTTGGCTTATTTTTGTTCAGACATTTCATCACCACGCAAAGTGACATCACTGGAGCCTTGCCCACAACCCAAGCCACAGATCTTTGCCAAAGCTTTAGGTTCTCGTGTTTTGTTGTTTTAACTGAGTTAGAGAAGAAGGTAAAAGAGGTGGAGGAGCTGTATTACTAATCAGGGAGAATGTTACTTCTGTGCTCAGAGAACACACTGGAGAGGTCATCCACACAGGCAATATGGTGAAGCTCAAAAATAAGAGGGGCGCAGTCACTCTGATTGGATTATATTGTGCCCCCCCACTTCACCTCAACAGCTACACAGAAGTTGATGAACAAATACGCAGGCAGATTATGGAAAGATGCTTTGAAACAATTGTTATAGTAGGTCACTTTAACTTACCAGGAATTGACTAGGACTGCCATAGAGCAAGAGGCTTAGACTGGGTGGAAGTTAAATGCATCCAGGAGGATTTCTTGATACAGTCTGTGGATGGTCCAACTGGAGGACGGGGCCAAAGTGGACCTTTTTTTGGCTGATGAGCTGAACCAGGTAACCGACCTTTTAGTGGGAGAGCATTTTGGTAACAGTGATCACAACTTCTTAAGTTTTGAGATAGCTATGAACATGGATAAGCCAGGGCCTAGTGGCAAGGCAGTAAACTGGGGAGGGCAAATTACATCAGTATGAGGCAGAAGCTAGGGAGTGTTCATTGGGAGGAGCTGTAATCAGGCAATTCTACATTTGACATGTGGGAACTGTTTAAAGACCTGCTGGGCAGAGTTCAAGACCAGCATGATCCAATAAGGAGGAAGGGCAAGGATGGCAAGGTAACAGACACTTAGATCATGAGACAGGTTGTGAATTCAGTCAAAAGGGAGAAAAGAAGCATATGTATGTTTTAGGGAGGTAAAATCAGGCAGGGTTCATGAGGAATACAAAGAAAGCAGAAAAGCCTTTCTCCTCTCACTTAAATTTTTTCCCCCTAGTCTTAAATTTCTCCACCCTGGGGAAAAGACACCTGCTACTCACCTTATCTATACCCCTCATTATTTTATAAACACCTAGAAAGTCATGTCTCAACCACCTATGGTCCAGAGAAAAGAGTAGGTTGGGCCTTTATTCATTGGAATTTGAAAGAATGAGAGGCAATTTTATTGAAACATGTTGGAATCTTAAGGGACTCACCAAGGGCGATGTGGAAAGATTGTTTCCTGCTTCTGGGAGTGTCTGGAACCAGAGTGCATAATCTCAGAATAAGGGGCAATCATTTAAGACAGCATTGAGGAACAATTTTATTTCACAGTGAGTAGTGAATCAATGGGATTCTCAGCGGGCTTTTCAGGCTGATTCATGAAGTATATTCAAGACTGAGACAGGTCAGTAAGGGAATCAAGCATTAGAGGGAAAAGGCAGGGAAGTGGAGTTCAGGAGTATCAGGTCAGCCATGAGCTCATTGAGTGGAAGAGTAGACTTGACGTGTTGAAAGTACTGTGGAGAAGAAGTGCAAGAGACGGAGGAAATGGAGTGCTTAATGGCATGGTGTAAAGACAACAGCCTGTCCATGAATGTCAGAAAAATGAAGGACATTGACTTTACGAAGCAGAATGGAGGACACGACACATGCCCCTCCCCTCCCGCAACACACCACACACCCCCTGTCTGCATTAACAGTGCTGAGGTGGAGATGGTTGAGAGCGTTAAGTTCCTGGGAGTGATGTTCACCAACAATCTGTCCTGGCCCACCCGTGCTAACAGTACAGTCAAGAAAGCACAACAATGCCTATGCCTCCTCAGGAGGCAAAGGAAATTCAGCTTGTCCACAGGCGCTCTTACCAATTCTTATAGGTGCATCATAGAAATCATTGTACCTGGGTGCATCACAGTGTAGTATGGCAACTGCTCCGCCCAATGCTGAAAGAAACTACAAAGACTTGAGAACACAGCCCAGTCCATTATGCAAACCAACCTTCCATGCAGTGACTCCATTTATGCTTCCCGCTGCATCAGGAATGGAAGCAACATAATCAAAGACCCCTTCCACCCTGGTTACACTCTCTTCCACCCACTTCCATTTGGCAGAAGATATAGAAGTTTGTATAAACGTGCAAACAGATTCAAGAACAACTTCTTCCTTGTTGTTATCAGACTTTTGAATTGGCCTCCCAGGTGTTAATTCTGATCTCTCTCTGTACTTTCTCAGTAGCTGTAACATTATATCCCACTGTTACCCTGATGCACTTGTAAAATATGATCTGCCTGTAAACCACGTTAACACAACACTTTTCATTGTACCTCGGTACATGTGACCAGGATGAATCAAATCAAAGCAAAAGCTCACAAACCAAAATTCACCATCTCCTGATTTTGATCTTCCACTTCAAAAGCGATGATGCTCAATTCATCACTTTTCTTACCTCTGCTAAAAATGTATGATTTGCAGTAGAGTACTCATTTGGAGAGGGAGGAAAAGTAAAGCAGATATTTAGCAGCTGTGTTGATTCATCACATGCATTGACAAAAAGCTTGCAAATCAGTTTGTGGCTGAGGCCAGAACTAGGAGACTTTTTTTTAATTAGGTGTCACCCTTTCAGGTCAGAAATTAAGGGATTTTTTTTCTCTCTCAGAGGATTGTGCGACTTTGGAAACTCTTTGCTCTCAAAAGCAGTGAAACCACAGTCATTGAATATTTTTAAGGCAAAGGTAAAGAGATTCTTGTTGGGGAGAGGAACCAAAGGTCACTTGGTGTAGATGGGAATGTTGAATTTGAAATGCAAACAAATGACCTTATTAAATATTGGAGCTGGCTCAAAGCTCCAAATGGATTACTTCTGGTCTCAATTGATACGTTCATATGCTTCAGAGAATAAGAAAGTGCGTATAAAGTGTTTTGGAGTGCTGTATGGATGTGTAAGGTGCTGTATTAATGCAAATTGTAATTGTTGTGCAATGCCCCATTGCCATGGGTAGTGACACTCATTTCCTCCTCTCTGTGTTGTCATGTTTCAGTGGAGTAACACACTGAAAATGAAACCCCACCATAACAAAGATTTTATAAAAGTTTGTAAAATGCCCCTATTTACCTGTTTATAGACCGTGGATGACAGAAAGCACAGGTGAAATTTCTGCTCTTTACAAGGATTATCATTGATTACAAATGAATAAAACCTCGTTACAAATGAACAACTATCAACTGTCAACATATTAACTCTTCAAATTAAAATCTGATGCTATTATGAAACTCCCCTTACACGCACATTCAGACAGACACAAACATAATTAGCGCGACAGATGGGGGAAAGACAGGGAAGGCAATTCAATGGCCCTTGTCCACAGGATATACCGAGATGATTGTTTTGAGTCACCAGGACTTGTTGTTTAACAGAATATCTCTTCTCCATGTACACCCATTGCCTCTAGGAAGTATAGGTTCACAATTTATGAAGTCTCCGGCTTATTGGTTAAAATGGAAGCTAAATTGGTTTTCTTCAGGTTTTAGATGCATTTTACTGCAGAGACAAAAACTGAATCTTTCAATCGGAGATCCAAATGCTTCTGACTGGTTCAACTGGGAGGCAATCACATGGTTGTTGGCAGGTAGAAAAACTTCCTCATCAACAGCTGAACATTACTCTACAAACCAAACTCCCCAAATCACTGCAGTCCTATCAGACTACAGGACTACCAAGATGTTATTGGGCGATCCAGAACTTTGAGCCGGCAGAGGTGAGGGAATGCTCATAAATGTTTGGAGAGTATCATGTAACTGGTGAACGAGGAGAAAACAATATAAAACAAAACATCTAATAAACCTGAATTCACTTTTAGAGAGCTTATATTTGAGGTAGCAGAAGACTAGGCTAATGGCTAAAATGCCAGAAAATATTCTTTCTTAATTTAACATAGGCCTCTTGGGGGTTAATTTATCAGTGTTTCAGGAGTCTCTCGGATTAAAATTTAAATGATATATACATCACTTAGATATATGCAGGTTATTTTGTCGTGGATCTAGTGAATTACGTGATTTTTTAAAGATACCAACATTGTTTGAGTTCAGACAAGTGATTTATCATGGATAACAAGGTGTAGATCTGGATGAACGCAGCAGGCCAAGCAGCATCAGAGGAGCAGAAAAGCTGACACTTGGTGTCTAGACCCTTCTTCAGTAATGTGGGAGGGGAAGGGGGTTGTGAAATAAATAGAGAGAGAGGGGGAGGTGGGTAGAAGATGGATAGAGGAGAAGGTCGGTGGAGAGGAGACAGACAGGTCAAAGAGGCGGGGATGGAGGCAGTAAAGGTGAGTGTAGGTGGGGAGTTAAGGAGGGGTTAGGTCAGTCCAGGGAAAATGGACAGGCCAAGGAGCGGGATCAGAATGTTAGTAGGTAGGAGATGGAGGAACATTAAGGAGACTGTCAGAGGTGAATTGATATTTATGCTCCACAAACAAACCTGCTGCCTTGCTTGAACCTGTGTTATGCAAGGGCTGCATTGACCTTTCCTGAGTATTACTGAAGCTGTCTCACATAACATTGCAAGTAGTCAGTGGATTCCACATTTTGTAAGTGGTAGGAATTCCTTTCACCTTTCTACTGTCTAAGCTACTTAGCCCTTGTTGTTGCACTGTCCAAACTAAGGAGTTTATTATCTTTTTTTGCCATTTGTGTGGGAGGTCGAACTCTATTTTATCTCGTAAAGTATTGCTTCTCAAATCCACTGTCCACGGTCCTGCCAGCAGGCGAGAGTGTAGCATGATCAAGTTATACATTGAAGAACCAGCAAATAGCTCTGATTTATGAACCAAACTGCCTCTACCACCACTGCTCAGCAGCAACAGTGTGCACCATCAATGTGATGCATTGCAGAAATTCACGAAGGCTCCTTTGACTTACCTTTGAGAAACACAACCAGTACTATCGAGAAAACAAAGCCAGTAGATGCATGAGAACCTACAAGTTCACAAATGTCTAAGTAAATACCAAAAGAATTGGGGATACTGCAAATCATAAAAAAAACACAAGAAATTGCTGGAAATCCTCAGCTGTTCTGGTGTGAGCTTTTCCAGCAATTTCTGTTTTTGTTTAGTTCACTGATATTCTTTAGGGAAGGAAACTGCCATCCTCACCTGGTCTGGCCTACATGTGACTCCAGACACTCAGCAAAGTTGTTGACTCTGACCTGTCCTCCTGCAACAGGGATAAAGTTCCCTTTGTCCTTACCTATCATCCCATCAGATTCCACAGTTAGAAGATCATCAGACATCATTTCCACCACCTCCAGCGAGATGCCACCACCAGACACACATTCCGCTCCACTCCTTTATCCGCCTTCTGCAGGGATCGTTCTCTCTGAGACACCCTGGCCCACTCTTCCTTCACCCCC
Organism: Stegostoma tigrinum; assembly: GCF_030684315.1. Lineage (NCBI taxonomy): Eukaryota > Metazoa > Chordata > Chondrichthyes > Orectolobiformes > Stegostomatidae > Stegostoma > Stegostoma tigrinum. Next base: position 95,737,043 of record NC_081360.1, read on the forward strand.
AACAACCCCACAGCACCTTCCTCTGCAACTGGCAAAAGTGCAACACCTGCCCATTTGCCTCCTCCCTCCCCAGTATCCAAGGCCCTAACATACTTTTCAGGTGAAGCAACACTTCACCTGCACTTCCCAGAATCTAGTCAACTGCGTTCGGTGCTCACAATGAGGTCTCCTCTACACTGGGGAAACCAAGCGTAGATTGGGTGACCACTTTGCAAAACATCTACATTCTGCTCACAAAAAAGGACCCTGAACTACCTGACGTTTCGAGCATGGGCACATCATCCGAAACGTCAGCTTTTGTGCTCCTGAGATGCTGCTTGGCCTGCTGTGTTCATCCAGCTCCACACTTTGTTATTCCCAGAATGTTATTTAGGTCTCTAGATTAACAGTCCAGCGATAATACTACTGGGCATTGCCTCCCTGCTAAGACTACGGTAGAGATTCTGATCCCTTCCTATTCACCAAATAGAATCATTAGCCACTGGAATCATTATTACAACGTTAATAACCATTATTATACATTTTACTGATTCCTCCTTACTCTATAATATCAACTTTTCCTCTACATCATAATTTGATGATATAGTCATAGAATCACACAGTACAGAAATAAACTATTTGCCCCTTTCTGCTCTTTGAAAGAACTGTGCAATTTAATCCCACATCTCAGTTTCCTCCTCATAATCCAGCAATTTAATTCTTTTCTTAATACATGTGGCATGCCTCTGTGATGTAGCTCCTTGGGTCAAACATCACTGCCTCTCGTATATGCTCTGAACACTGCACTATACATTGGTTCATTTTAACAAACTTTTAATTAAGTTTAAACTTTTAAAGGCATCATGGTGCATAGACAGAAAGAGGGAATGTGACATTGAGATAAAGGATTGGCCATAATCGTACTGAATTTCAGAACAGGCCTACATTCCAATTGAAATCTAAGGACAGATTTAGCCATGTGCCCAATTGAAATCTACAAGCTTTTTTTGTGGGAGACTTATCAACATTATTCTATGCTGTATCTCCAGCCTCCTCTGGCTTCATATTCACATCCCACAACACTTTAGCATCTTCGTTATTTCGGCCAATGACTAAATGCACCAGGATATCTGTGTTATCAAGTGACTCACGATTTTCCTAGACTTCCCACTGACATGTAATGATCAGATTAAAAGGCTTCCGAGAAAGATTATTGATTTCTTTAGCCTGTCTTAACACACTGGAGAACATCGATTTTCTCAAACTGCACCACAGATCACTTTGCTTAGGATTATGCTGCAGTCAGGCATGTGCCTCAATCTGTTATGTTTAAATCATTCTGAACATGCCGTGCTTACAGAGCTGTAAGAAAACAGAAGAAGAATCTGTGCACAGTGGTTTAACAGTTATTTCCAAACTGTGATGTGAGCATAGGAGCAGGAGTATATCATTTAGCCCCACAAACCTATTATTTCATTCAACAAATTTTTGCAGATCCATTCCTGAAAAGCATTTGCCTGTTTTAACACTGTGACGCTTCAGGTCGCTAGACAAAAATAATATCTATTAATCTCACTTTTCAACTGACTCCCAGCCCTCAATGTCTCCTTAACTTTGGAGGCTCGGTCATTACCCATCTCTAACTGACCAGCAGTCAGCTAAAAGTCAAGCACATTTCAGTGGGTCTCAAGTCACATGTAATGTCCATAACATCATCTATCTTTTTCTCAAATTTACGAAGCAACACAGCCTTTCTGTGATTGCAAATTCCACAGGTTGAGTGGAAGAAATCTTTCCTCATCTCAGTTGTAAATGACATTCCCAATATTCTGAGATTGTGACTCCTGGTCGGGACTCACCAAAACACGTTTTCTGCATCGCACCTATCTAGCCTTGTTAGAGTTTTATGTATTTCATACGTTTGATACTTCAGTGCAATATAATGAATACACAGCTGAGGGATGGATGGACTTACATTTATACAGTGACTTTCAGGACTTTTTTAAATTCATGCATGGGATATAGCATCACGAGCTCCATCAGCATTTATTGCCCATCTGTGGTTGCCCAGGGGACAACCACATTGTTGTGGGCTAGGAGGCATATGCAAAAATGGCTATTTCCTTCCCTGAGGGACATTTGTGAACCAAATAGCTTCTTCCTGACAATCAGCAATGTAGTCACCATTAATTCCAGATTTTTATTCCATTGAACTCAAACTCCACCATCTGTCATGATGGGATTTGAACCCAGGTCTTCCGAATGTTATCTGGAGTAACAATCCAGTGATAATACCACCAGACTATCACCTCCCACTGCTCTCAGGCCATGCCAATGTGCTTTATTGCTAATGCAGTACTTTTGAACAGCAGGCATCTTTACAATATGGGAAAATTTGCTCAATATTTTGTGTGCAGCAAGATTCCAAACATGACCAGCTGATCTGATTTAATGAATATCACTAATAAGGAATAAAAATACTATGGAAGACTCCCTTGCTGTTCTTTGTAGAGTGGCCACAGCATTTTTAGTCTCCACCTGAAGCAGCCAGCGGTTCTTCAGTTTAACAGCTCAGCAGAAAGAGTCACCTCTGATAGCATTGCACTCACTCAGCCAGATCATCACCTCAATACATCACTTCAAGTCAGCCAAGCTCCTCGACTCAAAATGCAAACTTAAATCGAGACAGGTGCAGGCTTAGCAAATGCCACTCATTCGCAACGAATCATTCCTTTTGGTTTTGAAGTGTCATTTACTGACGTCTCTCACTCTGAAAAATAAAACCTGTTTCTATCTTTTTAATGAATTTACAGCCTACCTGACTTTCCCCAATCAGAGATAATATTTCTCTGGTGTTGACAGCTCGAAATATGTTGATTAATAATAATAGGGAGTATGCAATGTCATTGCTCAAATAGGCAGAGATTTTGCGATCCAGATACACAAGACATGAAATAGAGCCAGTTGTTCCTTAAGGACTTCTAATTGTAGGGCAGTTTTATTTACTGTTTATCTTCATTTTCATTGCTCCTCAGTATTTAATAACTTGTTGTTGAATTTTAAACTTCAATAAGCAGGCATTATTTCCCCATGAGGCTCAGTCTGCTCTTTTGGATGTACAAGATGATCTTGTGACACTAGATTGAACGAAAGCAAGGGAATTACCTCCTGTGTCATTGAGTCAAAGAGTTGAATGGCACAGAAACAGACCCTTTGGTCCAACTCGTCCATGCCAACCAGATATCCTAAACTAACCTATCCCCGTTTATCAGCGTTTGGCCCTCAATCCTTCTAAACTCTTCTTATTCATAGAGCATCTAGATGCCTTTTAAATGTTGCAACTGTACCAGCCTCCATCACTTCCTCTGGCAGCTCATTCCATACACGCACCACCCTCTGTAAGCAGAGGTTACCCCTCAGGTCCCTTCTAAATCTTTCGCCTATCACCTTAAACCTACGCCCTCTAGTTTTAGACTCCCCACCCTAGGAAAAAGACCTCATCTATTTACCGTATCCATGCCCAAACTTTATAAGTTCACCCTTCAGCCTTTGAAGCTCCAGGAAGAAAAAATCCTTCAGCCTATTCAGCCTCTCCCTATACCTCCAACCCTCCAGTCCGGGCAACATCCTTTCAAACCGTTTCTGCACGGCCTCAAGCTTAACAACATCTTTCCTTTGGAAAGGTGACCAGATCTGTATGCAGTATTCCAAAAGTGGCCTCACCAATATCTTATACAGCAGCAACATGATGTCTTGGTTCCTATACTCAGTGTTCTAACCAATGAAGGCAAATGTACCAAATGCCTTCTTTACCATCCTGTCCTGTCCAAAAATTACTTTTTATTCAATATCTGGCCCCATACGTTTACCAGGCTGGTTCTAAACAGGAAGGGTTGTCTTATGAAAACAGATGGAGCAGTTTAGTCCTCTGGAGTTTAGGAGAATGAGAGGAGATTTAACTGAGGCATGTAAGATTTTAAAGGGGATTGACAAAGTAGGGGTAGAGAGGATGTTCCTCATGTGGGACAAGCCAGAATGGGAGGTCATTGTTGAAAGGGTAGAAGATTCTGAACAAGGTGAAGTGAAATTACTTGTCTCAAAGCGTTGCAAATCTGTGGAAATTGCTAGCCCAGAGTGTGGTGAATGCTGGGACGTTGAGTAAATTTAACGAAGGGATAGACAGATTTTAAACTAGTGATGGTTGACCTGCACCTAAAGGCACAAAGCAGACATATCCCCTCTAAAAATAAAAATGATACAACCGAATCTGGAGCCCCATGATTATCTAGAAAAATACAAGGGAGGCTAAACTGAAAAGGAAAGCTTATGATAGTCTCAAAAAACTCAACACTGCAGGTAACATTGAGGCTTAAAGAAAATACAGGTCTCAAGTTCAAAAAAGAAATAAGGATATCAGAGGTCATGAAAAGATATGAATAGGAACAGTAAAGGAAAATGCAAAGATGTTTTACCAGTATATAAAGGAGCAAAATGATAGTTACGAAAAAGTGGTATCTATCAGAGATGAGGATGGGAACTTGTTTGAAGATACAGAAAAGATATGGGAAGAATTTTAATTTTTTTTTGCCTCCATACCCACAAAGGAATTGGAAGATATGGATATAGGAATCAAAATGGTGCAGCATATAATTTTGGACAAAATCATGGAATCCTTAGAGTGTGGAAACATGCCATTCAGTGCAACAAATCTACACAAACCATCTGAAGATGATCCCACCCAGATCCATCCAATAACCTTACATTTCCCCATGGCTAACACACCTAACCTACATATCCCTGAACACTATGGGCAATTTAGCATGGCCAGAGCACCTAGCCTGCACATCTTTGGAAGAAACCAGAACACCCAGAGAAAACCCAAACAGACTTTGAGAGATCATGCAAACTCCAATCAGACAGTCACCCACATCTGGAATTGAACCCGGGTCCTTAGTGCTGTAAGGCAGCAGTGTTAACCACTGAGCCAACGTGGCACCCAGCAGGGAATAGTCACAATGAGAAAGGAAATGTTCGAGCAATGGGAATCGTTCAAATGGACAAGTTGCCAGGCCCAGATGGATTATTGTCAAAGCTGTTGAAAGAGGCCACAGAGAAAGTAATAGATGTTCTGAGGATTATTTTCCAATCTTCACGTGACAGAGGTAAGGTGCTAAAGGACTAGATGAATTTCAATATGGTTCTGTTGTTTAAAAAGGGTCCAAAGGAAATGTCAAACAATTAAAGCCCATTAGTCTAACTTGGATGCCACGCAAATTGTTAAAATCAACCCTGAGAGATCAGATAGACTGTCACTTTGAAAGGCATGGAGTAGTCAGGGATAATAGGAACTGCAGGTGCTGGAGAATCTGAGATAACAAGGTGTAGAGCTGGATGAACACAGCAGGCCAAGCAGCATCTTAGGAGCAGGAAGTCTGATGTTTCGGGCCAGACTCTTCATCAGAAATGTGGGAGGGGAAGAGGGTTCTGAAATTTAAAAAAGGAGAATGGGAGAGGTGGATAGAAGATGGATAGATGAGTAGATAAGTGGAGAGGAGACAGGCAAGTTAAAGAAGCGGGGATGGAGCCAGTAAAGATAAGTGTAGGTGGGGAGTTAGGGAGGGGATAGGTCAGTCTAGGGAGGATGGACAGGTCAAGCGGGCGGGTTGAGGTTAGTAGGTTGGAAATGGGTGCGTGGCTAAAGGTTGGCGGAGGGGATAGGTGAGAGGAAGAACGGGTTAGGGAGGCGGGGTCGAGCTGGGCTGGCTTTGGGATGCGGTAGGGGAAGGGGAGATTTTGAAGCTTGTGAAATCCACATTAATACCATTGGGCTGCAGGGTTCCCAAGCAGAATATGAGTTGCTGTTTCTGTAACCTTCAGGTTCCATCATTGTGGCACTGCAGGAAGCCCAGGATGGACATGGCATCTGAGGAATGGGAGGGTGAGTTGAAATGGTTTGCGACTGGGAGGTGCAGTTGTTTACTGCGAATCAAGCGTAGGTGTTCTGCAAAGCAGTCCCCAAGTCTCTGCTTGGTTTCCCCAATGAAGAGGAGGCCACAACAGGTACAGCGAATGCAGTATACCACATTGGCAGATGTGCAGGTGAACATCTACTTGATGTGGAAAGTCTTCCTGGGGCCTGGGATGGGGGTAAGGGAGGAGGTTTGGGGGCAGGGTGTAGCACTTGATTGTCAGCATGTCCTCGTTAAGGGATAGCTATGCCATCCAAATTTGATTGAACACTTTGAGGAAGTGACAAGGAGATCCATGAGAATAGTGCAGTGGATGTTGTCTACATGAGCCATATGCAGGAGGATGGAATTAGAAAGAGCATCTGGGTGTCTTTGGATCAGCATGAACAAGATGGGCCAAATTGCCCCCTTCTGTGCGGTATCATCTCCATGGTTCTATTTTCTAGGGTAAAGAGAATGGAAGCTAGGGCGGTTGCATACTCCTCTTGCAGGATGAGGGAGCTAAAGATTACTGCTTGTGTGCCTTCTGATTTCACCTACTAGAAGTGCACCCAGCTCCAGCCCTTCACAGACCGTGTCAGGGAACTGGAGCCGGGGCTGGATGAACTCCAGATCATTTAGGAGGCTGAGGGGGTGATAGATAAGGAAGTAGTCACACCCAACATACAGGAAAAAGTTAGCTGGGTGACTGTCAGGGATGGGAAAGGGAATAGGCAGACAGTGCAGGGACTCCCTGTGGACGTTCCCCTCAGTAATATGTAGACTGTTTTTGATACTGTTGGGAGAATGACCTACCAGGAGAAAGCCATAGCAGCCAGGTCCCTGGCACTGAACCTGACTCTGTGGCTCAGAAGTCAAGGGGGGAGAATAGGACAGCAATAGTGATAGGAGATTCACTGGTTAGGGGAACACACAGGAGATTCTGTGGTACCGAGCGAAATTCCTGGATAGTATGTTGCCTCCTGGGTGCCTTGGTCAGAGATGTCCCAGACGGGGTCTTCAGGATTCCTAAGTGGGAGGGAAAGCAACCAGAAATCGTGGTACACATTGGTACCAATGACATAAATGGGAAATGGTCTGAGAACCTGAAAAGTGATTAAAGGTAGTTAGGATGAAAGTTAAAAGCCAGGATGAGCAGAGTAGTAATCTCAGGATTGCTATTGGTGCCACAGGATAGTGAGGCTAGAAACAGAGAGAGAGAGCGCAGCTGAACATGTGGCTACAGAGTGGGTGTAGGAGGGAGAGCTTCAGATATGTGGATCACTGGGATACCTTCTGGGGAAAGTGGTACCTGTACAGGAAGGATGGGTTGCACCTGAACTGGAGGGGCACCAATATTCTGGTCCAGAGGTTTGCTAGAGCCCTTCGGGAGGGTTTAAACTAGTTTAGCAGGGGGATGGGAGCTGGAGCTGTGGATCAGAGGATGGGGTGGCTGGTGCACAGACAGATAGAGCAAGCAGAGAGTCTATGAGGAAGGATAAGCAGTTGATAGGGCAAAGTGGCAGTCATTTCGACAGTCTGAGGTGTGTCTACTTCAATGCAAGGAGTGTCAGGAATAAGGGTGACCAACTTAGAACATGGATCAGTACTTGAAACTACGACGTTGTGGCCGTTATGGAGACTTGGATAACACAGGGTCAGGAATCATTGTTGGAGTTTCCGGGGTGCAGGTGTTTCAAATGAAATAGGGAGGTAAAAGAGGTGGTGGAGTAGCATTGCTAATCAGGAATGGTATCACAGCTGCAGAAAGGGAGATCGTGGAGGAGGGTTTGTCCACTGAATTCAGTATGGGTGGAAGTCAGAAACAGGAAAGAAGCAGTAACTTTACTGGGAGTTCTCTATAGAGCCCCCAGTAGCAACAGAGACACTGAGGAATAGATTGGGAGGCAGATTTTGGAAAGGTGCAGAAGTGCTTGAAATGCGTTGCCAGTGGAGGTGGTAGAGGCAGGTGCAATAACGTCACTTAAGACGTATCCAGACAGATACATCAATGGGCAGGGAGCAGAGGGATACAGATTCTTGGAAAACAGGCGACAGGTTTAGATAGAGGATTTGGATCAACACAGGCTTGGAGGGCCAAAGGGCCTGTTCCTGTGCTGTAATTTTCTTTGTTCTTCTTTGTGCTTTGTGTTAGGGTTATTGTGATGGGCAACCTCAACTTCCCTAATGTAGACTGGAACTTCTCAAGTGCAAATAGTTTGGATGGAGCAGGTTTTTTCAGGTGTGCCCAGGAAGGATTTCTGACTCAACATAGGCCAGCTAGAGGGGAGGCCATATTGGATTTGGTGCTTGGCAACGAACCAGGTCAAGTGTCAGATCTCTCGGTTGGAGAGCATTTCAGTGATAGTCATCACAACTCCCTGACCTTTACTATCGGCATGGAGAGGGATAGGACCAGATGGTATGGGAAAGTATTTAAGTGGAGGACGGGGAATTACAATGCTATTAGGCAAGAACTACAGAATACTAATTGAAATCAGATGTTCTCAGGGAAATGCATGGCAGAAATGTGGAGGCTGTATAGGGAACGTTTGCTGCAGGTGCTGGATAGGTTTGTCCCACTGAGGCAAGGAAAGGATGGTCAGGTGGAGAAACCATGGATGACAAGACAAGTGGAACACCTAGTCAAGAGGAAGAAGGAACCTTACTTAAGGTGGCGGAAGCAAGGATCAGATGGGGCTCTAGAGAGCTACAAGGTAGCCAGGTAGGAACAGAAGAATGCACTTAGGAGAGCTAGAAGGGGGTATGAGAAAACCTTGAAAGGAAAACACCAAGGCTTTCTATACTTAAGTGAGGAGCAAGAAGATGGCTGGAGGGATGGTAGGGCCAATCATAGACAGTGGGGAAGTTGTACGCAGAGTCAGTGGAGGTAGGGAAGGTCATTAATGAATACTTTGCTTCAGTATTCACCTGTGAGAGGGACCTTGACGTATGTGAGGACAGCGTGAAACAGGCACATGTGCTCAAACAGGCTGACGTTAGAAATTTTGAAAAACTTGAGGATTGATAAGTCCCCAGTTCCATACAGGATACACCCAAGGTTAATAGGGGAAGGGAGGGAAGAGATTGCTGCCCATTTGGCATGATTCTTTGAGTCCTCACTGTCCACTGGAGTAGTACCAGATGATTGGAGGGTGGCAAATATCATTCCCTTGTTCAAGAAAGAGAATAGGGATAATCCTGGAAATTACAGACCGATCAGTCTACACTCTTCTGGTGGGGAAATTATTAGAGAGGATTCTGAGAGATGGTATTTATGATTATTTGGAAAAGCACAATTTGATTAGAAATAGTCAGTATGGCTTTGTGAGGGACAGGTCATGCCTCACAAGCCTTAGTGAATTCTTCGAGGATGTGAAAAAAACACATTGACGAAGGTGGAGCAGTGGATGTGGTGTATATGGATTTTAGCAAGGCACTCGATAAGGTTTCCCATGGTAGGGTCATTAAGAAATTAAGAAGGCATGGGATTCAGGGAAATTTGCTGTCTGGATAAAAATTGGCTGTCCAATAGAAGACAGAGGGTGGTAGTAGATGGAAAGTATTCAGCCTGGACCTCGGTGACCAGTTATGTTCCACAGGGATCTATTCCAGGATGTCTGTTCTTTGCGATCTTTATAAAAGGCTTGGATGAGGAAGTGGAAGGCTGGGTTAGTACTTTGCCGATGTCACAAAGGTTGGTGGAGTTGTGGAGGGCGTGGAGGGCTGTTGTAGGCTGCAACGGGGCATTGACAGAATGCAGAGCTGGAAAAAGAAGTGGCAGGTGGAATTCTACCCAGAAAACTGTGAAGTGATTCATTTTGGAAGATCAAATTCAAATGCAGAATACAGGGCTAACGGCAGGATTCTTTAGCAGTATTGAGGAACAGGGATCTTGGGGTTCACGTCCGTAGATCCCTCAAAGTTGCTACCCAAGTTGATGGGGTTGTAAAGAAGGCATATGGCGCGTTGGCTTTCATTGGCAGGGGAATTGAGTTGCTGTTCCTGCAACCTTCGGGTGACATCATTGTGGCACTGCAGGAGGCCCATGTTGGACATGTCGTCTAAGGAATGGGAGGGGGAGTTAAAATGGCTCGCGACTGGGAGGTGCAGTTTATTACGAACCGAGCGGAGGTGTTCTGCAAAGCGGTCCCCAAGCCAAATCCCCCTCCCATTCCTTAGACGACATGTCCAACATGGGCCTCCTGCAGTGCCACAATGATGTCACCCGAAGGTTGCAGGAACAGCAACTCATATTCCACTTGGGAACCCTGCAGCCATATGGTATCAATGTGGACTTCACAAGCTTCAAAATCTCCCCCTCCCCCACTGCATCCCAAAACCAGACCAGCTCGTCCCCTTCCCCATTACATCCCAAAACCAGCCCAGCTTGTCCCCGCCTCCCTAACCTATCCCCTCCTCCCACCTCAAGCCGCACCTCCATTTCCTACCTACTAACCTCATTCCGCCACCTTGATCTGTTCGTCCTCCCTGGACTGACCTATCCCCTCCCTACCTCCCCACCTATACTCTCCTCTCCACCAATCTTCTCTCCATCTTCGCTCCGCCTCCCCCTCTCTCCCTATTTATTTCAGTTCCCTCTCCCCATCCCCCTCTCTGATGAAGGGTCTAGGCCCGAAACGTCAGCATTTGTGCTCCTGAGATGCTGTTTGGTCTGCTGTGTTCATCCAGCTCCACACTTTGTTATCTTGAAGGAGATAGGGTTTTTTACCATTGGAGCAAAGAAGGATGACAGGTGACTTGAACGAGGTTTCCAAGATGATGAGAGGCATAGATAGAGTGGATAGCCAGAGACTATTTCCCCAGGGTGGAAATGATTATTATGAGTGGGCATAATTTTAAGGTGATTGGAGGAAGGTCGGGGAGATGTCAGAGATTGGTTCTTCACACAGAGAGTGGTGGGTGTATGGAATGTGGTTGTGGAGCCAGATAATTTAAAGGCTTTTAAGTGTCTTTTGGATAGGCACATGGAAAATTTGTAGGCTATGCAGGGTAGATTGGCCTCAGTCAGATAATAGGTCAGCACAACATCGTGGGCCGAAGGGCCTGTATTGTGCTGTACTGTTCTATGTTCTATGTTCTATCTTTATGGAGAGTGGGCAGGAAAGTGAAGTTGAAACTGAGTTGAGATCAGCTAGAGTTATATTGAATGGCAGAACATGCTCAAGGGGCTGAATGACACACCTATCTGGTACTCCAAAACTTTGCCCACTCATTTAACCTTTCTACATTCCTTTGCACACTCCTCACATCCTTTTATACAACTAGCTTTCTTGCCCATATATATATCGTCAGCTGTTTAACCAACCAGAACTTCCATCCCTTCAGCCACGTCATTGATATCGAATGGAAGCAGGTGGGGCCAAGCGCCATTTCTGGTACCAATTCACAAGTTACAGCTTGCCAGCCCAAAAATGATCCAATTATCCCTCCTCTGCTTCTGTTAGCTAACCTAATCCTCTACCATGTTAATGTTACTCCATGCAAAATAAATTTGTATAGTAACCTTTGATGTGGCAACTGATAAAAAGGTCTTCTGGAAACCCAATGTACTAGATCTACAGGTCTTTTTCTTATTCATGGGATGTGAATATTGCGTACAAAACGTGAGTGCAGCCTCATTTGGAATATTGCATGCAGTTCTGGTCGCCCCACTACAGAAAGGATGCGTTGGAAAAGGTACAGAGGAGATTTACCAGGATGTTGCCTAGTCTGGAGCGCAGGCCCTATGAAGAAAGGCTGAGGGACTTGGGTCTGTTCTCATTGGAGAGAAGGAGGCTAAGAGGGGATTTAATAGAGACATTCAAGATGATCAGAGGATTAGGTAGGATGGACAGTGAGAGTCTTTTTCTGAGGATGATGACTTCAGCTTGTACAAGGGGGCATAGCTACAAATTGAGGGGTGATAGATTTAAGACAGATGTCAGAGGTAGGTTCTTTACTCAGAGAGTGTTAAGGGCGTGGAACGCCCTGTCTGCCAGTGTAGGTAACTCAACCACATTAGGGGCATTTAAACAGTCCTTGGTTAAGCATATGGATAATGATAGGATAGTGTAGGGGGAGGGGCTTAGATTAGTTCACAGGTCGGTGCAACATCGAGGGCCAAAGGGCCTGTTCTGCGTTGTATTGTTCTATGTTCTATGTTCTATGACACACTGCAGCTCCTAGCTCTTCCATTCTTAATGACATTACTGGTTGCAGGATCTTGCTGTGCACAAGTTTCCTTCTGCATTTCCTACATTACAGCAGGGGCTACTTTGGAAAGCAGTTTGTTGGCTCTAAGATGCTGGAACATCCCCAGGTGCGACATGCAACGTAGAATTACGTCTCACTTTTTCTGAGAGAGATCTCTGAAGAGTAGTATATAGTTGCAGACCTTTTGTGCACTGCACGGTCACATGGCCCACCATAATGCTATTTCTCTGCAACAATTTGTATTTGCAAAGCACCCTTTAATGTTGCAACATGCCAGAGGGTGTTTTGCAGAACCGTTGCCAAACAAAATCTGACAATAGCCGTAGAAGATGGATAGGTGACCAAATGCTAAACCAAAGAGATAAGTTTGAAGAAAGAAGTAATGGCCAGTGTTGTTTTGAAAACAAGGATGAGAAATTTAAGATCTAGTTGTTCAACAGGAACCAAAAAATGCCTGCCAGCACAGAAGTGGTGAGTTGATAGAATCTGGTACAAGCTAAAGTTAACAATCAGAGAAACACAGACCTATGACAGCACTAAGGAGGCCATTCAGCCCATCAACTTTATCAGTGAGCAATTCACCCAATGACTTTTCCCTGTAGCCCTGCACATTCTTCATTTGCAGATAACAAGGCAAAGTCTGTTCTCTTTCTGCTTGTGTTTCCACATATCCTTCATATTTTTAATATTTAACATTTCTAATGCATTTAATATTTTCCTTCTCCAAGTTTTCATCCAACAGTCATATCTCCAAAGAATACAAGGCTACATTTCTGAGCTATTTTTGTTTGAATTTCATTAGTCTAGAGTGTTAGTGATAGGACAAAAGGATTTCTTAATGCCTTTTTATAATATTCCTTCAGAAACATTAACTGTTTACTTTAAATTGATTAAACTGTGAATAAAAGTGGAGAGTGCATTGAGTAATTTCATACTAATATCACAAAAGAGGAATTATTACACTTTAGGCTGTACTCAAAAATAATTTTGCTTCATAAAGAATTTAAGACATCACTTCCAATACCATGAGGTCATGTAGTGAATTAAAAATAATGAAAACCTCTCCCCATTGAGTTACATTTATTCTTTCCAACATAGATTAACTTTCTTATTTTGTTTATATCAATCAAGCTGAGTGAAGGTCGGAAGGAAAATCACATTTTTTATGCTATCTACACCCAGAATCATTTTGAAGAATCTAGGAAATATTAAATGAAAGAACACAAAATCCTAGCTACATCAGTACCATCCTCCATCATATGATGCTAATGGAGCTGTTGATTTACTATAGCAATCAATCTCTGTTAATAGGTCCACAAAAGACACATAAAGGAGCCCAAGAGGTTTTTCATTCATTCAGGATATGTAGGCATTGATGGCTATACCAACATTTATTGTCCATCGCTAATGGCCCAGACAGCAGTTAGAAGTCAGCCATATTTATAAAGTTATGGAGTCATAGAGCCATTCAGCGTGGAAACAGACCCTTCAGTTCAACCAGTCCATGCCAACCACATTCTGCGCTTGGCCTATATCCGTCTAAACCTTTCCTATTCATGTACTTATTCAAACGCCTTTTTAATGTTGTAACCGTACCTGCATCCAGGACTTCCTCTGGCAGTTCGTTCCATATATGATCCACTCTGTGTAAAAAAATGTCACCTGCCATGCCCTTCCTTTATAACTCTTTCTCCTCTCACCTTAAAAATATGCCCCCTTGTTTTGTAGTCTCCCACCCTGGGGAAAAGATCCTTGCCAGTCACCTTATCTACACCTCTCATGATTTTATAAACCTTACTAAGGTCAACCCACAGCCTGCTATGCTGCAGTGAAGAATGTCTCAGTCTTTCTGGTGTATTTTTATATCTGAAGCAATCCATTCCCAGCAACAGAGATAACAGGAACTGCAGATGCTGGAGAATCCAAGATAACAAAGTGTTGCGGGAAATGCGGGAGACACGGTCAAGGGCGTGCTCCCTCTCTGTCTCCATCTCAGGCAACCAGCTAGAAACTGATGTCCACTTCAAGCCCACCGACTCCTAAAGCTACCTAGAATACACATCATCCCACCCACCCTTCTGCAAAAATTCCATCCCCTATTCCCAATTCCTCCACCTCCGCCGCATCTGCTCCCAGGATGAGGCATTCCACTCCTGCACATCCCAGATGTCCACGTTCTTCAAGGACCGCAACTTCCCCCCTCACAGTGGTCAAGAATGCCCTTGACCGCGTCTCCTGTATTTCCTGCAACACATCCCTCACACCCCGCCCCCGTAATAACCGCCCTAAGAGAATCACCCTCGTCCTCATATACCACCCCACCAACCTCCGGACACAACGCATCATCCTCTGACACCTCCACCATCTACAATCCGACCCCACCACCCAAGACATTTTCCCATCCCCACCCTTGTCTGCCTTCCGGAGAGACCACTCTCTCCGTGTCTCCCTTGTCCGCTCCACACTCCCCTCCAACCCCACCACACCCAGCACCTTCCCCTGCAACCACAGGAAGTGCTACACCTGCCCCCACACCTCCTCCCTCACCCCCATCCCAGGCCCCAAGATGACTTACCATATTAAACAGATGTTCACCTGCACATCTGCCAATGTAGTATATTGTATCCGCTGTACCCGGCATGGCTTCCTCTACATTGGGGAAACCAAGCGGAGGCTTGGGGACTACTTTGCAGAACACCTCCGCTCGGTTCGCAATAAACAAGTGCACCTCGCAGTCACGAACCATTTCAACTCACCCTCCCATTCCTTAGATGACATGCCCATCATGGGCCTCCTGCAGTGCCACAATGATGCCACCCAAAGATTGCAGGAACAGCAACTCATATTCCTCTTGGGAACCCTGCAGCCCAATGGTATCAATGTGGACTTCACAAGCTTCAAAATCTCTCCCTCCCCCACTGCATCCCAAAACCAGCCCAGTTCATCCCCGTCTCCCTAACCTGTTCTTGCTCTCACCCATCCCTTCCTCCCACCTCAAGCCGCACCTCCATTTCCCACCTACTAACCTCATCCCGCCTCCTTGACCTGTCCGTCCTCCCCAGACTGATCTATCCCCTCCCCACCTCCCCACCTATACTCTCCTCTCCACCTATCTTCTCCTCTATCCATCTTCGGTCCGCCTCCCCCTCTCTCCCTATTTATTCCAGAACTCTCTCCCCATCCCCTTTTTCTGATGAAGGGTCTCGGCCCGAAACGTCAGCTTTTGTGCTCCTGAGATGCTGCTTGGCCTGCTGTGATCATCCAGCTCCACACTTTGTTATCTTGCATTTCCAGCAACATCCTGGCAAATCTTTTCTGAGCCCTCTCCAATTTAATAATATCCATCCTATAACAGGACATAGTGCTCTAAAAGTGACCTCACCTGAGATGTCACCTTTTGTATATTCCCATGGCTCTGTCTGATTGTCATGACAGCAGTGATGTTGACTTTGTAAACACTTTACACATTGCCTAATGCTCTTGTTCACCTGGAGAGACTTATTGTGTGACACTCCACTCACACCATTTGTATGATATTTTGATCTCTCTGCCCTTGATCTTTCTGCCTATAGACTCTGTGGGCCTTGCTGACTCAGTGCAACTGATGAAGGGGCCATGCTTTTGTGATTCCACATAAACCTGTTGGACTATAATCTGGTGTTGCGTGATTTGTGACTTTGTCCACCCCAGCCCAACGCCGACACCTCGACATCAGGCGATTGGTGAGAACTTTGGAAACGGTTTATGTTTATTCCTCCCAATTACAGAATCATTTACTGTATCCCAAAATGATATTTTCTGAAAGAAAACGAATTGAAAAGAACTCAATATACAGTCTCTGTGGGAACTGTTTTCTGCATATTAAGCACTCTTTCCTGTTGTTTAGCTTTATGTTTACTTCACATTAAACATGGCTCATATCTTCCAGTTCGACTGCTCCAGCCAAGGTGGAACAATGTACCATGTTCCTCTCAAATCCCTACAAAATCCTGAAAATCGCAATCGTGTCAAAACTCATCCTTCGCCTTTGTAGTTCAGACCTGACCAGGCTAACAATCACTGCTCATAATCCAAAATGCTTCTTTCCCTCATTCTGGTCATCTTCTCATCAAACCCTGACAGCAGAATGGTGCACTCGCAGATGCTGGTCTCTTAGTTTCAACCATTGCCCACATCAGTACTTTTCTTTGTACTGATTGACTCATTGCCAATTATTGTGTGACAGACCAACACCCGCATGGTGTCATGTTTATACCACTCAAAATTCATAGGCATATAATGATAACTTGCAACCCATCAACCTGGCAGGTTTGGATGCTTGAGCGAAGGTAATTTTTCTTTTTCTGGCCCTGTATTTAGATTCACATCAAGAAGCAAGTTCCTTCATGCCACATAAACATTGAGCAATGATCAACCCCAGCAGCAGAGATTCCAACTATTTCCCTTTACCGTTCAATGGCTTTACAATCTTTGAATCTCCCATTATCAACATCTTGGGGGTTAGCCTTGACCAGCCACTTAACTGGAGTACCCGTATAGATACTGTGGCTGTGAGTATAGGTCAGAGGCTTGATCCTGCAGTGAGTCACTCATCTCAAAGCCAGTCCACCATCTTCAAGGCACAAGTCAGGATTTTGCTGGAATACTCCCCACTTGCCTGGATAGGAGCAGCTCCAACAACACTCAAGAATCTTGATGCCATCCAGGACAAAGCGACTGGCTTGACTGGCACTTCATCAACCACCTTAAATTTTCACTGCTCCACCAATGATACACAGCTGGAAGTAAAGTATTGCTGGCTGTTGAAGTTCTTCACAATGGGATGAAGTACAATGAATTTACATTGACACAAACATCTCACAACAATGGGCTTGAAACCATTCATTAATCGCCCAATTCCACAGATAATTTTTCACATACCTCCCACGAGTAGTTGGCCTGCTAACTTATGTCAGCAACATCAGACAATATGCAAGATTCCTGCGAGTGCCAATTCAGTGACATTAAAGCCACTTAGTTAATCCAAAAGAGATTTTAAGAAACACTTAACATCATCGGTTTCTGTCTGAACGTTGTAGCTTTGATTGCTCAACTGGGTAAAGATTTTGAAATAACTGGAGTAAACTGCAAACTTAGATCAGGAGTTTCTGAATGTTGCTGAAGACCATATTGAAGCATGACATCAATCTATGAATTTACTGTAATGCACATGAGTAACACTTTACTCAATTTATGCCAAGGAATCCAAAATGATACATCTCTCACAGACCCCTGTGCCATGCCTTCCTTGCAGAGAGTAAGTAACTTGCCACATTAATTATTAACTTGAATTTGTGAGCAACTAGGAGATACTGTGATTGGTCATTTATCTGGAGTCATAGAGATGTACAGCACAGAAACAGATCCTTCAGTCCAACACATCTGTGCTGAACTGATATCCTAAATAATTCTAGTCCCATTTGCCAGTATTTAGCCCATATCCCTGTAAACACTTCCTAGTCATATAGCCCTCCAAATGCCCTTTAATGCTGTAACTGTACCATTCTCCGCCGCTGCCTCTGTCCGCTCATTCCATACAAGCACCACTCCCTGCATGAAAAAGTTGCCCCTTAGGTCCCTTTTAAATCTTTCTCTCTCACCTTAAACCTATGCCCTCTAGTTTTGGCCTCCCCCACCCTGGGGAAAAGACCTTCTCCATTTACCCTATCTATGCCCCTTGTGATTTTACAAAACTCTACATCATCCCTCAGCCTCCGGTACTCCAAGAAAAATGGCCCCAGCCTATTCAGCCTGTCCTATTAGCACAAATCCTACAACCCTGGCAACATCCTTGTAAATATTTTCTGAACCTTTTCAAGTTTCACAACATCCTTCCTATAGCAGGGAGACCAGAATTGCATGCAATACTCCAATGGTGGCTTAACCAATGTCCTGTACAATTGCAACATGACATCCCAACTCCTATACTCAGTGCACTGGCCAATAAAGGCAAGCATACCAAATGCATTCGTCACCATCTTGTCTCCCTGTGACTCTACTTTCAAGGAACTACGAACCTGCACTCCAAGGTCTCTTTGCTCAAAAACACGCCTCAGGATCTTTCCATTAAGTGTACAAGTCCTGCCCTGGTTTGCCTTCCCAAAATGCAGCACCTTGTATTCATCTAAATTAAACTCCATCTGCATTTCCTTGGCTCATTGGCCCAAGATCCTGTGGCACTCTAAGATAACCTTTTTCACTGTTGACTACACATGCAATTTTGGTATCCCTTATGTTCACATCCAAATCAAATCTCCTCACATCTTTTCATTTGTCAAGGCCATGGTTGATCTGTTCCTCAAGCCAGATTTGTTCCATTTTCTGTAAAAGTATGGAATAAAAATCTACAATCTTGACACTTTTAGTTGAAGCCCACACTCCACATTTCTTTTAAGAGAGAGAATTCCAGATTTGCATTACATTTTTTGAGAGGAAAACTATCCAAATTTCACCCAAAGCCATCAATTTTAGGATTATGATGCCTCCTAATTCCAATCTTTGCAACATCAGATGAAACGATTTCCAACTTCCCCACCTAAATTACTAGATTTCTGAATGTATCTCTCAAATTCCAAATCTGATATTGATCTTCCTTTTTAAGCATTTTCACTGTAGCTGTCACTTTGTATTCCCTCTGTTCAATAACCCAATGGTCTTTATACATTATGATCTGCACGCAAAACAGGACTTTTCACTGTACTTGGGCACAGGTGGCAACAATAAATCAAATCAACTAACAGCTGCCTGAAATTTTGTGAATAACTCAGTTGGACCACATTTCAATCTTCTCTCCAAATGAAACTAAAATCTTAGTCTAAGCAACTTCTCCAGTCGATCTGTAAGGTCCTGACTGAAACCACAGTTTTTACAAACGGAATTCCAGCCTCTTTACTTTAAGCAGCAAGTTCCATCCAATGTTTCATGTTCCACACATGTAAACATCCCTACAGAGTATACTTCTTTTCAGAACCTCCCAAAATCTTGCTTCCTATCTATTATGGTAACATTGATTCACCAGAACTACGTTTACATTTACTTTTTTAATACTTTGATGGCGTTCAAGCATCACTAACTAAGGGAGCATTTACTGTCCATCTCTAATTGCTCTTGAAATGGTGATGAGATTTCTTCTTGAACCAATATAGTCTTTGGGGTGAAAGGACACTAACAGCACTGTTAGGAGGGAATTCCAAGGTTTTGACCCAGTGATACACTTTCAAGTCAGGATGATGTGTGGCTTGAAGAGAAATATGAAGGTGACGATGTTCCCACATATCTGTTGCATCAGAAATATTGAGGACCACGAAGAACAAGAGTATGGCACTGTGTTGTCGTCATTGATTTAAAAGATGTTTACAAATACTTTGAAGAGATATGTGTCTTCTTGGAATTGTTCAACAGTAAGGAGATCTGCTAATTTCTGGAAAGTCAAGTAATTTTGGAAAGGAGACAAGCAAAGCTTTCAAGAGAGATAAAAGATTATTTTGTTGCTTCAACTGATGGACAAATTTGGTTTGAAAGAGATGGTACAAATTTGCTGAATGATGCCTAGCAGCATCCTTCTGTAGAAAAAGAACTGTGGATGCTGGAAATCGAAAACAAAAGCAGAAATTGATGGAAGTACTCAAACATTTCTGGCAGCATCTGTGGAGAGAAAGTAGTTTTGAGTTCAATGACCCCCCTTCAGAAGTGACAGTAGCTGGGAAAAGGTTGGTATATGTGTTGCAGTTAGGGTTGGGGGATGGGCAAGGAATAAACAATAGGTAGAAATGGAGCCCAAAGGGAGAGAACTACGATTGGGCAGATAAAGGAATGGGTAAAGATCAGTTTGGGGGAGTCAATAGCTGTTAATGGGTACCATCAATGGCTGACAACAGGTTGTGGTAACAGCCCATATGAAGGCTTGGTGTCATAGTTGGGATAAGGACATGGGAGGAGGTATTCAAGTCCTACAATTATTGAACTCAATGTGGAGTCCAGAAAGCTACAGGGTCTCGAAGTGAAAAATTAAGTGCTGGTCTTCCTGCTTGCACTGAGTTTCTCTGGAGCACTGCAGCAAACCTGAAACAGAGATGTTGGCCAGAGAACACGTTGGTACATTGAAGAAGCAGGCAACAAGAAGCCCAGGGTCATTTTTGCAAATCGAATGTATGTGCTCCAAAAAATGGTCGCCTAGTCTGCATTTTGTCTCCTCAATGTAGAGTATGTCTGAGGTCTTGGATAGTGAGAAGGGAGGAAATAAACAGGCAGGTGCAACTTCTTCTGCAATTGCATGGGAAGGTGTCATGGGGATGTGGGGAAGGAGTGGACCAGGATATCATGAATGGAGCAATCCCTGTGGAAGACTGACAAGGGAGGGGATTTGTTGGTATCTGTTTTTCCACGTCTCCAAGAAGTGTCAGCAGAAGGGAAAGACTGTCAAAGCAAAATTGTTTCTCTCCTGAAAAAATAAAATGAAACAGGAACAGCTGAAAATATCTGTCTCTTGCATGTTTTCCTTCTCTCTTTGTGCAGCATTTATTTGGAAACCTGAGAAAACTCGCAGATATCCATATTTCTGACTACCTCAAAGAACCCTTAAAACCAAACTATTACTGGCTCTCAAAACTTAAATCTAATTGACTCCTCATTTGAACTGAAATCTTGCCTGAAGATTTCATACAACCGTCAGCATTTCGATTCTGTTATCAGGAAAAGTGAGAAACCGAGGGAAGTCATTCCGTTTTACACTGAGTCTGGACCTTTGGACTACAGGGGTACTTTGTGTTCATTTTTACATGTGTTTAAAAACCATATCAGCTTTGCAGAGTTGTATTTATTAGTTGTATCAAACCATTATTTTTACAATAGTCTTGGAAAAGTTTAGTTATATACAGCAGGGTAAGGTTTATACTTGGAGGAAGTGTAATTATAATTCTGTCAGGCAAGAACTGGGTAGCATAAAGTGGGAACAGATGCTGTCAGGGTAGAGCACTGTAGAAATGTAGAGATTATTTAAGGAATGTACACTGTGTGTGCTCAATATGTTTGTCCCTAGCAGGCAGGGAAGATGTGGTTGATTGAGGGAGCATTGGTTCTCAAGAGAGTTTGAACAACTAGTTAAGAGGAAGGATGCTTATATAAGGTTTAGGAAACAAGGATCAGAAAAGAGTCGACAGAGGTACAAGTTAGCTTGGAAGGAGCTGAAGAAAGGGCTTAGGAGAGCTACAAGGGGCCAGGAGAAAACCTTGGCAGATAGCATCATGGAAAATGCTAAGTCTTTTTACATGTACGTGAGGAACAAGAGAATGACCAGAGAAAGGGTAGGGTCAATCAAGGGTTGGAAAGGGAATTTGTGCACGGAGCCTAAAAAGATAGAAGAGGTCCTTAATGAATACTTTTCTTTGGTATTCACAACTGAGAGGGACCTAGTTGTAGAGGAGGACAGTGTGAAACTGGCAGGTAGGCTAGAGAAGTTTGATGTTAGTTAGAAAGATGTACTAGGAATTTTGAGAAACTTGAAAAAGATAAGACCCCAGGCCTGATGAAATTTATACAAGAATTATAGGGGAAGCAAAGGAAGAGATCACAGGGAATTTGGTGATAATCATTTCATCATTTCTGTCCACAGGCGTAGTGCACAAAGATCGGAGAGAAGCAACCATCATTCCCTTGTTCAAAAAAGGGAACAGGGATAACCCCGGAAATTACAGGCCAGTTAGTCTTATGTAAGTGGTGAGCAAATTATTGGAAAGGGCTCAGAGAGACAGGATTTATGATCACTTGGATAAGGACAGTTTGATTTATGATAGTCAGCACGGATTTTTCAGGGGCAGGTCATGTCTCAAAAACCTTATTGAATTCTTTGAAGTGGTGACCAAACACATGGATGAAGGTATACATGGATTTAAGTAAGGCGTTTGATAAGGTTCCCTATGGTAAGCTCATGCAGAAAGTAAGGAGGCATGGGATGGGGGAAATGTGACAGATTGGATTCAGAATTGGCAGATCCTGAGAAGACAAAGGGTGGTAGTGGACGGACCATATTCAACATGGTGCTCAGTTACGAGTGGTGTACCACAAGGATCTGTTCTGGGCCCTCTTCTATTTGTGATTTTTATAAATGATTTGGATGTGGGAGTGGAAGGGTTGATTAGTAAGTTCATGGACGATATGAAGGTGGGTCAAGTTGTGGATAGCACGGGGGGCTGTTCTAGGTTACAAAGGAACATTGATAGGATGCAGAGCTGGGCTGAGAAGTGGCAGGTGGAGTTTAACCCTGAAAAGTGTGAGGTGATTCATTTTGGGACAAATTTGAAAGCAGAATACAGGATTAATGGAAAGATTTTTGGCAGTGTGGAGGAGCAGAGGGATCTCAGCGTTCATGTCCACAGTTCCATAAAAGCTGCCACCCAGGTGGATAGAGTTGTTAGAAGTTGTAAGGTGTGTTAGCTTTCATTAATAGGAGGATTGAATTCAAGAGTCATGCACTTATGCTCCAGCTGTACAAAAGTCTTGTTTGGCCGCATCTGGAGTACTGTGCCCAGTTCTGGCCGCCTCAAAATAGGAACGATGTTGAAGCATTGGAGAAGGTGCAGAGGAGATTTACCAGGATGTTGCCTGGAATAGAGGGTAGGTCTTACGAGGAAAGGTTGAGAGACCTGGGGCTTTTCTCTTTAGAACGACGAAGAATGAGAGCTGATTTGATAGAGGTGTACAAAATGATCAGAGGTATAGATAGAGTGGATAGCCAGAGACTTTTTCCTAGAGTGGAGGTAGCTATTACAAGGGGGTATAGTTTTGAAGTGAGTGGAGGTAGATATAGGGGAGATGTCAGAGGTAGGTTCTTTACTCAGAGAGTGGTAGGGGTGTGGAATGCATTGTCAGAGAGGGAAGTGGAGTCAGGCTCATTAGGGGCATTTAAACAGCTATTAGATAAGCATTTGGATGATAGTATGAGGTGGCGTGGAGGTTAGATAGACCTTAGAGTTAGGCCAAAAATTCAGTACAACATCATGGGCCAAAGGGCCTGTACTGTGCTATACAGCTCTATGTATTGCCTTGTTTGCTGCGTAAATTTTGGATTAAGGGCCTATCATTTAATTTCAGACTATATTTAAAGAATAGACTTGTTGTTAATAAATGAATTTTTCTGAGTTTTTTTTAAGAAACCTTGTGAAAGTTGCTTTCAAACCAGTCAGTGAGAAAATCAAGATAACTTCCTTTGTGAACATATTAGAATGACTAATTAACTTTACAGTTCTTCTGCTCAACAGGCGATCCCTATATCAGGGCTTTCCGAAGTGAGAATAAAAGGAACTTACTGTGAATGTTGAAAATCTAAAGTCAAAAAAAAAGAAAATGCAGGAGAAACTCAATGGGTCGGGCAGCATCTGGGGAGATCAAAAGAGTGTCAATGTTTCAAATCTGAAAGGATTCTTCTTCAGAAGAGTTCTTGGGACCTCAAGTGTAGCCACAATATTTTTATGTTGTCAGTTCAGAGACAGTAGTGACCACATAAAGGTCTGATGAACTTTATGAGCAATGATCTCTCTCAAACAGGGCCCCAATCTCACAACTTCTCTACCTTTGCAGCTCTCAACATCCCCACTTCCACAGATGAATTGTGACAATTTTCAAATTCGAGTAAAGGCAGGATAAAGTTCAGGAAGCAATAATATATGTGTGAAATATATGTTTTTGTTTAAGATTTTCCAGCATCCCTGTTTCTTAGTTTTATACTATTGTTTTGTCCTATTACACATATACACTTGAATCATTAATGACCACCATCTTCTACTTCTTAGACTTAAATCAAGATATTAACAAACTTAACAATTCATTAGCCAGACATTAATACCCACTCTGACTAATTCCATGTATGCTCCAACTGAATATTCAAAGAGCATAGATCATAGACTGTACAGCACAGGAACTGGCCATTCAGCTCACAATGTTGTGCCAAACATGATGCCAAACTACACTAAACCCTTCCACCTGCCCTTGGTCAGTAGACCTCCATTCATTGCACATTCATGTGCTTATCTAAAAGTCGCTTAAACAACCCTATCACATTTGCCTCCACCAGCACCCCTGGAAGCATATTCCAGATTCCTATCACTCGCTGTGTAAAAAAACTTGCCCCTCGTATATCCTTTGAATGTTCTCCCCTCTCCTTAAATTCATGCCCCCTGATATTAGACATTCCAACTGTGGGAAAAAGATTCTGACTGTCAACCCTATCTGTGCATCTCATAATTTTAAAGCCTTCTATCAAGGCTGCCCTCGGTTTCTGCTGCTCCAGAGAAGACAAGCTGAGCCTTCCTCGCCTCCCCTTTTAGCTCATACCCTCTTAAGCCAGGCACCATCTTGCTAAGTCTCTCATTGCCTGTTCCCCTTTCACCTTCTCATTCATGCAAACTCATAAAATCTCTGAGAGACACAACATTCCTCAATCTGAATTTGTCACTGCATCCTTGGGTCTGCACTCAATGTCATGTGTGACTAGACCTCTATCTCGCTCTGGCAATGCTAACTCAAAACTGTCCTGACCCACACATCCTTCACCCCAACCAACGTGTTGAACAAGCATATGGACATACATGGAATAGTATAGGTTAGATGGGCTTGAGATCGGTATGACAGGTCGGCACATCGAGGGCCGAAGGGCCTGTACTGTGCTGTAATGTTCTATGTTCTATGTTCTAAAATAACTATTTTTCTTCTCCTTATCTATGTTAAGGAGAGCAAGTTTTTTTTCAGATTTCCAGCATCAGCAGTGTTTTGCTTCTATATTGGTTAGCAGAAAGCTCATGAATTCATAAGGCTAAACTGAAAACAAAGCATTCCTTCCTTCATCTATATGTACTTCAGATGGCAATTTACACATGGGGGTAAATATCCCTGAGGGCGTTCATACAATCATAAAGCCATCTTAGATTGCTGTCATCTCTTTGGAAGTGCCCTTTGGGCAAATCTCTTTCTATCTGGGGGACAAGAAGATCTTTGTCTAATACCTGTCATGATAACATCATACCAAGTGACATTACAATGTATTTTGTCACCAGTTGTCACATCTATTTATCGACAAAAGCAAAAGTTTGGTTTTTCACAAAAGCTATGTGCCTCTTTAATTATTTTTGCACAGAAAAGCCTAAAGGTACCTGTTTTAGCAAGTCAAATTATTTTAATTATGCATTAATAATCTCTCAAGGGGGTGTAAACATGAAATCCATTACTTTGAATGTTAATTTTCTGGCTAGTCCAGATAATAACATATTTTATCCTGCCACAGCGCTTCAGTAAACTGAAGTTTCTGAGTTTGTGGTATCTGCTGGAGCAGGAAAGGAGTATATTACCTGAGGTTACTAGTTTTTTGAATTTTATCTTATTTCTTTGATGCACTCAATTATTATTCTGTTGCTTCATAATAATGAATCACAATTTCAACTTTGAGAACAATCTTGAGGATTCTGACAGAGTCAATAAGGGAAAGCTGTTTGTGGTTCCAGCTTGGTTGGTGATCATATTTAAAGTAAGTGGAAAAAGAACCAGAGTGGGACAAAGAAGACTATTTTCATGCAGTTAAGTTGTCATGATCTGAAATGCATCATTGGGAGCAGCCGTGGAATTGAATGCAGTGATAGCTAGAGAGAGAACAATGGAATGGGGTTGAATTGGATGGTTCTTTCAAAGGTAAGATGGAATAAAAACATGGAAAAAAGGGACAGGAGGAGGCTATTCAGGCCTGCTCTGTCATTCAATGCGACCATGGCTGATTATCCAACACAGTCCCCTTTTCCCACATTCTCCTCCATACTCTTTGACCCCTTCAACCCCAAGAACTATAACTCTTCTTGAAAACTGAATAGCTTGCCTTGTGGTGTATAAGTTACCATGTGAGATTCAGATTTAACCTCGGACAGCTAACACTGCCTTTCACTTACTAATACAGAATTGTTCCTTTAGCGTCAGGATTTAAATGGAGGGTTTTCCTGTCTTGCTAAGGCCCACCATCACAAAGAGTACGATCACTTGCTTTCTGGGCCTTTTGGTGCATCTATTCGAGAAATGGCAATTTTACAGGATGTATATTTTTATATATTTATAAGTTACAGTTGCTTATAAAATAGTGCAATTCAAAGCACTGATGTAGAAAAGCACATATTGATGCACAATGTGTAGCAGTGACGAGGCCATTTGGCTTACCTGGACCAATACTGGAAAGGGCAATTGATAATCAATTGAGCCACAAGGTGCAGGTTCAAGTCCTGCCTGTTCCAGAAATGTGGACATTATTTTATCCATTCACAGCATGAGGGTGTTTCCACCTGGGTCAGCACTTATTGTCCATCCCTAATTGCTCAGAGGGCAGTTAAGCGTCAACCACATTGCTGTGGGTCTGGAGTCACATGTAGTCCAGACCGGGTAAAGGTGACAGTTTCCTTCCCTGAAAGGCGTAAGTGAACTAAATGGATATTTCCAACAATCAATGCCTGGTCATTATTAGTCTCTTAATTCTAGATTTTTTTAAAGTTGGATTCAAATTCCACCATCTGCCCTGGCAGCATTCGAACCCAGGTTTCCAGAACTTTACTTGAGTCTTAGGATTACGAGTTCAATAATAATACCACCAAACATCATCTACCCATTTATATATCCAAACAGATTGGTGCAGAAAATATCTATGAAGAAAGGATCGCCAGGCAAGGATTATATCCATTGGAGTTTAGAAGAGTTCTAGGCAATTTCATTCAAACATATAAGACCCTCAGGAGTCCTGTCAGTGTGGATATGGAGAGGATGCTTCCTTTTGTGGGAGATTCTCAAATTAAGGGCCACTACTTAAAAACTGTTTTAAAACTAGAAAATTTTCAGGAAATACCCTTCTTCTGAAGAAGGGTGTAGGCCCAAAATGTAAGCCTTCTTGCTCCTCTGATGCTGCTTGGCCTGCTGTGCAGCTCTACACCTTGTTATCTGAAATATTTGATCATCTGCTCCCAGTCCCATAGGTGTTGACTAATGTAAATTTTGCTGTACTTAGAGGTACACAGGAGGTCACAAGGCTCTAGGTTGGACTTGCATTTGGTTATAAAACAGAGAAAAGACAGACAGATGATGAAACTAAAGACCAATGTCCCATTAGCCTGAAGTAAAAGTGAAAAGCTACAGATGCTGGAGAATCCAAGATAACAAAGTGTGGAGCTGGATGAACACAGCAGGCCAAGCAGCATCTCAGGAGCACAAAAGCTGACATTCCGGGCCTAGAGCCTACATCAGAAAGTGCTGGAGAAACACGTCAGATCTTAAGAGGTCTACAAGAGAATTTACAAGTCATACCGGTCTTGAAGCATTAACTCTGTTTCTCCCTCCAAAGATGCTGCCAGACCTGCTGTGTTTCACCAGCACTTCCTGGTTTTATCCAATTGGCCTTTTTAATTACATTTTTTACTCATCCAGCAGCACAGTGATTTCCATACTTGGCGCCCCAATAGTTTCTGCTTTGCCATAGTTTCTACTATGTAATTAGACACATGTAAATAACATTTACCTGTGCTGTGTACAAGACATTTTCTGCTGAAACTAGTGCATGTAGACAAAACAAAGATGCCTCACCACGCAACCATTGGACAGTGCAGGTGAACAATAAAGGTGGCTATCCTGCACCTGACTTACAATTCAGTCTGGCCTTAAAGATCTCAATCAATTGCATTTTTAAAAATGGATCATGACCCCTTTCATTCCAATTCCAATGTCCCAGGATCTCTGTGATGCAAAATCTGAGACCATCAAATAGCTTTCGAAACATCACTATTGGTTAACTAAGAAACTTACTTCAAATGAAGTGGGAAGATGGCCTTGTGCACCATACTCCTCACCCTGACTGAAAGGGAGTCAATAAATGACTCGCTACATATTTGTTCAGTTGAGAATTTCATAACTTTTCTTCTTCATTTGTGTTACTAATTAATAGGGCCCTAGTGTATCAGGAGGAGATTGAAAGATTAATTGAGATTAGCCACATGGTATATTCATTCTCATTAACAAAGTGACAGATTGGATTGAATTTCTTCCTCAAGACTTAATTAAATATTCTGAGATTGCCTGACTACAGTTGCAATTAGCACGTTTGTAGGCTAATTATTCTCATAAATAACCTATTTTTGTCAACCAGTTTTAGCGGCTGTAAGACTTAGCTATTGAATGATGCATCTGATGAATGGTTTATCAGGGGACGTTAGGACAGTCATTTTAACTGCCCTCGAGATGGCTGTCACAGTTGTCTTTGGATAGTGAGAACATTTCTATTAGCTAGGCTATTCATTTGAAACCTTGTGGACAAGATTGCCATTAGATACTTATGAGAAATATTGTTTGACTTGACACTTCTCCCTGTGGAAGTGACCTTAGCTTCACTTCACCTGTAACACTTCTAGTCCTCTGCAAACTGAGGTTGTGGCATCTGCCAGGAAGCATCCAATGTTGAATCAGACAAGCCCTTTCCAGACCATTGTATGTTTTCCCTTTACATAAGAATAGATGCAACCAGCTAATTACAGCACTTTGTCAATTCCTGAGGTCAGCAAAATGTTAATTGCAATTGCTTGTAAATTTCTGTCACTTGGCTTGTGGGATACATGACAAGAAAGCCCAGTAGCGTACATATTTTCTAATCAACCTCTGTTCAGAGATGTTATTACACACATCTGGAGCAGTGGGACTTGAACCTGGGGTCCCTGGGCTCAGAGGTATGGACACTACCTCTGGGCTCGTAGGTAGGGAAGGCTGTGGCTTAGCGATATAATTGCTGGACTGTTTATCTTGAGACCCAGGTAATGTTCTGGGGATCTGGGTTCAAATCTTGTCATTGGCAGATAGTGAAATGTTTTAAAAATGTGGAATTAAGATTCTAATGGTGACCATGAATCCATTGACATTTGAGCCCATCTAGATGACTAATGCCTTCTAGGGAAGGAAATTGCCATCCTTACCTGGACAGGCCTAATTTGGACTCCAGACTCACAGCAATGTGGTTGGTTCTTAACTACCCTCCAGTCAATTAGGGATGGGTAATGAATGAAAACTGCTGTGCTTGACTTGACATTTCTCCCTGTGGAAGTGCTCCTAGCTTCACTTCACCTGTAACACTTCCAGTCCTCTGCAAACTGAGGTTGTGGCATCTGACAGGAATCATCCAATGTTGGATCAGATGAGCCTTTTCCAAAGCATTGCATGTTTTCCCTTTAGGTAAGCTATCTTCATCGATGCAACCATCTCATTTGAGCACCTTATCAATTCCTGGGATCAGCTAAGGGTTAATTGCAATTGCTTGTAGATTTCTGACACTTGACTTTGAGGAGGCATGACTGAGAAACCCAGCAGTCTTCTTAAATGGTATGGAAGCCCATACATCTAACTGGCCTTTTGACAAATTCTGTTTAATGTGGTGGTTACATTCCTGGCTTCTTTAATTCAGCAATGTCTTTCTTTAAGTGCAAGCTCTTGAGAAAACATTGGCCCCTCATCCCGTAAATGAATACAAAAAGCTACCACTGTACCAGAAGAATGCTAACCCAGCTGTAGGTACCAACATTTCATCCAGTTCACGATCCCCTTGAATCATTCTCCACTGACGGCCTTTTAAACTATGTCTCTAAAGGCTGATCTTTATTCATTCACAAGATGAGGGCATTGTTGACCAAGCAGAATTTATTGCCCATCCTTAATTGTCCAGAGGGCAGCTTTTAGAGTCAACCAAATTGCTGTAGGTCTGGAGTCACATGTAGGCCAGACCAGGTAAGGATGGCAGTTTCCTTCCCTAAAGGGTATTAGTGAACCGGGTGGGTTTTCCTGACAATCAACAATGGGTTCATGCTTATCATTAGATTCTTAAATCCAGGTATTTTATTGAATTCAAATTCCGCCATCTGCCATGGCAGGATTTGAACCTGGGTCCCCCATTGTTAACTGGGTCTCTAGATTAACAGTCCAGTGATGATACCACTAGGCCATATGGGATGGATGGTCGCAAGCTAATTTTATTTTTATTCATTTACAGGATGTAGTCAGGAGTTGCTGGGAAATCCAGAAATTTCTGAGGAAATGTTGCCAGACCTGAAACATTAACTCTGATTGTTTTCTTCACAAAAGCTGCTGGACCTGCTGAGCTTTTCCAGCAACTTCTGTTTTCAGTCCTGATTTACAGCATTCGCAGTTCTTTCAGTTCTTGTATGGGACTTAGTCACCTTGGTCAAGACAAGCACCTGGTGCCCATCCTTAATTGCCTTTGAGAAAGTGAACTCTTTTCTCAAAGTGCTGCAGTGTATCTGGCACAGGCAGATTCATACAGCTGTAAGAAAGGGAATGTTGAGGTATACTGAAAAATTAATAATGGGCTCAAACTATCAATTCCCTTTTTCTCTCCACGAATGCTGCCAGAATTGCTGAGTTCCTCTAGTAGTTGCCATTTTGTTTCAGATTCCCAGCATCTGCAGGTCTTTGCTTCTACTTTTACCTAAGATCACACCAGGAACAGTGATTTTGTACACATTTCACTGTGCTCCTGTACTTCAGCACATGTGACAGTAACCTAATTCCATTTGGGTTTTGCACATTTGATGAGTTGCTGTATTATTTGTTCATCTAAGGCAGAGATGAATCTTGTTCTAATTGTAAACGCTTTACAGAACTTTAAAGTTGATAGAGGTTCCAGCACCTGATACAGTCAAACACACACAAATTTTCACTCAACACTTCGGGAAGCTCCTGGATTTTGACTTAGAAACAGCACAGGAACTGTAATATAGCTCTAAGAATGATCATTGACTCGAGCAAGCTCGTAGTTCTTAATGAACCCTCACAGCAACTGCACTTATATATAAGAGCCTGCAGTTTGAAAAGATATTGTTAAAGGAGCCTTGGCAAGTTGTAAAAGGTACCCACTATTGTATTATGGAGGGACTGAATGTTTGAGGCAGTAGATCATGTTCTGAACAATTCAGTGGATGCTTTGTTCTGAATGATGTTGAGTTTTCTGAGTGTTGTTGGAGCAGCATTCTACAGACAAAGAGGTGAGCATTGTATCACACTCTTGAACTGTACCTTCTACATGTTAAAGCATCTTTTGAAGCCTGGATTAGAGTTAGCACAACAAGCCTGCCATTATAGGCACAATTCTAGAAAAGCACCCATGGCATTGCTCATTGCATTTGCTCGTTATAATCATGGAGTTATTGAGGCATATAGCATGGAAACAGACCCTTTGGCCTAACCTGCCCATGCCGACCAGATATCCTAAATTAATCTAATCCCATTTGCGAGCATTTAGCCCACATCCCTCTATACCCTTTCCATTCATACACTCATCCAGATGCCTTTTAAATGTTGTAACTGTACCAGCCTCCACCACTTCCTCTGGCAGCTCATTCCATACATGCACCACCCTCTGTGTGAAAAAGTTGCCCCCTTAGACACTTTTATATCTTTCCCTTCTCGTCTTAAATCAATGACCTCTAATTTGGACTCTCCCACCCCAGGAAAAGGCCTTCTCTATTTACCTTATCCATGCCCCTCATGATTTTATAAACATCTATAAGGTCTTTCCTCAGCCTCCAACGCTCCAGGGAAAATAGCCCCAGTCTATTCAGCCTCTCCTTGTACACAAACTCTTCAAGCCTGGTGACATCTTTGTAAATCTTTTCTGAACCCCTTCAAGTCTCACAGCATCCTTCCTAGAGCAGGGATGCCAGAATTGCATGCTGTATTCCAATAGTGGCCTCACCAATATCCTTAATCACATGTAACAACAATATAGAGTCCATATTGGTTACAGCTGCCCATGCATTCAAAGGTAAATGGACCCAATGACTGGTATAACTACTTAAAGCCATTACAATGTACAGCTGCATAATGAAAAGGATCCTCCTTTGTGGAGATCCATTTTCTCATTCTACTTGGCCGTGCTGCTTTTTTTGAACT
The DNA here is from genome assembly GCF_030684315.1 of Stegostoma tigrinum. Classification (NCBI taxonomy): domain Eukaryota; kingdom Metazoa; phylum Chordata; class Chondrichthyes; order Orectolobiformes; family Stegostomatidae; genus Stegostoma; species Stegostoma tigrinum. Next base: position 95,769,181 of record NC_081360.1, read on the forward strand.
GTAACAAGCTCTGACAAATAACAGTCCCATACCACCAGCAACAGATTTAGAAGAGTTACTTCTTTACATTATGACAGAAAGGACTGGAGAAGTTTTGCAGGAATGACGGATATCTGTGGATGTGTTGGATAGTACAGCTCTGAAGTGGAGTTGTACTTCTCTGAAATCATTAACTTGGTTTGTCTTTTCATTGGTACCGCATTTTCAACACATTCTTTTAAATTTCAGATTTTTACCACTTGCAGGATTTTGCTGTTATTGCTTTTCTTTCGATTATTCACTTACATATGCTTGCTGCTGTATTTGCTACTCATTAACAAAGTGCAAAACAATTCAAGCTTCAGCTATTTCATCAATGACCTCCTCCCCATTATAAAATCAGAAGTGGGATGCTCGTTAATGATTGCACAAGATCATTTGTGATTTCTGATGAGCAGCTTATGGCCTATACACATCTAGATCTGGACAACAATGAGTTTGAGCTGATGGTTGACAAGAAACATTCATGTCACACAAATGTCAGGCAACACCCATCACTACCTCAGAAGCAGCAGTGCGTACCATCTCCAAGATGCGCTGCAGAAATCCACCAAAGATCCTCAGACAGCACCTTCCAAACCCACGATAATAAAATGTGAGGCTGGATGAACACAGCAGGCCAAGCAGCATCTCAGGAGCACAAAAGCTGACGTTTCGGGCCTAGACCCTTCATCAGAGAGCTCTCTGATGAAGGGTCTAGGCCCGAAACGTCAGCTTTTGTGCTCCTGAGATGCTGCTTGGCCTGCTGTGTTCATCCAGCCTCACATTTTATTATCTTGGAATTCTCCAGCATCTGCAGTTCCCATTATCTCTGATACCTTCCAAACCCACAACCACTTGCATCTAGAAGGACAAGGGCAGTAGATACATGGGAACATTATTACCTGCAACTTGCCCCCAAGCCATTCATCATCTTGACATGGAAATATATCGCCATTCCTTCAGTGTTGCTGGGCCAAAATCCTGCAAATTGAGTCCCTAAATTTGATAAGAATGACGTAGACACCTTCTTTATCTCTTTTCAAAGGTTAGCACAGCAGAAAAAGTGGAAATATTCTTTGCTACTGCAAAGGAGGCATGACGAGGAAAACCTGACATCATTAACTCACTGAGATATGAAGGTGTGGAGTTGGATGAACACAGCAGGCCAAGCAGCATCTTAGGAGCCTACTGTGTTCATCCAGCTCCACACCTTGTTATCTCAGATTCTCCAGCATCTGCAGTTCCTATTATCTCTGATACATCATTAACTCACTCTTAACTGAGGAATGTGACACTGAATGTGAAGCAACTAAATGGGCTATTTTTACATGTATATGCAGTGCCAGGAATTTAAAAGATGAAAGCCAAATCACTTGCCCTCACATGGTTGTAACACTAAGGCACAGTTGTAGTAGTGTGCACCATACAGATGTTGCACTTCAGCAACTCACCAAAATTGCTTCAACTGCACCTGCTATCTCCAACATTCAGAAGGATAAAGATAGACAATGTTTGGGAACACCACAACTTATAAGTCCCCCTTCCAGTCATACATCTTCCAGACTGGCAGCTATATTGCTATTCGCTTGCTGTTGCTGTATCAAGATCCTAGAACTCCCTTCTTACTCATGTTCTGGCTGCACCTACACCACGAGAATCCCATGTGGTTTAAGAAGGAGGAGCACCAGCCTTTTTACAAGGGCAATTAGGGATGGTAAATCAATGGCAGCTTAGCCAGTGATGCCTCATCCTGTGAAACTATGAATAAAACTAATTGTCCTGTAAGAAAAGAAGTGTGTTTGTTGAGAACTGAAAAGACCTCTTTAACTGGCTGCCACTATTTCACTGTCATCTTGTCTTTCATGCCAATTTCACATTCTACCTTTGCCAACTCTGTCTTCATACACATGTAGTTGTCTTAAGTTTAATGTGTATGTTTCAGATGCGAATTACTCGGCTTCAAACAGACTGTTTTTTTAATGCTATGGTCAGTCTTACCTGGAAGTCCTTTAAATATGTAACTGCATTTCTAAGTGTAAGTTTTGTACAACTGAGTGGCTAGCCATTTCAAGGAACCGATAATAGTCAACCACATGCATTCACAAGTAGGCCAGACCAGGTAAGGACCTCTCTGGTGAAGGGTCGAGGCCTGAAACGTCAGCTTTTGTGCTTCTGAGATGCTGCTTGTCCTGCTGTGTTCATCCAGCTCCACACTTTGCTATCTTGGATTCTCAGGCATCTGCAGTTCCCATCATCTCCAAGGACAGCAGATTTGCTGCCCTAAAGGACCTGGAAAAGTGTTTAAAACAATCCAATAGTTTTACGGCCACCATAACAGACACTAATTTTTAATTAATTAAATGTTAATTTCACTGGTTGCCATGGTGAGATTTGAACCCAAGTCCCTCGAGAATTTGTCTGTGGTCACAATCAGTGGCATCTTTACATCACCCACCTTATTAAAGCATTTGGATTCTTTTTATCTCGCATAATTACTTCATAATGTCAAATCCTTTAGGATCCATTTCAATGATCTCTCCCCTGTCGTCACCTTAGGAATATATGAAGAGTCCAAACAAAAGCAATTTCATCATTTCCACATTCCCCTCATATTGGTTGACACTGAAACAAATGAATCTCTATGGATGAATAATGCAGATGTCATCTGTTATACATAGAAAATGCTTTATTTTCCTCTATTTTTCAGTGATAACATGGGCCAGTAGAATCCTATGAGTAATCTACATCAGACAGCTAAGGGAACAGGACATCCCATTCCTTCACTTCAATAATTTGAAGGATATTTGTTTTAAAAATGGAAAATAGGACACAAGTCAATTTATTTTTCATCCTGGGAATACAGAGATGCCTTTCAAATGAGTGACCTGTAAAAGGGAACTGAATTTAAATCTTCCACTAATCTTAAAATGGAATTCAACTCTAAACCCCAACAGCTACTTAAGTATCTTGGTTAAATCTGTGCTTTCTTTACCTCTGGCCTGCCCTCGTACTGGGACATCAGCCCTTCCAAAGTTCATCTATTTATCACCAGGTGAGAATTTTCCACACACCAGTTCAAACTCCCATTATTGAAACTTCAATTCCTTGGGCCAAAACAAAACTATTAAACTGAATGGGAAGTAGTTTCGAGGGAAGATGAACCAATGCTTTTCTCCTAAAGGGGTTAGCAGGAGTCTGGAATTCATTACATGAAAGCACAGTAAAGTAGAAAACCCTTGATATACATTTGTAAATGCATCTCTAGTGCTGTAATCTGAAAAATGGGTTAGGCTGGCTGATTCATTTCTCCACCATAGTGGGCTAAGTGGCCATTTTCTGTGCTATAAACATTCAGAGGTTCCATTGTCCCTCCTTTATTTCTCTTGTGTTACAACAATGACGACATTTCAAAAGTGCTCCACTGACTATAAAGCATGTTGAAACCCATGAAAAGTTTGATTTCCATTAGCAGCAGAGGGATAACTTTAATAATTGCAAAATATTCACAAGACAAATGGTCTAACTTGTCCAATGAGTCCTCAATGCTTCATTTGAGAATCGTCTCAGTGCTCCTCATCTCATCCCATTAACATATTCTTCTACTCCACTCTTCCTCATCTAACTTCCCCTTAAATGTTTCTATGTTAATTGCCACAACTATTTTTTGTGTGGCCAAGTTCCAAATTCTAACCTTCGTTTGGACAAGGAGATTTCTCCTACATCCCCTACTGATTTATTATTGACTGTTCTTATATTTATGGATATTAAATTAAGGTCTATCTCGTCCATTGAGTAGACATTAGAGATGTCAAGGCACTATTTTGAAATAGAAAATGAGCTCTCTTTGACGACTTGATCAATATTTATCTCTCAAACTACATCATGAAAACAGGCTACATGATGATTACTATCATATGCCTGGTACAGTTTTGGCAAAGTTCTGTGGCTCAGGTTGCAGATGAGGCTATTGGCTTGCTCGCCAGAGCTGCTTTGTGTATACGGGCCCCATACGTGTAGAATTGGACCCCATATACAAACCCATACAGATCAAAACTGGAAATGACACTACTCACCATGACGGACCAGACAATATAAATTCTGAGCAGAGTCGAACAACATCACTTCATCAGAGGCTGAACTGATCATGTCACCGAGCATGGAGACGAAACATCTGAATGAAAATAGGCCAACTCGGCGAGCAAGTTGATAACCTCATTCCTGGTACAGTTCAACATTAAATCTCTACTGTCCATCACTGTGCTTCATTTCTGCAGCCCTGGAGCTATGCAACTCCGCACATTTTCTGGAAGAGACCGATAGTGTTACAACATAACAAAGTGTGGAGCTGGATGAAAACAGCAGGCCAAGCAGCATCTAAGGAGCAGAAAAGCTGATGTTTCGGGCCTAGACCCCGTCTCTGATGAAGGGTCTACCCCTGAAACGTCAGCTTTTGTGCTCCTGAGATGCTGCTTGGCCTGCTGTGTTCATCCAGCCTCATATTTTATTATCTTGGATTCTCCAGCATCTGCAGTTCCCATTATCTCTGATATGGTGTTACAACAGTTTTATTTTGTCTGACAGGGTATTGCATTGGACTGTGAGGCTTTGTTTGATTTCATATGAATGGCACTGTCTCTTAACACCTGCTGTTTGTCATACGTTCTGTGGCAGTTTTTCATGTGCTTCTTTATACCATTATCTCTTTCATGTTTTAAATTCTATTAAATGACTATACTGCATCTCTGCATCATCCACTGTGCGACAGATGTGCAGCAGACACCATCTCCCATCCTCTACACTCATCCCTGGAATATCTGAATAACAAGGATGCCTACATCCGGCTCCTACTTATTGACAACAGTTCCACCTTCAACACCATAATTCCAAACATCTCTCACCTCCAAGATCTAGGTCTCAACTGTGCCCTCTGTAATTGGATCCTCAAATTTCTGACCCATAGGCTACAATGAGTAAGAAGTAAGAATAAGCAAGAATACCTCCTCCACCATAATCCTCAACACCAGTGCCCCAAAGTCTGTATGCTCAGCTCTTTACTGTGCTTCTTCCACACTCACAAACGTATGGCCAAATTATGCCACAACTCCATTTACAAGCTTGCTGACGACACCACTGTCGTAGGTGGGATCTCAAATAATGATGAAACAGAATACAGGAGAGAGATGGTGTGTTTAGCAGCATGGTGAAAAGACAACGATCTCTCCATCACTGTAATCAAAATGAGGGACCCGATCATCAGCTTCAGGGAGGGGAGATGAGGACACACCCCTGTCTACATCAATGGTGCTGAGGTGAAGATGGTCGAGAACATCAAGTTCCTGGCACAGGCGATCACCAACAATCTGTCGTGGTCCACCCACTTTGGCACAATGGTCAAGAAAGCACAGGAATGCCTCTACTTCCTCAGGTGGCGAAGGAAATGCAGCATCTCCACAAAAACTCTTACCAATTTTTATAGATGCACCACAGAAATCATCCTAACTGCACTTCCCAAGACTGAAAGAAACTACAGTGAGTCATGAACACAGCCCAGTCCATCGCGCAGATCAGCCTCCCATCCATTGACTTCATCCATACATTTTGCTGCATCGGGAAGGCAATCAAAATAAGCAGAGACCCCCACCCACCTTCTTTCACCCTCCTCCATCAGGCAGAAGAAACAAAAGTTTGAATTCACATATCAATAGATTCAAGAGCAGCTTCTTCCCTGCTGTTATCATACTTTTGAACGGACCTCTCAAACATTAATTCTGATCTCTCTGCACCTTCTCTGAGGCTGTAATATTGTGTTCTGTGCTCTGTTTTGCTACCCTAGTGCACTTTGTATGATACAATCTGACTGTACAATCCCTTTTTAATTATCAAAATCAGCAATTTCTCGCTTTCTAAACTGTTTTCCCTCTATCTGCAGCCAAAATTCAGGTATCCCACTTCTTTGCAGACAAAATAGACATCTTATCAGCATTCACAGCCCAACAAACAATGCAGAACTCTTGTACATTCTCTTAAATAAACCCCTGTGGCTGTAGACTTGATATGCCCTGCTACCAAACTTCCAACTAAGTTATGAGGTTCCAATCTTCTGAAATTCTGAAAATTTCTTCTGACTTTCTTGTTCTGTTGGAGCCTTTCTTCAAATCTTTTAAGTTTGGCTTCTGTCTCCCTTTTCCATACGAGTCTTGCTCTGTCCACTCGATCTCTGCTTTGTGGAGTCTTTTCATGATAGCAGCGATACTTATTTAGGAAGATAAGGACTTTAATTTCATTGCTTACTCAATCTTTTGTGACTTTACAGTGAATGTGGTTTTCACCTTTCACTGAGGTATGTATATTATATATATGGTATAATAAATGGCAGAACCCTTAGTATTATGAACATGCAGAGGGATCTAGGCATACCTGTCCACAGTTCTTCTGCCAGTGACAACACAAGTGAATAAGGTGATCAAGAAGATATATAACATGTTTGCCTTCATTGGTTGGGGCATAGACCATAAAAAATAACAAGTCATGTTGCAACTGTATAGAGCTCATTTGGAATATTGCGTACAGTCCTGGTTACCACATAACCAGAGGATGTGGAAACTTTGGAGAGGGTGCCGTCAAGGTTTACCAGGATTTTGCCTGATTTGAAACGTATTAGCTATGAGGAGAGATTGAACACGCTTAGCTTACTTTCACCTAAATGTCAAAGGATGAGGGGTGATCTGTTAGAAGTTTACAGAATTATAAAAGAGATGCGTAAAATGGATAGTCAGAGTCTTTTTCCCAGGTTAGAAAAGTCAATTATTTGGAGACCTAAGTTTAAGGTAAAAAGGGTTAAGTTTAAAGGAGATGTGAGAGGCATTTTTACACAGAGGATGGTACCTGCCTGGAATGTGCTGCTGGAGAATGTGGTGGAGGCGGATACAATAGCAATGATTACGAGACAATGAGATAACAAAGTGTGGTGCTGGATGAGCACAGCAGGCCAAGCAGCATCTTAGGAGCGCAAAAGCTGATGTTTTGGGCCTCATCAACCTCCAGATACAACGTACCATCCTCCAACACTTCCGCCATCTACAATCCGACCCCACCACCCAAGACATTTTTCCGACCCCACCCTTGTATGCCTTCCAGAGAGACCACTCTCTCCATGACTCCCTTGTCCACTCCACACTCCCCCACAACCCCACCACACCTGACACTTTCCCCTGTAACTGCAGGAAATGCTACACCTGCCCCCACACCTCCTCCCCGACTCCCATCCCAGGCCCCAAGATGACTTTCCACATCAAGCAGATGTTCACCTGCACATCCGCCAATGTGGTGTACTGCATCCGCTGTACCCATTGTGGCCTCCTCTACATCGGGGAAACCAAGCAGAGGCTTGGGGACCACTGTGCAGAACACCTCCGCTCGGTTCACAATAAACAACTGCACCTCCCAGTTGTGAACCAATTCAACTCCCCCTCCCATTCCGCAGACGATATGTCCATCCTGAGCCTCCTGCAGTGCCGCAACGATGCCACTGGAAGGTTGCAGGAACAGCAACTCATATTCCGCTTGGGAGCCCTGCAGCCCAATGGTATCAATGTGGAATTCACAAGCTTCGAAATCTCCCCTCCCCCTACCGCATTCCAAAGCCACCCAGCTCGTGCCCGCCTCCTTAACCTGTTCTTCCTCTCGCTATCCCCTCCTCCCACCTCAAGTCGCACCTCGTTTCCTACCTACTAACCTCATCCCACCCCCTTGACCTGCCCGTCCTCCCTAGACTGACCTATCCCTTCCCTACCTCCCCACCTATACTCACCTTTACTGGCTCCAACCCTGCCTCTTTAACTTGTCTGTCTCCTCTCCACCTATCTTCTCCTCTATCCACCTTCGATCTGCCTCCCCCTCTCTCCCTATTTATTTCTGAACCCTATCCCCATCCCCTCTTTTCTGATGGAGGATCCAGGCCCGAAACGTCAGCTTTTGTGCTCCGAAGATGCTGCTTGGCCTGCTGTGTTCATCCAGCCCCACGCTTTGTTATCTCGGATTCTCCAGCATCTGCAGTTCCCAATATCTCTCATATCAATGATTATGAGGCATCTTGACAGAATAAGCAGGGACTAGAGGGATGCAGACGTCACAGAACCAGAAGATTTTTAGTTTACAAAGGTGTCATGTACCAGCACAGTCTTGGTTGGCCGAAGGGCCTGTTCCTGTGCTGCACTGGTCTTTGTTCTTTTTATGTCTAACTCTCAATTACTCCCACAGAGGCCTTTTTTTTAACTGAAAGGCCTATGCACACCTTTCCGGTGTGCCTTGCCTTTACTGTTTATCTAGTCCACACATTGTCCACTGTATCTCTTACCTGCTCTGAGGTGAAGGTTTCCTTCTGGAGAGATGATGTGCCCTCTTCCCACGAGTGCTGTTGACTGCTGGCTTTCACATTTCAGTTGTTAATTGACTCTGTCTCCTTAAAATAGAAATGATCTTAACATGGTAACCTTCTTAGAGTAGGAAGGACACTTTCCTTCTGATTTATTTCAAGGAGAAATGCGGCCTACTGTTGAAGGGTTTCAACCACAGTGCCCATTGCTGATCACCAAGTCATATTAGACTCTGAGCACCAACTGCTGATGGACTATGATTGTGGTAGTACTCTGCCACTAATCCTCCTTTCTATGCTGAGTCAGAAGGACTTTTAAAACTATGTGCTGTAAGTTATTAACCACTGCAGATTCTTAACAAGAAAAGGTATTTCTCTTAAGTAACAAGGCATAGTATGTTAAACAATAGCTATAATCGCATTTGATATTAACTGGTCAAGCACAATTACAACTCTCAAGAGCCAGAGATGACACATCTGCCTCCATCAGGGCCTGAAACTAGCCTGCACCATTCTCCATGCAAAGATTGTATTTCATTATCAGATTGAATGGCCCCAATACCATTTCAACATTTACTGCCAACATGGTAGGGAGTTGGAGGAACACAGCAGGCCAGGCAGCATCAGAGGAGCAGGAAAGTTGGCATTTTCGAACAGGGCCCTTCTTCAGAAGAAGATTCCCAACCTGAAACGTCAACTTTCCTGTTTCTCAGATGTTGCCTGGTCAACTGTGTTCCTCCAGCTGCATGCTGTGTTGTCTCTGACTCCAGTATCTACAGTTCTTGCTATCTCTTCAACATTTACTGTGCTGTATTATTCTTCGTTCTTCACACAGCATCAGCATTCAAGAAGCACCTGGATGAACACGTGAATAGAAAGAGACTAGAGGGATACAGATCCTGTCAGTGAAGGCAGCTTTAGTATGGAAGGCCAGGATGTGTCAGCTCAGTCGTATTGTTAACAAAATGTGGAGCTGGATGAACACAGCAGGCCAAGCAGCATCTTAGGAGCTCCTAAGATGCTGCTTGGCCTGCTGTGTTCATCCAGCTCCACATTTTGTTATGTCGGATTCTCCAGCATCTGCAGGTCTCATTATCTCAGTTGTATTGTTCTTTGTTCTTTCTGAATCATTACCTTATATAACAGTTACGTCTATAATTTCAGTGGATTTAAATGATGCGAAAAGTCCGATAGGTCTATACAAAGTATGAGCAGGGCATTTCTCCTGGCTGTCCTGGCCAATAATTCTTCTTCAAATATTTTTTTCTGGAATAGAGAAAACCAGACAGCTCTGTTCAGTGGGAGTTTGCTGTGAATGAAATAGGCAGACGCATCTAACAAAATAACAATGGTAACTGCATTTTGTTGACTGCGGAGCACTTTGGGAGGGTGTAAAAGTCATTAGATAAATCGAGTTCTTTCTTTTCTTTGCCATTAAATACACAATCATGGATACAATTGAATGATAAGCAAAAGAGGCTTTTATGGATGGTGATTGGTCTGGTATTTGCTACGTCAGAAAATGTTTCATATCATTAATTATTCTAAATCAAGATTTGATAACTAATGAATAACTGAATTAAACTCAAGCTAATAAAACAAAACCATTCTGACAGTTTGCAAAGAAAACCAATTAGTGAGCTTTTTATCACGAGCACTACAAAAGAAGTCTTGAAATGGACAATAAGTGTTCAATTATTTGTATCACGCTCAGTTCTTTTTCAGTAGTACAGACAGGCCATTCATTTAATTATGTCAATGTGTTAGTGAAAAATATTTGAACTGCCGTTCTTGCCAATCATTTTCACATGACATTTTTTAGCCCATTAATTTAGAATTTATTGTCATGTGTACCTCTGCAAGAAAAATACAATGAAAAGTGTTATAAGTCACCTTACCGTGTTGACTTATGTGCATATGTAAATTCATAAGTAACAATAAAAAGTAAATTTAAGACAAAAGTTCATCAATCACAGTCCATTCAACAGCTCCTGCTTTCAGAGGAAGCCAATCAACAGACGAAACACAGAGCTGGAGTGAGACAATCAATCCATGACGAGAATGCCATGCCGGGGTGAAATCAATATTCCAGGTTGCCGGAAAAACTGGGCCAAAAGCCTTCTCTGAAGAAAACCGCTGCCAGGGAAAGACTGCCAACCTGGACGAAGACGCTACTCCGGGCCGTTGGAACGCTGGGATAAAACCAGCTCAGACTCATAGCTCCAAATCTAATCTATTAATCCTGGGTGACAAAGTATCCAGGTTCAAATGAGCCCAGAATTGATTTTGCGTTGGTGAATCTACACCAGGAAAGTACATTGGGGTATAAAAATGGTAAACAACCCTACATTCTTAACAGCATTGAATATACTTATTAAAATACATGAAAATTAATGGAAACAGCAGCAAAGCTGACACTCACATCATGTGTGATTTTACTGCCCTCATTCTCCCTCCTGAAGAATTACTTGGCCATTTTTTTTTACTTCATGCTGTGGACCATTATGATGATTGATAGTGGTGAAGCTGTTTCATTTGTTTTATACATAAATGCTAATAATTCAAATATTTGCATTGGTGATGAAAGTGTTTGTGACACAATTGATAAAGTCGCTCGAAGAAAAAAGTTCGCAATTATTCCAGAAATTAGATCCAGTACCACCTCATTACTTAAGCCCTGTGGCAACTACGAAATGCTTTCCCCTCACCATTGTCTGATGTCACTATAAAGCTTCCCCAGGGACCAGGAAGCAAGTTCACTTGATCCAGACAGAAACAGCAAAGGTACAGCTGGTTGCAAGAAGGCTGTGGGTTCATGGGCCAACCATGGGAAATGAGCACATTGCCCACAAGGACGATTCAATGCAGCATTGAGGGAGAGTTGCCTTGTCAAAGGTGCCATCATTCAAATGAGATTTCAGAGATTTTGTCTGCTTGCTGACATAAAAATCCCACGGCCATTATTTTGAAGAAGAACAGTTGCACCTCCTGGTAAAAGCTACCCCCTCCTCATTGCCCTTACTAAACTTTATCCAACAGTGTTCAATAGATGTTTTGAATTCATCATAAGATGAGCTGCTTGGCCCTCATTCTTGGTATATTTCAAAGTATTATACGGCATACACTGAACCATTCATAAAGCATTTTGAGAGGTGCTGAGGATGTAAGTATTGTATAAAATGCTGTCGTTTTGTCTTTCTTCCCATAATATAGACAAAATGCAATGTGTCAAAACCATTGAATAAGTTACTTCAAAGTGTCTCTTGCATAAATGTCAGACTTAACAGTGCACCCAAAACTCATCTGAAATGAAGGCAGCTCAAATGTTGTGCATGGAACCTATACATTTTCATATACTGAATCCACAGTTTAGTAAAATGGATTAAGTTAAAATAAATGCAAAAGTGTATGTTGGCATCATAACGAACTCGATGAATTTTTAATATACTTTCCATGAATCAGGGATTTGATGAATTTAATTCTAAAAGAAATGTGTATCCAACTTCATTTATTCCAGCTGCAACTTCTTATAAATACAATTCTAAATAAAGAATACACTACCACATATGTTGCATCAGTCATGGATTTGAGTGCTGTACTCTTAATCTCTGTGAATCCAAGTCATACCCCATAGATTTCAATAATTAATATAGGCTGACATCCAGCAGAGGACAGAATTTAATTATCTCCCCTTGACATTACAATCATTAAATTTCCCAGTATCAATATCTAGGTGTTACTGGTGCATAACAGAATGGATATGAAATAGCTTCTGTGCTCCTGAGATGCTGTTGGGCCTGCTGTGTTCATCCAGCCTCACATTTCATTATCTTGGATTTTCCAGCATCTGCAGTTCCCATTATCACGGATATGAAATAGGTTTTCTTTAGTCATTCATGGAATGTAGTTACACTGGCTGGTTAACATTTATTGTCCATCCCTAAATGCCAAAGGTGAAGGTGGGAGCGAGCTGCCTTTTTGAACTCTTGTGGTTTATTTGATGCAGTTAGACCCACAATGCCATTAGGGAGGGAGCTCCAGGAGTTTAATCCAGTGACACTGAAGGAAGGGCAATATATTTCCAAGTGTAATAAAGAGGGATGCAACAGGAGTTGGAGAGTTGCATTACTGATTATGGAGAATGTAACAGCTGTGCTAAAGAAGGACATTTTGGAGGGCTCATCCAACAAGACCATACAAATAGAACTCAGGAACAGAAAAAGGATGCAATCACTTTGATGGGGTTATACTTTCATCCTCCCAATAGCCAGAGGCAGGTAGGCGAATGAGGTTTTATGGATGGTAGTATAAGGTAGGGGTGGAGGTTAAAACATCATGGGTCGAAGGGCCTGTACAGTGCTGAACTGTTCTATGTTCTATGTTCTAAGAACAGGGATGTAAATAGATCATTAAAAGATGTAAAAACAACAGGGTTGTTGTAGTGATAATGGGAACTGCAGATGCTGGAGAATCCAAGATCATGAAATGTGGAGCTGGATGAACACAGCAGGCCCAGCAGCATCTCAGGAGCACAAAAGCTGACGTTGCGGGGATGGACCCTTCATCAGAGAGCTCTGGTGAAGGGTCTAGGCCCGAAACGTCAGCTATTGTGCTCCTGAGATGCTGCTGGGCCTGCTGTGTTCATCCAGCCTCACATTTCATTATCTAGGGTTGTTGTAGTGGGTGACTTTTAACTACTCCAATATCGACTGGGACTGCTTTAGAGTAGGGGATTTGATAGAGCAGAATTTGTTAGGTGCATCCAGAAAGGTTTCTGAAAACAAATATGCACATAGTCCAAAAAACGAAGAGTCCTTTCTTGACCTTGTATTTGAGATTGAGCCTGGCTGGTGATTGAGGTTTCAGTGGGGGAATGCTTTGGTAACGATGATCATAAATCTGTAAGTTTTAAGATAGTTATGGACAAGAATATCATTGGTACTAAAGTGGGTGAAGGCTAATTGTAACAATTGTAGGCAGGAACTGGAGAAATTGAGTGTAAACATTGGCAGTCATATTGCAGGTGTACAAAACTATAAATAAGCCACAGCCGGAATATTGTGTGCAGTTTTGGTCACCATAATATTGGATGGATTTGGAGGTTTTGGAGAGTGCGCAAAAGAGGTTTACTGGGATGTTGCCAGGATTGGACTATATCAGCTATAAGCAGAGGTAGAACAGACTTGGGTGGCACAGTGGCTCAGTCATACCTCATAGTGCCAGAGGCCTGGGTTCAATTCCACCCTTGGGCAATTATCTGTGTGGAGTTTACACTTCCTCCCTGTGGCTGCATTGGTTCACTCTGGGGGCTCTGGTTTCCACCCACAGCCATGCTAAATTACCCACATTGCCCAGGGATGCGCAGAGGCTAGGTGGATTAGCGATGGGAAATACTAGGTTACAGAGATAGAGTTGACGGGGGGTGGGGGTGGGTCTGGGTGGGATGCTCTTTGAAGGGTTGGTGTGGACTCGATGGGCCAAATGGCCTGCTTCCATGCTTATTTTCGCGAGCATGTCAGAGACTGAGGGGCTACCTGAAAGAAGTATATATAATTATGAGAGTCATCGATTGGGTGGATAATGGGGGTCTTTTTCCCAGGGTAGAATTGTCAAATACTAGGGGCATAGGCTTTAGGCGAGAGGGAAAAGTTTAAAGGAGATATGCAAGGCACGTTTTTTACATAGAATTTAGTAAGGGGAGGTGGTAGAAGCAGACATGATAGTAACATTTAAGAGGCATTTAGACAAGCACATGGACAGTTGGGAATAAAGAGATACAGACCATGAGCAGAGACATGGGTTTAGCTTACAGTGGCAGACATGGCGGGCTGAAAGGCCTATCCCAGTGTTGAATTCTTCTCTGCTGCTAGAGCTGCATTCGTTCAGGCAAGTGGGGAGTATTCCACCACATGGCTAACTTATTGCTTCCAGGTAGTGAAAAGGCTTTGGGGAGTTAGGAAGGAGTTACTTGCTGCAGCATTCCTAGCTGCTGCCCTGCTTTTGTAGCCCTAATAATTATGTGGAGCAGGAAAGCTTGACGTTTCGGGTCGGGGCCCTTCTTCAGACCCGAAACGTCAAGCTTTCCTGCTCCTCTGATGCTGCTTGCCCTGCTGTGTTTATCCAGCTCTACACCTTGTTATCTCAGATTCTCCAGCATCGGCAGTTCCTACTATCTCTGTAACAATAATTATGTGGTTAGTTTCTGGTCAATGGCAACCCCCAGGACATCAATAGTCAAGGTGCTTCAGACATGGTAACTCCAATGAATGTCAAGGAACAATGGTGGAAATTGTCATTGCCTGACTGTTACTACATATCAGTCCAAACCTGGTTATGGTTCAGCTTTTGATTCATTTGACCATGTACTACTTCAGTACCTGAGGAATTGCAAATGATGCTAAATATTGTCACTCACCAATAAACATCTCCACTTTTGACCTGCTGATGGAGGGAAGGTCATTGGTGAAGCAGCTGAAGATGGTTGAGCCTTGGACGCTAGGCTGAGGGTCTCCTGCAGAGATGCCCTGGAGCTGAGATGACTGTCGTCTGACAACCACAGCCATCATCCCATGTGTCAGGGATGACTCCAACCAGTGAAGAGTTTTCCCTCTCATTCTCATTAAGTTCAGTTTTGCGGGAAGTCCTCGATGCCATATTTGGTCAAATATGACCTTATTGCCAAGAGTGGTCACTCTCATCTCACCTCTGGAATACAGCTATTTTGTCCATGTCTGATCTGATGTTCTAATGAGGTCAGGAGCTGAGAGGGCCTGGTGGAACTCAGTCTGGGCATCAATGAACAGGTTATTGCTAAGCAAGTGAACTGTTGATGACGCCTTCCATTGCTTACTCCACCCAAGGCAACAAAAACATAGGCTGGGGATCCTAGACGAGAGGGAGGGTAAGAATATTTATGAGAGAAATGAAGATGGCTGCGGCCATAAATAGGCATCCTGAATACAGCTGGCAAATTTAAAGAGGAGCCAGAATTTAATTAATAGTGAGGCTGGCAATTTCAGGAAAAAAAAATTAAAAGTCATATGTCGATTGCAGAAGAAAACTGAAAGGAAATTTAGTGGCAAGAAAATGGTTTATTTCAAACAAGAATCAGAAAAGTTTTGAACACAAAAGACACAGGGATGCCATTCTTTGAGGGGTAAAACATTTAAATACCCGAGAAGAAAGGAGAGAGTTTTGACACCAACATTTCTCCATTGAACTCTGACTCCTTGTGTTGTCTAAAAATCCTGGAACTTCACACAGAAAATCATTGGAAGGAAAATTGGAAAGTTGACTGAAGAAGTCAATATTTTACTGAGGTGAAAAGGTTTCAGGAGGGAATTGAACAGAAATTCAATTGAAATATTCAAAGGAGAAGCAAGATTTAGACCTTTATTAAGTGGGAAACACAGGAATCAATTCTTGAATAGTATTCAATTATTATGAAAAAAATTATTATTTAGGTAGAAGAAACAGTAGAAGCATTAAATTTTTAAACTAATGCTGAACTCGCAACAAAAGTTGAAACATTTTTTAAAAATATGCAATGCCAAGGCATAGAAAGCTATGGGCTAAGTGCTGGAAAAAGGAGCGCAAAATTTAGTGGCTGTTTTTGATCATACAGGCGCAGTAATCAGAAGGGATTTTTCCTTTGCTGTAGATCTCTACAACACAATATGACTTTTTCAAATAATTCGCTTAATCAACATGTTAAGAAGAAATAGAAAAAATGTATAGCCAGATTCATGATCAGACACAATCCTGACAGAGAACAATGATGGATATCATGGTGGAAACAATTTATGAGATGTGGAATTGCTTCAAAGTTAAACACCAAATTAGAAAAGTAGCAAGTTAATCTACTACTATATTCAGCTCATCCAATGGCTCACAATGTTATAAGTCACAAGAAAATAAAAGAAGATGCAGATACATTTTTTGACATTATTTCTTTTATTCATTCTCTTGTGGGACGTAGGTGTCCCTGGCTAGGCTAGCATTTATTGCCCATCCCTAATTGCCATGAAGGCAGTTATGAGTCATCTACATTGCTGTGAGTCTGGAGTCACATGTAGGCCAGACCAAGTAAGGATGGCAGCTTCCTTCCGTAAAGGGCATTCGTGAACCAGATGGGCTTTTCTGACAATCAGCAATGGATGCATGGTCATTATGAGACTCTGAATTCCAGGTAATTATTGAATTCAAATTCCACCACCTGCTGTGGCGGGATTCAAACCCTGGTCCCCAGAACATTACTTGAGTCTCTAGATAAACAGTTCAGTGACAATACCACTAGGCCATTGCCACCCCATCCTTTTGTAGCCACTACATTTATATGGCATGTCCAGCTGAGTTTCTAGTCAGTGGGAACCCTCAGGATGATTGTAGGATGCAGTGATGGTAACATCATTGAAATTCAAGGAGTGGTGGTTAGATTGTCTCTTATTAGAGCTTATAAAAGAGTTTCTTATTCCAATTACATTAACTTAAGAGCAAATAGAATGTTTAAACTGGCAAGATTTATCATTTCACATTCCAGGAGAGTTTAAGGAAAAAGCAACAGCAGCAAGAAACCAAAATTTGTGAGTTGCAACGTAACAGGTGCAGGAGTTCGGAGTTAAGTTCAGCTCAGATATATTATCAAAGTAAGATACTTTTTGTATCAGATTTCACTTCTTCCAGTGATTAGTTTTGAAGCAATGCAATTCTTTTAAAGTTTTATCACTTGTGACTGTACTAAATGAATGCATGTATTTTAACTAGCTCACTTTGTAAATACAGAGGATGGCTATCCACTTGCATCACACATGTGTTTTGTATGAGTTTTCTTGACATGTTATTCAATGTGGAATCCTTTGTATTAGTTTGATAATGTTTTGTTTAAAGTTATAAATACCATTGTATTCAGTTTATAAAAGTAAACTAGACCTTCTAAATATTAATGACCCAAGGAGAAATCAGCAGCTGGGCAGACGTAGGAATGTGTAGAGGTCAGCCTGGTAGAATCAATAGCTGCTAATGAAGACCATTAGTAGCTAACAATGGGTTGGTTGTGTTACTTCTGAAGAACAGTGACAAGACCCAAAATGTTAACCCTGCTTTCTAGCTACAGATGCTGCCAGACTTGCTGAGTTTCTCCAGCAATTTCTGTTTTTTCTTACAACAGACACATTAAAATAAATCACCCAGCAAGAGACTTCCAAAGTCTTTTATAAGTGTCTGACCTAATCACCAACACATACAGATATAATACACGTCAGACTTAATAGAGAATCACACTAAATAGGCAAAATCTGAGACAATGCACTCATCATGCTTTGTATCCAGGAAGAATGGGTATCAGGGTATAGTCATACAATAGAAGGTAGATGCCCCATCCAGCCAATAGGAATCTAATCATGCACTGCCTGGGCCAAAGGTTGAGGGATACTACAGTTGTAATATGGAAAGGTTTAATGAGGGTCAATGACTCAATGGCACAGTGCAGAGAAACAGGAAGGAAGCAGCAGAAGAGTTTTGGAAGGGACATTACCCCATCCAACCAAGAACTGGTTCTGATGAAAGATCACTGGATCTGAAAAGTTTACACTAACTTCTCCAACAATTTATGTTTTGCCTTGTTAATTGTTACTTATAGAGTCATAGAGTTGGACAGCACAGATGCAGACCCTCCGGTCCAACTTGCCCATGTTAACCGGATATCCTAAATTAATCTAATCCTGTTTGCCAGCATTTGGCTCATATCCCTCTAAACCCTTCCTATTAATGTATCCATCCAAATGTGTTGTTAATTAGATCTGACACTTTCATCATTTTGATTACTTAACAAAAAGCTTGTGAACCTTGTCCAAATATACTCACACAGAACATTGAACATAGAACATAGAAAAGTACAGCACAGTACAGGCGCTTCAGCCCACGATGTTGTGACATGGAATAATTCTAATCCAAAAATAAAATAACCTAACCTACATTCCCCTCAATTCACTGCTGTCCATGTGCATGTCCAGCAGTCGCTTAAATGTCACTAATGACTCTGCTTCCACGACTACCACTGGTAAACTATTCCATGTGCTCACAACTCTCTGGGTGAAGAACCTCCCTCTGATGTCTCCTCTATACCTTCCTCCTAACACCTTAAAACTATGACCCCTCGTGGCAGTCAATCGTGTCACATCTGGAGTGATTACATATTTAGTCAGATTGTGAGTTTTACAATTGTATTAAACTAGATTTCAGAATTTTGTATTCCAAGCTGGATAAGGCAGCCTGGAATTCCCCAAAAGGCGAAGGCACTGGGAAGTGAAAGTGGAGCGAGCCGGAGCCTGAGTCATGCTGAGTGAGCGTCACCCTGAGCAAGAAGCCATAAGGAGAGGAAAATTCTCCTGACAGCTGGGTAACAATCAACGTTTGTCTCAGTGTACACCCTGGGGAACAGACTGTAGAGCACATAGTCCTGTGCCACAGAGCAGCTTGGTAGGAACCTTGACAAAAACACCTGCATCTTTCACCAGACTTTCTTTACACAGGCACAATCCAGCAGGAGATGTGTGACAATTTCCACTCCCCATAGCCACTTTGAGGGCAGAGTACAGTGGTGCAGAGAATCTGGGCATACATTGAGAATCTCAAAGGATTGCCCTTCTCACCACCAGCCAAGCGAATACCTTCATTCAGTGAAAAACACACTTTGGTCTGCCTGAAACCTGTTTGTCTTCCAGGGCACAGCGTTGCAAACTGACACATTCCAAAGACTAGGATTATGCATTAAGGGACACACCAAAACGTAGGGCAGCTGGGTTGAAGCTACTTCTGCTGAAGTTAAATGGGGTTCCTTTCAGTTATTGGACCTTTCCAATGCCTCAAATATATGCACACATCATCTTGTACAAGTAAGACATGCCTTGGGTTTGTTTACTGGACACAGTCAAACTGTAATAGTTGTTTCTTCATATGCTACTTTACAGAACTGAACTGCTTTAGTGCCTGTAAGATGAATAAAGTATATTCTTGAAATAAAATACAAAAACCCAAGGGGATAAGGTAACCTCCTTCACAAGGTGACAGAGCTATAGGAACTCCACCAGAAATTGGAATTAACTGGCATTAATCGGTTTCATTAATTCAGGAGTTTAGTATTTGAATGTCTCATGGTGGAATTGGAGCATCAGCCATGAATGTTGTTTGTAAAAAGTTTGTTCCTCTAAGTTAAGCTTTTCTGTTAATGTTTATACAGTAAAGATCTATTGCAGTGGAATAAATAATCCCTGTTTTATAAACTGTGCAGAATATGTGCTGCTCATCCACATTAGAGCAAGCGCATTCCATTCCTTTTCTCTGCAATTGCCTGACAGACCCTGAAGTTCTACTGAGAATTCATCTGCTTCAAACGTTATCTCTCTTTTCACTCTCCACGCTCGCTTCCAGGCCTATAGAGCATTTCCAGCATTCAGTGGGACCCGGGTTCAATGCCACCCTCGGGTGACTGTCTGTGTGGAGTTTGCACATTCTCCCTGTGTCTGCGTAGGTTTCCTCTGGGTACTTATGCTAAATTGCCCATAGTGTTCAGGGATGTTTGGATTAGGTGGGTTATCGAGGGATGGGTATAGGTGCGGTGTCTGAGGTTCAGCCTGTTAGGCCGAAGAGCCTATTTCCACACGGTAGGGATTCTATGACTCATTTGCATGCAACCAAGATACAAACATGAGGAAAAACACCAGGGAAAGAACAATTGGCCCGCCTAACATCGGCTGGGCCATTGCATCTTAATGCGACCAGAAGTAAAGTCACTGAGGACAACAGAGCTGGTCTCTCATTAGAGAAAGAGATGACTGGTCGTGACTTTAAACCTGATGGTCACCACACTTCAGGCAAGGATGGAGGTTGAGAAGGAGAGTCCTTCATACTGACCGCCCACCAAAATCCACCCCAAACCATCCCCCACCGCAGGTGATCTTCCAAAATCACAGAATGAAAATTGCCATGAAACCATGATGGCTCTAGAATGGCCTTCTAATACGGAATCTCGTGCAGAGAAAATGATGACTAGAACCTAACTCGACAGCAATTTCTGTTCCAACCACCCCCAGCAGCAAAAAAAAACTGTTTAAATATGTTTCATTTGCTTTTATATTTGTCTTGCTGTCATTTATTACGAACATGACCTGGTGTCCACCTGACACTGAAAATAACTGGGGAGAGGGTCGATAAGTACAAGCACAGAGTCAGATTCAGATTGCAAATGATAAGAGATGCAAAGCTATTACGGGAAATGGAATAGCTGAGGCAATTAACAAGGATGCGTTTAGGGATATGTTTGTTAGATTTATGAGGAAGAGAGAAATAGCATAATTTGTTGAAAGGGTGAAATGAAGGAAAATGGAAGTTACTCAAATGGTATATGTTAACATTGCTGGGCCGAATGGCTTGTTTCTATATCTATAAACGTAGATTGACATAGTGATTTCTTTGTAACTGCAGTGACATTGAGACGGTTGTTAAAGGTTTTCAGGACAAACACTGCTCTAATTGAGAGGATTTAAAATGATGTTCCTCTGGAAGTAGTGGATGTGGTTATAGTTACAACATTTAGATAAGTAAGTAGAATCCCTACAGTGTGGAAACAGGCCCTTTGGCCCAACAATTCCACACTGACCCTCAGAGCATCCCACCCAGACCCATTCCTCTATAACCCAGCTAGCCTGCACATCTTTAGACTGTGGGAGGAAACTGGAGCATCTGGAGGAAACCCACGCAGACACAGGGAGAGTGTGTAAACTCCACACAGACAGTTGCCCGAGGTGGAAATTGAACCTGGGCCCCTGGCGCTGTGAGGCAGGAGTGCTAACCACTGAGCCACCGTGCTGCCCATTGGAAACGCTTGGATTGATATGGGCCAAACACGGGCAGATGGGGCTAGCTTAGTTTGGGATTATGGTCCATGTGGACTGGCTCAGCCAAACCATTTGTTTCCATGATGTATGAATCTATGACTCCAAATGAATTAATACTCAGGTAAGTCCTTGCTCGACCACTTTAAAAGATAAGTCACTGATACCATAGACCAGAACATTGTGCTTCTTAGTTTAAAACTAATGGTTATTCTCTTTGTAGTAGCACTGGACAATGGACTGCAATGAGTGTTCTCATATCTACTGGGTATCAAGAAAGTTGCAGTGGAGGTGGGGAGCTTAGAGACGCTCAAACTCATTTCACAAAGGTCAGAATTATTAGGCACACTGATTTCCAGTCAGATGACTGGACTTACAGAACATTGAATGGCCTGGAGAGACTGGATATTGTGAAGATGTTTCCATTGGGAGAGACTAGGGCCCAAGGGCACAGCTTAGAGTAAAGGGAAGATCTTTTAGGATGGAGATAAGGAGAAACTTCTTCAGCCAGGGAGTGGTGAATCTATGGAATTCACTGCCACCGAAGGCTGTGGAGGCCAGGTCATTGAGAACATTTAAGACGGAGATGGGTAGACTCTTGATTGTCAAGAGGGTCAAAGGTTATGGGGAGAAAGCGGGAGAATGGGGTTGAGAAACTTGTCAGCTATGATTGAATGATGGACTAGACTGGATGGGCAGAATAGCCTAATTTGTGCTCCAGTGTCTTATGGAATTCTGGTGACAGACAATAACAAGTTGCGCTGAAAAATCCCTTTAACCAGGCCAGACATCTTCATGGAAGCACGATCAAACATAATGTGACACTGAACCAGATGGTGAGATATTAGAAGGAATCCACGGTCAAAAGCAAAGACTTTAGGAAGCATTCTAGACGATGAAGCGGAGACGGTGAAGTTTAAAGAAAGGATTTCAGAACTAAAGGCCAAAGTGGCTGACCGCATAGCTGTCAGTGGTGCAACAAATGAAAATGGAGATTTTAAATGACAAATGGAAATAAAGCTTTATTGCAAATAATTATACAGCAGCAGTATAGGTGAGGGACCTCAAAATAGGCAATTAAAAGTTCAATTACTCTTATTAGTTCAGCCATCCTTAGTTTGCTGAAGTGTAAAATGCTGTCATATGTCTCACAGCTAGTGACAAGCGCATATTATCTTTTCTGTATATTTCATCTGACCTGGCTGTGGACTCAAATAAAAGCAAACAAAGCTGTGAAAAAAAATGCACCCAGAAAATGCTAGAGAAACTCAGCAGGCCTGGTAGCTTCAGTGGAGAGAGAAACTGTTAATGTTTCAGATAACACGGTGTGGATCTGGAGGAACACAGCAGGCCAGGCAGCATCAGAGGGGCAGGAAAGCTGAAATTTTCCAAAGAAGGGTTCTGACCTGAAAAGCCAGCTTTCCTCCTCCTCTGGAACTGCCTAGCCGGCTGTGTTCCTCCAGCTCCACACTGTGTTATCTCAGACTCCAGCATCAGCAGTTCTTACTATCTCTGAGTGAGTTAATGTTTCAGGCCTGTTCTTCAGAACTGAAGGTGAGCCATTAGGCCTGGCAGAACAAGTCTGAAGAAGAATCACTGAACTCAAATCATTATTTGTGCTTTCTCTCTACAGAGGCTATCAGACCTATTTGAGTTTCTCCAGCAGTTCCTGTCTTTGTTCCAGATTTCCAGCAACCACAGTTCTTTGTTTTGTTTTATACGACTGAAGAGTTATACTCGGCTCAAATTGTCAACTATGTTTCTTCCTCTACAGATGCTGCCAGATCTGCTGAGATTCTCCAGTGTTCTCTATGTTTGCTTCAGAGTTCCAGCATCTGCAACATTTTGTCTTTATTAAAACAGTAAAAAATTAGTTTAAGCATAAGCTGAAGCATTTAAAGCACTGTAAGTAAAGTTCTTGCAGATATATAAACTGGCTCACAATCTCTGCATATGTCTGCAGCATTAGATATGGTACTTGATTGATTGAGTTTTTTTATTGTTGCATGTACCAAAATACAGTGAAAAGCTTTGTTTACGAGCAGTACAGGCAGATCACAGCAAGAAAAAAGATATACAGATCAAAAAAGACTTAGAGGTTCACAGATTTCTTTGCAGGTTACATTATTTGAGGCTAGAGTCCATTCAACAGTCTGATAACGGCCAAAAACAAGCCGGTCCTGAACTTGCTTGTGCATGTGTTCAGGCGTCTGTATCTACCACCCAATGGAAGAGGTTGCAGGAGATCATTACCGGGGAGCAATGGGTCTTTGATGATATTGGCTGCCTTTCCGTGACAGTGAGCTCATAGAGGCCCTGGCTGGAAAGTTGGCTTCTGTGATGGTATGGGCTGTGCGCACCCACTTCTGTAGTTTATAGGAAGGTAAAAAAAATTCAAGGGTGTGTCTGTTAATAGTTCAAATTTTATTACAGCCTCTTTAATGGAACAGGAGTGTCAAAGCCATGAAGGCAGTTTCCCCTAATTCATTATGCTGTTAACAGCATTCAAGCAGGTGTCCAAGGTGCTATAACATCTTATCAGACACAAAGTGAATTAAACAAAGTGACACTATTATTCTAATTACAGGAGATTCCCACTTACAACACTGCTCAACAAATAGAAGAGGCTTACCACAGTATTGCATCACTGGCCTAGCAGTCTAGAGACCTCGGAAATAATTAGGTGTCAGTGTGTTTACAGCAGGTTAATTCACAACTTAAAAAGGTTTGGATTCGAACTCCACGGCAATCTGACACTTGCATTTCACTGCTTCACTTGAGGCTTGTACACTTCAAGTAAGGCTGCCGTGGAGAAAGGAGGAAGCATTGGACATAATAAAATGCACAAAGGTGAACCTGATCAGGAGCACCCTAGAACTAGGAAGCTATGGAAGTAATTGCTGGGCCCCTTGCTGAAGTATTTGCATCATCAATAACCATGGCTGAGATGCCAGAACACTGGAGGTTAGCTATTGTGGTACCACTATTTCAGAATGGTGGTAAAGAAAAGTCAGACAACTATAGACATCAGAGATGGGCAAATCCTGAGAGACAGGATTTCCCTGTATTTGGAATGGCAATGACTGATTAGGTATAGTCAACACAGCTTTGAGCATGGGAAATTGTGTCTCACTAACTTGGTTGAATATTTTGAAGAAGTAATGAAGAGGATTGATGAGGGCAGAGTGGGGGTTGTGATCTATATAGGTTCCAGTAAGATGTTCGACAAGGTTCCTCATGGTAGACCACGTAGCAAGGTTAGATCTCATAATTACTGGGAGAACTAGCCAACCTAGCTCAAAGTTAGAAGACAAAAAATGATGGTGATGTGTTTATTTTCAGACTGGAGGCCTGTGACTACTGGTGTGCCCACAAGGATTGATGCTGGGTCCACTGCTTTTCATCATTATGTAAATGATTTAGATGTGATCATTTGCAGATGACACCAAAATTGGAGGTGTAGTGGACAGCAAAGGGCGCGACCTTAGAGTACAACAGGACCTTGATCAGATGGGCCAATAGGTTGATGAGTGGCAAAGGGAGTTTAGATAAATGTGAGGTGCTGCATTTTGGAAAGGCTAATCAGGACAGGGGTGGGGAAACAAAGATATTCCAGGTCTTATTACATTTGCTATCAAGTTACACGTCAGTAAGCATGCCAGCTCTCATCATTAAAATCATTAATTATCTTAGCTGGGAAGATGAGCCTAGCCTATCTGATTTGCCTGGAATAACATAGTATGGAGCTGGAGGGACACAGCTGCCCAGGCAGCATCAGAGGAGCAGGAAAGTTGGCATGTTGGGTCAGGACCCTCATGTGAGGTAAATGCCGAGTGGATGATCCAACTTGGCCATCTCCTGTGTTGCGTTTACCTACTAATTACCAAGCACCTTTACTGGTGATCACGGTGATCAAAAACTGGCTAGACCAGCCAAAAATGCGCAGGCCTCTTTAGACTTTTGCAGCCTCTATCTAATAGAGTGTTTATGTAGAAATGTAAAACATTTGAGGCATGGAATGAGGCCATTTGGTCCATTCCTGCTGACAAAGCACCATTAATCATCTTGCAGATTACTTTCATCTTACAGGTTTTGGGCTGTGACCTGGTAGGTTCCTCAAACACGTAAACACATGTTTCTTCATCTAACAGTCTATCAAATAGTGAGCTCTAGCCGCTCACCACCCTCTGGACGAAATAATTCCCCTTTATTCCTTCCCTCAATCATTTTAAACTTCTGTTCCTCGGCTATTAGGGGGAAAAGTGATTTTCTTCTCCTCTCTGTCTAGGTACCTTATGCAGCCGAATTTAATATTTCATCAGCCTCCCCTGTTCAAAGAAAATAATGCGGATATTGGAAATCTGAAATAAATACAGAGATCGCCGGAGAAACTCAGCAGGTCTTGCAACATCTGTGGAATGAGAAACATGTTAGTGTTTTGAGTCACACATTCTGAAGAAGCATCATTCCAGACTTGAAACAGTTAATAAAAATCAATAAAACTGCAGATGCTGCAAATCTGAAATTGCTAGAAAAGCTCAGCAGGTCTGGCAGCATCGGTGGAGAGAAATCAGAGTTAGTGTTTCAGGCCTAGTGACCTTTCCTCAGAACCCTGTTGAGCTTTTCCAGCAATCTCTGCTTTTGTTTCTGATTTGCAGCATCCGTGGTTATTTTGGTTTTTATTTAATGTTTCAAGTCTGGAATGACGCTTCTTCAGAACATACTTGTAAATTTCCTCTGGGTCCTCTCTGTTTGAAATCTACATCCTTCCTGTGATGATCTAGACTGTGGATTCATCCTAGCTCTACCTTCTCTACTTCCATATCTTGCTGATGGCAGAGAAGAAGGTTAGTAGTGATGGGAAACCCAGTGATGATGTTTCCCCATCTCCCTGTTGTGGACCGTGTTCAGCCCCACCAACCCTCCAGCATGCCTTACTCCAAAGGCAACTACCCTAGCATTGTCATCAGTCCCAAAAACAAATAAAACTATCGAACAGAAGTGCTTGCATGTCAAACAGCATAAGTAGCAAGTGATAGAGTGAAATGATCCCAGAATCTATGGATCAGAGTTAAGCTCTGCAGTCCTGCCACATCCATTCGTGAATAATGCGGGATAATTAAACAACTCACTGGAGGAGGAGGCTCCACAAATATCGCCATCCTCAATGATGGCAGGGCATGGCACATCAGTGCAAAAGATAAAGCTGAAATGCCGAGTGGATGATCCAACTTGGCCATCTCCAGTGGTTTCCAGGATCAGAGGCTCCAGTCTTCAGCTAAATTGATTCATTCTACATGATATCAAGAAATTATTAGATGCATGAGGTACTGCAAAAGCTATGGGCCCTTACAACATTCTGACATTAGTACTGAAGACTTGTGCTCCAAAACTTGCTGCTCTCATAGTCAAGCTGCTCCAGTACAGTTACAACACTGGTATCTACCCAACAATATAGAAAATTACCCAGGTATATCCTGTACAGAAAAAACAGGGCAAATCCAGTTGAGCCAATGACCACCTAACGGTCTTTTCTCGATCATCAGTGAAGTGATTGAAAGTGTCGTCAACAGCGCTATCAAGCAGCACCTGCTCAGAAATAACCCACTCAGTGATGCCCAGTTTGAGTTCCATCAGGGCCACTCAGCTCCTGATCTCATTACAGCCTTGGTTCAATCATGGACAAAAGGTTTGAACTCCTGAGTGTGGAGTGTGGTATCAAGGAGCCCAAGCAAAATTGGATTCAACAGGTTTCGGGGGGCAAACTCACCACCTTCAGGGTAGCATCCTCAATTATCCCCATCTTCGATGATGGATACTGAAGCAGTATGTGTTCAAATGCAACAAGATCTGAACAATATCCTGGCTTGGCTAAAAAGTGCCAACACATAAACTTCAGGCAATGACCATTTTAAACAAGAGACAATCTAACCACCACCCCTTGATATTCAGCGGTGACTCATCAGTGAGGAATAACTGTGGTGAATAACTTACTTCCTGCCTCCCCAAAGCCTGCCCACCATCTACAAGGCGCAAGTCAGGAGTGTGATGGAAAACGCCCCACTTGCTTGGATAAGAGCAGCTCCAACAACACTCAAGAAGCGGGACATCATCCAGAATAAAGCGGGCCACTTTATTTGCTTCACATCCACAAGCATCTACTCCCTCCACCACCAATGTTCAGTAGCAGCAGTGTATATTATCTACAGGAAACACAGCAGAAATTCAGCAAAGGCCCTTAGACTGCACCAAGCCACAGCCACTTTCATCTAGAAGGACAAGGGCAGCAGATACATGGGCACACTAGCCTCTGCAAATTCCCCTCCAAAACACTCACACCCTGATTTGGGAATATATTGCCTTTTCTTCACTGTCAACTGATCAAAATCCTGGATCTTAGCTAAAGAAGATTGTAGGAAGGCTAAACAAAACTTTTTACCACACGTAGGTAGATGTGACAATAATAAATCGAATCAAATCTAATCAATGCGGGTGGTAGACAGATATCAGTGAGGGGTCTGCACACTCATCATTTGGAGATGCCCATCTAAGTTGCTCAAGGGAATGGGCCAAGGTCAATTCTGAGGCGTACCTACTAAAAGAGAAGGTTATCAGGGACCACTGCTATGAGATGGAAGCTGGCAGACATATTTTGTAGTTATTGGGGGCAGCATGCTGGGATGCTGAGGGCATTATACTTGTAAAAGAGAGCAATTTAATATATAAGGAGGGGAGATGACAGAGCCTTAAAGAAAAAGGGGAGAAGAGAGAAGCACAATAATGCCCATGGATGCCATGGTATGTTGATCCCAGATACCTCGTTCTCGGAGGCAAAGTGGGGAGATGGAAGTTTAGATAGATTTGATTGTGTGGAAATGTTGGAAGGTTCAAAGCCTATGAGGAGGGCTACCAAGGAGAGAGTGTACATGTTTGGGAGTTCACCATGAGTAAGAAGCTGAGCCTGAAACTCACAGTGTTAGAAGCAACTGCTGTGCCATTCTATCATTCTGCAAGGAATGTTATGAGTGTAGCCTCAAACACCACTTTTTTTCTCTTTCAGGTTCATTCTGGAGAACTCAAAGCAGTTCTACCAATAGGACATACCCAATGATCTTTACGAATGCAAAGTGCACTACGAAAAGCATTGTAAAACCTCTTATCGATCCCATTCACAAGTGAAGCAATTGACAAGGACTTGTGCAAGTTCAGGCCAAAGTCAAAGAACAGTTGGCATCCTTCTCCAATACAGAAAGACAACTGGTCTTTCAATAGGTACGGCCTCCCAGACAGAGGAACATGGAGCATGCATACTATAGGCATCATTCTGCCACACACTGTAGCCAACTGAGCCAACCAAGCTAACACACGTATCAACAGGTTCAGGAGCAGCTTCTTTCTTGCTACTAATAGGATTCTGAATGGGCTTCTCAAATTTCAAATTTAATGTTCAACTTGCTCATTGTGCATCCTCCCTGCAGCCGTAACATTTAATTCCTCACAGTGTTCCATCACTGTATGAACTTTGTCTGGTACAATCTGTCTGCCCTGCACGCAAAACAAAACTTTTCTCTGTACCTAGGCACACGTGACAAATATAAATCAAATCAATCAACCCACACGCTTATTTTAATGAATGTTCTATACAAAGGTCTAAAGCAACAAATATTGCATATTTCATCTGAACTATCCCACAGTTAGTAAATCTCACAGGTCCTAAACACAGATCTCACTTAAAAGTTCTGTTAATTTACTCAAACCTTACACTACAGAGCAAGGTAGTTGTGTCAAATCTATTCATCATACACGCGTGTTCAGCACTGCAGGCAGGCATCTACTGTCACAGGAGTGGAAAATGATTTAGCATCAGCGACTAAAACCCATTAGCACAGAAACCTACTGGCAGTATAGGAAGTGGCATCAAAACGTGATATTACCTCGTTACTACCTTCCTATAGGGCAGCTGAGCTTAAAGCAAACAGCTTTGCGTTGACTAAAGAAAAATACATGGTGCTGACAAAAATGATGAATCACACAGAATGTGGTGACCTTCTGTAATACTATTGCTTCAGCTGAATGTCTTCTGGTTAGATGATGCATGAATGCATTGCTAATAATGGGGCAGATGATTTATGGTTTGGTTTATTCCCAAATAACAGTCAGTAAGCATCCCA
This sequence comes from Stegostoma tigrinum, assembly GCF_030684315.1. NCBI lineage: Eukaryota > Metazoa > Chordata > Chondrichthyes > Orectolobiformes > Stegostomatidae > Stegostoma > Stegostoma tigrinum. The sequence continues at coordinate 95,798,637 of NC_081360.1, forward strand.
TTTTCCACCATTAGACCCAAAGTCTAGATGTGGTTCAGAATATAAACTCGATGCATTGATTGTGGAGGTATCATAGACATGCTAATGGTGTTAACTTAATTCAGGGTTAAGTGATTTAATAGTTGAGCAACTGGTATCTTTGATATCTTTTAGATTAATTCTGCATTTACATCACAATGGGACTTATTTCTCTTCTATTTCTGTGAAAAATTCAATCCAGATTTTCCTGTGTTAGGTACCAAAGTGGATTTTCTGATTGGGTACTGTCAACATTTGACATAACAAGGGTGTAAGCTAATGGTATGCTGGGCGGCAATCAGAAATATTAGAATCCCGTCCACTTCAAACCTTGCCCAACTTTACAACATACATGGAACTGTAAACAAAATATTGCTGTCATTCCCCTAGTGCCCTGTCCTCACTTATTCCTTTTTCCATTCTCCCTCCTTTAAACCTCAGGATCTGAGGATAGGACGGCAAAGTGGAGGTGAAAGAGACTTGCATTTATGTAGCATCTTTCACAACCACCTGATGCCCCAAAGTGCTTTGCAGCTAATTAAGAATTTTTCATTGTAAACAATGTTGCAATATTTGGAAGGCAGCAGCCAATTTGTACATAGCAAGATCCCACAAATTCCAACGGCCAGTTATTTTGTTTTTTAGTGACATTGATTGAGGGATAAATTTGGGCCAGGGCACACTGGAGAACTCTCCTGCTGTCCTTTGAAATATTGTCACAGGATCTTTTACATCTCGAAAGATCAGAGGGACTTTGAGTTGACATCTCATCTAAAGATGTCACCTCTGGCAGAGCGGCAGCTTCTCAGTCTTGCATTGGGTCTGTGATTTGTGTCAAATTTTTGTACAAACCTCTGCAAGTGAAACTCCAAGGTACTAAATGAAGTGAAGAAAACCTTTAAACTGTAGCACAATAAAAACCAAAAGAACTGCGGATGCTGTAGATCAGGAAAAAAACAAAGTTGCTGGGAAAGCTCAGCAGATCTGGCAGCATCTGTGGAGGAGAGAACAGAGTTACCATTTTGGGTCTGGTGACCCTTCCTTGGAAGAGTTAAGTGATTTAATGGTTGAGCAACTGGTATATTTGATGCCTTTTAGATAAATTCTGCAGATACATCATGATGGGACTGACTTCTCTTCTATTCCTGTGAAAAATTCAATCCAAATTTTCCTTGGAAGGGTCACCAGACCCAAAACATTAACTCTGTTTTCTCCTCCACAGATGCTGCCAGACCTGCTAAGCTTTTCCAGCGACTTTGCTTTCGAAACTGTAGCACAACACCACAAGAAAGAGGAAAATTCAACAAGTAAATTAGAGGGGGAAAAGATACATGATTTTCAAAGCAAGTTTCTCCCTGAGGGTACCTGCAACATTTATAAAATTACAAACCTGACTGCTCAAACTGCCTCACGATTTTCTATCGACAAGATGTTTCAGTATCCAGTCAGTCTTATCAATAAAATGGCACCTCCAACAGTACAACACTCACTCAATTCTGAATAGCAGTGGCAGCTGAGAGGCCATTGGTCGGGATTACCACATTGTCAGACCATCGATGCAACATTTCTCTTGTTTATTTGTTTGGTTTGGTTTACTTGCCATTAATGTGTTTCTACTGTAACATTTGCTTGAACCTCATGACTGCTCCACTACACAACAGGTTTTGTCCTGGGAGTTGAAAAATAAATGCATGTGAAATGGGAGATGGAGTAAGCCAATTGTAAACTCCTCCTCCAATTATTCAGGTTATGGCTGACCTTTTACCTCAATTCTCTCTCCTGACAATATCCCTTCGACACATGGTTTATTCAGTACACAAAAATCAGTTTCAACCACACTCAATCACTGATGTCCACCCTGAATATACCAGAGACTGAAAACCCTCTGAGGAGGGAAAGCTCTGCTTATTTCTGCATAAAAACTGAAAAAAAATTGTGGATGCTGTAAACAAAAACAGAAGTTGCTGGTAAAGCTCAGCAGGTCTGGCAGTATCTGTGAGGGAAGGAACAGAGTTCACGTTTCAGATCCAGTAACCCTTCCTCAGAAGGGTCTATTTCTGTCCCAGTCGATTGATACTTCATGTTGACAATATTAACTTGGTTGCAAACGTCCTTAGCCAGTGGGAAAGATCAACCAGTCAAGCATTGGTCAAACATTTCAATTATGTCGCCTTTCATTCAACTTGATACGATTGTTTCACTTTACGCAATCACTTTTGATAGGGCCATTCTGTCATCAAAGGAACCAGTCTGGGGAATGTGTTATGTTGACTCCAAGGCAAGTAGGTAAACAAAGTGGATTGGCAAATTAGATTAAGAGATAGGTCAATGGAGACACAGTGGTAGATCTTTAACAGGATAGTCCAGAATACACAGGATGGATACATTCCAGGTTACCTCCATCTTCCACATTTTGGGCTGAGACTGTCCATGTTCCTCAAACACATAACAGAGTGTTTCTGCTTCTTCCAGCCTTTCAAATAATGAACTCAAGACCTTTGCCAACCTCTGGGTGAAACAACTTTATTCCATATCTTCTCCCTATTCCTTCCCTGAATTATATTACATTTCTGTTCCCTGGTTATGAAGGGAAATGGATCCTTCTCATCCTCTTTGCCTAGGTGCCTTCTAATTCTACACTGCTGAATTTAATAGTCCATCAGCCTCACCCCCTTTCCAAGGAAAATGAGCCCACCCTGTCCCTTTCTACCAATGTAAACTTCTCCATTCCTGACAACACCCTTTAAAAATAGAAGCAGTGTACAGCAGATGTTTGAAATCTGAAATAAAGGCAGAGAATACTGGAGAAACACAGCAGGACTGGCAATAGCAGTGCAGAACGAGGTGGCAAATCAGGTTAAGAGATAGGCCAATACAGACAGAGTGGCAGATCTTTAAGGGGATAGTTCAGAATATACAGGATAGATATATTCTAACCAGAAAGAAAAGTTCCAAGCCAAGGGCTCAACATATGTGGTTACCTTAAAATGCCGCAAAAAAATCATATAATTGAGGAAGTGAAGGTAACAGGTCAAAAGATTGGACATAATATAAAACCCAGCGAAGAATGAGTAAAAGATTAACAAGGTAGCAAATATAAGCAAGAAATCTAAAACAGACAGAGTTATACAGCAGGGAAACAGGCCCTTCCATCGATTTGTCCAAGTGGACCGGACATCCTAAATTAATCTAGTCTCATTTGCCAGTATTTGACCCTTATCCATCTAATTTCTTCCTATTTATGTGCCCATCCAGATGCCTTTTAAATGTTGTAGTTGTACCAGCCTCCAGCACATCTGCTGGCAGCTCATCCCATACACGTACCATCTTCTGCTTGTATAAGTTGCCTCTTAGATCCTTCAGTTAAAAATTGAACCTGGTTATAGAAGGGGGGAGTCTGAGGAACTAATAATGGAAAATAAGGAGTTACTGGGTAAATTGAATAGTAGTTTACATTAACTTGGATGAAAGTAATGTTCCAGAAAGATCTATGAATCAGGGAATGGAAAGGAGAGAGAACCTCAAAAATTACAATCACAGGGGAGGTATTGCTGAGTCTACTCCTGCAGCTATTCCATATTTTATATGTCTAATGGAAACTTCAGCTTATATTGCATTTGGTTTTCAAGATGGTGCTGGAGCATGGCGACACTAAGCAATACTTTTCACTGCATTCTTATACGCATGACAATAAATCTATATCAAATATCCGCCACAGCACGTGGGAGTCCAAGGCCATCTTTGATGGGGAGCTGGAGGATGTCCTGTACCAAACATATCATGTGAATAGTATCAGAGATAATGGGAACTGCAGATGCTGGAGATTCCAAGATAATAAAATGTGAGGCTGGATGAACACAGCAGGCCAAGCAGCATGTGAATATATAATTTTTGGCTGCACGGTGGCTCAGTGATTAGCACTGCAGCCTCACAGCACTAGTGAACCGGGTTCGATTCCAGCCTCGGGCAATTGTCTGTGTGGAGTTTGCACATTCTCCCTGTGTCTGCATGGGTTTCCTTCGGGTGCTCCGGTTTCCTCCCACAGCCCAAAGATCTGCAGGTTAGGCGGTTTGGCCGTGCTAAATTTCTCATCGTGTTCAGGGCTGTGTAGGTTAGGCAGATGGGCCTTGGGGGCATGGGGGGGGGGAGGTGCTCTGAGGGTCGATGTGCACTTGTCGGGCTGAAAGGCCTGTTTCCACACTGTAGGGATTCCATTTCCTCAAATACTTCTTCATTGACAATTGCATCACAGTGAAGGCAATCTTGGAAGTGTTCTGGCCATCAGAGCTGTTATTTCTTTGCTTCTCTAAAGATTTCCATCTTCAATCTACAATGGTCTGATTTTCAAGAATGTTGGGTCTGTGTATTGCCTTGGTCCTGTTGAAGAAACCCTGGGTGTTGCACTAGTCAGCAAGGAATTACAGCTCCTTAGTTTTCTCAGAACACCAATGGTTTTTGATTTCCCTCATTGCTCATGGTAACTCTGCCTTCACAGTTTGCTGGCAGTAATTACCAACACGGTCAATATGTTGCTGAGTGCTGATGAATTTAATTGAAGGGCCTTAAAAGCAGTAGGTTCTGAGATACTTGATCCATTAGGGTTAATTTTTCAAAATTCCCTTGATTTCCATTTATTTGGAAAACAATGTAATTCCATTGTTCAAAAAGGGAGGGAGATAGAGAGGGGGAAACTACAAGCCAGGGGGTAATTTAGAAAAACAATTCAAAGTAATCAGGCAGAGTCAATGTGGTTTTGAGAAAGGGAAATCATGCTTAAACAACTTATTGGAATTCTTTTAGAAAGTGCCATGTCACAGAAAAACTGGATGTACTGTACTTAAATTTCTCAAAGGCAGTCAATAAGATGACACATCAAAGTTTAATGCAGAAATTAAGGCTCATGGCCTTGGGTAGGGGGTAACGTATTGACAGGAATTGAAGAATGGTCGATTATCTGGGAAATAAAAAAATTAAGTAAAGGATACTTTGTGGCTGACGAGGTGCACTAAGCGGTGTGCTGCAGGACTAAGTGCTATAACACACAACACTGGAGCCCCCCAGTGATGCGTCATCAGACCCCTACAGTACTCCCTGTACACTTATGGCTGTGTTGCGAAATTCTGAACAAATATCATCTACAAGTTCGCTGAGAACACCACCATAGTGGAATGGATCTGTAACAACGACAAGTCAAAATACAGAAGGGAGATAGAGGGCTTGGTGACGTCAGCTTTTGTGCTCCTGAGATGCTGCTTGGCCTGCTGTGTTCATCCAGCTCCACACTTTGTTATCTTGGATTCTCCAGCATCTGTAGTTCCCATTATCTCCTGGACCTTACTTTGTTCACATTGTTTACTCAATTTTATAAAATCAGGCATGGGAATAAAGGCTATCTAACTCGCTATGAAGAATCATTTAATGGTGTAACTCTTCTCCTTTCTGTTATACATTGGCTGTGATCTGGCAGGTGGAACATAACACTGCCTGAACTTCCATTTCCGCTCGTGTGCACTTAAAAAAAGATAAGGAGCTTACCTTGCCTATCCACCTCTCAGTGCCTTTGTTTTTGGTTAGATGAGGTTGGCGGGGGTGGGGAGGGCGCTGTGGGTGGTGAATCTACACTAATGTAATGTTTCAGGTTCAACCGCTCCTTGACACCAGTTCCTCTGTGATATTCAGACCAGTCATAGTGACTGCAGTGCTGTCCCATGGCCACAGGGAGTCTCATTCACAACCGCAGAAATGCCTGCCTGTGCCTGAGTGCCTGAGTCACCTTCTACTATCACTCACCTGGGCTTTGTCCCACCCTACCCTACTGCAGTAACTACACTGTATGCTTTCTCACTTGCACTGACTACAAAGCAATTTGAGAACTCCGATAGCACTGAAGAGATCTTTATACAAAATCAATAGTTCTGAGGAATGGTCACCGGACCCGAAACGTTAACTCTGTTTTCTCCTCCACAGATGCTGCCAGACCTGCTGAGCTTTTCCAGCAACTTTGTTTTTGTTCCTGATTTACAGCATCTGCAGCTCTTTTGGTTCTTCCATACAAACTCAAGTTTTCCTTCCTGAACCTGCAAGTGAGAGTGAGAAGGTGACTATTATGAGGACAGAAGTATAGGGTAGACAATAGTGGGAGTTCCTGAGCAGAAACTTTGGAGGCAAGTGGTTGAGTTAAGATATCTCTAGGGATATGTGTAACCAGCATTGCTAACCCAAGGATTCAAGGACAGCCAATGACAACAAGGGGACTAGAGAGTTGAGGCAGGAGTTACATAGAAACATCAATCATAAGAGCATGAATAGTGTGCTCCACTATTCAATAGGATCGTGGCTGATCCAATGTTCCGCCCATTTACTTTCCTACCTTTTCCCCATAACCATTGAACATGGGCAAGTTGGTAGAATGGGTGGTCAAGACACAGATAAAATTTAACATGGAGAAATATGGAGTTGTGATTCATTTTGATGGGAAGAATACAGAAAAACAGTGTAAACAAAAGAAAACAATCGAAAGGGGTCCAGGAACGAAGAAACTTGGGTGTATATGTGCATTAATCATTGAAAATGGCGTGACAGGTTTACAGAGCAGTTGGAAAGCAAATTGTACTCTGGCCTGTATTAATCAGTACAAGGCAAAGAGTTCCTGCTGATTCTGTATAAAACACCAGTTCAAGCTCTGTTGGAGTGGTACATATAGTTCCAGGTACCTTATTTTAGAAAGGATGTGAAAACAGAAAAGAATTCATTAGAATGATTCCAGGGATGTGAAACTTCAGTCAGGGAGATTAATTGGAGAAGTTAGGGCTGTTCCTCTTCAAGAATAAAAAGAATGGTTAAGAGGAGTTTTGATAGAGATTTCGAATCATGAGGGGTAAGAACAGAATAGGTGGAAACTGTTCCCATTCATGTGGAACAAGCAAAAACGATACAAGGAAAGACTACTTTACTGTCTGGAATGCACAGCCGCAGACTGTGGTGGAGGCAGCTTCATTTGGCAAGGGAATTTAACACTAATCTGAAGGGAAGGTGTGTGTAATGTTGCAGGGAGCAGACAAGAGAGTAGGACTAAATGGAATGCTTATTTGGTGAGGTGGTGCAGGCACAATATGTTGAATAGCCTCCTTCCCCAATAAATCTGTGATTCTGTTAAAATGCCAGAGGTAATAACAGAAATGCATGAATTAGCACACTTAAAAAATCCTCACAAGGGAAGAAAAAATCCATTGCCATTCAAGTGAGCAGCGAGAGGAACACGTTTGGGATGAAACTTCTGCACTGGTTACAGTTCTTGTTATCTTGCCTGAGGGATTATAATAATGTTTATTTTGAAGTTTTGTCACTCCCAAATAAATTCAGCATATCTTGTAATAAATATTCAAGGAATAAATACATATTATTACCAGAAGGTTTTGAACAGTCTAATGATTTATTATAACGCACATTTGAATCAGTACCTTATTAAATGTGGTAGCAGATGACTTAACCTCGATGCTGCTTTATAGTGCTGACAACAAGTTTAAATTTGTAGTCTAATCCTCTCGGTAATATACTTGCCTTGGCAGTTATTGCAAACACACTTAACATTCATCAGTGCAAGTTAGAATGCAAATGGCAAACCGTAATGAAATGGGATGCACCTGGTGTTTGGAAAGTCTCTCCTTACCCCCCAAGGCAATCCAACATGAGGGGTACCTGTGGGAATGAGAAGAGGCGATCAATCACAGCATCGAAAGGCTGCAAGTATTTGCTTAAGGTGAATTACCACTTGAACTGTAAATAAAACAGAGTTTCTATAGTTGCTACAAAATCTGGTTGAAGAGAAATTTTCCAGATTATTATTTACAAGCATTCAAAATAGGAAAACTAGATTACATCATCTCTTGAGCCTTCTCTGCGTTACATATTCTACTTTCATATCTATCGAGGTGACATTTAATTCCCTCGCCCAACAAAAACTGATCTACTATTGTCCTAAAAATATTGAATGAACCGGCCTCAACTGCCTTCTGAGGCAGAATGAGTTCAGTGAGTTCCAAAGTCGCACAACACTGAGAGAAAATGAAAGGTTGTCCTCATTTCTGCCCTCTAAAAGTGAGGCACTATTCTAAAACATTGCCACATTGTTCTTGACTCCCTCACAAGAGAAGACATGCATTCCACATCCACATTGGTCAAAAGCAGCCAGGATCTTGTATACTTTAATCAAGTGATTCCTCACGCTGCTTAACCCAGTGGAAGAAAGCCTGCTCAATCTTTCCTCACAAGGCAACACTTTCATTCCAGGTGTTGCTCCAGTAAACCTCCCTGGACTGCATCCAGGGTATTCTTTGGATTGAATCATGTACAAATGCCCTTCCTACTCTGACCTAGTCATGAAACCACTAATATGAGGTATTAGACCCTCCTCCATGGGCAGTCATTTTACTCCCCTGTATTGTACACACAAAACTTGGTTATCAGTATTGACACTGAGGGGATCACTTGGATGATTAGGGATGTTATGACCTTGCTCAAAAAGAGGAAGGAAGTATATGCAAGGTCTAGGAGGATAAGAACCGACAAAGCCCTCGACGTGCATAAGGAAAGTAGAACAGAGCTTAAACAAGGAATTAGAGGGTGAAAAAGGGTCATTAAAAGTCATTAATAAACAGGATTGAGGAGCATCCCAAGGTTTTTTACACATATATAAAACACAAGAGAGTAGCCAGGGAAATGGTGGGTCCACTCAAGGACGTTGGGGGGAATCTATCAGTGGAGCCAAAAGAGTTAGAAGAGGTCCTAAACAAATAATTTGTGTCAGTATTCACGGAAGGGTAGGAATTGGTAGAGGATGATCTCAGGGAAGAGAGTGTTGAGTTTCTAAGCCAAGTTGCCATTAAAAAGGAAGAGATTTTGACCATCTTAAAAAAGTATTAAAGTAGATAAGTCCTCAGGTCCTGATGGGATCTATCCCAGAATATTGAGGGAGGCAAGAAAACAAATTGCTGGAGCATTGACAGACATCTTTGTGTCCTATTTGGCCAGAGGTGAGGTTCCAGAGAACTGGAGAATATCCAGTGTTGTCCCATTGTTTAAGAAGGGTTGCAGGAATAATCCAGGAAATTTTAGACCAGTGAGCCTCACGTCAGTGGAAGGGAAATTATTTGAAAAGATTCTCAGGGGCAAGATCTATACGCATTTATAAGTAAATGGAATTATTAGCGATAGTGTGGTTTTGTATGGGGTAGGTCATGCCTCACTACCTTGATTGAGTTTTTTGAGGAGATCATGAAGCTAATTGATGAGAGAAAAGTGGTTGATGCTCTCCACATGGACTTCAGTATTGGTGCAAAAAGGTGAAGCCACATGGTATTGGGGTAAGCTAGCAAGATGGATACAGAACTAACTTTGTCATAGGAGATGGAAGGTAGCAGTGGAAGGATGTTTTTTAGAATGGAGGGTTGTGACTAGTGGTGTTCCACAAGGATCAGTGTGGGACTTCTGCTGTTCATGATCTACATAAATGATTTGTAGGAAAATGTAGCTGGTCTAATTACTAAGTTTGCAGATGATACAAAGATTGGTAGAGTTGTGGATGTTGAGGAAGAGCCTGACAAATCTGCTAGAATTCCTTGAGGAAGTAAAGAGCAGGTTAGACCAAGGAGAGCCGATGGATGTTATCTACCTGGACTTCAAGAAGGCCTTTGACAAGGTGCTGCATAAAAGGCTGCTGAATAAAATAAGGGACCATGGTATTAGAGGCAAGGTGTTAGCATGGATAGAAGATTGGCTGTCTGACAGTAAATAGAGAGTGGGGATAAAAGGGCCCTTCTCAGGATGACAGCTGGTGGTGTTCCACAATGGGTCAGTGTTGGGAAGTCAGCTTTTCACTTCATACATTTATGAATCAAGGGTTACGGGGAGGATGTGGGAGAGTGGGGTTGAGAAATGTATCAGTTATGATTGAAGGGGAGGAGACTCGATGGAACGAGTAACCTAATTGCTGCTCCTACATTTTATGGTCCCATGGTCTTAGTGTCAGACAATACAACAAGATATAGATCAGTTGGAGGCATGGACAGAAAAATGGCAGATAGAGTTTAATTTAGCCAAATGTAAGGTGACGCATTTTAGAAAGTCATAAAGCTATAACACTGGGCAAGAGTGATAGCTGGGGGAAAGGCAATTACGATGAGATTAGGCAATATTTAGGGAGCATAGGATGGGGAAGGAAACTGCAGGGGATGGGCACATTAGAAATGTGGAGCTTATTCAAGGAAAAGCTCCTGTGTGTCCCAGGTAAGTATGTACCTGTCAGGCAAGGAGGAAGCTATAGAGTGCGGGAGCTGTGGTTTACGAAGGAGGTGGAATCTCTGGTCAAGAGGAAGAAGAAAGCTTATGTTAGGATGAGATGTGAAGGCTCAGTTAGGGCGCTTGAGGGCTACGAGGTAGCCAGGAAAGACCTAAAGAGAGAGCTCAGAAGAGCCAGGAGGAGACATGAGAAGTTGTTGGCGGATAGGATCAGGGTAAACCCTAAGGCTTTCTACAGCTATTTAAGGAATAAAAGAAAGTAAGATTAGGCCCAATCAAGGATAGTAGTGGTAAGTTGTGTGTGGAGTCAGATGAGATAGGGGAAGCGCTAAATGAATATTTTTCAACAGTATTCATTCTAGAAAATGACAATGTTGTCGAGAAGGATACTGAGATACAGGCTACTAGACTAGGTGGGATTGCCGTTCACAACGAAGAGGTATTAGAAACCCTTCAGAGGGTGAAGATAGATAAGTCCCCTGGGCCGGATGGGATTAATCCTCGGATCCTCTGGGAAGCCAGGGAGGAGATTGCCGAGCCTTTGGCATTGATCTTTAACTCGTCATTGTCTACAGGAATAGTGCCAGATGACTGGAGGATAGCAAATGTGGTTCCCCTGTTCAAGAAGGGGAGCAGGGACAACCCTGGTAATTATAGACCATGAGCCTTACCTCAGTTGTTGGTAAAGTGTTGGAAAAGGTTATAAGGGATAGGATTTATAATCATCTAGGAAAGAATAAATTGATTAGGGATAGTCAGCATGGTTTTGTGAAGGGAAGGTCGTGCCTCACAAACCTTATTGAGTTCTTTGAGAAGGTGACCACACAGGTAGGTGAGAGTAAACCGGTTGATGTGGTGTATATGGATTTCAGCAAGGCGTTCAATAAGGTTCCCCACAATAGGCTATTGTACAAAATGCGGAGGAATGCGATTGTGGGAGATATAGCAGTTTGGATCGGAAATTGGCTTGCTGAAAGAAGACAGAGGGTGGTAGTTGATGGGAAATGTTCATCCTGGAGACCAGTTACTAGTGGTGTACCACAAGGGTCGGTGTTGGGTCCACTGCTGTTTGTCATTTTTATAAATGACTTGGATGAGGCGTACAAGGATGGGTTAGTAAATTAGCAGACGACACTAAGGTCAGTGGAGTTGTGGATGGTGACAAAGGATGCTGTAGGTTGCAGAGAGACAGAGATAAGCTGCAGAGCTGGGCTGAGAGGTGGCAAATGGAGTTTAATGCAGACAAGTGTGATGTGATGCACTTTGGTAGGAGTAACCAAAACGCAAAGTACAGGGCTAATGGTAAGATTCTTAGTAGTGTAGATGAGCAGAGAGATCTCGGTGTCCATGTACACAGATCCTTGAAAGTTGCCACCCAGGTTGACAGGGTTGTTAAGAAGGCAGACAGTGTTTTAGCTTTTATTAATAGAGGGATCGAGTTCCGGACCAAGAGGTTATGGTGAAGCTGTACAAAACTCTGGTGTGGCCGCACTTGGAGTATTGTGTCCAGTTCTGGTCACCGCATTATAAGAAGGATGTGGAAGCTTTGGAAAGGGTGCAGAGGAGATTTACTAGGATGTTGCCTGGTATGGAGGGAAGGTCTTACAAGGAAAGGCTGAGGGACTTGATGCTGTTTTCATTAGAGAGAAGAAGGTTGAGAGGTGACTTAATTGAAACATATAAAATAATCAGAGGGTTAGATAGGTTGGATAGGGAGAGCCTTTTTCCTAGGATGGTGACGGCGAGCACGAAGGGGCATAGCTTTAAATTGAGGGGTGAAAGGTATAGGACAGATGTCAGAGGTAGTTTCTTTACTCAGAGAGTAGTAAGGGAATGGAATGCTTTGCCTGCAACGGTAGTAGATTCGCCAACTTTGGGTACATTTAAGTCGTCATTGGATAAGCATATGGGCACACATGGAATAGTGTAGGTTAGATGGGCTTGAGATCAGTATGACAGGTCGGCACAACATTGAGGGCCGAAGGGCCTGTGCTGTGCTGTAATGTTCTATGTTCTAAGTACAGGTGGAAATTGTACGGTAAAAGGTAGAACCCTTAGTGAATTGATATGCAGAGAGATCTGGGTGTACAGGTCCGCAGCTCACTGAAAGTGGCAGCGTAAGTGGATGATGTAGTAAAAGCGGTCGATGACTTTCTTGCCTTCATTGGAAGAAGCATTGACTACAAGGATTGACAAGTTATGCTGCAGTTTTTAGGCCACAATTAGAATTTTGCATACAGTTCTGGTCACCACACCACCAGAAGGGTGTGGGTGTTTTGAACAGGGTACAGCAATAGGGGGAGGGGAAGAGCTGGGCTGGTTGTGTGTTGCAGTGGGGGGAGGGGACGAACTGGGCTGGTTTTGGGATGCGGTGGGGGAAGGGGGCCCTCCCCTCACTGCACCACACAACCAGCCCAGCTCTTCCCCTCCCCCCGCTGCATCCCAAAACCAGCCCAGCCTGTCTCTGCCTCCCTAACCTGTTCTTCCTCTCACCCATCCCTTCCTCCTACCTCAAGCCGCACCTCCATTTCCTACCTACCACCTCATCCCACCTCCATGACCTGTCTGTCTTCCCTGGGCTGACCTATCCCCTCTCTACCTCCCCAACTATACTCTACTCTCCACCTATCTTCTTTTCTCTCCATCTTCGGTCCGCCTCCCCCTCTCTCCCTATTTATTCCAGAACCCTCACCCCATCTTCCTCTCTGATGAAGGGCCTAGGCCCAAAATGTCAGCTTTTGTGCTCCTGAGATGCTGCTTGGCCTGCTGTGTTCATCCAGCTCCACACTTTGTTATCTTGGATTCTCCAGCATCTGCAGTTCCCATTATCACTTGAACAAGCTGGGTTTGTTTTATGAGGTTGAGGGATGACCTGAAAGAGGTTTACAAGATTGTGAATGGCTTGGATAGAGTGGGAAGTATAAGGCCTTTTCCTAGGGTGGAGGGGTCAATTACTAGGGGTCAATCAGATTTGTCCTCGGCTGCTTTGGGAAGCGAGAAATGCAATTGCTTCGCCACTTGCAAAGATCTTTGCACCCTCGCTCTCCACTGGAGTCGTACCTGAGGACTGGAGAGAGGCAAATGTAATTCCTCTCTTCAAGAAAGGAAATAGGGAAATCCCCGGCAATTATAGACCGGTAAGTCTCACGTCTGTCGTCTGCAAGGTGTTAGAAAGGATTCTGAGGGATAAGATTTATGACCATCTGGAAGAGCATGGCTTGATCAAATACAGTCAACACGGCTTTGTGAGGGATAGGTCATGCCTTACAAACCTTATCGAGTTTTTTGAGGATGTGACTAGAAAGGTTGATGAGGGTCGAGCTGTGGATGTGGTGTATATGGACTTCAGTAAGGCATTTGATAAGGTTCCCCATGGTAGGCTCATTCAGAAGGTCAGGAGGAATGGGATACAGGGGAACTTAGCTGCTTGGATACAGAATTGGCTGGCCAACAGAAGACAGCGAGTGGTAGTAGAAGGAAAATATTCTGCCTGGAAGTCAGTGGTGAGTGGAGTTCCACAGGGCTCTGTCCTTGGGCCTCTACTGTTTGTAGTTTTTATTAATGACTTGGACGAGGGAATTGAAGGATGGGTCAGCAAGTTTGCAGACGACACAAAGGTCGGAGGTGTCGTTGACAGTGTCGAGGGCTGTTGTAGGCTGCAGCGGGACATTGACAGGATGCAGAGATGGGCTGAGAGGTGGCAGATGGAGTTCAACCTGGATAAATGCGAGGTGATGCATTTTGGAAGGTCGAATTTGAAAGCTGAGTACAGGATTAAGGATAGGATTCTTGGCAGCGTGGAGGAACAGAGGGATCTTGGTGTGCAGATACATAGATCCCTTAAAATGGCCACCCAAGTGGACAGGGTTGTTAAGAAAGCATATGGTGTTTTGGCTTTCATTAACAGGGGGATTGAGTTTAAGAGTCGTGAGATCTTGTTGCAGCTCTATAAAACTTTGGTTAGACCGCACTTGGAATACTGCGTCCAGTTCTGGGAGCCCTATTAGAGGAAAGATGTGGATGCTTTGGAGAGGGTTCAGAGGAGGTTTACCAGGATGCTGCCTGGACTGGAGGGCTTACCTTATGAAGAGAGGTTGACTGAGCTCGGTCTCTTTTCATTGGAGAAAAGGAGGAGGAGAGGGGACCTAATTGAGGTATACAAGATAATGAGAGGCATAGATAGAGTTGATAGCCAGAGACTATTTCCCAGGGCAGAAATGGCTAGCACGAGGGGTCATAGTTTTAAGCTGGTTGGTGGAAAGTATAGAGGGGATGTCAGAGGCAGGTTCTTTACGCAGAGAGTTGTGAGAGCATGGAATGCGTTGCCAGCAGCAGTTGTGGAAGCAAGGTCATTGGGGTCATTTAAGAGACTGCTGGGCATGTATATGGTCACAGAAATTTGAGGGTGCATACATGAGGATCAATGGTCGGCACAACATTGTGGGCTGAAGGGCCTGTTCTGTGCTGTACTGTTCTATGTTCTATGTTCTATGTTCTAATTACTAGGGTCAAAGTGCAAGCGAGGAAGTTTAAAAGAAATGTGTGAAGTAAGTTTTTCACACAAAGGGTGATGAGTGCCTGGAACACGCTGCCAGATGAGGCGGTGGAAGCAGACACATTGGCATCATTTAAGAAACACCTGGGCGAATGCATGAATTGGAAGGGAATAGAGGGATAGGGATCCTGTAAGTGAAGACAATTTTAGTACAGAAGGCAAAATGTGTCAGTGCAGACTTGGAGAACCAAAAGACCTTATCCTGTGGTGTATTGTGCTTTGCTCTGAATGAGTGCTTTCTCACTGTTACAGACAGATAGATAGTTATGTGCAGAGCTGTGAGTTAGCATTAAAGAAACAAAATTGAAGAAGAAACAAGCTGTCCACACTTCAAACACTGGTTTAGCGAAAACAACTACAGCTCTTTTCCCAACCCTATGAATATCACGGGATATGAAACAACACTGGAATATCTTCCATGCAACAATGATAGACTTTTAAAACAGCAACAAATTTGTTGAGCAAGCCAGAACAGTTACAATTAATCTCAGTCGGGAAGAAATTACTCCAAAATATATTTCCATCTCAGTCTCACAGAAGAGCAAAAAATGCATATGGAAAAAGAATTGCAAAAGCTTTGAAGTCAACCTTGCAAACCCATAACCACTTCCATGCAGAAGGACAAGGGCAGCAGATACATTGGAACACCACCGCCTGCAAATTCCCTTCCAAACCATTCAGTATCCTGGTTTGGGAATATATCACTGTTTCTTCACTGTTGTTTGGTTAAAGTCTTGTAATTTCCTTCCTAAGGATATTGTGAGACAACCTACAGCACATGGACTGTAACGGTTCAAGAAGGCAGCTCACCACCATCATTTCAGTGGTGAGTGAGGTTCCACAGGGCTCTGTCCTTAGGCCTCTACTGTTTGTAATTTTTATTAATGACTTGGATGAGGGGATGGAAGGATGGGTTAGCAAGTTTGCAGACGACACAAAGGTCGGAGGTGTCGTTGACAGTATAGAGGGCTGTTGTAGGCTGCAGCGGGACATTGACAGGATGCAGAGATGGGCTGAGAGGTGGCAGATGGAGTTCAACCTGGATAAATGTGAGGTGATGCATCTTGGAAAGTCGAATTTGAAAGCTGAGTACAGGATTAAGGATAGGATTCTTGGCAGCGTGGAGGAACAGAGGGATCTTGGTGTGCAGATACATAGATCCCTTAAAATGGCCACCCAAGTGGACAGGGTTGTTAAGAAAGCATATGGTGTTTTGGCTTTCATTAACAGGGGGATTGAGTTTAAGAGCCGTGAGATCTTGTTGCAGCTCTATAAAACTTTGGTTAGACCGCACTTGGAATACTGCGTCCAGTTCTGGTCGCCGTAGTATAGGAAAGATGTGGATGCTTTGGAGAGGGTTCAGAGGAGGTTTACCAGGATGCTGCCTGGACTGGAGGGCTTATCTTATGAAGAGAGGGTGACTGATCTTGGACTCTTTTCATTGGAGAAAAGGAGGAGGAGTGGGGACCTAATTGAGGTATACAAGATAATGAGAGGCATAGATAGAGTTGATAGCCAGAGACTATTTCCCAGGGCAGAAATGGCTAGCACGAGGGGTCATAGTTTTAAGCTGGTTGGAGGAAAGTATAGAGGGGATGTCAGAGGCAGGTTCTTTACGCAGAGAGTTGTGAGAGCATGGTATGCGTTGCCAGCAGCAGTTGTGGAAGCAAGGTCATTGGGGTCATTTAAGAGACTGCTGGACATGCGTATGGTCACAGAAATTTGAGGGTGCATACATGAGGATCAATGGTCGGCACAACATTGTGGGCTGAAGGTCCTGATCTGTGCTGTTCTGTTCTATGTTCTATGTTCTATGTTATTTCCAGTACAACATAAGGACAGACAATAAATGCTGGCCAGCCCATGCTCATGCCCCATAAGTGAATGGTGAAAACTCCTCACACAAAAAATGAAGAAGGCAAGTACAGAATGAGGAAAGCAGGTTTCTTACTGCAAGATGCTTAATCATTTTGCAGACAAGTGTCTGTATTAAAGAAACCATAGGAAGGAGGTAGAGATGACAACTGGTGAAGATATCAGCTGAAGATTGCGACAAATACACCATATACCAGTTGGTTCAGTCACGTGGATTGGTGAGGCATGGTTTACGGCTTTTGGAGTGAGGACTGCAAAAGTCAAACATAAGGTTACTCAAAATGTCAAATAGACATAGCTGCATCATGCAATATTGTGACCTTCGAAGACCTATGCAAAGTGGCTCAACATAGTATTCAAAATGAAGACCTCAAAAGTGAGTCTAAGGCTGTCTAATGATCCCATAGGTGTACTGAAAGTTCAGATTACTCTGCAATCCCATTGCAATGAATGAGGAGCAGGAGGTTCCAGATCATTGATGGCCATTCATTTCAACCTGAGCCTGTTTGGACAGGAAGCCCTCAATGCGCTGAAAGACATTTGCTACGTGCCACAACACACTAAACTATTGACTCTGGAATAGATCCACAATGATCAGTTAACAGGGTTAGAACTTTTTCCAAAAAAAAAACCATGTGGGTGTAGATGAGATTGTAAAACCAATTAAATATCTGCAGAGTAAAGTTCCTATTCTATTGCACTCAAATCCAGCGTGGAAGATGAGATACAAGAGCAGGAAGAGAAGGGGATAGTGAAGGAAGTGACAGCTCCTACAGAATGGATTAGTCATGATAGCAATGTAACGGCCTGGAAAACCAAGAGCATGCATTGACCCAAAGAATCAAGGCATACCCCTGAAGAGATGTCACCAACCCTTGCAAAACGCTGAAGGAATTTTGCCACAACTTGCAAAAGTACAAATCTTTACTACTCTAAATATGAAGGATGGTTATGAGAAAGTGAAGATGGATGAAAACAATAGCTTTCCAACCATATTCTGAACACCCTTCAAGATGTATAAATAGCCATATATGCTGTTTGGCATTCCTATTGCTCCAGAAGAATATCAACACTGACAAATGAAAAAGTGTGTAATTTTCCAGGAATGGGGGCTGTAGTGAATGATCTGTTAGTTCACTGATATGGAGACTCAATGGAAGAAGCAATTGCTGACCACAATTAAAATCCAGTGGGAACATTCACCAGCGCTCACCAGAAGAACCCAAAGTTGAACAAGAAAACATCTTCCATTAGGGATGTAAAAAGTCAAGTTCATAGGTCATGCACTGACAATTAGAAACCTTTGTGTGGGTCCCAAAGGCAACAGATGTAAAAGCAGAGCAATAGTTTGTTGGGTTCAACAACAGCTTAGTAAAATTCTTGTCCAATTTGTCACTAAGCGTGTGAGCTATTACACCAACTCACCATCAAGGGTGTGCAGTGTGATTGGGCCATGGAACACAAAGTAACATTCACTAAAATCAAGGAATTAGTGAAAGCAAGGGTTGTGGTGAAATACTATGAATTAGGTGATGATGACATTTGATGTAGCGTGCTGACAGCAAGGTAGGACGTGAAGCAACTCTGATGTTGCAAGAACAAACAATTGCACTTGCCACCTCAATGGAAAGATGCAGCGCTCACATTGAGAATGAGTGCCTCACCACTGTCTTTGCTTGTTAAACAATTTTGTGAATATCTACCTGAAAGAGACGACGTGACAGAAGAATCCAACCACAAGCCTCTTCAGAGCATTTTTCTCAAGCTGCTATCCTCTGCTCCAAGATAACAAGGTGTGGAGTTGGATGAACCCTGGGTCTAGGCCCAAAACATCAGCTTTCCTGCTGTTAAGATGCTGCTTGGCCCCGCTGTGTTCATTCAGCTCCATACCTTGTTATCTCGGATTCTCCAGATCTGCAGCTCCTATTATCTCTGGTACAATTTTACCCTCTGCTCGAAGATGTCTTCTGTTACAGAGATACCATCAGGATGTGATGACTGATCAAGGCAAACAGATTTTAATTGCAGACGCGTTGTCAACAGCAGCCCACCCAATGATGAAAGTGGAGGATGTTATGACAGCAGAGTGTGAAATCTTCCTGATCCAATATGAAGTAACACTCATCTTGCTCTGGGAATCATAAATCCAGCAGAGACATTGAATATGACATCCATTCACCTTGTTCAAATAAAGCGAGCTACACAATATAGTGTAAATCAAAACATTGCAAATGTGATGGAGAGCTGCTCTGAAAGCATCAAGGGCATACCTGCTTCTTCAAGAATACGTTGGACATAGACAGATGAATTGACACGCCAGGATATCACATCATGTAAAGGAAATACAGTCATCATTCTTAAGGAGTGAGAAGGGAGACATTGAAGTGCATCTGCGAAAGTCACCAAGGAATTGAGTTGAGTCAGAGAAAGGGAAGTCATGTGATCATTGATTTCATTGGATTGATGGACGGCAGAACACATCAACCAATGTAGTGTTTATAATGAATACCAAGCTAAGCCAGCTAAAGAGCCACTGATGGCATATGACATCCCAGGCAAATCATGAATAAAGCTGGAATAGATCTCTTCTCACTTGCAGGATCTGATTACATTGTTGCCGTGGGCTACTATCCTGACTACTGGGGGTGGACCAGCTGACTTCAATGCCTTCCACTGAGATGGTCGAATGCCAAAACACATACTTTAGCCATTATGGCATTCCTGACATTGCCTTGGGCAACAATTGTCCTCAGTTCATGAATGAAGAATTCGCCTATTACGCAAATGATTGGAAAATTCAACATGGCACCCAGAGCTGCATTATACCTGTTGTGTTGTTCCTGTGGCACATTTTTGCCATAATTGATGCCTTTTCTCACTCTCCTTGTACATATTACTCTAGGTTGTCCCAAGAGTCATAGTTGCAGAGCTCTACAGCACAGAGAATGGCATTTTAGCACATTGAGTCTGCTCTGATTAAAAACAAGCACCTAACCAGTGTGATTCCATTTCCCAGCACTTGGTTCACTGCCTTGACATCGCAAATGCACACCAAAATACTTAGTAAATGTTATGACGGTTGTTGCCTACGTCACCCTTATAGACAGTGTGTTCCAAATTCCCACATCACATCTCCTCTAAAAGTCCTGCTCTTTACCTGAAAACTGTGTTTGGTCTCTCCACCAAGGAGAAAATTTCCTTCCTGTCTACCTTGTTTGTGCCGCTCATTGTTTTACACATCTCATTCAAGTTCCCCCCACATTAAACAACCTCAGTGAGTCCTATTTCTCTCATAACTGAAACTCTCCAGCCCAATTGCTAGCAAATATCCCCTGCCCCCCTCTCTTGTGCTATCACCTCCATCCTATAATGTTGTTCCAGAACTGCACACAATACTCAGGCCGAATCAACATTTTCCACAGCTCCAGTAAAACTTCCATGTTCTTAAATTCTATGCACCAACTGATGAAGGCAAGTATCCCATTGGCCTCCATAATCACTTCATCCACCAGCCCCTCAAGAGATCTGTGAAAAAGTACTCCAAGATCCTTCTAATGCTTAGTGCTTCCCAGGATCGTACCATTCATCAAATAATCCCTTATTTTGTTTGCTTTGTCCAAATGCATCATGCCTCACTTATCCAAATTGAATGCCGTTCAACATTAAACAGGCCACCTGACCAGCTCATCTATACCCTCCTGCCACATAAGGCTACCTCCTTACATTTATCATCCACCAATTTTCATATCATCCATGAACTTACTAATCAACCCTCCTACATTCAAGTCTAAATCATTGATATATACCACAACCAGCAAAGGCCCCAATGCTGATCAATGCTGAACACACTGGAGACAGGCTTCCAGTCGCAAAACATCCCTCGCCCCTAACCCTCTGCTTCATGCCGTTAGCCAATTCTGGATCCATTTTGCCAAATTCCATTAGTTCCCACGGTGTCTTAGCTTTGTTATCAGTCTTCCATGTGGGACTTTATCAAAAGACTTGTTGAGGTCCAAATAGACTGCATCAAAAGCATTGCACTTATCTAAATAATTGGTCACTTAGAATAAAGGATACAAAACAAAGAACAATAAAGCACAGGATCAGGCCCTTCCACACTAAAACTGTCTTCACTTACAGGGTTTGCATCCCTGTATTACCTTTCTATTCATCTATTCGTCCAGGTGTTTCTTGAATGTTGCTATTGTATCTGCTTCCACTACCTCCCCTGGCAGCGCGTTGTAGGCACTCACCACCCTTTATGCAAAAGACTTGCCTCACACATCTCTTTAAAACTTCCTCCCTCATACCGTGGACCTGTCTCCCCTAGTAATTGACCCCTTCACCCTGGGAAAAGGCCTCATACTTTTCCATCTATCCATGCTATTCAAAATTCTACAAAACTTCTTTGATGTCACCTCTCAACCTCCTGTGTTCCAGTGGAGACAAGTTGCCACTTCTTTGAAAAATTCAATCAAATTTTTCTGGCACGGCCTCCTTTTAACAAAGTCATGCTGACTGTTCTTAACTAATCCCTGCCTCTACAAGTATAGATTAATTCTGTCCCTCACAAATGTTTTCTCCACCACTGAGATTAGCTTGATTGGCCTGTAGTATCCAAGACCTTAAATTCTGCTTTGCCCCTGTCTCTCTTATCTTGCTTCATTTGCTAGCATCCTGATTTGGGAGAAATGCAATGTGAAGTTATATTCTGTTTTGAAGCAGTCTGCCAGTCTATATTTTGCTCTCCCTAATTCTCTCTTCCGTCCTGTCCTGGCGATATATAATTGACACATTCTCACATGTTACAGTCAGCCGATGGTATCTCATAATTGTGGCCATCTTTCACGTCTAAGACTTAGTCTGACAGTTGGCAGGCAAGCAGAATGTATACAACATCGTAAGCAGTCCCTGTCATGTTTGCCTGTTTTCCGCACATTTATCTGCACAATAATTTGGAGTATGAAGATTGGAATCATTCGCCCTTTTCTGTATTTCCCTCCACAACAAGATGTAAACAAGCCATCCAACTGGACTGTGTATCATTGAGTTAATGTCTTGACTTTGATGCAAATTTGGTTCGTGATTACTGATCCTTTGCCCCTTGCCAAAGTATCTCCACCCTGCTATATCTTCCACTTCTTGCCACTTTCAATCCGCCCTAATATCGCTACTTTCCCCAAGTTGTAACCACCTCTCTGGCAGTTTTACCATTGTATGTTATCTGGTGGAATATTATTGTATGTGGTACAGTGCCTCATGACCCAACCCTTATTATCACCTCCATCCTCAAAATTGCCACCATTCGCTACTGTGCATTTATTATTCTCTTTTCTTTTTAGCTTCCCTCAGCTATAGACACAGTTGACCACACTGTCCATCTTAAATGAATCTCCTATGTTGCACAGTTTGGCCAGATTGTTAGCAATCTAATTGATGTTCATCAAATTATCTCACCGAAGGGCTTTTCTCCACAAATTTCTGTTTGCCACTTCCATCGTATCAACTCTTGACCTTCTTACCTTTCTGAGCTACAGGCTGTCCCCTGTGCTTTCTGCACCTTCAGAATGCTAAACTATGCAGGAGTGGGGCTGTAATAACAAGAAATTCCTCACACTTGGGAAATAATGTTTTACCTGAACATGTTACAACAGAGCTTGATTTGAACTTTACTGTCTGATAGATGGGAAATCAAAATCCTTCTGCCATCCAGCTTTCTGAAAGACTATCCAGAAGTTGCTCTATTATGTATGGGTCCAATGGATGTGGACCCAAGGCAGGCATATGGAGCAAGGCCACAGGTCAGCCATGATCCTATTGAGTGGTAGACCAGGCTTGAGGGGCTGAATGGCCTACGTCTGTTCCAATGTCTTTAAAGTCCTATAAAATATAGGCAAGTACATAAGAACATAAGAACTAGGAGCAGGAGTAGGCCATTTGGCCCCTTGAGCCCGCCCCACCATTTAAAAAGATCATGGCTGACCTTTTTGAGACTCAGCTCCACTTTCCCGCCCACTCACCATAACCCTTAATTCCTGTACTGTTCAAAAATTTATCTAGCCGTGCTTTAAGAAAATTCAGTGAGGTAGCTTCAACCACTTCACTGGGCAGGGAATTCCACAGATTCACAACCCTTTGGGTGAAGAAGTTCCTCCTGACCTCAGTCCGACATCTGCTTCCCTTTATTTTGAGGCGATGCCCTCCAGTCCTAGTTTCACCTGCTAGTGGAAAAAACCTCCCTGCCTCCACCTTATCTATTTCCTTCATAACCTTATATGTTTCTATAAGATCTTCCCTCATTCTTCTGAATTCCAATGAGTATATCCCCGGTCTACTCAGCCTCTCCTCATAATCCAACCCTCTCAACTCTGGAATCACCCGAGTGAATCTCCTCTGCACCCTCTCCAGTGCTAGTATATCTCTTCTCAAGTAAGGAGACCAAAACTGCACACAGTACTCCAGGTGTGGCCTCACCAGGACCCTGTACCGCTGCAGCACAGCCTCCTTGTTTTTAAACTCCATCCCTCTAAAAAAGACCAGACAATATTCCACTTGCCTTTTTAATTACCTGCTGCACCTGCAATCCTACTTCTAGTGATTTCTGCACAAGAGCAGCCAAATCCCTTTGCCCAGCAGCATGCTGCACCTTTTTTACCATTTAAAACACAGTGCATCTTCCTGTTATTCCTACCAAAATGGATGATCTCACACTTATAAACATTGTACTCCATCTGCCAGACCTTTTCCCACTCACTTAGACTATCTATATCCCTCTGCAGACTTTCAGGGCCTTCTGCACACTTTGCTCTACCACTCACCTTAGTGTCATCTGCAAATTTTGACACGCCACACTTAGTCTCCAACTCCAAATCATCTAAGTAAATTGTAAACAAATGAGGTCCCAACATCGATCCCTGAGGCACACCAGTAGCCACTGACTGCCAACCAGAAAAACACCCATTTACCCCTATTCTTTGCTTTCTACTGGTCAACCAAATCCTCTATCCATGCCAATACATTACCTGTAATACTGTGCAACTTTATCTTATGTAGCAGCCTTTGGTGTGGCACCTTGTCAAATGTCTTCTGGAAATCCAAGTACAGCACCATGCAAGTAATGTCCTCAAAGGATTCCACCAGATTAGTTAAACATGACCTACCCTTCATGAACCCATGCTGGGTGTTTCCAATGGGACAATTTACATCCAGATGTCTTGCTATTTCTTCCTTAATGATAGATTCAAGCATTTCCCCCCCTACCAAAGGTAAGCTAACTGGGCCATAGTTACTCGCTTTTTGTCTACTTCCTTTTTTAAACAGCAGCATCACATTGGCTGCTTTCCAATCTGTGAGAACCACCGCAGAAACCATTGAATTCTGTTAAATTACCTGGTCTTCTGGGATCTAATAGGAAAATGATTTTTTATAAAGGTTCTATTTCAATCCTCAACTGTTATCTGCATTTCTGTTCCATTCTTCATCTTAGTACAACCATTACTCCTTTTCCTATCACACATAATAAGATTCATTTGAATAGTGCCAAGAAATTAAAGTCTGTCGCTTACTCCGGAACAACTTGGAAGGAAGGCAAATATTTAAAACATAAGCAATAAAATACAGTTTTGAATCGTATCTTAATGTGTTAGCTCCCATAAGTAAAATGCATTAATTCGAATTAATTTTAACTTTTGATTAATCTACTGAATATTGCACTTCTTGGATTGATGTTAACTTTAGTGTGTTTATGAATCCTTAAGGGAACAGGGCAGGTATTTAAGAAGGCGAATGGAATATTTGCTTTTATTCGTCAAAGCATTGAATAAAAAAGCAGAGTTTATGATGGAGCTGTGTATAACATTATGTGGGTCACAGCTGGAGTACTGTGTGCAGTTTTGATCTCCACACCAGAGGAAGGACATGTTTGCACCGGTGATGGTGCAGAAGTGTTTCACCAAGGTGTTACCTGGATTGGATGAAATCAGCCATGAAGAATGGCGAGAACTGAGAAGGCTGAGCAGAGGATCTGACTCAGATGTGTACATTTCTGAGGGGCAAGGGCAGGGCATATCGAGAAAATCCTTGCTCCTAACTTAAAAAGCCAATAGCAGAGGACAGAGCTATAATGTAAAATGCAGGAGGTTTAAAGGGAATTTGAGGAAAGTTTTTTTTTTCATCCAGAAGGCTGTGGTTATCTGGAACTCGCTGTCCAAAAGACTTTTTGAGGCTAGAACTCTCAAAATATTTAAGAACTACTCATAGGAGCTCTTCAAACACTACAGCATAAAAGCGACGTACCAAGTCCTGGAAAATGGGATTAGAAAAGGTAGATGCTCATGACTGCCATGGACACAATGAATTGAAGGATCTCTTTCAATGCTATTAAAATATGACTCTAGCATTCGTTAATAGAGGGATTGAGTTCAAGAGCTGTGAAGTTATACTCCAGCTATACAAAGCCCTGATTCGGCCACATGTGGAGTAGTCTGTCCTGTTCTGATCGCCTCATTACAGGAAAGGCATGGAAGCATTGGAAAGAGTGCAGAGGAGACTTACCAGGATGTTGCTTGGGATGGAGGGAAGGTCTTATGAGGAAAGGTTGAGAGAGCAAGGGATTTTCTCTTTAGAACGATGAAGGATGAGAGGTGAATTGATAGAGGCATATAAAATGATCAGAGGTATAGATAGAGTGGATAGCCAGAGTCTTTTTCCTAGGCTGGAGGTAGCTATTACGGGGCGGGGGGGGGGCATAGTTTTAAAGTGAGTGGAGGTAGATTTAGGGGAGACGTCAGAGGTAGATTCTTTACTCAGAGAGTGGTCGGGGCGTGGAATGCATTGCCAGAGAGGGTAGTGGAGTCGGCCTCATTAGGGGCATTTAAGCAGTTATCACATAGGCACGTGGATGATCGTATAAGATAGGGATGGAAGTTAGATAGACCTTAGGTTTTGGGTAAAAGCTCAGCACAACATTGTGGGCTGAAGGGCTTGTACTGTGCTGTACTGTTCTATGGTCCATGATTCTAACTCATTTGGTAGAACTCTAGTTTCTGATTCACAATGTTCTGGTTCCAGTGTATTGTTTGAGCACAATACTCAAGGATGTGAGGGAGTGAAATGCTGACAGAGTTCCAGCTTTCAGATGACATGTCAATCTGATTCCATCTGAGTGTCTGATTAGATTTAAAACGTGTGCACTATCAGGGTCATTTGAAGCAGTCTCTGATGTCATGGCCAGTGTTTCTCCCTCAATCAACATCGCAACAAAAAACAGACTATCTGGTTATTATCTCATTGTTAGTTTTGGGATCTTTCCTGTGTTCAACGTTCTGTTGCATTTTCTGTGTTACTAGACGTGTAAAGGCCTTAATTGGTTATAAAGTGCACTGGGACATTCTGAGGTCATGAAGGTGGTACATAAACACAGGGGTTTTGTTCAGCAGGATCTGCAGGATTTTCAATCCCATCACCAAAGCTGTTGTCAGGAACCATATCTTCATTGATTACTTGGAGACTGTAAGGAATGCTGATGCTGGAAGCTAGACTCAATAAATGTAGAGCTGGAAAAGCACAGCGGATCAGATAGCATCAGAGGAGCAGAAAAGTCAACGCCTTGAGCCAAAACCCTTCAGGTCCTGACAAAAGGTTTTGACCCGAAATGTTGACTTTCCTTCTCATCAGACCTGCCGTGCTTTTCCAGCTCCACATTTACTGACTCTTCACTGTTTACAGCAGCTTCACAACTGCACAAACTGACCAGAAATGGGAATTCTCCTGTTGATAGAGTGGAGATGGAAGGTGAGCAGCTGATCCTCCCTCAACCCAATCCAGCCCAGTCTCTTACACAAGCTTCATCCCACCTAAGTCTGAAGGGTTCGGACTGTGGCAAAGTTCTTCACTTTTATTTTGAGCACAAGTGTTCCCCTCACTCGCATGGAGATCCGCTTCAGAGAGCCACGAGCCACTTAGTAGTACCACCAACGTGGAAATAGGAGCCTTTCCCTAATTGATTGATTGAATCATTTGTTGTCACCTGTAATCAATACAAAATGCACTGAAAAGTTTGTACCATCGTCGTGTGTAGGCACCACTCATATTAACTTAGAATAAAATTTAAATAAAAAAAGATAAAGGGTCCAACTCTTTCTTGTCTGATACCAAAGTCCAACTCCAGGCGTCCCAGCTCACAGCATGCCACAACCAGGTGCCCACTCTGGGATACACCAGCCCACACCATGCTGCCATCCCATGAACCTTTAGCGTGATGATCTGCTGGTCTTCCCCCCTCAACCTGCCCCTGAACTCCAGCCAAACCCAAGGCCAGGTAGGCACTACAATTGAAGATCTCAGTTACGTCTTTGACCTCACCAGCACCACACACAAAAAAAAACAGTGCAGACAGGTTATGTTGGAGTGGGGGTGGAGGGGTGACAGATGGGAAGGGGGACACCCCTTTTTTATGGGTATCCCTCCACCTCCAAACTTCCTAAATATTCACATTGCTTTGCTGAAGGCTTAGTTGGAGGACACTGGTGAGGCTTCTATTGGAGTACTGCATGCAGTTCTGTTTGCCCTGTTATAGGAAGCATATTGTTAAACTGGAGAGGCTTTAGGAATGATTTACCAGGGAGTTGGCAGGAATTGAGGGTTTGAGTTATAAAACCTGGCTGGATAGGCTGGAACTTTTTCACTGTAGCATAGGAGGTTAAAAGGTGGCATTGCAGAGGTTTATAAAATCCTGGAGGCTAGAGATAAAGTGAAAGGCAAGTGCCTCTTTTTTTTTAGATTACCTACAGTGTGGAAACAGGCCCTTTGGCCCAACAAGCCCACACCGCCACTTGAAGCATCCCACCCAGACCCATCCTCCTATAACCCACACACCCCTGAACACAATGGGCAATTTAGCATGGCCGATCCACCTAACCTGCACATCTTTGGACTGTGGGAGGAAACCGGAGCACCCGGAGGAAACCCACACAGATACGGGGAGAATGTACAAACTCCACACAGATAGTCACCCAAGGCTGGAATCGAACCCGGGTCCCTGGCGCTGTGAGGCTGTAGTGCTAACCATTGAGCCACCGTGCTGCCCCTTTCTTCTCAAGGATGAGAGATTTTAAGACAAGGAGACATTTTTAAGATGATTGAAGAAAGATTTTAAAAAGATATGAGAGGAAACATTTTTACACAGACAGTGATTTGTGCACGGAAGTGTTAGATGTGAATACTGTTAGAACAGTTCAAAGACATTAGGTGAGTACATGAATAAGAAATATTTGGAAGGATATACGCTTAGTGCAGGCAGGTAGAAATTCTTTAGAGATAATGGGAACTGCAGATGCTGGAGAATCCAAGATAATAAAATGTGAGGCTGGATGAACACAGCAGGCCCAGCAGCATCTCAGGAGCACAAAAGCTGACGTTTCGGGCCTAGACCCTTCATCAGAGAGGGGGATGGGGTGAGGGTTCTGGAATAAATAGGGAGAGAGGGGAGGCGGACCGAAGATGGAGAGAAAAGAAGATAGGTGGAGAGAGTATAGGTGTGGAGGTAGGGAGGGGATAGGTCAGTCCAGGGAAGACAGACAGGTCAAGGAGGTGGGATGAGGTTAGTAGGTAGGAGATGGGGGTGCGGCTTGGGGTGGGAGGAAGGGATGGGTGAGAGGAAGAACAGGTTAGGGAGGCAGAGACAGGTTGGACTGGTTTTGGGATGCAGTGGGTGGAGGGGAAGAGCTGGGCTGGTTGTGTGGTGCAGTGGGGGGAGGGGACGAACTGGGCTGGTTTAGGGATGCGGTGGGGCAAGGGGAGATTTTGAAGCTGGTGAAGTCCACATTGATACCATTAGGCTGCAGGGTTCCCAAGCGGAATATGAGTTGCTGTTCCTGCAACCTTCGGGTGGCATCATTGTGGCACTGCAGGAGGCCCATGATGGACATGTCATCTAAAGAATGGGAGGGGGAGTGGAAATGGTTTGCGACTGGGAGGTGCAGTTGTTTGTTGCGAACTGAGCGGAGGTGTTCTGCATTGGGATAATGGTGGGCATGGACTAGATGGACCGAAGGGTCTGTTTCCATGCTGTATGACTCAGTAGTTGCTGTTCCTGCAATTGAAAAATGCTTCAGCTATATTGGGACTTTCTGAGTTTGAAGGTTGGGTTGGGGGCATGTGGTGGCGGTGGGGGCATGCTGGAAATGAAAGTCATTTCTTGGCTTGACTTCAGCAATCCTTCATCACTTGAATCGTTGAGCTTCATGGAGCTGCATTTGCTGTCATAATGATTTGCCTCATCAAATTTGTGCTGAAGGTGTTGCGCATTAAACAGATGTTACCTGATGTGAAATGTGCGTGCAGTGGAGTTGAGTCAGCAGGGACAAAAAACTGATGACTCTCAGCCTTTCAACAATATCCTGCAGAGATTTTCTTTATTCCCATCACCGAAACTCAAAAAAACTACATCATGATAGCTGAGTTGTAGCAGATCTGTTGGTTGAATTCTTCAGTGCAAAATTACAAAGCTTCTGACAGCTTTTTAAATCTTTCAAAAGTCTTTATAGATAAAGATCAGCCACCAGTCATGCCATGTTTCTCACTGTTTTACTGCTCTCTCAGCCTAACTCCATTAACCTACATTGGCTCATTTCTTTTAGAAATCACATTAGTGCACTCACTTAACTCTTGGTGGCAATTTAAATTTCACCCTACAAAGTACAACCAGCATATCAGAAGGTCAGGAGGAATGGGATACAGGGGAACTTAGCTGCTTGGATACAGAATTGGCTGGCCGACAGAAGACAGCGAGTGGTAGTAGAAGGAAAATATTCTGCCTGGAAGTCAGTGGTGAGTGGAGTTCCACAGGGCTCTGTCCTTGGGCCTCCACTGTTTGTAATTTTTATTAATGACTTTGACGAGGGAATTGAAGGATGGGTCAGCAAGTTTGCAGACGACACAAAGGTCGGAGGTGTCGTTGACAGTGTCGAGGGCTGTTGTAGGCTGCAGCGGGACATTGACAGGATGCAGAGATGGGCTGGGAGGTGGCAGATGGAGTTCAACCTGGATAAATGCGAGGTGATGCATTTTGGAAGGTCGAATTTGAAAGCTGAGTACAGGATTAAGGATAGGATTCTTGGCAGCGTGGAGGAACAGAGGGATCTTGGTGTGCAGATACATAGATCCCTTAAAATGGCCACCCAAGTGGACAGGGTTGTTAAGAAAGCATATGGTGTTTTGGCTTTCATTAACAGGGGGATTGAGTTTAAGAGTCGTGAGATCTTGTTGCAGCTCTATAAAACTTTGGTTAGACCGCACTTGGAATACTGCGTCCAGTTCTGGGCGCCCTATTATAGGACAGATGTGGATGCTTTGGAGAGGGTTCAGAGGAGGTTTACCAGGATGCTGCCTGGACTGGAGGGCTTATCTTATGAAGAGAGGTTGACTGAGCTCGGTCTCTTTTCATTGGAGAAAAGGAGGAGGAGAGGGGACCTAATTGAGGTATACAAGATAATGAGAGGCATAGATAGAGTTGATAGTCAGAGACTATTTCCCAGGGCAGAAATGGCTAGCACGAGGGGTCATAGTTTTAAGCTGGTTGGTGGAAAGTATAGAGGGGATGTCAGAGGCAGGTTCTTTACGCAGAGAGTTGTGAGAGCATGGAATGTGTTGCCAGCAGCAGTTGTGGAAGCAAGGTCATTGGGGTCATTTAAGAGACTGCTGGACATGTATATGGTCACAGAAATTTGAGGGTGCATACGTGAGGATCAATGGTCGGCACAACATTGTGGGCTGAAGGGCCTGTTCTGTGCTGTACTGTTCTATGTTCTATGTTCTATGTTCTAAAGGCAGAAACCAGGGCCATTTTTTTGTATTCATTTATGCAACATGGGTAATGTTCGCTGAGCCAGAATTTATTGCCCACCCCTAGTTGCCCCTTGAGAACGTGGTGGTGAGCTGCCTTCTTGAACCGCTGCAGTCCATGTGCTGACCCACAATGCCCTTAGAGAGGGAATTCTAGGATTTTGACCTAAGGAGAGTGAAGGAACACCAATAACAGCTAGCCAACTCTACGGATGTTTTTGCAACCTAATGCAAAAAACAAAATGTAGATGAGGGGTTCAATACATGAATTTGTAAATTACAAACTCTACCAGTAAAGATGCATGGGATCATATGGTACTACAATGTAAAGCTTCTGTCTAACAATGTAAATAGGTCATAAAATGTTGAATAAATAGTTATCTTAGAATCCAGCAACCTCTCTGAAGTATTCATCTAACTTCCTCCATGACTATGACCACAACAACAGAGATTAAAACAATTGAAAACTAACTAATTAGGTGATGAATGACGTCTAAAGAATCAAAACATTGTAGAGTCATCACTGGCAATTAAAGAGTTATAGAGTCTCACCTCCCCCACATGCTACCAAAACCTGCTTCTTTCCCTCTCTGTCCCTTTCTCTGTTTTCTGCTCCAAGTCTATTGTACCTCCTCCAACTCTCAACTCTCTCTGTCTCCCTTCCACTTTGCCCCACATTCAAGCGCTACTCAAGTTCATCAATACCCCCTCTCCCTTTCCTTCTCCCTCTCTCTCACCAATCTCTCCCATCTCCCTTTCATCCCCTCAATCTCTTCTACCCCAGCTTCCTGACTTCCCACATCTTGTTTCTCTCTTTCGCCCAATTATCATTCCCTCTCACAATGTCTCCCATCTTGCCCAATCTGTCCTATATCTCCCCCATTCTTCTTAACCCTCTCCCTATCCACTCTCTCTTTTGCCTATTCCTCCTTATTTCACCTCATTTCTTTTCTATCTCCTGGTCTGCTCTCCTCCTTTCCCCAATTTCCTATTCTGTCCTCTCTTTCTCCAATACCTCTTCCTCTATTCCCTCATTTCCTTTCCTCTCTCCTCCACAGTCTCCATGCTCCAATCGACCCTCACTTATACCTCCTTCCCACTGCACCCCATCTTTCACACCACCCTCTTCATCCATACCCAACTCCCTGTCCATACCCACTCATCCCAACCCCCAGCTCATTGTCCCCTTCCCCTCTCCCCACCAACCCTCAGCCCTTTCCACCCACAGCCCACCTGCTTTTACCCCATGCTTCCGCCCCTCCCTGATCCCAATACTTGCAGACCCCAGAAATGTCCTTCCCACCACTCACCTCTACATCACCATCACCCTCCACCAACGCAACTCCCACCTTGGTCAGGTCAAATGTTGGCCAGAACTGGGGTTTATCCTCAAGCCCAATCCTGGCCTGGTGTAGGAGCAGTGCAAAACTCAGATATGGAGGCTACCACAGGTGGGCTTGGAGTGGTGTTGAGAGTTTGTGAGGATGAATTACGAGAGAGGAATGCTGGTCCAGCTGTCCCGATGTGGGGCAATTCCCTTCATATTTAATGAGATTGATGGAGATTCTCATTGAAATTTCATCTTGCTTAAAGCAAACATCCAGGTTAAATATCCTACATGCCACCCCCAGGCAAATTTTCTGAGTCTACTTGAGGACAAATTTGCACACTGCTCACATGGCATAGCCCAGCACTGAGAGTCATACAAGATGACCACAGAAGTGTTATAGTACAGGAGGAGGCCTCTTGGCATGTCATGGGGTGGTGGGGGGGGGGGGGGGGGGTGGTGTGCAATGGTCTGGTGGCATTACCTTTGGGCTGTTAACCCTAAGACTTACACAATGTTCTGGGGACTCAGGTTTGATTTCCTCCACAGCAGATAGTGGAGTTTGAATTCAAGTTTTAAAAACTGGCATTAAGAGTCTAATGATGACCATTAATCAACCGTTGATTGTCAGAAAAAACCAACTGGTCACTAATATCCATTAGGGGAAAAAGAACTGCCATCTTTACTCGATCTAACCTACATGTGACTCCAAACCCGCAGCAATGTAGTTGATTCTTAACTGCAATCTGAGCAATTAGGGTTGGGCAATAAATGCTGGCCTGGCCAGTGATGCCCTCATCCTGTGAATGAATGGGAAAAAGGGTTTATACTTGCTCTCCAAGTGAGCGTCATGACTCAATGCCATTCTAGATATTTTCCTAACCATTCTGCTCAGAGTGCTTTTGCAAAAGGAACTTGAAATCAGGTCTCCTAATTCAGACGTAGGGACACCAATGCGGGAGACTTTCATAGTGTCGATCTCCTGCCCTTTCCCCTTAAGTCTGCATGTTGTTTCTTTTTAAGTTATCATGCAACAAATTCTTTATTGCCTCAATTGAATCAGGCCCTGGCAAACTTTCAGGTAATGCATTGCAAACCCTAGCTGTTTGCTGTGTGAAAAAAGCTTTCTTCTCACATGACATTTGCTTTTCCTTGCCAATTGCTTTATATCTGTTGCTTCACATCTTTACACTGACATTTTTTATGTGTTCTTGGTCTTTTTACATAAAGGACACTCTGTCCCTGTCTACTCCGTTCCGCTCCCTCAATGTTACTGGCTGGTTTTGTTGAACATTTGTATTTTGGGTGGAACTCTTTCTGGACTGACAACAGCATCCTGTGAATCATAAAGCCACCGTACTGAAAAAAGTCTGTAAAACTAATCATGGGCCATGCAACGTCCTGAGGTTCTGAAAGATTAAATTCATTTCTTTATCTTTTTGTATTGATTTAACATTTTAACCACCTCCCCCAATGTTCTATATGCAAAGTGGGCACGAGGTTATCATCTTATAGTGATTCTGTGAAAATTTCTGACCAAAGTCATTGGAGTTTTAATAAGAAATTGTAATAAATTACTTCATGAAAGAAAAAGCGGTATTTTATATTACATCATCAGCAACCTCAAGAAGCCCCAAAGCTTTTTATTGGAAGTACAAATACGATTATACGCTTGTTGACAATAAATAGATTGAAACCTGAGGGACAAACAATGCATTTGACTCACAAATCTGACCCTAAAAGATTAGTTTTGCCAATCGCTGTGTAGCTAAGATTGCAATTTCTAATCTCGTTCAGCTGATTGCTTTGATTACAGTTTTAATCTCCGCCAGTTTGAGTGTCGCAATGTCATTTCCACAATGAGCTGAGCTCTTGTGGTGATCCTTCCATTATATTCAGGTTAGTTCGCATTCTTGGAATTGAAAAGAAGTTTTATTTCATGTCATGGCCTCAGGACATCCTAATGTACCTCCTCAGCCAACAAAATACTGTTGAAGTGCAGTCACTGCTGTAACGTTGGCAACCAATTTGTCCATTTTCATTTAAAATCCTGAAACCTCTAACCTCACTCCCTGGCAGCACAAAATGTGGAATACAGCGGGACATGGTGGCATCGTGGTAACATCACTAGGCTGGTAAATTACAGGATCAGAACTGTTAAGGCACAGAAGGTGCCCGTTTGGGCCATCCCCCCATCTGTGCCAGCTCCATTATCTGGTGCCTTTCTTCTGCCTCTTCTCCATGTCCCTGCATACCATTGCCATCCAAATGACCATATAATGTTGCAACTGAACCAGTCTCTCCTACATATCCAAGCAATGCATTCCATACTCCGGTACTTGCTATGTGAAAACTTCTTTTTCTTACAACAGTCTTTGCTTGTTTGTGCACCACTTTAAATCTCTGCGCCCTCATTCTTGTTTCTTTTATAAGTACAAACAGATTCAGTTATCTGCTCCTTCCAGCCCACCCATGAATGATGGAGGGCATCCGAAGAATTGTGGATGTAGGTGGGCAGGGCCTGGATAAGTGGAGAGAGGATGGAGTGAAGGTAGTTGGGAATGAGCTTGGTGGGGCAGCAACAGGCTGATACAATGGGCCTATGGGGGCAGTCTGGTCTGTGGGTTTTGAGAAGGAGGATGAAGTGGGCTCTCAGGCTTTGGAAGACTATAAAGTTGGAGGCAGTGTGGGAAAGAACACCAGAGGTAATGAGGTCGATGACATTTCACCTGTACCTCCCTGCCTTCCCATCACTCACGACAGCATGATCAGGACCCCCTTGTCCTAACTTATCATCACATCAGCCTCTGCATTCAAAAGATCTTTCTCTGCCGCTTCAGGCATCTCCACCAAATACATCTTCCCTTCACTCCTGTCTGCACTTTGAAGGGATCATTCCCTCTGAGACACCGTAGTCCATTCATTGACCATTAACACCGCCACAAATCCCACGGCACCATCCCATGAAACCACAGAAGGTGTAACGTCTGCCCCTTCACCTGCTCATCATCCAAGGGCCTAAACAGCCTTTCCAGGTGAAGCAGCATTTCACCTGTACCTCCTCTAATCTTGTGTATTGTATTCGCTGCACCCAGTGTGGCCTACTCTATAAAAACCTGAAGAACTATGGATACTGTAAATCAGAGACAAAAACAGAAGTTGCTGGAAAAGCTCCTTGGAACTGTTCTGAGGAAGTGGTCACCAGACCCCTAACATTAACTCTGATTTCTCTTCACAGACGTGCTGAGCCTTTCCAGCAACTTCTGTTTGTGGCCAACTCTACATTGGAGAAACCAAACACACACTTGGTGATTATCTTCCAGAACACCTCCGGTTTGCTCGCAAATATGACCCTGACTTTCCCGTAGCCAGTCATTTTAACACAGCGCCCTGCTTGTCAGTGCCCTCTCAAATACCTCAAATGAATACTGATCCTGCAGCTACAAATCTCAGGAAGGCTGTCAATAAACCCCAGAATGCCCTCAGCCTCAGGCATTAATGATGGAATTCTTGGTATTTGGACTTTGACACATCCCTCTGAGCACTGTTTCTCCTGCAACTGATCTTAAAAATTCAAACTTCTTGCGGATCAGGGGTTAGCCCTGCTACCTCATCGTGCCAGAGACCGGGATTTATTTCTACCCTCAGGCGACTGTCTGTGTGGAATTGGTAAATTCTCCCCCGTGCCTGCGTATGTTTCTGCCAGGTGTTCTGGTTTCCACCTCCAGCCTAAAGCTGTGCAAGTTAGGTGGATTGACGGTGCTAAATTGTCTGTAGGCTAGTTGGATTGGCTATGGGGGGTGCAGGGCCACAGGGATAGGGTAGGGAGTTCGATGTGGGTGGGATGCTCTTCAGCGGGTTGAGTGTAGATTCAACGGGCCAAATGGCCTGCTTCCACACTGTAAGGATTCTATCTCAGTTCATTATATATATCTATATCAGGCTTTAAAACACTTAACCTTCAAAATGAACTGGGGATATACTGTAGCATCCCTTGTATGGGATAAGGAGTGGTGTTGTTTTGTTTGGTCTGAATGCAGCCAAACCATAATATCAGGAACTGACACCTCACTTATAAAGTCACTCATCACCCTATGATTCGATGTGATATTGGGCTGTGTCTAGGCATTTGGCCACATAATATATTTGTGAGGTAGTAATGTTGCAGGATGAATATTGGAATAATTATGTCAGTCTATGAGCTGAAGGATTCCTTGCTGTATCCTTACGAAATACAAGGAACACCACTCGTAACGAAAACTGCAGCTATGTCTCCCAATAAAAGCACAATTACTTCCACAGCAAATGTGAGGAGTTTTGTTACAAATTATAGTCCCTTAATCAGATGAAATGCGAAGTATAGTCCTTATTTTTATGAAAATTTGGTGAGCTTTCCTCGTCTAATTTCTACCTGCATGTCACATTAATATCTCCCATTCACCATTAGTCCCTTTGAGCCAGATGCTCAATGTCAATTGATGCAACATTCTTTAAGAAAGCCCAGTGTCACTTGCCCTGATGGGCAATGCTTGTAACATTCTCTCTTAATTAGAAACACAGTGTGATTTGGGGAGGATAAAATTAAAATGTGCATAAGAGGTGTATAAAGGCATCTTTGGATATACAAGAGAAATGTGTGAAACCCTGATCAGACACAGTGAATTTTACCAGGCCTCTAAATACAGGATGGGGGCAGGTATCTGGTAAAATGACACCAGAAGACATGAAGAGAGAAGCCAAGTGCCTACCAGCTAACCTTTTTTCTACTCATTCACAGGATGAGGGCGTCGCTCGCTAGGCAGCATTTGTTACCCAGAGGGCAGTTAACATTCAACCACATTGTCATGGGTCTGGAGTCACATGTAGGCCATACTGGGTAAGGATGGCAGTTCCTTCCTTAAAGGAAAAATCAGTGAACCAGATGGGTTTCCCCCCCAGCAATCAATTCACAGTCATCATTAGAATCCTAATCCCAGATATTTTATGGAATTTAAGTGCCAACATCCGCCATGCCAGGATTTGAACCCAGGTCCCCAGACTGTTAACTGGGTCTCTGGATTAACAGTGTGGCAATAATGCCACTAGGCCATTGCCTCCCCACATGTTGAATGGTGCTCAATGGTAACAGCCATCCACCATTCAGACGCAGGCAGCTAGGCCCCCCAACTCATTGACCAATTAATGGCCACTTCCTACCACCAAGCCAATCAGCCCACACTATGTTAGTGGGTGGGGAAGCTCGGGCAAAACATGATTAACAGTGGGTTTCTGGGATGGACAGTTTTCCTTAATATCCTACCCAGGCCCAATGGACGAGGCCCATCAAGCAGCGCTACCTACTCATTAGGGCTCCGCTTTCACCACCGGGTATACATCTCTCATTGCCAGGCCCTACTGGCCTGGTACTGACTGACAAGAGGCTAAAGTCTCACCTGGCTACTCAGAGAGCCTCAGCTTGGAGGTGAATTCACCTTCTGTCTGAAGGCACAACGGTTGACACTGGTTATTAGAGCTCTGTGTGCTGATGAATTAAGGGCTAGAGTGACCAGCAGCCAAGGAGAGGACAAACAACAACTGGCTAGATTAGGGATCACATTGTATGGCATGAAATCCCGAACAGGATACAGAGTAGGATGGTCAACCATGATCAAAGTGAATGGCAGAATAGGCTCAAGTAGGGCCGAATGGTCTACACTTCCTTCTGTTTGCGAGATGTCTATTAGGGGGATATACATAAGTTGTTCTGTAACTGCAAGTTATCAGCTTGTCTGATGAATAAACCTATTTGAGATTTCAGTCAAATTCCTTCTCCCAACACTTATTTTTCCATTACCACCCTTCATTCTCCTCCTAATGCTATTCATGAATCTTCTCCTAATACCAGTGATTATCCTGTTCCCAACATCAGTGCCCTTTTCTGATGAAGGGTCGAGGCCCAAAACGTCAGCTTTTGTGCTCCTAAGATGGTGCTTGGCCTGCTGTGTTCATTCCGCTCCAAACTTTGTTACCAGTGCCAATCCCATTCCCCTTCTCCGAACACCAGCCCTGATCCAGCTCAACTTCTCCCAACAAGAGTCCGGATCCCATTCCTTTTTTCCCAACACCAGACCCAATCCCATTGTCCTTCTCCCAATGCCAGTCCCGATCCCGTTCCCCTTCTCCCAACCAGTCCTGATTCCATTCCACTTTTCCCAACACAAGTCCCAATTCCATTCCCCTTTCCCAACTCCAATCCCAATCCCATTGCCCTTCTCCCAGCAACAGTCTCGATCCCATCCCCCTTCTCCTAACACCACTCCTGATTCTATTCCCCTTCTCTCAACATGAGTCCTGTCTTGTTCCCTTTATTTCAACACCTGACCCAATCCCATTCCCTTTCTCCCAACATCAGTCCTGATCCCATTCCCGTTCTCCCAACCTCAGACCCGATCCCATTCCCCTTCTCTGAGCACCAGTCCCAAACCTGTTCCCAACAGCACCATTCCTTATCCTTTTACCTAACATAAATCCTGATCCTGTGATAAACTCCGACCTGCACAGTATATTTCCACTACAGTTCCCAGTCAAGGTCCCTGCTTCATCATTCGATTCATCATTCCACTTCAGGTAATTCTTGAGCAATTCAGAACTCGGAATTCTCATTCCCAGGGATTTCCCAGCCTCAGGGCTGGAGATGCAGCCAATACAGTAATTAAAGAGACCGGCCATAAGGTCGAGTGTTCAATTCCCTGCGTGGTGTGTCTCAGTTTGGCATTTGGACCACAGCAGTGGACCCTTTTGCTCATGGACTTGAGAGAGGGCAGGTCAGCTGGGAATCCCACTCAAGCCAACCCATGCTCAGCAATTTAATTAGCCCCATATCTCAGTGTGAAATATCTGGTCTCGGGCGAGGTTATATTGTGGAAAGGATTAATAGCGACATAGACAGACACACTGTGCTCTTCACTGCCACCTGCTGTTGGCCCCATTTGTCAACTTCAAACTGAGACATTCCAGAATTTAACAGGGTAACTGAAATAATTATCCCACATAGCAGTCAACCACTAATTTAAAATGAAACCAGTGAGGCAACGCAGTCCTCATTTTTCTCAGGAAAGACTGTACAAGCTGGGCTGTAAAAGAGAGCATTTAGAGCTGGTCTAATGGAGCTGTTTCGATGCAATCATTTGATAGAGTCGAAAGCCTATTGTTTCCACTTGCAAGAGACACTAAAACCAGGGAGACGATTATCAGATAGTCATTAATAAATCCGACTGGTAAAGTCTGAGGAATAAGGACATCAGGGAGAAAAGACGAGACCGCACCTGGAATATTGTGTGCAGTTTTGGTCTCCTTTTCTGAGGAAGGGTGCTCCTGTTCTCAAGGGAGTGTAGCAAAGGTTGACCAGGCTGGTTCTGGGGGTGGCGTGTCTGACAGATGAGGAGATTGACCAGGTTGGGATTGTTTTCATTAGAGTTCAGATGAATGAGGGGGTGAACCTTGTAGACACTTTTAAATTTCTATCAGGATTAGACAGGGTAGATACAGGGAGGATGTACCTGATGTTGGGTGTGCAAAGAACCAGGGGTCACAGTGTGAGGATTCAGGGTAGACGATTTAGGATGGAGATGGGATATTTCTTCACCCAAAGAGTGGTGAGCCCGTGGAATTCATTACCACAGGAAGCAGCTGATGCCGAAACATTGAATGTATTCAAGATGTGACTAAATACAGCACTTGGGGCAAATGGGATCAAAGATTATGGGGAGAAAGCAGGATTAGGCTATTGAGTTGGATGATTAGCCATGATTGTGAAGAATTCCAGAGCAGGTTTGAAGGGCTGAATGGCCTCCTCCTGTTCATAGCTCCCATGTTTCAATGAAATAATGATTAGTTCTTTTACTCATTTTATTCCCAATTGCTTTATTCAGTTGGCAGGTTAGCTGGTTTGCAATGCACAGTGTCACCAACAGCCCAGGTTCAATTGTCACGCTGGCTGAGGTCACTGTGAAAGTCCAGCCGTTCGAACCTCGGCCCCACTTGAGGCGTGATGACCCTCAGATTAAACTCACCATCAGTCAGCCCTCTCCGATCAGAAAGCAGTCCTCTGGGGCTAGAGTGATCTTACTTTGTATTCAGATGTGAACCACCCCATCATTACAGCTCAGATCACGCGTATCTTTTGTTTCATTGCCTTGACAATTATTACTCTTTTTGACTTTTGTATCACGAAAACTTTTACCATATCATCTCTCCCACATGAGGACTAAATGTCACAATTCCAAGTTGGTGGAATAAAGCTGGGTGGGACAGTATGCTGCAGTGGAAGATGCAAAGATGAAGTTCTGATGAAGGATCCTGATCCGAAACGTTGATTTTTTTTAAAGATTTCTCAGTAAGAGGACATTTCAGTTCTCTGGGTTAGCTCATTTTTCTATGTGTTTTTGATATGAATGTTGTTTGTTCCTTGTGTCTAACTGTGTTGAGATAAGGATATTTGAATCCTGTCTACTGTCAGTTGGATGGTTCGGCTTTATGGCTCGAGGACCTCTCCTTTACCTAACGTTTCATTTTGTAGATTTGGCAGTGGCATGTATATGTTTCTGTGGTTAAGCTATTAGTTATGAATTTTTTTTTGATTTGTCCATGTTGAATTCATATCTATTAACTTAATTAGAGGCTCACCCAGACAGTTGTAATAATTTCTCAATCAAGCCTATATTTCCAACCAGATGTTGTTTCAGTGTTAAGAAAAGGTGGTGTCTGCACTTAAAATACAGCTTTGAAAGCATTAGTTGTATTTCATTAATCAATGTAGAAATTGGCTGCAATCTTTTCCTCTTGTACTTCATAAAACTCTTCACAGCTTCATGCTGTACACTATTCCAATGCTCATATCATCCCACTGATAAGCCACCTAAGTATCACATAGAATCATATTGAAGTTGTTGCACAGAAACAGGCCATTCAGCCCAACTTGTCTATTCTGTTGTTTAGTTTCTCATGAGAGACCTTTGCCATCCCTCTTCATCTGAACCAATTCTTCTCCAGGTAAACGTACAGAAAATGCTCATGCCATTTTTCAGGTCAGGGACCATCCATGGAAACAGAAAAGGTGATAAAATTTCAGATGTGTGATCTTTCATCAGAAATGAGGGAAGATAGTGTAAGTGTTGGAAAAGGTGCAGAGGAGATTTACCAGGATGTTGCCTGGAATGGAGGGAAGGTCTTACGAGGAAAGGTTGAGAGAGCTCGGGCTTTTCTCTTTAGAACGATGAAGGATGAGAGGTGACTTGATAGAGGTGTACAAAATGGCCTGAGGTATAGATAGAAGAGAGAGCCAGAGACATTTTCCTCGGGTGGAGGGAGCTTTTACGAGGGGGCATAGTTGTAAAGCGAACAGAGGTAGATATCGGGGAGATGCCAGAGGTAGGTTCTTCACTCAGAGAGTGGTAGGGGAATGGAATGCATTGCCGGAGAGGGTAGTGAAGTCGGCCTCATTAGGGGCATTTAGGTGGTTATTAGATAGGTATATGGGTGAAAGTATAACATAGGGGTGGAGGTTAGATAGACCTTAGGATTAGGGTAAAATTTTGACACAACATCATGGGCTGAAATGCCTGTACTGTGTTGTACTGTTCTATGTTCTATAAAAATGAGTCAGTGACAGAGAAATGAAGGAAAGAAGTCC
The DNA here is from genome assembly GCF_030684315.1 of Stegostoma tigrinum. Lineage (NCBI taxonomy): Eukaryota > Metazoa > Chordata > Chondrichthyes > Orectolobiformes > Stegostomatidae > Stegostoma > Stegostoma tigrinum. Next base: position 95,840,220 of record NC_081360.1, read on the forward strand.
CTACAATGTTGGAGGTTGAGGGATGACCTGATAGAAGTTTATAATATCATGACAGGCATGGAAATGGTTAGTAGTCAAGGTCTTTTCCCTGAGATGAGGGAGACCAAAACTAGAGGGCCTAGGTTTCAGGTGAGAGGGACCTAAGGGGCAACTTTTTCTCACAGAGAATTGTGTTTGTGTAGAATGAGCTGCCAGAGAAAATGTTGGAGGCTGGTACAATTATAACATTTAAAAGGCATCTGGACAGTACATGATTAGGAAGGTTTTAGAGGGATATGGGGCCAAATGCTAGCAAATGGGACTGGATTTATTTAGGATATCTGGTTGGCATGGACGAATTGAACTGAAGGGTCTGTTTCTATTCTATACACGTTATGGCCAGAACTGCACTCAGTCCTGCCAAAGTGGCCTCACCCAACATTCTGCACAACCTGAATGTGACATCTCAATTCCTATACTCAAAGGTCTGAGTGTGAAGGCAAGCGTGCTAAATGCCTTCTTAACCATCCTGTCTACCTGGGAGGCAAATTTCAAGGAATTATTCAAAGTACCTGAGCCCCTGAGGTCTCTCTGTTCTACAGCACTACCCAGGGCCCTATCATTAATTGTTTAAGTCCTGCCCTTGTTGGTTATACCTCACATTTATACAAATGAAACTCAACCTGACAGTCCTCAGCCCATTGACCCAATCAAGAATTCTCTGAAATCTTAGATAACCTTCTTCACTGGCCACCATACCCCACCAATCATGGTGCCATCTGCAAACTTACTAACGATGCCTCCTGTGTTCTTATCTAAATTGTTTATATAAATGATAAACAAAAGTGGACCTAATATTGATGCCTGTGGAATTTTTTTTCTTCATTCATTCATGGGATGACGGTGTTGCTGGCTGGACCAGCATTTATTGCCCATCCCTCATTGCCCAGAGGGCAGTTAAGAGACAGCCACATTTGCTGTGGGTCTGGAGTCACATGTAGACCAGGCCAGGTAAGGATGGCAGTTTCCTTCCCTAAAGGACATTAGCGAACCAGATGGACTTTTCTAACCATCAACAATGGTTTCGCAGTCATTGTTAGATTCTTAGTGCCAGGTATTTATTGAATTCAAATTCCACCATCTGCTGTGGTGGGATTTGAATCCAGGTCCTGAGAACACGTTTGGACATTGAGCAGTTTTTCCGCCACCTCCACCTCCATGCCTACTTCTTTAACCATGAGCCTAACACTCCCTCTACTGACCCCTTCTCCAGCCTCCAACACAAGTCCTCCTCCTGGACACCACCCCAAGGCCTCCTACCCTCCCTTGACCTCTTCACCTCCAACTACCGTCGGGATATCAATCGCCTCAACCTCTCCCACGCAGAACGTGCAGCCCTCCGCTCCCTCCGCTCCAATCCCAACCTCACCGCAAAACCCGCGGACAAGGGAAGCGCAGTGGTAGTATGACGCACTGACCTTTACATTGCTGAGGCCAGACGCCAACTCTCCGACACCTCCTCCTATTGCCCCCTGAATCATGACCCCACCCCCAAGCACCAAACTAACATCTCCCAAACCATCCACAATCTCATCACTTCAGGTGACCTCCCACCCACAGCCTCTAACCTTATTGTTCCCCAACACCGCACGGTCTTCCCAAAATCCACAAACCCGCCTGCCCTGGTCAACCCATTGTCTCCACCCGCTCCTGCCCCACCAAACTCATCTCTACCCATCTGGATTCCATTTTCTCATTCTTGTTGCAGGAACTATCTACCTTCATCCATGACACTAACCACACCCTCCACCTCCTCCAGAACTTCCAATTCCGCAGTCCCCAAAACCTCATTTTTACCACGGACGTCCAGTCCCTATGCACCTGTATTCCACATGCAGATGGCCTAAAGGTACTTCACTTCTTTCTGTCCTGCAGCCCCGACCAGTCCTCCTCCACCGACACCCTCATCCGCCCAGCCGAACTCATCCTCACCCTCAACAACTTCTCTTTTGATTCCACCCACTTCCTACAGACAAAGGGGGTGGCCATGGGCACCCACACAGGCCCAAGCTATGCCTGCCTCTTTGTAGGTTACTTGGAACAGTCCCCCTTCCGCACCTACACTGGCCCTAAACCCCACCTTTTCCTCCACTACATTGATGACTGTATCGGCGCCACCTCCTGCTCCCATGAGGAGCTCATCCACTTCACTGACACTTTCCACCCCAACCTCAAGTTCACCTGGACTATCTCTAACACATCCCTCACCTTCCTGGACCTCTCTGTCTCCATCTCAGGCAACCACATAGAAACCAATATCCATTTCAATCCCACCGAGTCCCACACCTACCTAGAATACACCTCTTCCCACCTACCTTCCTGAAAACATTCCATCCCCTATTCCCAATTCCTTCAGCTCCACCATATCTGCTCCCAGGATGAGGCATTCCACTCCCAAACATCTCAGATGTCCTTGTTTTTCAAGGACCGCAACTTCCCTCCTGCAGTGGTCGAGAACGCCCTTGACCGTGTCTCCTGCATTTCCCACAACTCATCCCTCACACCCCCATCCCCACAATAACAACCAAAACAGAATTCCCCTTGTCCTCACATACCACCCCACCAACCTCCAGGTCCAACGGATCATCGTCCGACACTTCCGCCATCTGTAATCCAGCTCCACCACCAAAGACATTTTTCCATCCCCATCGTTTTCTGCTTTCCGGATGGACCACTCTCTCCGTGACTGCCTTATCTGCTCCACACTCCCCTCCAACTCTACCACACCTGGCAATTTCATCTGCAACCGCAGGAAGTGCTACACTTGCCCCCACATCCCCTCCTTCACCCCCATCCCAGGCCCCAAGAAGACTTTCCACATTAAGCAGATGTTCACCTGCACATCTGCCAATGTAGTATACTGTATCCACTGTACCCGGTGTGGCTTCATCTACATTGGGGAAACCAAGCAGAGGCTTAGGGACCGCTTTGCAGAACACCTACGCTTGGCTCGCAATAAACAACTGCATCTCCCAGTCGTGAGCCATTTCAACTCCCCCTTTCATTCCTTAGATGACACATCCACCCTGGGCCTCCTGCAGTGCCACAATGATGCCACCCGAAGGTTGCAGGAATAGCAACTCATATTCCGCTTGGGAACCCTGCAGCCCAATGGTATCAATGTGGATTTCACAAG